>NC_060069.1:116279624-116904624 GCF_922984935.1 Meles meles
GAAACATTCTCTTGTCCATTTCTTACTTGAGTATCATAAAGGGCATAAGCATTTAAACAGACCAGTTTAAGAGATCTGTTTATCTTCTAAGAGTCTGATTTTTTTATTTGGACAGTCAGTGAGTGTTGTGTAATATAAAGTAATATATCATGCCAGACTAAATGGCATGTATTTGCTGTTATCAGGGTCTTCCCCCACTTCACTTATTAGATTACTTCCTTTGGTCCCTCATACTGACATAAACAAAGGTGTTGTTCCGATTTTAGGCACACACACTTTAGGCTTCTTTGTAAGTCGATTTAATCTGGATTTAGGTTGTGCATCACAAAAATTGTGCTTATTTATATTGGTATTCCCCGTATCCAGCACAATGTCTGGCATATGACGGAGAGCCAATTAATATTTGTAGATCTGGACTCAATTATGCTTGAATTTTGAGTTATTTCCAATGGTTTCTTTTCACAAACTTCCTCGACAGCTTCCATTTTCCATGATTAGTGTTTGTCATTGGAACAACAAAGGCCTGGGTTGCTGTATCTTTTCTAATCAGAAGCATAGAGATTTCCTTGTTTTCCTTATCCATCTGCATTTCCCACTCTCTCTGTCTTTTTGTACTTCCTAGGCTGGAAGTGTAGAATACGTGAATTTCCTAGTGAAACTTAAACATGTGGCTCTATGACAACCACATTTTGGAGTTACGTTATTCTTCTTCTGGAATTATGAATAGAAAATTTTAGAGTTTCAAGTGATATTACTGATCATCCAGTATATCCATTTTATGAATGAGGACACTGGGACTCAGAAGGAGTCACTTGCTAAAGACTCACATTGATGATATTAAAATAGAGGATGATTTAAACTTCTCACCTACATTTGGTCCATTCACTGTCCTTCAGAAGCATGGACATCTAAACAACTATAGTTCACTACTCTGTGCAGAATTTGACAGGAATTGCTAAAAGGAAAGCCATTCTAGATGCACTTTTCTATCTGCCTTTTCTTTAATTTCGCCATTGTCCTAAAGTGAATCAGCACAAGGAAATTCAAAGATTGAGACATTTCCTGAGGAAGGCTGTTGATTGGAACCCACAGCTTGCATATATTTCTATTTTTCTCCTTTTTGCATTCCAAAGTTTATAAGGAAACAACCAGGATAAAATTGTAGGAGAAAAACATAATGTAGATATATCTTTCTTAAGATAATTTTCAGTTTCTACAAAAGGTGTGATTAAAAATAATATTTAAGTATATAAGGGAATTTGTTATTGAAGGGAATTCTCACACAAGGAGTCATCACATAAACATGTAACATAAATAAGTTACAATACCTGTATATCTAGATTTTCAGTTATTGTATTTATTTAAAATGTACTGTAACCATAACACCTTCCTGGTGAAACTAGAACCATAATTAACAAATTAAGCCAGAGATCTAGTTCAAGTTTATTTTTAAATCTAAATTTCATAATCTGTACTTGGTTGCACTAAATCATCCTTAACACTTGTGAAAATATGTCAGGCCAGCTACTGTTTCCCGAGGAGCAGAGTAAGGAAAGGAAGCAGAATTTAACTCCATTAATTTTTAAGGATTTATTTTGCCCACACAACAAGCAAGCACCCAAAATAGAAAACATTCAAAATGCAGAGATAAATGAGAAGTGGTACTGGTGTCATGAGGCAGTTCAAGCCCTCTGTGCTGAGTGGGCAAGATTGTCACAACCTCAAACACACAGACACGTCCAAGTCCATGCTAAATTGTAAGTGAAATGTGTCTTGAGTGTTTTCTATGCATTATGCAGACTTGATGCATGCCCAGCGGCATCCTCCTTTACAGGTTTCCCAAGAAACACCGACCTCCTGAATCATGAAGATTTATGTATCCTCTGAACCCAGCCTGGGAATCTGGTTGTTGCAAGTCTTTCCTGGTCAATTGCAGTTGGTCCAGAGGTTTGAAAACCTGCTGAAGAGAGGAGAACACGTACCTCTATAAATGGCTTACTTCCAGCTTCTAGGGGAATCAGAGGCTTTTGGATGCTGTTTATAGTGACCCTAGCCAAACATTATCGATATTCAACAGATATTTGAAAATACTAAAATTTAATGATTGTTTCATATATGCCACAGGCCCTGGGCTAGGCATTTTATATGCATTTTTTCATTTAATCCTCACTGTGGTCACTTGGAATAGGTAATATTTTCAATATTCATATTTTGGAGAAAATAAAACCAAGATTTAAGAGGTTAACTAAGTTGTCCAATGTCACAAATCTAGTCAGTGCACCCTATTATTCAAGCTTGATAAGTCAGTTATTCACTCTGTCCTCAGTTTCCTTGACTATGAATTAAGGTGTTGTCTTTCTCTTCCTCTTTCAGACTTCCCTTTTACCTGGGTTTATTTACCATGTGACTTCATCACAGAGGTAGTTCTGGAGGTAGGGGATTTCTAAAGAAGGCCAATGGATAAAGATATTTCCTGGTGCATGAATGAATTTAGGAGTCAAATTGCACATTAATAATTTGTAATTATTATATATTATAATATGTAATTATTGTATTAGTAAATTTAATAATTTCCACTAGTTTCTCTAGTTGGTGCCTGACAAAGTTCTCCTTTGATCAGGTATTCTACATGAAAATCCAGTCATATTTGAATATTGTATTTGGCTATTACTTTATTTTATTTATGCACTGGATATGAATATCCGTTTACCAACCGAGGCAAAAGACATAGAACTACAGAAAAACAGATACCATGCCTTCAATCTGTCAGAGTGGTAAAAACTTAATATCAACTTTGAGCTAAATTCCAAGACATCTGGGGATGGCATAGAGTTTGAGAGCTTTTCTAGTCCTTGAGTTAGCGGTCTCTGTAGGTCTCTGTTGAGAAACCTATCATTTACTGGTCCTAGGCTATGTTCATGCATCCACATGTGTGCAAAGATCTCTCTGTTTTCTATCAATGAATTTCTGTGTGATACTTGAAGGCTTAGAGTCATTCTGTTAATGCTGTGAACACATGGCCATCTGCGAATTCTGAGGCTGTCAGTGACCTTATTTGCTAAAGGCCATGTTCCCCAAATTCAGTCTTTTCCATACTACATAAACAATTTTTTAAATTAATGTTTTTTGACATGTCTTGTAGCCTCAGTATTATTATAATTGAATAGGTTAACTAACTGAAATTGATTTTAAAATGAAACTTTAAGCACAATACATAGAAAATTAGTATCACTTGCCGTTAAAAAAAAAACAAAACAAAAACCAGCCACTAACATAAATTATATGAAACCCAAACAGTGTCATTACATTCTACATGGATACCGTCAAGTCACATCCTTCTTAGTCTAAACTTTAGCAATAAAACCAGAAAGACTATCGCTTCAATGGAAGTGAGGTTGTGAGAGGAAATAAATAGGTTGATATTTCAAAAGTATACTCACATTGTTGTTGACGTGTTTAGAGGTAGGGTGTGTGACAGGAAAGCACAGGACTGGAAAACCTGTTATATAAGTCACAATCAATGACTAGCCGTGACCAGAAACAGGTCGTCTTACTTTAAAGACCTTTGGTCCTTCTCCATGGTACATACGATTCCATCAGCCCACAACTTTGGCGCAGCACCTCCTTTCGCTCCGGAGTCGAACTACATCCTCCACAATGCACTGCGCGCGAGGCCAGAAATGCGGTCCGCCGCCTCCCGCAGTTTTCCTTCTGTCCTTCCTACAACTCCCACAAGCCCCCACGGCCCCGGGCCTAGGCCCGGCCTCGGGTGGAGGCGGAGGCGGAGGCGCGGGAGTTATGGAGGGGGCGGGATCTGCAGGGAAGTGCGTCAGAGAAGGCGCGGGGAGAGTAGGGTGCTGTGGTCTGAGCTTGAGGGTGAAGCTGGCGGAGCAGGAGGATGGGCGGTGAGTAAGCGGGGTCGGCGTCGCTGGGCGGGGGGTCGCGTAGCCGTTAGACGTTTCCAGCAGTTTGAAGAGGGGGCCCCTCCCCGGGAGGGGCCGGGGCCAGGGCCGGGCCGGTTCTGAGCCGCAGCGCTGCGGCGGGGTTTTTCCTTCGGCTGAGTGGTCTGGGGAGGGGCCTGGTTGGGTACCTGGGGCCCCTGGCCTGGGGCGGCGCAGGACTGCAGGGCCCTGGCCCCAGCTTGCCTCGAGCTACCCCGGCCCGGTAGTGTGCCCTGCGAGGTGACAGCGCCAGTTGTCCGGCCTGGCAAACAGCCACTCAGGGTGCCGGGACCTTTTAAGGTCATTTGAGAGCACCAGGTTGAAAGAGGATTAGAAAAACAAGAATACAAAACCAACTTCTGGAGTTATTGTTAATCACTGTAATTGCCCTATCTCTTCTGTGTCACACTTCCTGTCTTCCAAACTCAGCAACCCCAGTTTGCGAGCCTGTTTTCGTGCGCCTTTGTAAGGTGTTTGGTGCGGCCACGGTGTATACTTGCAGTATTTGACTCAGCTTGATCCGCCTTGAGTCATTTTACTGCGGCCATTTACTACTGCCGTTGAGCCCTGTCCACGCCTTGGGAGTGTTCATATTTTGCCTAATTCAGTTTTCTTTCTGGCTGAGGAGAAATCATTTAGTTTGCAGATAAGATTCAAAAGTGTAAGGAATGGGGAGAGTAGATAGGAGTGGAGAATTTGGCAGCGTAGGGGAGTTCTCCTTAGCTTCGATGGATCCTAGGAGCAGATTGCTATCTAGCATTATTATATGTTACTGTTCTCTTTGCTCTTCTGCTCACCCGAACAACCTTTCTGTCTGGGTTAACAACATAACTCTGCCTTCCAAATAGCTGCTGACTCTTAACCTTGTTTTTAGAAGGTTTTCCTCCCCAGTGGAATCTGGGAGGAGCCAATTTTCTCTGCTTGCTTTTTCTGTGCCCTTTCACACTTAAACCCAGAACACTTAATGCTCTGAAGCAATAAAAATTCAGTCTGTAATTACAAATATACGTATGGTACACGGCTGACTCTGAGCATGTCTATTGTTTGTATCTGTAATGTGTATGTCCATTTCAGTGTTGTCTGTTTTAGTGTGCAGGTGATAGACTAGAGAACAAGACCTCTGTCTCCGTAGCATCCTGGGTATGTGAGCATTCAATAAGTACTTTCTTGATAATGAGTTTTATTTTGAATTTAATTAAGAACATGCTTGCCTTTATTTATTTTTATTCTTTAATGAGTATACATTACATTAAGGGTCACAGGGTGGGGAATAGGATAAAGGGTGATTTTGAGATAATTCCTTTCAAAATATTTCCTGTATGTCCTTGAAGTCTAACTTTCTTCTTTCTCTAACTTTTAAACAGAGCAGTCTGAATGCCAGAATGGATAACCGTTTTGCTACAGCATTTGTAATTGCTTGTGTGCTTAGCCTCATTTCCACCATCTACATGGCAGCCTCAATTGGCACAGACTTCTGGTATGAATATCGAAGTCCAGTTCAAGAAAATTCCAGTGATTTGAACAAAAGCATCTGGGCCGACTTCGCTAGTGATGAGGCAGATGAAAAGACTTATAATGATGCACTTTTCCGGTTTAATGGCACAATGGGATTGTGGAGACGGTGTATCACTATACCTCAAAACACATACTGGTATAGCCCACCAGAAAGGACAGGTATTTCTCTTATTTTAACTTTTGTCTACTTTACCTACTCAATAATAAAGTGATGTGATGATAACCCAATTATGTATAAGCAGGTTTGTGGGTTCTTTTCTCTCCAAAGAAATAAATCTATGTGTCTCTTCTCTCTCTACCACTTTATTTGCCCAACTTGTCTGAATTACCATGATACTCAATACCGGTTGGATAAGTAACTGTTCTTATCTTGAGAAAGCCATCTTGAATCTTTGTATTTACTCAGTAAAATTCTTTTTATTAATCTCATATATGTCATGAGGAAATAATTGGGAATGCACATTGAAGACTTTAAATATTTGGTAACTGGTAAAAGAGCTAGTATCCAAAACAAATCAACACATACGACTTGATAGTCTTTTTCTGTGTTAGCTGTGTTTTGGTAGTTATTTTCATTTGCCCTGTAAATCTTAGAGGATATAATTTGACCAACTCTACATTCAAATCTGTGCATATTTGAGTCTGTTTTATAACAATCTTGACAAGAGTTTGTAGGTTAAAAATATGCATTACGGAAATAAAAAAATATAAGAAATTGTCTGATTTATTTTGCAAGCATTTTTAACATTAAAAAGTTTTAATTTCCAGATATTAAAATGGAAACTTTAGAGCTCTAAGGAACAACTTAGAATTTGTTTCTACTTATGACTACTTCTGTTGACCACTTAGTGGGAAGCACTGTATTCAGATCACAGCACAACAATTATTATACATCAGAAGAACAATTGTTATGATAATATAATGGAAAAAAGAAAGTAGGTTGGGTGGTGAGGTTGGGGGGACTGGTTGAAATTAATTGTAAAGTGTTCATTTCTACTTACGAGAGCATAGGAGCACTTGACGTTTGAATCTTACCAATCATTTATTAAATGCCTCCATATTCCATATAGTACATCAGGGAAGAATATAAGTATCTTTGGTCCTGGGGAGCTAACATTCTAATAAGGGTTTTAGGCAGTAAGCTGAAGAAATAAGTATAATGATATAAACAATAGTTAATTATATAGTATGTTAGAAGATGTCGCATTGTATGAGAAAATGCAACAAAATAAAGGGATTTGGAATGTGTAGGAAAGGGGATATTGATGGGCATAAGTTACAGTGTTCAATAGTATAGGCAGGATAGGCTTCAACAAGATGTCACTTGAGTAAAGACTATGTAGGTGAAGGAGTTGGCTATATGGAAAACTTCAGGGGGAATCTTTAACGTTGGAAGGAACAACAACTGCAAGGGCCTCATGATGGGAACCTTCGTGAAATAGTCAAAGACCAGCAAGGAAGCCACTGGGCTGGAATGGAAGTGGGGGAGAGGGAGAGTTGAGAATGCTGTCAGAAATTACTCTGGGAGTAGGGCAAACTTTGCAGGATTCTGTAGGCATGATGAAGGCTTCCGGTTTTTGCTCTCAATGTGATGGAGTATTGAGTTTTGAGCAGGAGAAATGATCTGGTCACCTAGACATATGTATTTAAAACAGGCAGGAAACAAAAGTGGAAACCAGGAGGCTATTGCACTAATTCTTATGAGAGATGACTGTGACTTAGACCATGGTGGTAGCACTGAGCAGTGGCTGGATTTTAGATAGGTTTTGAAGGTAGATCCACTAGAATTTCCTGGTGGGATGCATGCAGGCAACAATGACTAAAGTTTCTTGTCTCAGGAATTAGAAGGATGGAATTGTCATTACCGGAGATGGGAAGATGGCTGCGGGGTAGATTTGGCAGAGACAGTTAAAGTTTTTATTTATTTAAGTCCTTGTCTTTTTCTCCTCCCTAGTCTTCTTGCATATCTGTTCTCATTCATTTTACTGCTCCAACTTTTTTTTTCTTCCTCGTGTCCATGTCTTAAGCCTGCTGCTGAGAACCACTGGCATTCATTGGGCATCAGTGAATCCTGTGTGTCACTCAAGGCCAAAGAGGTTACTGTCCTCTGGGAACATCCTTCTATATCACTTTTTATTGCAGAGAATATTTACTGAAAGGGATTTTTGTTAAATGTTTATAATTAAAACAACAAGCAGTCATTGTTATTCGTGTTGCAGAGTCATTTGATGTGGTCACAAAATGCATGAGTTTCACGCTAAATGAGCAGTTCATGGAGAAATTTGTTGATCCTGGAAACCACAATAGTGGGATTGATCTACTTCGGACCTGTGAGTACACTGATCTCAGCACTACAGTTGGGGGAAGAAGGAAATAAATTTTCCATTCATTGATCTCCATTATTGGAACAAGATGTGTCCGCACATTCCATCAGTTTGGAATAAGATCACTAGTGGTATCCCAGTGATCTCTGTTCTGTTGATAACATATTTTAAAGTTAGATACATACTTATCAAATTGGAAGTATGAATACATTGGATGACAGAATCTAGACCTCCCCAAAAGATGTTATTAGTGGGTCCTTTTAAAGAGTAAATTTAATAGGGCTAAATAATAAATTCCTGTATTTGAGATAAGTATTTCAGTTACTTGGGTTCAGGTAGAGATATGTGAAAAAAGTTGACTACAAGCTCTATATGAGTCAAGGTTCAGGACTACCAAAAATGTTAATCCAGTCTTAGGCTCTAGTAATAGAAGTATAGGTATCAAAAACAAATGAAAGTATTTATTGGGAGCATTCTGTTCTTTGACAGACTACCTAGAAATACTGCCTTCATATTTGGACCTGATATTCAGGCTGTAGAGACTTCCTGGAACTTGTGCATAGAATGACCATGTCATGAGGGGAAGCATTGAATAAATATGGCAAGTAGACTTGACCCTGGAATAATGTAGGGGTTAGAGCACTGACCCCTTCACACAGTCGAAAATCCATATATAACATTTGACTTCCCCAAACATAACTACTAACAGCCTACAGTTGATCAGAAGTCTTACCGATAACATAGAACAGTCAACTGAGACATATTTTGTACATTATATTTATTATATGCTATATTCTTACATAAAGTAAGCTAGAGAAAGAATGTTACCAAGAAAGTCATAAGGAAGAGAAAATACATTTATAGTACTGTCCTATTAAAAATTTGCATGTATGTCAGCATGTACAGTTAAACTGTGTTACTCAAGGTATTCAATTTTGTATTGCAAATATATAAGAAGAAGTTTATTACTAACTGTGTTTGTAGGGAAGTTGGAGAAAAGACTTTTATGTAGTTCCAAAAAGTAAAATGAGCCCTAGAAGGTCAAATTTGGTTTAGAGTTGATATTAAGATATTACTAATAATTAAAATAGTATAAAAATGGAAGTCATGTAAAGTCCATCAGCTTTCTTCTCCTGTTGAGGGAAATTATGATAATTAAAGCTGCCATTTATTGAGTGCTGAGATCCTCTGCTCTGTGCTTTATGTACATTATTTCAACAGGTCTTTTATAACCACCATTCATTTACTTCTTATTCCTGCCTTGAGATCCTAGAAGGATATAGATTCATTTGTATGTGGAGCCAGGTTTTGCGTCACATGCTGGCTCTACCGATTACTATGTTACCTTGTACAAGTTATTTATACCTCTTGCTTCTGTTCCCTCATTTATAAAATGGAGATAATAATAGTGCGTCCTTCAGAGGGATTTTGGGAGGATTAATACACAAAGCATCAGTGCCTGACACAGTGAGCCCTCAGTAATTGCTGTTAGTGTCCTTTTGCTTTTATCAGGTAGCATCTTTTTGAACAAAGAGCTTTATAGAAGAATCCCCAATATTAAAGTATTCCTTTCTCACTTTTTAAAAAGAGATTTAAAAATTTATTTTAGAGAGAGAGATTGGGAGAGAGATAGCATGAGTTGGGGGAGGGGTAGAGGGAGAAAGAATCTTAGGAAGATTCCCCACTGAGCTTTGAGCCCAGCACAGGGCCCTTTCTCAGGACTCTGAGATCACCACCTGTTCAGAAACCAAGAGTGGGATGTTCGACCAATAGCGCCATCCAGGGGTCCCTCTTTTCTCACTTTTTGAGAGCAGGTCTAATAAGTACATGAAAGAAATTGCCATTGTGAAAAAACTGTCTGAAATTGTGGTAACATACTTCTTTTTCTCTTTTTCAAAATCAGATCTTTGGCGTTGCCAGTTCCTTTTACCTTTTGTTAGTCTAGGTTTGATGTGTTTTGGGGCTGTGATTGGACTTTGTGCTTGCATTTGCCGGAGTTTGTATCCCACCATTGCCACAGGCATTCTCCATCTCCTTGCAGGTGAGTCTTGTCATTATACGTACCTTTTTATCTTTTTCCTGTTTCCATAGAGACAAAGAGTCATAATTCTTAAACATTCACATATTGTTGCCCTGTCATGTTGCCTGACAAGCTCTTACTATGCTCTTACCTAGTTACGTTTTGTTTTGTTTTCCTCCAAGGTCTCTGTACGCTGGGCTCAGTGAGTTGTTATGTTGCTGGAATTGAGCTACTCCACCAGAAGCTAAGGCTGCCTGAGAACGTGTCTGGTGAATTTGGATGGTCCTTCTGCCTGGCTTGCGTCTCAGCTCCCTTACAGTTCATGGCTTCTGCACTTTTCATCTGGGCTGCTCATACCAACCGGAAAGAGTACACCTTAATGAAGGCATATCGTGTGGCATGAGTGGGAAGCTGCCTGCTTTGCAATTGCCATTTTATTATTTTTCAATATTAATATTTCCCCTTGTCTCCCCCCCTACATTGTTTTTAATTTAATTTTTTTCTTTGTGGATATACCATTTTATCCTGAAAATCCATTCTATTTATTCACACAGACAGTTGTTTCTTAATACCACTAAAATTTATATGGATTATTCTGAATGAGTCCATCTTTTAAACAAACTAATCAGGGTTCAGAGTCCAGACAGCAAGAAATGGGTAGACACTTGCCACACATTTGTGAAAGAAAACATAGTGGGAAATTGACCCAAACACATCTACTGAAGTCTGTTAGACTTTTCAGTAAATATCTGTTGAACTAGAAACTCTTCAGTGTCTCTGAGAAACCTCTCATCGTTGTCAGAACTTAGGGTCACTTTGCCATTGTAGATAGCCTGTCAGCCAGAGCATTAATGCTATTTTCAAAGATTTTAAGCTATATAAAATGAGATTATCTAAGATCCTTTTCCCCAAATACGGGCATACAGCTTTATTCAAGGTGAAATACGGCAGCTCTTTAACTAAACTGTGTCTGTCTTCAAGAAAGGAAGTGAAAAATACAGTGTTTACTGGAAATTTTAACTTTGTAACTGCAAGAATTCCAATTCAGCCAGACAAGAGGATTAATCTTATTTTACTTCACCATTTTTTGTATTTTTTTTTTTTTAAGCTTCCTTAATGTCAGTAGGATTTTCAGTACAACCAAACCATTTTGGATTTTTGCTCCTTGCCTCCTCACACATCAGGCTTCTTAAGAGTGCTTTCTTTCTAACACGACTTTGGGGTCATGGAGTAATATTTTCCAACTCCTTTCTATTTATTCCAGCTCAGTACCATGAAGAAGGTTCCACCATAATGACCCTCCGGAACTAGGAAAACTACCACAAGACCTAAAGCTTTGGCTGGTCATTAACTTCCAACTATGGTCTTTATTTCTTGTGGTGAAATGATGTGCCTTTCCTTGCCTAAATCCCTTCCTGGTGTGTATCAACATTATTTAACATCTTCTAATTCAGTCATTTTTTTATAAATATGTCTATAAATATTGTACTTTAAAAAAATCTTATTTACTTATTCCATTACTGTAGCACTTGACAGATTTTAAAAAATGTAACTTAGTAATTTCTTACAGTATCCTAAATCTGTCTTTTTTAAAAAATAAAAAATGAGAAGAAACTCAATTGTGTATCATGTCTGAGTTGATTTAAATATCAATATTTTAGGATGAAGAAGTACAGGATTCTGAATGAGTATCTCTGTGGGTCTTTGGAAAATGCCTTTTTCTGGCATCTCTGTTTTATCTTCCAAAAAATATGGGAACTCCTTGCCCTCATTAGAAAATAAGAGCCTCTTTATCCATTATGTTTCAGAGTTTTAAAAACATGTTTTCACAGTAGTTTTGTGATCCTATGTGTCCTATTTAATGTGGCTAGATTTTTAAAGTCCTATAATGGCTATGGGTGTTTGTGTTCTATAGCACAGAAATAATCAAGTCTGCTTCTGACTTGCAGCAGAGCCAGTACTACTCTGCAGCTGATTATTGCCTATGCAGTTGCTGCTTACTCACTTTTCTACCTCTTCCTCACTCTTCATGTTTCATTGCCTTTCAGCACCTTTTGTGAAAGGTAGAAAAGCTAAGTAAACATGCAAAGCATTTGGGCACAGGGTTTTAAAATTATTGACCAACATGACATTTTTGTATTGGGAGATATTTATTTTGGACAACATCCCTGCCTTTTGTCACCACAAGTTGTCTGTGACTGTCAGTCCAACACCAGTCTTTAATATGTACTGTGGAAACTCAGTCACTATCCGACTTTGAGTTTCAGCCTCACTGGTAGTATCCTGAAGCATGGAAAGCTGGCATCATAAGCCCTGGTGTTGCATATGTGTTGTGGTTGATATTTCAAGCACATTTCAAAACAGCTGAGGTTGTCTTCTTTTGTGAAGACTTTTTTCTTTGGAACACAGGGCTGTGTTGTTTCATTTGATGTGAAAATCAGTTTTTCAGCTATCTTTTGTGTCTAATCAGGTAGAACCATATGAAATTGGTGATATTTGACCATTTTGACAAGTATAGTTTTGTTCATCTCTTTTCACCTAATCCTTGAAAGCCACCCCCAAAGTTGAAACTTAATTTTCAGAACATGAGTTTTATGGCAATTTAAGAATCATGTTTTAAAATCTTAATTTCATGGTTCCTAATGTCATCAAGTGATGTGAATAAATATCTTTTAATCCTTTTTGTCAAAAGATTCATTTCAGAAATTTTTAGAGATAGCCATAAAAACAGTAAAAGTTGACAGAATAAAATGGGAATAATCCTAGAAGAATTTATTTGTTTAGTTAACACTGCACCTACTATCTATGTCATGATACTCTAGGGTCTCAGTAACTTAATAATGAAGTAATAGTAATGTGTTAACATTTGCCTGCTTAAAGTACTTCTGTGTTTTTGTGTTGGGGTGGAGGGGAGGGAAAAATTTGGTAAGTCACTTAAAGATGGACTGATGTAGTCACACCAGTGAGAAAAATGAGATGACCATAGAACAGTTGAATTTAGTTTTTTTTCCATTCTTGAGACCACCAGATTGCAGACTAGCACTATTAAAACTTATAAATCCAGTCATGTTCAACTGACTATAAGAAGATAGTGTGAGGGCATTTTAAAAAGTAACCCTCATGTGAACTTTCACTAGAGATGAAAACAACCTATTGAATTAACCCGATTTTGCCTGTTACACTTGCCAAGATTTCTTAGCAAATAAATGGGCTCAGCTTTGAAGATGCAAATTGTAATCTCACAAGCTTCATGGAACTCTGTGCTGGCTGAGATGGGTGTAGTCTTGTCCTCCTTTCAGCCCTCACTCATAAGGGAATAATGATTCATACTTTAAAAAGAGGAATAAAATGAAACACATCTGTGTATAGGAATTCTTTTTCTATTGCTCATCAGGTGTGCCAACATACTATTTTCCCTTGGATCAAATTATGATGAATGCCAGCACCTTGCGAATTCATTACATGAGCTTTTAAATTGCAAAAAAGAATAAATTAGAAAGATTATTTGCTCTATGGAAGAAATTGCCATAAGAGTCATAGTGCTAAAAATTCTCTTAGCAAAGTTAATATGTTATTTGACATATTAACATTTACACACTTTCTTCAAACTTACATAAAGTGAGATCCAATTTATATTACTTTCTACCTTTGCAGTGTTGTCAGAACATGAAATAAGGAGAAAAAGATAATTCTGTTTTGTCTTCACCTTTTTTTTTTTAGATTTTTTTTTATTTATTTGGTAGAGATCACAAGTAGGCAGAGAGGCAGGCGCAGAGAGAGGAGGAAGCAGGCTCCCTGCTGAGCAGAGAGCCCGATGCAGGGCTCAATCCCAGGACCCTGGGGTCATGACTGGAGCCAAAGGCAGAGGCTTAACACACTGAGCCACCCAGGTGCCCCGTCTTCACCTTTTAAAATACTTGTGTTACTGGGTAATGCACCACCTTTTATCTCTGACTCGGTGTCTCAGGGTGTGAACTTGACCTCAGCTCTCCTTCAGCCTATCTACCCCTCTCAGTCTTCTAGACTTCCGTTCTTGTTTCTCTTCATGCAGCTTGTGTTGTCGTTGGTATATTCAGGAGCAACTTGGACTCCCATGTTCCCATAACCTCTCACGGCCCCTTCCTTCACAATCCTTAGGCTTAAGGTTTATCTTCATAGACTGTGCTATCCAATTTTCTTATTCTCAGTCTCAAGATACCAAACTACTCAGCTGATTCTGTTTGAAAAGTTATGCTCTTTGACTTTAGCTGCTTGACAATTGTTGGTTTATTATTACTCCCTACCACACATTCTCCAAATCTCTACAAAAGTTAGTTATTGGAAACCCTTACTCTTCTTCCTCAATTTACATAGAGGGAGTTTTATGTTCTTTTTAATGAGGAAATACTGGAATGAACTCTTTCAGTTTCTGCAGTCATTTTTGCTCCTCCCTAAAAAAGAAGGAATATATTATGACTGGAGATATTGCTAGGATCATGGCATCCACAAAAAGCAGCACAGTGTGTGATGGTTAAGTATCTAGCTCAGAAGACATTCTGGAATACTAAATTTGTAATCCCAGGTCTGTCACTTAGCCTTTCCAAGCCCCACTTTCCCCATCTGTGAAATGCTATGATTATCATACCTGCCTCATACAGTTGCAATGAGGATTATGTAAATTGCTGAGCATAAAGTACTTAGTCAGAAAATGCTAGTTATGACTGGCTTCATGAAGAAGGGATGAGGTTACCAAGCCTATAGAGCAGTGCTTCTCAGCCTAGGCTGCACGTTGGAATTGCCTGGAAAACTTTAAAAAATACTTGCGCCCGAGACATTTTGTGATTTACTCAGTCTGAGGTGTGGCCAGGTCACTGATTTTTTAAAACCTTTCAAAGTGATTCCAGTGGGTAACTATGTTTGGAAACTATATTTGAAACTTTATTTAAAAGCAAGAAATAGGATTCCCCATCTCCTAGGCAGACTGTTAGAAACTGACAGTGGGCTTTGTCAAATAAACAGACCTGGTACGGTGCCTGCTTTCTAAAAGCCATTTCTTTCCTGTGCTTTCCAACACTCTCTTCTGGTAACTGGCTTTTGGAGACAGGCATCAATCCATCCCACCAGTGCTGGATGGAGATGTGTATGAATAATATGCCTGCAGACCCAATACACTCCTGTGGCTTGTCCTAAGGTTCAGATTTGGCAAGAAGTATAGGAAGCCTCATTTGTTTTGGCTTCAATTCCAAATTATTTTTTTAATCTGGTACTTTCAGGGACTCTGTACTTTGGAGTGGCTAGGTCTCGATAAATAAAGTGAATACTTTGACCCCTGTCTGCTTATCAATTCATTGCATTCCTGCTGTTTTGTTTAGAATCACACAGGACAGGGGCATGCATTATTGGTATCAACCTCTTCACAAGTCAGAAGTACTTGAGCATGGACATAGAAAATGAGGATAAAATAGTATCTGCCTTGACAGTTTACTGTGACAGTTAAATAGATCCTGAAATGTAAGAGCTTAATAAATGGTAGGTATTTGTTTCTGGAGGCCAACACAGCATGTGGGGAGGAGGCAGCCTTTGCCTGGCCTCTGTGGTCAGGCTGTATGTACGGGAGTTGGAACTGCTCTGGCTTGTCCTATGACTGCCATTCAGCAGGGTTTAGGGCTGATGCTGGTGCTATATTAGTGGGGAGAGTCTAGTTTCCAGTTTAAGGTTCAGAACAGTTCATTACATGGACTTTTTAGCCATCCTTGCATCTCAAAGTGAAAGAATTTTTAAAGCTTCTGTTTGTATCTTTTGTCTCAAACGAGACACCATCTAATGTGGGATCTTTGGTTTTTCAATGATTTTGCTAAGCGTCAGTTGGTGATTTAAGATTAGCTGCCTCAAAAATCTGTCTTTATCTTGTTTAAATCCACATCCATTGAGGGAACAGGAAGAAATTGGATTTCTGTGGCTTATTCTCAGACTCCTAAAATTGACTACTACCACCTGCAATGCAATTTGATTCAGATGATTCATTTTAAGAGCTAAGCATGGCGGGGCACCTGGGTGGCTCAGTGGGTTAAGCCTCTGCCTTCGGCTCAGGTCATGATCTCAGGGTCCTGGAATCGAGTCCCACTTCGGGCTCTCTGCTCAGTGGGGAGCCTGCTTCCTTCTCTCTCTCTCTCTCTCTGGCTGCCTCTCTGCCTACTTGTGATCTCTCTCTGTCAAATAAATAAATAAATAAATTCTTAAAAAAAAAAAACAAACCTAAGCATGGCAACAGATTTCAGGAACACACACCATAGGTCCAATCTCTGGGTATTATTCATGAGTACTTACAATAAATTGTAGAGTGGGACTTTTCTTGTTGTCCCGAACTTAAAGGAGCATGTAATGGCATGTAAGACAAAAAATTAACCAAAAAGATTCTAGAAAGACTTCAAACAGTTAGGGCTATAAGCCCCTTCTAGGACTTACTTAGAGGTAGCAGAACCAATTTTATTATCCTAACTCTGCAACTGTCACCCCAGGCAGTGCTCCCCCTTCCTCCACACTTGAAATAAGAAGATGATGGGAAGGGAAAAAGGGAAGAGGAGGCCTGGGTCATTAAGTTGAGGATATTGTGGCCTCTCCACTCCTCCTCCATAGCAGGGACGTAGGGACTTCCTCCACATGCTGGACACCATTCTAGACGAAAAAGCCCAGCTACCCTCTGGTTCATTCAAGACTTTCACATCCACAGAACTGCCTTGGATTTAGACAAATCTACTAAAAATCCCAGCTCTTTTTTTTTTTTTTTTTTTTTTTTTTTTTACTGCTTGAGAATCTGGCAATTTAAATAATTTTTTTACATCTCAGTGGGATAAAAATGTCCATCTTCATGTTTGTTGTGAGAGTTAAATAATACCTGCAAATCACTTAGCATGATGTCCAGCACATCTTTGGATTTCAAGAAATGGTAACCATAATTAATCTGCGGATGATTTCAGATCCCCCGTCCCTTCTCTCCAAAGCTCTAGGTCTAAGCTTTCTAACTGCCTTTAAGACAGCTCCATGTGAATATTTTCAGGATACCTAAAACTTAATACGTCCAGATTAAACTCATCTTTCTTCTCATAATTTCTCCTGTTCCCATTATCTTTGTGTTTGTTCCATCACTTAGATTTTCAATGCTGACAACATCTTCAGCTCTTGTTTCTGTGCCTTATATATCCAGTTGGTTATCAAGGCTTTTTGATTCTACTCCCATAAGGTCTATCTCACTAAAACCCTCCTGTCCTACCCTTAGCTCTTGGATGACAGTAACTTCTCTGCTCATGTCCTCACTGCCAGCTCTCTCCTATAATCCATTTTACACACCTTGCAGTCCAATTTGCAAAAGCATAGATTTGATCACATCAACCCCTTATTTAAAAATTTTCAATGAGGGGCACCTGGGTGGCTCAGTCAGTTAAGTGTCTGCCTTAGGCTCAGGTTATGGTCTTGGGGTCCTGGGATCCAGGCCCATGTCAGGTTCCCTACTCAGCAGGAAGTCTGCTTCTCCCTCCCCCTCTACCCCTCCCCCTGCTCATTCTCTCTCTCTCTCTCAAATGAATAAATAAAATTTTTAAAAGAAAAATGTCAATGATTCCTCATCGCTTATAGAAACAATCTAGAATAGTCCAGATTTAGTCTCCCATCCAAGTTCTAGAACTAGCTAGTGTATCTTTGCAGTATTTTCTGTTTCTCTCCTTTAGCTTTGGTCAAACTCACTATTGCTTTTTCCCAGTTTGTGTTTTCTTAGGGTGCATGCTTCTTGTTATACTGCCTTTATTTCTGGAATACTATTCTCCACATATTCAAATTCTGTCCATATCATGTTATTGAAATTACAGTTTCAAAATCATAAAAATTTCTTTACCAAGTAGACTAATTTAAAGCTTATCTAAAATGTCTTATTATTTTGAACTCCTTATAACACACTGAGCAACTTCTTTCTTGGCTTTGGTTACTTCCTGCCTTGCATAGCACTGATTAATATGCATTCATCTTCTGTACTAAGATGTATTGCTTATTTAATCTTTGTATATCCAAACATCTTCCACATGGCCTTGCAAAGAGTAGTCACTCAAGAAATAAGAGGTTTCTGAGTGATAATCCTTGAGATTATTAGAAAGCCTCACTGTAAAATATATACTTAAAATTACATTATCTAGGAAAGAATTAGAATAGATAGACAAGAGCTCAAGTCTAACACTTTGGAGGGAAAGCTCTATAGCAGGTTCTGCAAGGTAACTGAAATTTATAGATTTAACCTTCCCACTCTTACCTAGAAGAGGATGTGGGTGCAGTTCTTTGCCAGTTGTGATGGGAAATGGACAATTTAAGTTAATAATTTAGGCTTTTGTGATTTTTTTGCACATTTTATATGAAGAGCTTAATCTAGAAAATGTTTAAAGTTTTTTTAATCAACTTGCTTAGAAGACATTTCAGAACTATATAAAACACTGATGAAAGAAATTGAAGATGACACAAACAAGTGGAAAGATAGTCCATGTTCATGGATTAAAAGGACAAATATTGCTAAAATGTCCATGCTACTCAATCTATAGAATTAATGCAAATGCTATCAAAACAGAAACAGCATTTCTGCACAGGAGTAGAACAAATAATTCTAAAATTTGTATGGAATCACAAAAGACCCCAAGTAACCAAAGCCATCTTTTAAAAGAACAAGACAGGGGGTATCACAATCCCAGATTTTAATACACACTGCAAAGTTGTAGTAATCGAAATCGTATGGTACTGGCAGACAAATAGACACAAGGATCTATGGAACCGAAGAGAGCCCAGAAATAAACCCATACTTATATGGTCAATTTATCTTTGACAAATGAAATGAGGAAAACAATGGGAAAGAGTCAGTTTCTTCAACAAATGGTGCTTGAAAAACTTTTGCATGCAAAAGTTTGAAACTGAGGCACTTTCTTACATCCTATGCAAAAATAAACTCAAAATGATTAAAGACTTAAATATGAGACCTAAAACCATAAAAAACCTAGAAGAGAGCATAGACAGTAATTTTTCTGACATCGGCCATAGCAACATTTTTCTAGAAATGTTTCCTAAGTCAAGAGAAACAAAACCAAATTAAACTATTGGGACTACATCAAAATAAAAAGCTTCTGCACAGCAAAAGAAACAGTCAACAAAGCCAAAAAGACAACTTATTGAATGGAAGGAGATATTTGGAAATGACAAATCTGATCAGATTAGCTTCTAAAATATGTAAAGTACTTATACAACCGAATACCCCAAAACCAAATAATCTTATTAAAAATGGGCAGAAGACATTTCTCCAAAGAAGACACATAGATGGCCAACAGACACAATATGGATGTTCCTCAAAAAAATTAGAAATAAAATTACCATATGATCCAGCAATTCCACTACTGGGTATTTACCCAAAGAATATAAAAACACTAATTCAAAAAGAAATATGCACCCTTATGGTTATTGCAGCATAATAGCCAGATAATGGAATCAACCCAGTGCCCCTCCATAAATGAATGGATAAAGAAGATGTAACACACACACACACACACACGCGCGCGCGCGCACACACACTAGAATATTACTCAGTCATAAAAAGAATGAAATCTTGCCATTTGCAACAACATGGATGGATCTAGAAGTATAACGGTCAGTAAAATAAGTCAGAGAAAGACAGATGCCATATGATTTCAATTATATGTAGAATTTAAGAAACAAATCAAATGAGCAAAGAAAAAAGAGATAAACAAAAGAACAGACTTAAACATAAAGAGCAAACTGGTGGTTGCAATGGAGGGGTGGAGGAAGAGTGAAATAGGTAAAGGGGTTTAAGAATACACTATTGTGGGGCACCTGGGTGGCTCAGTGGGTTAAAGCCTCTGCCTTCAGCTCAGGTGATGATCCCAGGGTCCTGGGATTGAGCCCTCATCTGGCTCTCTGCTCAGCGGGGAGCCTGCTTCCCTTCCTCTCTGCCTGCCTCTCTGCCTACTTGTGATCTCTATCAAATAAATAAATAATCTAAAAAAAAAAAGAATACACTTATTGTAATGAGCACTGAATAATGTATAGAATTATTGAATCATTATATTGTACACCTGAAACTAATACAACAGTGCATGTTAACTGACATTTTTAAAAAGTAATGGAGACTGATGGCACCTAATGTTAAAGAAATGCCATTGCCGGTAATATACAGACTGGCTCTGAGAGCCACATATTGAAAAAGCTGAAGAATAATGACAACTACTCAGGCAACAAATTTCGGGAGCAACTCAATTGCCCCCAAAGCCCTTTTTAATTCCACTACTAGTTTTCATGAACAAATTGTCATTTCTGTTGTAATTTTACTGTATGTTACTGTAATATTTTTCTTTTGTGATATATTATCAAAGCACATATTCAATAATAACATGAATAAAAACAAAAAAGATTCAGACCTCAACGCTGTTGGAGAAGTTTGATGCAGTCAATCCTTATCTATCTTTATCTATATTTAAACTATGAAGTAAAGTTCTACAATGAAATCAGGGCCTTGTTCCACTGTTACAAGTTTAGTAGGTAAACTGAGGGGAGTATGAGTACTTTATTGGAATGAAGATGTCTCATTTCAAAGGCATAGTCATCAAGAGGTAACTTTTCATCAAGAGGAAATTTTATCATATGTTTCCATTCAGGATCTGTTCTCAAAGAACTCTGCCAATATTATGCCATTCTCTCTTGATTTCTAAAATAGTACACATCTTGATTAATAGATATTTAACAAACAATAATTTACTTCCTTCAAAGGAAATTAGTCCAATATTTGGTTCAATAAATAATTTTTACAATTTCCTAAGTTGCCTTAGATAATTATTTATTTATCAACAATCTTTGCATTCTGTCTCATTATTCTTAGGATACCTTCCAAGCTCCTAAAATGGCCTTACACTCTCACCAGCAATTTTCATTCTTCAAAAAGACTGACTTTTGAATTTTCTCAGTGGATCATGCCTACCATAGTTTAAAAACATGACCTTATAATTCTTCATTCATCCGGCCATTCAGAGGTGTGTTTTCTGTCCCCTTACCCTGAATCTGGGCTAACTTATATTGCTTTGACTAATAGAGTTTGATTTAAATAATACAATGAGTTCATAAAAGGTTATGTGGCTTTAGGTTGGTTTTCTCCTGAAACAATTGGTTGTAGAATACTCACTTGCGGAACATTCCCTCTCAGAACCCACCTGCCATGCTGTGAAGCCCAGGCCATGCGGAGAGACCTTGTGTAGATGATCCAGTCAAATTCCCAAGCTAAGCTCCCAGCTGACAGTCAAGATCATCTTTCAACCATGTGCTCAGCCAACTTGGATGTCTATTCCTTCTAAGCCTTCAGATGACTCTGGCTCCACCACTATCTTACTGTAAGCCTGTGAGCCTACAATCAAGAACCACTCGGCTAATCCCATTCAATCTAAAAACTCTAAGAGATAATAATAATTTGTTGTTTTTGCTGCTACATTTTGGGGTCATTTGTTATACAATCACAGTATCTAGAACAATCTCCTTTCCCACCACAGGCTTGCAAAAGGTACTCTTCTCTTCCTGAATGGTTTTTCTGACCCCCCCCCCCACCCCATGCTGTCCCCACTCTTTTGCATGGCTAACTCCTATTGATTTTTTAAATCAAACTTAATATTTACTTATTCACCAAATTTTCCCTAGCCATCTACCTTGGGCTCATTCTCCTCTTATTATTTCACACACTGTGAAGTTCTTGACTATGGTAATAAAGTTTAAGTTGGGGAGTGATTCTATGTGTCATCTCTCCTTTTAAACTCCATGGATCCAATCATCCCATACCTTAGTATAACATAAAGGAGTTTCTGGGGTTACTAAATACTATGGAAGTCCTTTTTGAGAAGGACATGAAAAAAGTTCAGTCCAGTCTGGTAATCCAGGTCAGTTAGTGAAATATTAAAACAAAAAAGCCATTCAGAGTTGGAACTGTCTCTTTTCTTAGCTTAGGCTTATCTCTGGCTGGGAGGCTTACAGTAGGGGAGGGAAGTGAGCTGTCTTTTCTGTCCTCAGTCACTTTCTTTTACATGGAGAGACTTTCTGGCCCTCCGAGGTCAAACTGTGGAAAGAGTAGGTTAGGAAGTAGGACAGTATAATGTGGCTGGTACAGATGTCATCTGACCTTGGGGTATGTAGCCCATACACAATTGGTGGTTCTTTCTCTTTTAAAAGCCATTTCAGGGGAGTTTCTCAGAGACTCTCCATCTGCAGATCTTCAGACTATATTTCTTTTAACAAGTGAAATCAGTGTCTCTCCTTTAGCTGTGGGCTTACCACTCCCTCCTCAGTCCTTGCGTTCCTGGTGCTTCAGAAAAATAAAAACCAGACCCACAAGAGACCAAGTGACCCTTGGAGAAGTAGGAGAACTCAGATTTATTTTACACCGGGGGACCCAGATGAGCTTGTACTTGAACTTCTGGGCCCCGGAAAACAGGGTTATGGGCTTCTACAGGGGACTGCAGGCAGTTAGGTTCCAAGAGCCATTCTGACTGCCGATAGGTGGGTTTAAACTGGGGGAGCAGGGGCTGCTTTAGGCTGGAAAAGTAGAACAGGAGGCCTGTGGCAGGAAGCCTGTTTACAGAAGCAGAAATGATTGGTTATTTCTTGCTCCCAGTAGGGCTTATGGTTATCTCTAGCTTATTATTAGTAACTTTTCATCTTCTGGGGCCTCCTGGCCTGGGCCTTCTCTGGGTAATTTTCCTCTTCACTGGTAGAGTCATTTCTTTCTGTTGGGATCATATTACTCTCAGGTTGTTCAGGAGTTCTCTTTCACCTCTCTCTCTGTCTCTCTCTTTTTCTTCGTCTTCTTCTTCTTCTTTTTTAACCAGGACTCCTATTATGAGGGAAACATTTAGCTCCCAAGAAACAAGAACAGTTAAGTCCCTCTCAACTGAACTCCCAAGTTCTCACACTGCTTCATGCTTCAGGCTCATCTGGCCAACCCCTTTTATTGTCAGACTTTTCAAATGTGAGTCAGATATTCTTACACAGATTTCTCAAATGCCAGGGGGCACACGCCAGGTTCCCTCAGTAAAACCCTTCTCAACTGGCAAGCTCCCTCCTCACCACAGTGGATGGGACATAGGGAAAGACTGTGAGCCTGCAGCATCTCTCCCCAGAGATGTCTCTCTCCTAATTTTCCAAACTTTGATTAACCATAAAGCATTTACATATCTTTATGGGGAGTGAGACCCTGAAAGTCCCAAGATGGGTTTTTAGACCCACTTTCTGCAAATCCTGCATGGGGGTCTAACATTTCAATTTGGAATGCGGACCTTCTGATAAAACTTAACTGAGATGACAGGGTAACTTACACTTAATTCCTCTTAAAAACGGAACTGTAATAATTTTTATTTATCATCTTCTTCCTTCCCTGGGTTAGTTAAAATCCACAAGAACAGAAATCTTGTCTGACTTCCATCATAGTACACTGCTACTTAGCACAGTGCATACTATATGGGGAAATGCTCAATGAGTACTTATTGAATAAATAAACAAGTTATGCAGTTGACTTTTCACCCTGTGTGAATTAATCTTTCAAGTCTGGTTATCCACAATCCTCATTTCTCAGATGTAGCCATGTGGATATACATATAATTATTAAGTTCTGTGCTTCACTGTTTCCTCTCATCAGTCCTCAAATGAATAAAAGTTATTTTCTTGGTGCACATTGCCTCAGAAGGAGAGTAATAAATCTTCTATCTCGAAAATTCGTATTTCCCTCTAAGTAGGGGCTACATAATTAATTATGAATTTAGTTAAATAGAAGAAACAAATGAGAGGGGAAGCACTGTGAAGAATAAAGTTCTGTTAGTATGTTTTGGTCAATTATATTGAATACACTATAAATATCCTGTACCATTTTCTTTCCTTTTTAAATAGCCTAAATAAGATACAGTTCTAAGGAGCAGGGATTGTGCCTATGTAGTTCTTTTCACTGTGTGTAGCTCTGTATCGTTTCCTGTACTAACAGGAGCTCAGTACATGCTTTCCTGAGGATGGCAGGAAGAAAGAGGACGCACTGTGCAGGAGGGGCTGAGGAGGTCACTGGAGAGCAGTGAAAAGGAGGACTACCCTCGGGTTACTGGGGAAATTATGTCAAAGATTTCATCTCTTTGGTGGTCTTAGCTTGCTTCTGCAAGAATTCTTGTCATAATAAATTTCAGTATTACATTTGTTTCTTGTGATAAGATAAAGAGAGTTCTCAGGTGATGTGTCTTTGAGAGCCACATTTCCAGTGAAGCCAACATAAAACTAAGAAGATAACTTGTTTTAAGGGTTCTGTCCTTCCCACTTTTAGTTCTGCTTCTTCCTGTCCAGCCTGGTGTCCTCAGGCTGCCCCTGAGGACTACACATTTGGGGCATTATCTGGCTTTTGGTGTGTGAAAATAAAAGCTTCCTAGGTTTGTGCCTCATTCCTCTAGGCTGCTTTCTTCTGAATCACTGTCAAAATACCCACTGAATTCATTCATGCTACTGGGATAATGAGTTACTTCTTCCAGGTAAGCTATTTCCATTTTAACCCCTGAACTTCCAAAACTTTATTCTTAATTTTTTGTTTTATATCCTTCTCCCTTGCCTTCTTTCCTTCTTTCTTTCCTGCCTGCCTTCCTCTCTCTCTTCCTCTCCTTTCCATCCTACCTTTCTTCATTCCCCCCACCTCTGCACCACCTTGCCAAATCTTTAAAAACCTCAACTGGTGTCAGGCATTGCAATAGGCCCTGGTAATGCACACTGCACCTCTGCCCTCTTAGAAGTCATGTAGAACATGGGCTGCTACTAAAAACACAACACAAATTATTTTCGCTAATGTGGAAGCATAACAGATTTCATTTTGAGTCTACAAACAATACCCTTCATTAATTAAGCTTGCTATTGCTTGCTCATTTGGCAGGAAATACAAAATTTATTCACCATATTTGTCTTAATATTCTAATGGTGGAATATGTCACTGCTATAAAGACAGAGAGATATTTTGACTAGGAGAATAGTTTGGAACCCCTTAAATTACATTACTTTGACACTCATAGAGCTACTCTTGGAGCTCTCTTCCAGGGTTGAATAAATCAATTTTCCCTGCCCTGTTGTTCCCAGTTGTGGTTATCTCAAGTAACGCTTTTAGTCTTTGTTCAGAGTTATGTCAAATATGTTAAACTTACGTCCCGCAATCTCCTTTAAGAGGACGTACCTGGAAGCCTCGGTGCCTGCCTAGTCTACCCATCAGGGTCACAGCCCAAAGATGGTTCTTTTCTCATGTTACCTCTTTGCTTTTATGAAGAATTAGTTCCGCACAGATACATATTTCTGCATTAAAAAAAAAAAAAATTCCCAGCGGTTTCTTTCTCTTCACAGACAGGTTGGGCTTTTTTTTTTTTTTTTTTTAAGATTTTATTTATTTATTTGACAGAGAGATCACAAGTAGGCAGAGAGGCAGACAGAGAGAGAGGAGGGGAAGCAGGCTCCCCGCTGAGCAAGGAGCCTGATGTGGGGCTCGATCTCAGGACCCTGAGATCATGACCTGAGCGGAAGGCAGAGGCTTAACCCACTGAGCCACCCAGGGGCCCCAAGGTTTGGGTCAGTCAGTTTTCCTTTATTTCACATGTAGTCTTTTATCCTTACTTTCTAAAGTATTAAAGAAAGTGTGTCTTTAAGTAATATCAGCATATAATGATTCATTTCTCCAAAGTTAGCATACTAATTTGATAATGCACTCTTTCCCACATTTGCACTTGGCTTTCATTCCTTTTTGAAGGAGAATTGCTTTGTGAACACGCTAAGCAAGACTACTAGGCTTGTGCCTGTCTGGTATTGGTATTGACTCAGCAACAAAAACAAACATGAAAGTATAATGCAAAGAATTGGAGATAATTTAAACTAAGTAAAATAATAAGTTCTAGTTAGTAAAAGGAAAACACATATTTGCTTAAAATGAATTACATTAGATGTCAACTTCATACCTATACCTCCTGCCCTATAAAACTGAAACAATTACAATAAAAAGGTATTGTTTAACAGTCAACTGTCTACTATGTAAGATTTTCTTTTCGAAAAATAAACATAGTTAGCTTATTTATTTAGCATTAGTTATTTTTGCTTTTTTAATCACCCACTATATATCTGACTACATATGAATTAATCAGTGAATTAAAAAATTCTCCTTTCTGGGCCTTTTTGGTTATTTTTCTTCTTTTTAATGTTTTCACTATAAAAAAGTGATCTGAAACAGTTCATTGTTTCAGATTATTATTATTATATCATATCATATTATTATTATTATATTATTATTATTCTCACACACCAAAAGCCAGGAAATAATTCAAACAACATATTTTATAGTTTATAATAGTAAGTTGGCAAATGTTTTTAGTGTAATAAATATTGAATTTTAGTGTAATAAATATTGAAATATTAAGTATGATGAGAGGCAGTATTTTGTAATGCCAAATTACACATTCAGATGTTCAAGGGGGACAGGTAAATAGCATAAAAAGTTCTGATTATTGCCAGATCTCCCAACTTTTCAAGAGAGGTTAAAATTTTAAATGTTCTCCTGGTTTTTAAATCTTGGAAATTAATTTTTAAAAAGTACTATGTTGTTCTGCACTTCCTAGGCTAAACTAAAACAATTCTGTGCAGCCCCTGGAAGATATTTGGGACTTCCTGTGTGGTAAGTGAGAATGTGGGTTTTGTAGTTAGCCTGGAGTTCAAATAAAAAATGCTACTGTGGAATGGTGCTCAAGTGACTAAACCATACTGAGCTTTATTTTCTTGCATGCTACATGGGGATAATAACTGTACTTCTCTTATAGTATTTTGGCTTTCTGGGGGGATAGAAGTGAGGGAAGATCTGAGGAGCCCAGAAAATGAAGAGCCAAACTCAGAGTTCACTACTATACTTTTTGTTTCAGAACAACCATTTCACATTTTTTTTTTTTTCAGGGGAAAACAAATTTTACAAAGAACAAGTGAGTCAAGAAGCCCTTAACATTCTGTATCTGAACTCAACCCTCACTCCTGCCCTATTATCTTTCTCATTTCTTCCTAAGTCCTTATAATCGGTGTAAGCTGGGATGACGAACACACTCTATTTTATACCACATGTTCTTACAATGTGTTGCTGATGCTTTTCCCATTAAGTGGTCTCTGTCCCCTCTCCTTGAATGTAAGTAAAATGTTGTGACTGTCTCAGTGATGAAAGATAGCAGAACTGCCATTATGTGACACCCAAAATCAGACCTTCAAAATGCCATGCACTTCTGCCTTGTTCTCTCGGTACACTCATTCTTGGAACTCTGTAGTCCTGCTGTAAGGAAACTCAGATGTATTTGTTTCCTGGGACTGCCATAACAAAGTATCACAAGGCAAGTGGCTTAGAAACAATTGTAATTTACCACCTCACACATCTGGAGCCTAGAAGTTTGAAATCAAGGTTTAGTCAGGGCCATGGTCTCTCTGAAACCTGTACAGAAGGATCATCCCTGTCTCTTCCTAGCTTCTGGTGGTTTGCTGGCATTTTTGGGGATTGTCTGATTCACAGTTATATCACTGCAACCCTCTGTTTTCACTTGACATTCTCCCTCTGTCTCTCTGCATTGTCTTCCTTCTGCATATGTGTCTCTGTGCCCAAATTTCCCCTTTTATGTAAGACACTGGTCACATTGGTTTCAGGCCCACCCAAATGACCTCATTTTAACTTGATTAACTAAGTAAAGATCTCATTTCCAAGTAAAGTCACATTCTGAGGTACTGGGAGTTAGGACATCAACAAAGCTTTTTAGGGGCACAATTCAACCTGTAACAAGAGGTCACAAGGAGGTACCCCATGTTGACTGGGATCTCATCTGGCAGCCAGTACCATGGCTGGTCATAAAAATGGAAAACCTTTTAAGATGACTCTAGCCTCAGTCATCATATGGCTGCAACTATATAATAATACTGAGTAAGAACTTGCCTAGGTGAGCACAGTCAACCCCTCCACCATGGGACGTAATTATTATTATCGTGTGAAGTTACTGAGTTTAAGGGCCATATAGCGGTAACTAATGGAGCATAGGTCACAGTGGAATAGAAAGGAAGTTTTCTTTCCACAGGGGCCAATATATCCTGTAGTTGCAATATTTTATAGGACCTGTGACAGGATCATGCCCTGTTTGCCTTCTGCCTAGACCAGCTCTGGCATTTTTCAGATGAACAGCATAAATCTTACCCTTTTTAGGTCCCTGAAGCCTATCTCTCACCTTTTACCAACAATTCTTTCACTCCCTATATGAAAAATTAATACATACCTTTCTTCAGACCCTACCCTGGCAAATATGGTACATATTCTCTTGCCGCTCCTTGTCATGGAACACTTTTCTCAAGGAGTTTCTGTTATTTTTGATGGACACAGAAGCCAAAAGAAACATGGAATTTCAATCATTTGAAACTAACCTATCTTTTCTCAAAAATGCTAACTTAGTTTTCTACCTTAAACATTAGAAATGGACAGGAACAAAATGTTCAAGCTGAATGTAATATATTGTTATCAATGTTTTCAAATTTATCTTTTATTTTTATCAAAATAATGCATATGCTTATTATTTTACATGGCTTAAAATGAAACAGGCATCTATAACTTCACTGCAATTTCTGCCTTCTCCAACTGTCAGTCACTTCAACTCTTTTCACAGTTTTTTTTTTTTTTTTTGGATTTACTTTTATATTTCTAAACAAACATAGAAGAAAATCTGGATGACTTTGGGGTTGGCAATGACTTTAGATATAATGCCAATGTCATAATCCATAAAGGAAGAATTATTAAGCTGAACTTCATTAAAAATAAAATATCTGCTTAGAAGATTTCTACTTTTTTCCAAGATTTTTAAGTTTAAGTTAGATAACAGATAGGATAGTATTGGTTTCAAGAGTAAAATTTAATGATTCATCACTTAAATATAACACCCATATAAAAATCCATGCTCATCACAAGGGTCCTCCTTAATGCCTATCCCCCACTTAGCCAATTCCTCCACTCACGTCCCTCCAGCACCCCTGTTTGTTCTCTATGGTTAAGAGTCTCTTATGGTTTCCCTCCCTCTCTGTTTTTATCTTCTTTGATTTTTTTCCTTCACTTCCTATATGTTCATCTGTTTTGTGTCTTAAATTACATATATGAGTGAAATCATACAATATTTGTCTTTCTCTGATTAACTTACTTCACTTAGCATAATACATTCTAGTTTCATCCATGTTGTTGCTAATGGCAAGATTTCATTCATCTTGATTCCTGAGTAATATTCCATTATATATGTATACCGCTTCTTCTTTATCCATTTATCAGTTAATAAACACTGGACTCTTTCTGTGTCTTGGCTGTTGTTGATAGTGCTACTGTTAACATTGGGCTGCATGTGCCCCTTTGAATCAGTACTTTTGTATCTTTTGTATAGATACCTAATAGTACAGTTGCTGGATCTTAGGGTAGTCCTACTTTTAAGTTTTTGAGGAACCTCCATACTGTTTTCCAGAGTGGCTGCACCAGTTTGCTTTCCCATCAATAGTGTAAGAGGGTTCCTTTTTCTCCTTTCTCTGCATCCTCATCAAGATCTATTGTTTCCTGAGTTAATTTTAGCCTTTCTGACAGGTGTGAGGTAGTATCTCATCACGGTTGATTTGTATTTCCCTGCTTCAGTATTGGTATATATAAATGCCACAGATTTCTGTACATTGATTTTATATCCTGTGACTTTGTTGAATTTACATACCACTTCTAGAAGGTTTTGGATGGAATGTAACAGATTGTGTACACAGAGTATCATGTTGTCTGCAAAGACTGAAAGTTTGATGTCTTCCTTGCTAATCTGGGTGCATTTTATTTCTTTTTATTGTCTTGTTGCTAAGGCTAGGACTTCCAGTACTACGTTGAACAACAGTGGTGAGAGTGGACATCCAGTCATGTTCCTGACCTTGGGGGAAAAGCTCTCAGTTTTTTCCCACTGAGGATATTATTAGCTGTGGGTATTTCATATATGGTCTTTATGATGTTGAGGTATGTTCCTTCTATCCTTATTTTCTTGAGGGTTTTTATTGGGAAAGAATGTTGTGTTTTGTCAAAGGCTTCTTCTGCATCTACTAACAAGATCATATGGTTCTTATCCTTTCTCCTATTAATGTGATGTATCAATTTGATTGATTTGCAGATATTGAACTACTGCTGCAGCCCAGGAATAAATCCCACTTGATCCAGGCAAACAATTCTTTTAATGGATTTTAATGGATTCTTTTAATGGATTCAATTTGGCAGTGTCTCCTTGAGAATTTTTACATCCATGTTCATCAGGGATATTGGCTTGTAATGCTCCTTTTTGATGGGGTCTTTGGTTTTGGAATCAAGGTAATGCTGAACTCAATGAGCATGGGAGTTTTCCTTGCATTTCTATTTTTTGGAACAGTTTCAGAAGTACTCTGAAGAAGGCTTAATTAAAGAAGGCTTTAATTCTTTAAATATCCAGTAGAATTGCCTTGGGAAGCCATCCAGCCCTGGACTCTTGTTCATTCAGAGGTTCTTTATTACTGACTCAATTTCTTTCCTGGTTATGTGTCTATTCAAATTTTCTATTTCTTCCTGTTTCAGTTTTGGTAGATTATATGTCTCCAGGGATTTATCCTTTTTTTTTTTTCCAAATTCCCCAATTTGTTGGCATATAGTTGCTCATAATATTCTCTTATAATTGTTTGTATTTATGAGGTTCTGGTTGTGATCTCTCCTCCTTCATTCATGATTTTATTTGTTTGAGTACTTTCTCTTTTGTTTTTGATAAGTCTGTCTAGGTGTTTATCAATTTTGTTAATTCTTTCAAAGAACCAGCTCCTAGTTTCATTGATCTGTTCTTTTTTCTTTTTAATTTCTATATCATTTACTTCTGCTCTAATCTTTATTATTTCTTTCTTCTGATGGCATTAGGCTTTATTTGCTATTCTTTTTTTCATCTCTTTTAAGTGTAAGGTTAGGTTGTGTATTTGAGACTTTTCTTGCTTCTTGAGGAAGACTGTATTGCTATATATTTCCCCCTTATGACCATCTTTGCTGCATCTCAAAGGTTTTGGACTGCCATGTGTTCCTTTTCATTTGCTTCCATGTATTTTTTATTTCTTCTTGAATTTTCTGGTTAGTTCATTCAGTCTTTAGTTGGATGTTCTTTTTTTTTAAAGATTTTATTTATTTATTTATTTGACAAAGAAAGAATGAGAGAAAGAGAGAGAGCATGAGAAGGGGAGTCAGAGGGAGAAGCAGACTCCCTGCTGAGCAGAGAGTCCGATGTGGGACTCGATCCCAGCACCCCAAGATCATGACCCAAGCCGAAGACAGTCACTCCACCAACTGAGCCACCCAGGTGCCCTGGTTGGATGTTCTTTAACCTCTATGTATTTATGGTGTTTCCAAACTTTTTCTTGTCGCTAACTTCAAGTCTCATAATATTTTGGTCAGAATATATGCATGGTATGATCTCAATCTTTTTGTATCCATTGAGCCCTGATTTGTGATATAGTATGTGATCTATTCTGCAGAACGTTCTGTGTGCACTTGAAAAAAAATGTGTATTCTGCTGCTTTCAGATGAAATGCTATGAATATATGTTAAGTCCATCTGGCCCAGTGTGTCCTTCAAAGCCCTTGTTTCCTAGTTGATCTGCTTATATGATCAATCCATTGTTGTAAGTGGGGTGTTAAAGTCCCCTACTATTATTATATTATTATCAATGAGTTTCCTTAAGTTTATCATTAATTGATTTATATATTAGGCTACTCTCAAGTTAGGGGCATAAGTATTTATAATTGTTAGATTTATTTTTTGGATACTTATTCATCTCTTATTAGAAAATAAGTATTTTTTAAAACATTTTTTAGGGGTGCCTAGGTGGCTCAGTCATTAAGCGGCTGCCTTCGGCTCAGGTCATGATCCCAGGGTCCTGGGATTGAGCCCCGCATCAGACTCTCTGCTCAGTGGGAAGCCTGCTTCTCTCTCTCCTATTCCCCCTGCTTGTGTTCCCTCTCTTGCTGTCTTTCTCTGTCAAATAAATTTAAAAACAACAACAACAACAACAACAACAACAACAACAAAACATTTTTTAGAAGATTTTATTTATTTATTTTAAGAGAGAGTGAGAGAGTACAAATGGGGGGAGGGGCAGACAGAGAGAGAGAGAGAGAAGCAGACTCCCTGCTGAGCAGGGAACCTGATGTGGAACTGCATCCCAGCGTCCTGGGATCATGAACTGAGCTGAAGGCAGAAGCTTAACTGACGGAGTCACCCAGGCACCTCCAGTCTTTGTTTTAAAAATGTAATTTGTCTGACATAAGTATGGCTACTCCAGCATTCCTTTGACATTTATTAGCATAAAAAATGGTTCTCCATCCCCTCACTTTCAATCTGGAGGGGTCATTGGGTCTAAAATGAGTCTCTCTTTTTTTTTTTTTTGTTTTTTTTTCCCCATTTTATTTATTTTTTTCAGCATAACAGTATTCATTGTTTTTGCACAACACCCAGTGCTCCATGCAAAACGTGCCCTCCCTATTACTCACCACCTGTTCCCCCAACCTCCCTGACCCTTCAAAACTCTCAGGTTGTTTTTCAGAGTCCATTGGGGAGGGGAGGCAAACCATAAAATGAGTCTCTTATAAGCAGTATACAGATGGGTCTTTTTTTTTTTTTATCCATTTTGATGCCTTATTTTTTTTTTTAAGATTTTATTCATTTATTCTAGGAAGAGCACAAGGTAAGGAGTAGCAGGGTAGGAGAGAGACAATTTCAAGCAGACTCCATACTCAGCATGGAGTCTGAAAGGGGGCTTGATCTCATGACCCTGAGATGATGACCTGAACTGAAATCAAGAGTTGGATGTTTAATTGACTGAGCCACCCAGATGTCTTGAAACTCTGTGTCTTTTGATTGGAGTATTTCAGTCCATTTACATTCAGAGCTATTACTGTTAGATGTAAATTTAGTGTCATTATATTACCTGTAATGTCACTTTTCCTGTAGATCATCTCTGTTCCTTTCTAGTCTTTTTTGCTTTTGGTATCGCTTTCTTGCTCAAAAGGTCCCCTTTAATATTTCTTGCAGAGCTCGTTTAAGGTTCACAAACTCCTTTAGTTTTTGAGAGTCCTGGAAACTATCTCTCCTTCTATTCTAAATGACAGCTTTGCTGGATAAAGTATGCTTAGTTGCATATTTTTCCCATTTAGCAACATTGAATATACCATGTCATTTTCTTCTGACTGTGAATTTTCTGTAGACAGGTCTGCTGATTCTGTGTGTCTACCCTTGTTTGTTAAGGACCTTTTGTCCCTAGCTGCTTTTAGAAGTCTCTCTTTATCTTTATATTTTGCAAATTTTATTAATATGTCTTAGTGTTGACCTGTTTTTGTTGATTTTGAGGGGAGTTCTCTGTGCCTCTTGGAGTTGAATGACTGTTATCTTCCCTAAGATTAGGGAAGTTTTCAGCTACAATGCATTCAAATTATTTTTCTGCCCTCTTTTCTTGATCTTCTTCTGGGACCCCTATGATATAGATAATATTGTGTTTATGGAATTATTGAGTTCCCTGAGTCTATATTCATGATCGAATAGTTTTCTTTCCCTCTTCTTTTCAGCTTCATTATTTTCTGTAATTTTATCTTCTATATCACTTATTCATTCCTCTACTCTTTCCATTTTCATTGTGATTACACCCAGTTGGTTTATATCTTAGCATGTCTGAAAGACAAACAAGATGCAGGCACATCCAGATATGCAAAGAGATATTTTATTTGCTGTGACGTTGGAAGGATTATCTACCAAAACATAGGGTTTTTTTTTTCCCCTCACATGCACACAGTCCCAATATAGTCCCATCTGGAGAGTTATAGTATTAAACTGAATTAAAGTTTTAACAGTAAGTATGATTTCTAGAGTTGAATGGTCTGTGGATATTATATTCTCCTTCTCTGATACTTAATCAGCATCACTTATGAAGCAATATTTAAAATCATGTTGGGTGCCTGGGTGGCTCAGTCAGTTAAGCATCTGTCTTTGGCTCAGGTCATGATCCCAGAGTCCTGGGATAGAGTCTCACGTCGGGCTCTCTGCTTAGTGTGGAGTCTGCTTCTCACTCTCCTGTTTTTTTTTTTTTTCCTCTCTCTCTCAAGTAAATAAATAAAATCTTTAAAATAATAAAATAAAATTAAGTGGTGATATTGGTTCATTGAAGAAGCAGACCTACACAAGCAAGCATTGCCAACTTCAGAGTAATTTTTCTGGGCTGGCAATAGGTATTAAGTGAGGACTAATAAAATCCTAAAAAGGAATGGTCTATATGGAAGAGTTAAATGACTTGCATAGAGACGTATGTAAGGAATAAATATTCTTCATGTCACCAAACTCTGGATACTCAGATAGCTGAATTCAGCCTGGTAACAGGAGATAGCATTTTAGGATTTAGGTAAAATCCCAATAATTAAAATGTGAAAAGAAAGTATTGCTAGAATTACAAATACCTAGAAATTAGCTCAAATGTTAATCTTTTATACATAATGAGGTCACATTTCAATGTTAACTGATGAACCAACACAGAGATTCTTGTTAATATAGTATCAATTTGTAGGTCTCTGAAGTGACAATGCTTCCTCAGGGATGTAAGACTTGTCATAACATGCAATATTCCTAAATGAATTAACCACTTAACAGAATTAATTTTCCGTTACACATTCATCCCTGCTTAACATTACTGTCTTCAACCATCATGCCATCATATTATTTACTAATACTCTGATTTAGTAAACATTATTCAAATTCAATGTGAGACAATCTTGAGAAAGATGAAATAGACTTAATATAGTTGATGAATGTCTTCTTGGAGAACTACTTGAAGGATATATAAAGCCCCATTGACAAATAGTACCTCGTAGAGTTAGGACAACTAAAAAGTGCATAATAAATGAGAAGAATAAAAGCACATTCAATGGATAAGAATTTGTTCAATAAGAATTAGGAGGGACACTTGGGAAAATTGGTGGAGACTTTGGACATTTTACAAAATTGTCCCATTATTAGTATTCATTATTATCACTCCTTCAATTCAAAAGTTAAGTAAAGGTTGTATCTAGTTATCACACTTTATTCTTCTGGAAAGTAAGGCCAAGAAAAATGCTTGACACTTAACTCATTGTTTGCCAAATTTGTACACATTTGTGATTATAACTAAATTTTGGTTAAGTGTAAGATAGCATACTTATTTCCATAGTTTGTTTTGTTTTTCAAAATAATGTCCTAAACAAATCTCTTTTCTCAACTTACTGTGGAATACTGGTCAAAATTTTAAAAGGATTAATTTTATGAAACTTGTCTTCCTACATCCAGCAGTACTTATGTGAAAACAGTCTGTGATTCAGTTCTGCTCAGTGATCATTTCTGACATTTCAGACAGTAGCTTGTGCAGTTCAGATTTATTGCTTAGAGAAAGATCAGAGCACAACAATGTCAATATCACTTGCTTTTTTTCCTAAGCATAACTGAAAATCCAGACAGGAGGAATAGACTGAGAAAACCTCGTTTTTAAGGACTGTTCCAAAGTATAAATTTACTTCATAAAATTAGATTTGGGAAGCATTTATGATAAGGTAAGAGCTAGGTATTACCCTAGAAATGTAGATGTAGTGAGTTGGGGGATAAAAGGAAAGTCATAGGGAAATACTTAGTGTTTGCTGAGATGTATTCTGTAACTTACATTCCTGGGGGGTGTTCTGGGAATGAGATGGAAAGACAATCAAATGCCCATTGAATTTTGGAGAAATATGGCAAGAGGAACTTTCCAGAGGGACCCATGATAGCTTCCAAAATCTTACACTAAACCCGTACTGAGTATGATCAGAAGTGTAAAAATGGTGCCCTTCAGTCTTCTTGTGGACTTTTCCTTCAGCAAGGTGCTGGGGTATATCAATTATCCAAATACCAGTTTTTCCATCTTCTTAAATACCCCAGACAGGGAGGTCAAGAGAAATTACTCAGAAATTAGCAGAGAGAGAAAACAAGAGAGACTGAGCCAGCAGACTTGACAGAAGACTTGTGAAATGAAAAAGTAGAGGCTTAGGTGAAATCATGTTTCCACGTCTAGCGTGGGGACTAGATATGAACACAGAAATAAAAACTGAAAGTGAAACCAAGAGATAACCAGAAAGTCAAAGAAGATCAAACATCTCAAAGGGATATAGCAGGGACAAAGCTCAAACTGTAACATGACACCTGTCTTTAATGACCTATCAGACAAATAACTATACATTTAGATGCACTCAAGGAAGGACGGTGGTAGGGTTGGGTAAAGCTTAAATTGATGGAGTTTAAATTAGAAACAACAAGGGACAGCTAGGTTTCAGTCAGCTGAGCCTCTGACTCTTGGTTTGGGCTCAGATTGTGATCTCAGGGTCATGAGATGGAGTCCTGAGTTGGGTTCCCAAATCAGTGTGGAGCCTGCTTGAGATTCTTCCCCCCTCTTCCTCTGCTCCTCCTCTCACTTTTGTGTTCTGTCTCTAAAATAAATAAGTAAATAAAGTATTTTAAAAAAATAAATTAGAAACAACCAAGAAAGATCTTGAAATGTCTTAATTTCAAATCTTAAAATGTCTAATTATATGGCATTAGCTAGATTAGATTTTTTTTTTTTTGAAGTTACAAATGGAAACAAAGTGATTTTAAGTTTGTATTCATGAGTTAGGGGATTGGAAATATTGCCTTTATGTTCCCACAAATTTTTCTAAATGGATTTAACCTCTTGATTTTCTATGTGAAGTCAGCTTTCATGTCTGGCTAGCCTGGACCAGAGCTGTAACCCATCAATTGCCTTTTGGGAATTTAGATGTGACCTCAGAGCATCAAAAGAAGAGATAGAAGGGGAAATTTTTCTTTTTGATATGGGCCCTCCTTAATCCAGAAATTAGTCATTAAAATCATGATAGTGTTCTATTACTTAAGAAGATGGAAAAGCTGATATTTTGGTAACTGATATATCTCAGAGTAGTGTTTCTACACAGCAAGGTCTCAATAAATCTATGTTGAATAAATAAACAAAAAGTAGTTCTTTAATTTTGACATTAAAATCATTTAATTCTAAAAAATAAATAGATAAAATCACTTAATTCAACCTACATTCCACAACTTCAGGTTTTGCAATGGTGAAAAGAAAAAAAAAAGGAATTATTGTAGATAAGCCCTACCCACAGTTCAATAATCATAACTTCATGTCTTTATATAATACAGTATTTCCCTCACTATTGAACCCTTTCCTCATCTCTCAAGAAGGAGGATAGATAAATTGAATGTAGCTCGATGAGAATGGAAGCTCTCAAATCTTACATGAACTTTATGTTATGGCATCTTTATGGGTGTACATATGGGAATAAATAACTCTTTCTGAAGATAGCTACTCCTGAAGTTGACATTCTGTGTTTATTTTATATTATTTAACTCTTTTGGAACTTTAACTTGAAAATATAATACTCACTTTTATTTGATAGCTTCATTTTCTTACTACCTTTATCCTAACTATAGTGTCCTCCACAATGCTATCAAAACTACTTCCTCAAAATTTACTTGCTTCAACTTTGTCTCTCATGGTTGTGAGTGATTTCATTGGTTGAAGGTTCACATGTCCCTAAGGTCTTTCATCCTAACTGGAGTGCTCATACTCCATGCTATTAACGTGGACTGCCTGTAAATGTTAAACAGAATTCTCCTTTATGTGTGCAACTGATATTGTTTTCCTTTTGGAGGATGATAATCCCAATCCCTGATGCTGAAACTATCCATGAACTTGGCAACATGCGAAGCTCTTTCTTGAATAAATTACAAATTTGGTTTTGATTTTTGTTACTTTGAGTTAAGATTTAGCAGTTTTCTCTTTCCTGTGTATTTTCTCCTATATGTGTTGCTTCCTAAATTGATTTTATTATGATATATTTTAATATTTTACATATAATTTGTGCATTTTCTTTGTGTAATTTCACTTGGAAGTATTTTCCACCTTTAAACCATTAAGTTATAGTAGATGTCATTTGTTTCCAACTTTCATGAGATCTTTTTTTCTTCAGAATTTTTCTCAAGACAGTTATTACTTCCTTATTTCTTAGGCTATAGATGAAAGGATTTAGTAAAGGAACTACTATTGTAAACAAAATCGCAGTTGGAATATCTCTATCACCTTCTTCAAGCAAATTTGGTCTAATGTACATGAAAAAAAGAGATCCATAGAATAATGAAACGGATAAAAAGTGGGATGCACAGGTAGAAAAGGCTTTGACCCTTCCTTCTTTGGATTTCATTTTGAAAATAGTAAATAGAATGTAGAAGTAGGATATTAAGACACTGCCTATGGTGAAGACTTGAATTGAGCCTGAAAAGACAAATAGTACCAGTTCATTGATATAAGGGTCAACACAGGAGAGTCTGTATAAAGGAAGAATATCACAATAAAAGTGGTTAATGTGATTAGATCCACAGAAAGCTAATCTAAACAGAAACCCTATATGAATCATGGAATGCAGGTTTCCAGCTATGTAGGCCCCTGTGGTCATCTGAATGCAGAGTTTCTTTGACATCATGGTGTGGTACTGCAATGGACTGCATATGGCCACGTAGCGATCATAGGCCATTGCTGCCAGGAGAAAGCAATCTGCAGTTTCAACAGTGCAAAGAAAATAAAATTGTGCCATGCATTCATAGAGGGAAACTACTCTGTTCTCAGAAAAGAAGTTCCCTAACATCTTAGGAGTAATTGCACAGGCGCAGCAAGAATCCACAATAGCCAAGTTACCCAGAAAGATGTACATTGGTGTGTGAAGGTGATGCTCTTTTGAAATCAGTATCACCAGGCCAAGATTCCCCACCATGGTAATCAGATAGATGACAAAGAACACCACAAACAGAAGGGTCTTCAACTCCGGGTTATCTGTAAATCCTGTGAGGATAAACTCACTTTTCATGGTATGATTTTCTTCAGTCATTCCTGACTTCTCTGTTGAGAAAAAAATTGTGGATAAATGAGGTACTAATTTATAATATGTCCAACTTGACTGCTAAGCTAACTGGTTTAGAAGGACGAGGAGCATATTTTACAAGGCTTTCATAGTTTATGTGGACATGGCACATGCCCAGTTCTGGGGTAGTATCAATCTCCTGAAGCTATTACCTATGTAGCTACTTTTTAAATATTCTTCCAGCATATTTTCAAGAAAAATAACAGATTATATGCACAGGGATGACTTATGAGGTCTTAAGAGGAATATTCAGTACAAACAACTTCTCTATATGGGTTAGGTAAGACTGATTCATATTTTAGTGCCAGCAATTAGCATCAGTGTTCTCAAACAATTTCAGTGACTATATATGCACTGACTAACAATGATATTGAAAAAACTATTTCCTTACACTCATGTTCAAAGCAGAATTACTCACAATAATGAAAGCTGGGAACAACCCAAATGTCCATTGATGAGTGAATGGATGAACAAAATATGGTGTATATGTACAATGAAACATTATTCAACTTTAAGAGAGAATGAAATTCTTTTTTTTTTAAAGATTTTATTTATTTATTTGTCAGAGAGAGAGAGAGGGAGAGAGAGTGAGCGAGCACAGGCAGGCAGAGTGGCAGGCAGAGGCAGAGGGAGAAGCAGGCTCCCTGCAGAGTGAGGAGCCCGATGCGGGACTCAATCCCAGGAATGCTGGGATCATGACCTGAGCCAAAGGCAGCTGCTTAACCAATTGAGCCACCCAGGCGTCCCAGAAAGAATGAAATTCTGACACATGTTAAAACATGGATGAAACTTGAAGATGTCGTGCTAAGTGAAATAAATTAGACACAAAAGGACAAATGTTGCATGAATTAAGTCTTACTTACATGAATTAAAGTCAAATTCATAGGGACAGAAAGTAGAATGATAGTTGTCAGCATGAGGAAGGAAATGGGTGGTTATTGTTTAATATGTATGGAGTTTCATTTTGGCATGATAAAAGAATTCTGGAAACAGTGATGATGGTTACAAAACAATAAAAGTGTACTTAATACCACTAAACTATATACTAAAATATGATTAAAATTTTATTATGTGTATTTTATCACCATAAAATTTTTTTAAAAGACTATTTTCACTTGCAAATTCTTAGCAATTTACTGTCATCAATGATAACAGAATATACATTTAAAAATAAAGTGCTTTTTGGGTAAAAGTGAGCCATTTCAGAGGTATTTAAAACTGTGGGGGTTGGGAAGAGAAGGCATTGTGGATGGAAGCATACAGGAAAGACAGGAAGAGAGAAAAGAAAAAAAAAAGCTGTATATAAAATATTTCAGGTCATTTATAATACTATTTATGCACGCAATGTAAAGTTGTTCATATATGCATGAGAAATTTAAATGCTATTGGAAGAAATTGAAGAAATCCTAAGGGTTAAAAATTGATAAATTTAATTATTTAACTATATGTCAAAAACATCATGAGTAAAATCAAGTGTCAAATGCAAACTGGCAAATTATTGCAATAAATATACTGTTTCTATAGTTTTTTTCTAGAAATAGCTTATAGAAATCAGTAGGAATAATCATTAGAAAAAAGATAAAGGAAAGGAACAGAAAAATCTCAAAGGAAATATAGTCAAAAAAATTTAAAGAAATTTTTTTCACTACTAATCAGAGACATCATTTTAAGTTATGAGGACAAATTACTTTGCCTATCAAAATCAAGTTTTTTTAAAAAGGAATGACAGTTTATAGTGTTGTCTAAAATACAGTGAGATGGGAACTCAAATGCATGCCTAGTAGAAGTATAAACTGGTATAATCATTGGAAAAGAATTTGATAATAGTTTAATGAAACTCTTAACTGTTTATACCCGGAGACAAGTAACTATGAATCTCACAGAAAAAAATAATTAGAATCTCAGATAAAGACTTACATATAATGATGTCCATTGTAAACTAATTCATAATAGTGAAAGATTAAAAATATCTAAATGGTAAACATTTGCTCAGTATGATTAAGTATGAATCATCCATGTGATGGTAGATTGTGCAATCATTATTTAATACTTAATTTAGTGATAAAAGAGACATAATTAAACATGTGAAAAAATATAATGTTCATATACAGAATAACCTAATTTTCCAAATAAATACTTACTATGAATGTAAAGGAAAGGCAGCACAGAAACACATCAAAATGTTAATACTGGTTTTCTCTGTGTAATGGGAATTATAGGTCACTTTTTTCTTTATGTTTTCCTCTATTTCAAATTTTCTGCAATAAATTTTGCTTTTATAATCAGAATATAAAAATTTTTAAAATTTTTATTTTTTTATTTGACAGAGAGAGAAAGAGAGAACCAAAGCAGGGGGAGGGGCAGGCAGAGGGAGAGGGAGAAGCAGGGTCCCCGTGGAGCAGTGAGCCTGATATGGGGCTCGATCCAGGACCCTGGGATCATGACCCAAGCTGAAGACAGTCGCTTAACCAACTGAGCCATAAGGAGTTCCAGAATACAAGATTTTTATTAAATAATTTCAATGACATGCTCTAGGTCTGCTATGTTTTATAGCTTATTACCCCGCAATGATCATTAGGGATCTAATTAATGTTTTCTGCACTTTACAGTTATTTTTTTTTAAAGATTTTTTTTATTTATTTGACAGAGAGAGAGATCATAAGTAGGCAGAGAGGCAGGCAGAGAGGGGGGTGGGGAAGCAGGCTCCCCGCTGAGCAGAGAGCCTGATTCAGGGCTCTATCCCAGGACCCTAAGATCATGACCTAAGCTGAAGGAAGAGGCTTAACCCACTGAACCACCCAGGAGTCCCAAGTACGTCATTAGTTTTTGATGTTGTGTTCCAAGATTCATTGTTTATGTATAACACCTGGTGCTCCATGCAATATGTGCCTTCCTTAATACCCACTACCAGGATTACCCATCCCCCCACCCCCAACCCTCTAAAACGCACTTTCAGTTCTATTGTTGATAACATCACAATGGAAGTATTGAGGAAATATTTGTTCCATCTCCATGGCCATGCCATTCACGGTTATAAATAATAATAATTTGCTGACAATCTTGGATGTATCTTGAGTCATTAAGGAATATAGTCACATCTCGTGGTAATGTATTCTTAAGGAAACATGTCTCTGTGTAAAGCAATGACTCTTTGGTGTCAAGTTTTACTCTTTTCAGTGTCAAGTGTTTCCATGATATATTAAGCTTCTGTAATTATTAAACTTTGAGTATATTTTTAAAACTTTGAAGAATGTTTTATTTCACTCTCCCTTTGCTTGTTTTAGTGAATTCAAGAATCATTTGTTCATTGACCTGGTATTTACTAAATGACTACTCTGTTCTATATACTTTCTTGGAAGGTCACCTGATCCTCTGGACATTTCCACATTGATAGTTTTCTGGATATTCATTGACCATAACCACACTTTGTATTCCAGGAACTGAGGAAAGGCATTTTGGAGAGATGTAAGCAGATCTTTTCCCTTTTGCCTTCCTGAAAATATTATTAATTTTAAAATCTCAGACTATTTTGGATTGATTCCTTTAGGAGCAATATTTAAAAATAAAACACTTGAAGTCTTTGTATTTTAATTAGTTTTTCATTAAAATGACTTACTGTTGGCAACCTAAAGTCTAAAAATGAATATTTTAAATCTATATAATTTGAATAACTTTTTTCATTTAATGCCTTACAATTGCCAGCTTAAAGTTCATAAAACAGTAAGATTTCTGGGGTGCCTGGGTGGCTCAGTGGTTTAAGCCGCTGCCTTCAGCTCAGGTCATGATCTCAGGGTCCTGGGATCGAGTCCCACATCGGGCTCTGTGCTCGGCAGGGAGCCTGCTTCCCTCTCACTCTCTCTGCCTGCCTCTCTGCCTACTTATGATCTCTCTCTGTCAAATAAATAAATAAAAATCTTTTTAAAAAAAACATAGTAAGATTTCCTTCAGTTTTTTGGTTGATTATAATTAGTCAGACAGAAGTAAGTTTTACATTGATATTTTATTTCTCTAAGAATCAAAAGAGAAACTAGAAAGTTCCCTCAAATTGCATCAAGTTATTAAAAGAATGGCTTAAAATTATAGCTGATCCTTAACAACACAGACTTAAACTCGCAGGTCCACTTAGACTTGGATTTTTTTTTTTCAAATTGTAAATGCATTTTCTCTTCTTTATGATTTTCCTAGTAGAATTTCCTTTTCTCTAGCTAACTTTATTGTGAGAATACAGTATAACATAACATATGTGCTAATCAACTGTCTATGTTGTCAAAAAGGCTACCAGTGAATAGTTCTGGTTAACGACAATTATTGGTAGTTAAGATTTAGGGGTCAAAAATTATATGTGAATTTTCAGTTATACATGGGGTCAGCATCCTTAGCACCTACATTGTTCAAGGGTTAACTGTATACTTCTTTCTTATAGAATTTGTTTATTATATAAGGAATGTCCAACACAAAAGGTTTAAGCACCATTTCATTATAGAGACTAATAACCTATTTAATCTGTTAAATTGTAAGTTATATTGCAAACCATATTAAAGAAGTTTCAAAAGTACTGTTAATGTTTTCTGTTATTACTATAAAAGCACACTTTACTTGTTTATTTTTAGTAAATTTAGGCTTCTCTTAAATTCAGGAGTGATGTAAATGAGTTATAGCTATTTGTATAATTCTTGCACAATAGATTTACACAAAAGAAAGACTTAAAAGAATTTAAAAGATTGAAAAATAAGAATTACAACCAAAAAAACCTTAAAGAATTTAAAGAAATGTTTCTGGAGGTTAATATTTCCAGAAAAACAAAACAAAACAAAACAAAACAGATTTTAAATACTCACTCACCTGGATTTCCCTGTTAAGAGTTTTAGAAAAACTAGTTGGTTGTCTGGTGCTGATTTTTAATGTAGATCCAGAAATAAAACTCTATCGTTCTGAATGTTTGGGAAAATATTTCTACCAAAAGGTCAGTGATAATATTTATGTCATTGATAGAGAATGGTTTAAAAATTTAAATAATTCTGAAGGGGTTTACTTGGCATTGGCATCAAGTATAGCCTGAGAGACCTAATTTTTTAAACATTACAGACACACCAAATGGGAATAATTAAATGTATCCTTTGAGACCCAGAGAGTAAATCAAATACCCATTTCCAAACAAATTTTAAGGGCTGTGTTTTGATTTTAACTTATGTGCATTTATAACATTTATCCTTTTCATCAATCTGAAAATAGAATTCTAAGTGGAAAGAAAAAATTCCTACTGGATTGGTCAGTAAAGGATCATAGAAGAAGTGAAAGCTAAGCTAAGATTTGTTGCCACAGAGAGAAGAAGTTGTGGAGTGAACAGGAGTTATAAAGTAACACCTTTCCCACCTTTTTAAAAAACCAATATACAACTTCTAGAATCTTCCTTTGAAAATATGTTCATAATGTGCTTAATCTTACATCTTAGTTACTAGAATAGACTTTAGTTTTTTCTTGCAAATCCAGAAGCAACTTCTCAAAAAGCTCCTGTCCTCAAACTACTCCCTTATTTAGGACTCTCCTGTCATTTATAGTGTAATGAATCCCTATTGTCCATCAACCTCAATCTCAATTTGTTTGGTTAATTATTTATCTCGATTGTCCTAATTTTTCATCATTTGAGCTTGTTTTCTCTCTTTATATTCCGCTCTCCCTGTGTACTATTCTTATGCCAATCTCTTCTCTTCAGTGAAAGTAAGTCACTTTCATTCTTCATTTTGTGCCTTTTGCCTCATCTGTATTATGTCCACCATTTTCTTTCATCTATGAAAATCCTATCTCTTTTTAATCTTCAGACCAATGTCTATATAGCTTTCCTATGATAAACTTTTTTGTTTTCTTCCCAACCTCCTAAGCTCTTGTTACCCATATAATACCAACCAGGTAACAGTATTTTCCTTGTACTGACCGTCCCCTAGCATTTCATAGGTTAACTCTGGCTTTTCTCCACTTGATTACAACTTCACTAATATCAGGGTCATGTATATATCTGAGATATACCCTAAGAACACAGCAAAGAACAAAGAAGAAGAAAAAAAAAATCCCACCCCTCAGAATTTAAATTCTAGAGCAATGTGATTGTTTCAGGTGAGGACCACATTTCTCTGACAATGTAGGACTAAGTGTGTGCCAGTATGGCAGAATGGGGAAACTTCCTCTTGTAGTAAGAGCTTGGTAAGAAATGATGGGGAAGAGTCTATACCAAAGGAACTATGAAGAATGATAAATGATGCTTCTAGCTTACTATTCCAGTCTTTTTTTTTTTTTAAGAATTTATTTATTTGAGAGAGAGAGATAAAGAGAGAGCACACGAGTGGGGGGAGGGGCAGAGAGACCGGCAGACTCCCCGCTGAGCAGGGAGCCAAATGTGGGGCTCAATCCCAGGATCCTGGGATCATGAGTTGAGCCAAAGGCAGACACTTAACAGACTGAGCCAACGATGCAACCCACTATTCCATTCTTAACCCATGAAATAATGTGGGGTCAGTGAAAGATTCATGGAGTCAGAGAAAAGAATTGTGCAGCTCATTGTTATTCTACTTTTTTCTTGCAAATTTATGAAAATTTTTATGCTCGCTTAAAACACTTGGAAAATCTTCATGTTTAGTACCACAAATGTTAGGGGCCATTTATTGCTCCATTTATTCATACATTCATGTGATAAATACTTTATAGTGCCTACTCTGTGCACAATTATAGACTCTGTTCTTATGGAGCTTACATTCTAAGAGGACAGTGGGGGAGAAGATATATACATAAATGAGAAAAATAGTGAAAATTAATGCTATGCTGAGGGTAAAATCGCATAGTGTGAGAAAGACTGGCTAGGAGTTACTTTAGATCAGATGGTTTGAAAAGCTCTGTAGGAAAAAGTTAGTTAATCTGAGACCTGAGTAGTGAGAAACCAGCCACTGCAGTCTGGAAAAGAGCATGATAGGAACAGAAGAAGTAGTGAAAATTCCTTAAGGCAGAAATAAGATTTACATCTTTGAAGAGCCCATAAAAACCAGATTAAAGTGGATTGTAATGGGATTGAAAAGCTGATCTTGAAGGGATTGTAACATAGAATATAGAGTTTGCGGGGCGTCTGGGTGGCTCAGTGGGTTAAGCCTCTGCCTTCAGCTCAGGTCATGATCTCAGGGTCTTGGCATCAAGCCCCGCATCAGGCTCTCTGCTCCGCAGGGAGCCTGCTTCCTCCTCTCTCTCTCTGCCTGCCTCTCTGCCTACTTGTGATCTCTGTCAAATAAATAAATAAATGAATAGAATAAAAAAAAAAGAATATTAAAAAAAAGAATATAGAGTTTGTATTTCATTTTCAGTGCACTGAGAAGCCTTGGGAGAGTGTATTAGCTTTCTATTGTTACTGTAACGAGTTGCCATAAACTCAGTAATTTAAAAGAACACAAATTTATTCTACAGTTCTGGAGGTTAGAAGTACTAAATGAGTCTCACTGGTCTAAAATTAGTGTCGATAATCTTTATGGAGGATGTAGGGGAGAATATTCCTTTGCCTTTTCTAGCTTCTGGAGTCTCCATGCATTTCTTGGTTCATGGCCCCCTTCCACTTTCAGAACCTGAAATGGCCACCCAAATCTTTTTCACATTGCATCACTCTGATTCTGACTCTTCTGCTTTGCTTCAAATTTTCCAATTTTTTTTCAAATTTAAAAAATTACATTGGGCCAACCTGGAAATGCAGGATTATTTAATTCCCCCATGCATGTAGTGTAACATATTCACAATTTCCAAAGATTAGGATGAAGACCTCTTTGGTGGGTCATTATTCTGCCTACCAAAGCAAAGTTTTTTTAGGCAGGGAAATGGCATTACTTTATTTATACTTTAGGACAAAGACTCTATCAATCTCTCAGAAAATGGATCATGAAGGGTGAGAGTGGAAGTGGGAGACCAGCTAGGAGGATATGGCAGTAATTTAGAATTAGGATGGTAGTTATGGACATGGAGGAATGTAGATGGATTTGGATTGTGTTTTGGGGATGAGTCAACAGGATTTATTAATGATTTGGATTTGAGAGGGAGATGTGAGGATGTTAAAGAGGTAGAAAGGAAAATGCCTAGATTATTTTGCCTTGAGCATCTAAGGGGAAGATGGTAGCATTTATTCAATTGAAGGACATGAGCAGAAATACTTTCTTGGTGGGGGAGTGAAGGTAAAAATCTGAGTTTTATTTTCTCAATGTCATGTTTGAGATGTGTATCAGTTATTCAAGCAGAGATGTCAAATAGGCAATTGAGTATGAAAGAAAAGGCTGGAGATTAGGAGTCATCGGCATGTGGATATTTAAAGCCTTGAAACTGAGTGAGATCAACAAGGAAGAGTGGGAAAGCAGAAGAGAGAAGGGTGATCCAGAGGAGCCCTTTAGTACTTTCTGTTTTAGATTAGACCAGATTATCCAGCATACAAAATGCCTGGTTAGTGTAAAATTCAGTGATATAGAAATTACAGGTAGTATCCTAAAAATAATGAGGTCAGAATGCCAAATCAGGAAGTGTGAATTTCACTTAGTAGGCCCTGAATAAATTTGTCAAGGGACAGACTACCAAATCCGAGTTTCAGAAAAACAATTCCCTGTGTGACTCATTGCTTTATTCTGTATGTTACATTTTAAATATTGATATGGCAAGGGTGATAAATTAATCATAGGTACATTGATATCTATGGTATTGTTACATTAGTATCAGGTACCTACCTGATATATAGGTACCTAATCATTGTACATGAGGTGCTCCTTATGTACAATGTAGGATTACAGCTGTGGAATAAAGATGACTTTAAATTAAGATTTTTATATGTAAAACAGTGAATACAACAAAAATACCCAAATTAATTTGATGAATGTAGTTTTGCTTTTCTAGACACGTTTTACTCATCATCAAAAGTTGGTAGTGCTTGTTATAATGCCAAACATAGTGCTAATAAGCAATAGTAATTCACAGCAGTATAAGACCAAATTCCTCTTTGCTGTGACTTACCTCACTGGAGAGGCAGTCATGTAAACAAATAATTAGAATGCAAAGTGATAGAATCTATAGTATAATCATACATTCAGAACAGATGGGAGTGACTTAATTTGCTTGGGCACGTTCAAAAGGTTTTGTGTAGGAAAACTGTCTTTTTTTCCAAATAAAATAATACTTTAGAGATTAAATCTTTATGTGGGAGGAGCAAATCTCCACAGCCTCCCAACCTTTCTCCAGATTCTCATTTTCTCCCTGAGGAATTAGTCACCACTGTTGCCAAACTGTTGGTGGCCACAAGAAGAAATTCTTCTGCCTCTGACTCTGACCCAAATGATTCTCTGCAGCACAGAAATTAGGAGGGATCAGTTGTACATGACTTGACTTGCCTTGGAGATAACTGGTGGGAAACAAAGTGTATTAATATACAACTAGAAGAGCAGTTCTCAACAGTCTCTCCCAACTCAGAAGCAGGTTGGGAGATGATGTTGACACTCCTCTGGGCTTTCTCCAGTAATGAGCCATTGCCAGCTGGCTAGGTATGATTCCTCTTTATTTTCTCAAATTCAAGCTAGTATATTGTTATGCAAAGGAACTAGAAAAGTATTACTGAATTAATCTGGAATTTATGCTTGCTATGTTTTAAAAATATAAATCCTATTAAACAATGGTACTTTATTATTAGAAACTCATTAATTGTGATGCATGCCATAACTGATTGTGACATATCAGAGTGTTTTGATAGTTTGAAGCCACTGATCTTGATAATCTGGTTTAGATGAGTGAGTTGTTCATCTTGCATTTATGGTTTCCTATAACAAGGCTTCCTTACCTAGCTCCAAATCTAAAAGGCAGATGCTGTCTTTTCTCAGTCACCTGGAAGTTCAGACATGGCTCATCTCCAAGAGTTCTATTTCTAAAAATGTGAGAGACAAACAAGCAAGTAGGAGTGCCACTCCTAGTTTCTTAACTCTTTCCCCCATGATTGATACTGCATGTCCAACCCTTCAACGGGAGCTTCAAACCTAACTGCAAGAATATAGACATATCTTCAGCTGAGTAATTATATTAAAATATCCTCCAGTTAGGCCTGGCATCTCTATAAGAAACACACATCGATAACAAAAAATGATAGGGGGTATTTTATTATAGATTACCCAGAAGAGGCCATTTGATCCTGCCTTTGAAAGATATGTAGACATTTTCTCAGCAGGAAAGATTGGAGAGGGAAAGCTAAGCAAAGTATCAGAGGCATGAAATCTCATGAAGTATTGGAATAGAATAGAAATAGAATAGAAATAGAAGAATAGAAAGTAGCTCCCAGTCTGGCTGCAGTGTGGCTGTAATTAGAGAACTTGGTACTCATAATTATAGGAGATTCCTATATTATAGGAGATTGATTGCTTAATGGTTGATCCAGTTTTGACATCCTCTGCCTGAAATAAACCCTGAACAAATCAGCTATTGATAATAAACTAACTGCTCAGAAGTTCTTAAGTCATTCAGTACATACCAGACAGGGTTTCTGAATTTGTTGTTGTCAAAGTCAGGACTTCCTTAGAGAGATGTAGGAATTGAGAGATAGAAAGTATGGATTAAGTTGTGCTCAATAGAGAAATCCATAAATGGAGATACAGAGGAAATTGCCCTATCCACCCATCCTTCCCTCCTACTTTCCTTCCTTTGTTCTTTCATATATTGACACATGTATTTTGTATAATTGTATTCTAATATAATGTGTGTCTACTTTATGTCAGCCACAATGCTAGGCACTATGGTTAAGCAATAAACAAAAGCAGATATGGTATCTGTCTCCCCTCTCCTTAAAGAATTGGAAAGAAGTTAGGGGAGACAGATATTAACCAAATTATCACCTAAATTAATTCTAAATTACAACTTCACTATTGCAAAGATCAGATTATTAGTGATATGAGACACAATAGAGAAGCTTACCCTATCTGAAAAGGCAGTATAATATAGTAGTTAACCCCATGGGCTTTGGAATCAGAGTGCCAAATTTTGAATCCTGGCTATAGCATTTTCTAACTGATATCAGGAAAATTAGTTAACTTCTCTGTGGCTCAATTTCCTCATCAGAAAAATGGATATTACAATGGATTATAGTCTGAAAATGGGAACTAAGAAGGTAGTTTTGAAGATTTAATGAATTATGTTTAAAACACCATGAGAGCTCCCAGGATCCAGCAAGTGCTCTTTAAGTGTTACATGTTGTGTCACTCATCGCCTGTGCCACCAGCACTGTCATTACCTGTAGTGGGTCAGAGAGTGGCGGGAAGTGATGGAAAGATTTCCTTGAAGAAGTGATGACTGAGCTGAAATCTGGAGGCTAAAGAGAATTTCCCAGGAAAAGACAGAGTGGGTGAGTTGTAAGGAAAACATATACAAAGACCCTATTTCTGGAGGGAGCATGACAATTTCAAGTAGTGAAAGAGGTTCAGTGAGGCAAAGAGAGTTGAGGTAAATGGTGCAAAAGAAGGTGGAGAGGTGGGGAGGGGACTCACATTATAAATGTATGAAATTAATTTTAATAATATATATTCTATTTAATTCAATGCATCTGAAATATTATCATTTCAACACATAATCCATATAAAATTATTAAGAAAGTATTTTACCTTCTTTTCCTTCCAAACCTTCAAAATCTGGTGTGATTTTTACACTTACAACATGTCATAATTCTGACTATATATATTTCAGGTACTCATTAGCCATGTGTTGAGGAGTTACAATTGGAAAGAATGGGTCTAGGGTGGGGAGAAAAAAAAAGAGATAAGAGGGAGCTAAAAGGAGAGGAGGAGAGTTGGTGTAGTGTAATAAAAGCCAAGAGACTATGGACTCTGAAAAACAACCTGAGGGTTTTGAAGGGTCAGGGGTGGGAGGTTGGGGCAACCTGAGGGTTTTGAAGGGTCAAGGGTGGGAGGTTGGGGGAACAGGTGGTGGGTAATGGGGAGGGCACGTTTTGCATGGAGCATTGGGTGTTGTGCAAAAAGAATGAATACTGTTATGCTGAAAAAATAAATAAAATGGAAAAAAAAATTAGTAACTCATATCTGGATATTGCTGGCTTCCAAATCTTCATCTACAGCCATGATCACTCCACATGACTGATGCCTGTGGGATATTTCCATAATTTCTAATCATGCCTCAAACTTGCCACACTTGAAAAGGAAATTACTGGTACCAAGAAAGAGCTTTCCTTGTTAACTTCTCCAGTTTGTCACAGAATGAAGGAGATGGAAGAGGAAAAATATCTCTGAGGAAACAACACATAAACTGAGGCCAGTCTCTTGGGACGAACACTGAGCAAGTCTAACATGGTCCCTGCCCTCATGGAGCTTATTATCGCAGGTGGAAAGAGAGTCATTACAACTCTACTAAGTGCTATGATGAAAATTATATTTAATAGAGGTCTTACCCTAGCCTGGGGTAGAAGTTGGGAAAATTTCCCAGAGAAAATAGCATGTAAACTGAAGGCTTGGCAACATGTGATTTAACCAGATAATAGGGGAAGAAGTGAGACAAATGGCATTTATGTCATAGATAACATTTGCAGGCTCTGAATTGGGAAATTGTCCCGGTGTATTCTGGGAATTGAGAAACCAGTGCATGTATAACACAATAAATTAGGGGGGTAACATTGGTAAATGAGGCTAGAATGGGAGTCAGGTGTTAGATATCAGAGGACCTCATAGTCCAGGGTCAAGATTCTCAAGTGTATTCTAAGAGGAAAAGGGAGACATTCAGTATTCCTAGGTTCAAATCTTCAGGATCATCTATCACACTGCTATTGTCTTCACTTCCCGTATCCAATTTGTCATCAAGTTGTCAACAAATTCCATGGTTTCTTAAAAGGTCTGTTATGTCACTCAGTACCATGTCCCATGTTTCTCAGTTCATGTGCTTCAGACTCCATACAGGGGGTCACAACCTGAGAGCAATAAGATCAATATTAATAAAATTCTTTTTTCATATTTTGCTTAATTTACAAAATCAACTTTCTGTACAACTGACCATACGTTATGATCTGGTACTATCCATCAGATATTAATTAATTGGGTTTGTGGCATTGTAAAGCGGGGTGTTGCATACAGCAAATAGGTGTTCAGAAATGAAATGTAACACTGAGCTGGTACTATAGAAAAATGTTAAAATTTTATCTCATGAATATGTGGGAGAGTTTGGCCACTCCAGTGAACAGTTCTTTCTAGATAGAAGTACTATATGAAGGACAACCAGGAAAACTTTTCATTACTAGTGGGTACTTTTATAGACTCTCTGAAACCTTATTGTACTAGTATACTAATTTTGTTGTAATTATTGTTGTCTGGTTGAATGCTTTTGTGTCTTTTCATTTTTTAGAGCATGCTGCTAAAATCATTAATGTCTTTATACAAATTAGTTCATTTTAATTTTAACTGACTAGCTGAGAATATTTGCATGAATTAATAATACCCAGTGAAATTTTTAGTAAACCCGAATGTCCTCACTAGAGATTTTATTAAAAGTTTCGCCCTTAGAGACTGGGAATTGGATAAGTTCCATAATTGCAAATAGGTTTTGCTTTGTTTTCAAACAATGCACAATGGACATTATTAGGAAATAGATAGGGATTTCCAGGAAAGGTACATTAGTGTGACAGAATGAGAAGAGAGTTTGTGTTGAGGCAGCCCTTTAGGCCAGAGACATCATTAGCAAGAAGGGCTGAGTTCATTTTTCAAAGATCACACTTTCATTCTATTAAAAAAAAACCTAGAAAATATCTTAAAGGCTGATAATCTTTTTATTAAAGAAAAAATGACAATGATCCAATGTCAGGAAAACCACACTAGGGACCTGACCCCAGTATATATTAAAGTTTTTTTCATAAATGACCTCTACACTTTTTTAGCTTTAAACTGATAATGACTTCTCCAGTAAAGGACCTTGAAGTGTTATTGGTCTGAATTTCTCCTGGCATCATCAATGACAATAACTTAGTGAACAAATATTTCATGATCTCCTTCTCTTGTGAAATATTATGAGAGCTTCCAACAACAAAAAAAATAAGAGTAATAACAGTCTGGGGCACATGGCTGGCTCAGTCGGTAGAGTACACAACTGCTGATCTTGGGGTTATAAATTTGAGCTCCACACATTGGGTGTAGAATAAAATAGAATAATAATAACAGTTCTATTCTGTCCTTTGTTCTCCTACCTAGACTCCCTTCCACTTGTGTGAGTGTATGTGAATGTTCCTAGGCTCATTAAAGCTTGTCACTAACCCCATCTCTCACTATCTAGGTTCCTGCTGGAGTTCTGACTAGACCCAGAATCAAAACACTTCCAGTGAAGGTGAAGTGGGATGATTATGACTAGCCACTTCAAGCCATGTTTGAGAGACAGAGGATGGCTCCTCTTTTAGTGAACGAGCAATACACTCACTCCACCACATTGACTCAAGCTGCTTTTTGAACCCAGGATCAGGAGCTGAATCAAGCCAACCTGACTTGTTTCAATATGTCCATATGATGCTGACATGAAAACATTAAGTAAAGGTAATTCCATGGATAGAAAACAACATCAATATTCTCTATTTCTTTGTGAGTTTATATTTATCAAAATGAAAAGTTTTTATTATAAAATTATTACTTTTATCTATGCTCAGAAAGAATGAAAAGAGACCAAAAATGAGAAATATATAAAAGGAAATTAAAATAAAATACACACATGGTGGTTATGTGAAATTACTATTGCCATTTATATGTATCTTTTCAGAGTTATTTTTCATATTTGTTTAGGAAGGTGGAATCATAATGGAAACAGTGTTTTAGCTTAACAGTATATTTTTTTAAAGATTTTTTTTTGTATTTGACAGAGAGAGTTAGCAGGAGAGGGAGAGAGAATCTGAAGCAGACTCCACACTGAGCCAGAGGTGGGGCTTGATCCTACCACCAGAAGATCGTGACCTGAGTGAAACCGAGAGTTGGATGCTGACTGGACTGGGCCATCCAGGTGCCCCCAACTTGACGGGATTAAAAAGAACCCTGCTTCCAGCAACAAACAATCTATGTCATAATTCAACTCTTGGGATGAGAAACACCCAAGTGCTCAGATGCTAGAAGCTTCTTCCTTCTTTCTAATATGTTATCAGTCTGGCTCATGCCACCTACCAAGCAAACCACAGTCCTTGTTGAAGCCGCATCCGAAGCCCCAGTCAGAGTCACAATGCAAAAGCCCCTCAATCCAGAGGCCCTGCCAGGTGTGGGTGAACCAGGCTCTAGCCCAAAAGCTATGCAAGGGCGGGATTCCCTGAGAGGAACTTGCGGGAGTGCACTATGCATGCGCCAGACTGCCAGTCTCTGTATTTCCTTCCAGGAGGCTGAAGGTGATGGGTCAGCTATGTGGGCTTCTGGCCTGGCATGAGGCGACACCACTATGAGGTCTGCCAAGGTTCAGGGTCAAAGCAACCTCAATGCCTCATCCCATGGCACATGCTTGGAGCCTGTTCCTCCTGGTAACAGCAAGCTAAGAATTCGACTCAGGAGACCACGGTGCTTGGTCTGGAGACTTTCCCCTGAAGAACAGCCTCAGGTACATATATATTGGATTGGCACCATTATTTATTTCCACGTTTATTGAGATCTGTTTGCATATGGCAGTGTGTGAGTTGAAGCTGTACAACATGATGATTTGATACATGTATATATTGTGAACTGAGTGTGACAGTAGGTTAGTTAACACCTCTGTCACCTCACATAATTACCATTTTTGTGTGCATGGTGAGAACTTTTCAAATTTATTCTTAGCAACTCTCAAGTGTATTGTCAACTGAGAAAAAAGAGCTGAAATGAAAGCATTTATGTGAGGTTTCAGGACTGCAATTTGGGGAGCACCGATTCAGGTTGCAATCCAAATCTGTCCTCAGAGGGAACAAACATCAAAGATGTTAAAAGACAAAAAGGAATGCTTGTCCATATGTGTAGTTTACAAAGAATTTTGATTGGTATTGATGGCAGAAATCTTGGCTAAATTGGTTGCTAAGCTGATCATTCATCTAATATCTCATTGTACCAGATTGCAGACTGAGTTCTTAGAATTTTTACATTGTCCCAGTTCATCGGTCATGGTTCATCTACTTCCTTACTCACCTCCTGACTCCATTTTAAAACTCCTTGAGATGAGTTACTCCAACTCATTTTGTAACCAAGTGAGTTCACTCCTTGGTGAGTTACAGATAGAGACTATACCAAGTGTATGTTATAAAGCTTGTGCTCCTCCTTGGGCAGAGATTTTTGACATTATAATGAGGTAGAGGTAGGTGTGGGATATTCCAAGGTCCACCTTTGCAGGTGTGATTCAGTGATCAAGCTCAAACTGGCCTAGGCTGGCCTGTTGTTTGCCTCTAAAAGATAAAGTTAACATTCCTGTGAGGAATGGGAGGTCGGTGGGGATCTTGCTGGTGACGGTTTTAACCTCTTTCATCCAATATGGTTTCAATTTTACCTTTCATGTTTTCCCCTTTGCATCCAGATCTTTTTCTGAAAGCATTGCTGCTCATCCTTAGATTTACCCAGAAAGCCATTGTCCCACGTTGGGATCAGGGGGAGGGGGGAGTTTTTAATCTTTAATGATTATTTCAAGGAGTCTTTGAGCAACAAGGAAGCAATCAGGAAATGGTTCTTAGTTCCCTCACCTGAGGGCTTTATTAAGCCACATGGCGGCTCAGAATAACCAACCTATGGACTAACCATAATTAGGCTCTTGTAGAAGTTTTAGGTGGATCTTTCTAAGCAAGGCGACGAGCATAAGAAGAGCAATTAGCAATATTTTAAAAGCCTCATGGATACTACACATTAATCTAGGAAATTATTAAGAATGTTAAATTACTAGGTATCTAAGGGCTCTATAAGCTATTTAGTGTGATACAGCAAATCTAAGTAAGTAAACTCTTAAAATAAATTGTTGGCAAGCTAGATAGGCTAGTACAGCTTCATATTTTAACAAGATCAAGTCCAAAGTACAAAAATGTAATAATTGCTAACAACTCTTTTCACATCCCCCCCCCCAACCTTGTGCTCATACTTTCCTGGAGAAAAAAATAAATAGAGTAATATTAGTCCCTTGAGGCCTGAGTGGTTTAATTTCACTCCAACTTGTCCAGTCCATAAAATCCATCCTGATAAAAAGCATCTAATAAGGTCATCTGAGCAAACATAAGCTGCATTGTTGAGTGAGTTACAGCAGAAGTTACAATTTTTAGAAAGCATTTGGTCAACATAATATGGATGTTATTAAGAATAATAGTTAATAAACCAGTTTGTGTTATTGTTCTTTTTTAAAATTTTTTTTATTTATTTCTTATTTTTTTATAAACATATAATGTATTTTTATCCCCAGGGGTACAGGTCTGTGAATCGCCAGGTTTACACACTTCACAGCACTCTCCATAGCACATACCCTCCCCAATGTCCATAACCCCCCTCCCCCTCTCCCAACCCCCCCTCCCCCCAGCAACCCTCAGTTTGTTTTGTGAGATTAAGAGTCACTTATGGTTTGTCTCCCTCCCAATCCCATCTCGTTTCATTTATTCTTCTCCTATCCCCCTAACCCTCTATGTTGCATCTCCACATCCTCATATCAGGGAGATCATATGCTAGTTGTCTTTCTCTGATTGACTTATTTCACTAAGCATGATACCCTCTAGTTCCATCCACGTCGTCGCAAATGGCAAGATTTCATTTCTTTTGATGGCTGCATAGTATTCCATTGTGTATATATACCACATCTTCTTTATCCATTCATCTGTTGATGGACATCTAGGTTCTTTCCATAGTCTGGCTATTGTAGACATTGCTGCTATAAACATTCGGGTACACGTGCCCCTTCGGATCACCACGTTTGTATCCTTAGGGTAAATACCCAGTAGTGCAATTGCTGGGTCATAGGGTAGTTCTATTTTCAACACTTTGAGGAACCTCCATGCTGTTTTCCAGAGTGGTTGCACCAGCTTGCATTCCCACCAACAGTGGAGGAGGGTTCCCCTTTCTCCGCATCCTCTCCAGCAACTGTCATTTCCTGACTTGTTAATTTTAGCCATTCTGACTGGTGTGAGGAGATATCTTATTGTGGTTTTGACTTGTATTTCCCTGATGCCGAGTGATGTGGAGCACTTTTTCATGTGTCTGTTGGCCATCTGGATGTCTTCTTTGCCGAAATGTCTGTTCATGTCCTCTGCTCATTTCTTGATTGGATTGTTTGTTCTTTGGGTGTTGAGTTTGCTAAGTTCCTTATAGATTTTGGACACTAGCCTGTTATCTGATATGTCATTTGCAAATATCTTCTCCCATTCTGTCAGTTGTCTTTTGGTTTTGTTAACTGTTTCCTTTGCTGTGCAAAACCTTTTGACCTTGATGAAATCCCAGAGTTCATTTTTTTTCTTTTTTTTTTTAAGATTTATTTATTTATTTATTTGACAGACAGAGATCACAAGTAGGCAGAGGCAGGCAGAGAGAGAGGAGAAAGCGGGCTCCCTGCTGAGCAGAGAGCCCGATGCGGGGCTTGATCCCAGGACCCTGGGATCATGACCTGAGCCGAAGGCAGAGGCTTTAACCCACTGAGCCACGCAGGCGCCCCACCCAGAGTTCATTTTTGCCCTTGCTTCCCTGGCCTTTGGCGGTGTTCCTAGGAAGATGTTGCTGCGGCTGAGGTCGAAGAGGTTGCTGCCTGCGTTCTCCTCAAGGATTTTGATGGATTCCTTTCTCACATTGAGGTCCTTCATCCATTTTGAGTCTATTTTCGTGTGTGGTGTAAGAAAATAGTCCAATTTCATTTTTCTGCATGTGGCTGTCCAATTTTCCCAGCACCATTTATTGAAGAGGCTCTTTTTTCCATTGGACATTCAGTCCTGCTTTGTCGAAGATTAGTTGACCACAGAGTTGAGGGTTTATTTCTGGGTTTCTATTCTGTTCCATTGATCTATGTGTCTGTTTTTGTGCCAGTACCATGCTGTCTTGATGATGACAGCTTTGTAATAGAGCTTGAAGTCTGGAATTGTGATGCCACCAACTTTGGCTTTCTTTTTCAATATTCCTTTGGCTATTCGAGGTCTTTTCTGGTTCCATGTAAATATTAGGATTATTTGTTTCATTTCTTTGAAAAAAATGGATGGTATTTTGATAGGGATTGCATTAAATGTGTAGATTGGTTTAGGTAGCATAGACATTTTCACAATATTTCTTCTTCCAATCCAGGAGTATGGAACATTTTTCCATTTCTTTGTGTCTTCCTCAATTTCTTTCATGAGTACTTTATAGTTTTCTGCATATAGATTCTTAGCCTCTTTGGTTAGTTTTATTCCTAGGTATCTTATAGTTTTGGGTGCCATTGTAAATGGGATTGACACCATAATTTCTCTTTCTTCTGTTTTGTTGTTGGTGTACAGAAATGCAACTGATTTCTGTGCATTGATTTTATATCCTGACACTTTGCTGAATTCCTGTACAAGTTCTAGCAGTTTTGGAGTGGAGTCTTTTGGGTTTTCCACATATAGTATCATATCATCTGCAAAGAGTGATAGTTTGACTTCTTCTTTGCTGATTTGGATGCCTTTAATTTCTTTGTGTTGTCTGATTGCTGAGGCTAGGACTTCTAGTACTATGTTGAATAGTAGTGGTGATAATGGACATGCCTGCCATGTTCCTGACCTTAACAGAAAAGCTTTCAGTTTTTCTCCATTGAGAATGGTATTTGCAGTGGGTTTTTCATAGATGGCTTTGAAAATATTGAGGTATATGCCCTCTATCCCTACACTTTGAAGAGTTTTGATCAGGAAGGGATGCTGTACTTTGTCAAATGCTTTTTCAGAATCTATTGAGAGTATCATATGGTTCTTGTTCTTTCTTTTATTAATGTGTTGTATCACATTGATTGATTTGCGGATGTTGAACCAACCTTTCAGCCCTGGAATAAATCCCACTTGGTCGTGGTGAATAATCCTTTTAATGTACTGTTGAATCCTATTGGCTAGTATTTTGGCGAGAATTTTCACATCTGTGCTCATCAAGGATATTGGTCTGTAAATATCTTTTTTGATGAGAACGTTGTCTGGTTTTGGGATCAAGGTGATGCTGGCCTCATAAAATGAGTTTGGAAGTTTTCTTTCCATTTCTATTTTTTGGAAGAGTTTCAGGAGAATAGGAATTAGTTCTTCTTTAAATGTTTGGTAGAATTCCTGTGGGAAGCCGTCTGGCCCTGGGCTTCTGTTTGTTTGGAGATTTTTGATGACTGTTTCAATCTCCTTACTGGTTATGGGCCTGTTCAGGTTTTCTATTTCTTCCTGGTTCAGTTGTGGTAGTTTATATATCTCTAGGGATGCATCGATTTCTTCCAGATTGTCAAATTTGTTGGCGTAGAGTTCCTCATAGTATGTTCTTATAATTGTCTGTATTTCTTTGGTGTTGTGATCTCTCCTCTTTCATTCATGATTTTATTTATTTGGGTCCTTTCTCTTTTCTTTTTGATAAATCAGGCCAGGGGTTTATCAATCTTATTAATTCTTTCAAAGAACCACCTCCTAGTTTCGTTGATTTGTTTTATTGTTTTTTGGTTTCTATTTCATTGATTTCTGCTCTGATCTTTATGATTTCTCTTCTCCTGCTGGGTTTAGCGTTTCTTTCTTGTTCTTTCTCCAGCTCCTTTAGGTGTAGGGTTAGGTTGTGTATTTGAGACCTTTCTTGTTTCTTGAGAAAGGCTTGTACCGCTATATATTTTCCTCTCAGGACTGCCTTTGTTGTGTCCCACAGATTTTGAATTGTTGTGTTTTCATTATCATTTGTTTTCATGAATTTTTTCGATTCTTCTTTAATTTCCTGGTTGACCCATTCATTCTTTAGAAGGATGCTGTTTAGTCTCCATGTATTTGGGTTTTTTCCAAATTTCCTCTTGTGACTGAGTTCTAGCTTCAGAGCATTGTGGTCTGAAAATATGCAGGGAATCCTCCCTATCTTTTGATACCAGTTGAGAACTGATTTAGTATCCAGGATGTGATCTATTCTGGAGAATGTTCCATGTGCACTTGAGAAGAATGTGTATTCTGTTGCTTTGGGATGAAATCTTCTGTATATATCTGTGATGTCCATCTGGTCCAGTGTGTCATTTAAGGCCTTTATTTCCTTGTTGATCTTTTGCTTAGATGATCTGTCCATTTCAGTGAGGGGAGTATTAAAGTTCCCTACTATTATTGTATTATTATTGATGTGTTTCTTTGATTTTGTTATTAATTGGTTTATATAGTTGGCTGCTCCCACATTAGGGGCATAGATATTTAAAATTGTTAGATCTTCTTTTTGGACAGACCCTTTGAGTATGATATTGTGTCCTTCCTCATCTCTTATTATAGTCTTTGGCTTAAAATCTAATTGATCTGATATAAGGATTGCCACCCCAGCTTTCTTCTGATGCCCATTAGCATGGTAAATTGTTCTCCAACCCCTTACTTTAAATCTGGAGGTGTCTTCGCGTCTAAAATGAGTTTCTTATAGGCAACATACTGATGGGTTCTGTTTTTTTATCCATTCTGATACCCTGTGTCTTTTGATTGGGGCCATTAATCCATTAACATTCAGGGTAACTATTGAGAGATAGGAATTTAGTGCCATTATATTGCCTGTAAGGTGACTGTTACTGTATATTGTCTCTGTACCTTTCTGATCTACTACTTTAGGCCCTCTCTTTGCTTAGAGGACCCCTTTCAATATTTCCTGTAGAGCTGGTTTGGTGTTTGCAAATTCTTTCAGTTTTTGTTTGTCCTGGAAGCTTTTGATCTCCCCTTCTATCTTCAATGATAGCCTAGCTGGATAGAGTATTCTTGGCTGCATGTTTTTCTTGTTTAGTGCTCTGAATATATCATGCCAGCTCTTTCTGGCCTGCCAGGTCTCCGTGGAGAAGTCTGCTGCCAATCTAATATTTTTACCATTGTATGTTACAGACTTCTTTTCCCGGGCTGCTTTCAGGATTTTCTCTTTGTCACTAAGACTTGTAAATTTTACTATTAGGTGACAGGGTGTGGACTATTCTTGTTGATTTTGAGGGGGGTTCTCTGCACCTCCTGGATTTTGATGCTTGTTTTCTTTGCCATATTAGGGAAATTCTCTCCAATAATTCTCTCCAATATACCTTCTGTTCCCCTCTCTCTTTCTTCTTCTTCTGGAATCCCAATTATTCTAATGTTGTTTCATCTTATGGTGTCACTTATCTCTCGATTCTCCCCTCGTGTTCTAGTAGCTGTTTGTCTCTCTTTTGCTCAGCTTCTTTATTCTCTGTCATTTGGTCTTCTATATCACTAATTCTTTCTTCTGCCTCATTTATCCTAGCAGTGAGAGCCTCCATTTTTTATTGCACCTCATTAATGGTTTTTTTTTATTTCATCTTGGTTAGATTTTAGTTCTTTTATTTCTCCAGAAAGGGCTTTTATATCTCCAGAGAGGTTTCTCTAATATCTTCCATGCCTTTTTCGAGTCCGGCTAGAACATTCAGAATTGTCATTCTGAACTCTAGATCTGACATATTACCAATGTCTGTATTGATTAGGTCCCTAGTCTTCGGTACTGCCTCTTGTTCTTTTTTTTTGTGGTGAATTTTTCCTCCTTGTCATTTTGTCCAGATAAGAGGATATGAAGGATCAAATAAAATACTAAAAGGATGGCAAAGACCCCCAAAAATGTGTTTTAACCAAATCAGAAGAGACCCCAAATTGTGGGGGGGGGGGGAGAAAGGGAATAAAAAGAAGTTCAGAAAAAAGAATAAAAAAAATTAGAAAAAGAAAACAAATAAAAATATGAAAAAGAAAGAAAAAAATATATATTAGATAAGCTAGTTAAAAAAGGTTAAAAAAGAAAAGGGTAAAAGTTTAAAAAATTTAGCATAAGAAGAAAATGAAAGAAAAAAAATTGAAAAAAAATTAAATTAACCGCAAGAGTAAAGAATCATGGGGAGAAAGCCATGAGTTCCATGCTTTGCTTTCTCCTCCTCTGGAATTCCGCTGCTATCCTAGGTATTGAACCTGCTTTCCTTGGTAGGTGAACTTCATCCTGGCTGGATTTTTTGTTGATCTTCTGGGGGAGGGGCCTGTTGTAGTGACTCTCAAGTGTCTTTGCCCGAGGCGGAATTGCACCCCCCTTACCGGAGGCTGGACTAAGTAATCCGCTCGGGTTCGCTTTCGGGAGCTTTTGTTCCCTGAACGCTTTCCGTAGAGTTCTGGTGGACGGGAATGAAAATGGCGGCCTCCTAGTCTCCGGCCCGGAGCAGCCGAGAGCCCGGGGCCCCACTCCTCACTGTGCCCCCAAAGAACAGCGCCCAATCACTCCTGTATCCCCGGCCTCCATCTGCGCTCTGAGTTCACCCAGCCTGCGACCGGTTCAAGGTAACCCCGTGCTGAGAGCTCAGTCCTCGGTTCTGTCTCTGTCGCTGGCTTCCCTGTTCTAATACCTGCAAGCTCTGTGACACCCCGACACCCCCGATCCTTCTGTGACCCTGTGGGACCTGGGGCCATGCTGACCCTGCATGGGCTTCACCCCGGTTTAGCCTCTGGAGCAATGTCCCTCAGGGGAACAGACTTTTAAAAGTCCTGATTTTTTGCTCCATTGCTCCACCACTTGCCAGGATCCAGCCCCTCCCTGTGTGGTCTATCTACCGGTCATTTTGGATTCACTTCTCTGCCAGTCCTACCTTTCAGAAAGTGGTTGATTTTCTATTTCTAGAATTGCTGTTCTTCTTCTCTTCGATCTCCCATTGGATTTGTAGGTGTTTGCAATGTTTAGATAAGCTATCTAGCTGATCTCCTGCTACCTGATGTAGTCTCAGCCTGCTACTTCTCTGCCATCTTGACTCCTCCCCCTCTGTGTTATTGTTCTTAACCATGATACTATTCCTGATGGTAACCAACTAAAGAAGTTAGTATAATATTCAATTCCTGGTATGTGTCCTATCAGCTAATAGGCTATTATCCTTTACAAATTTTTGTTCTTGTGTTATTCTGCCAGTTCAGTTAACATGAAAACAACATTCTTCTAATAGGGCATAAATGCCTCCTTTTTGGGCTGTTAAGATACTAAGTGCAGTTTTATTCTGTAGGATAGTTTCTACAAGGCTACCAACTTGGTTTTGTTGATACTCAAATACTTGAACCTCAAGCACTGAAGGTGGTGGTCACCATGAGTATGGATAGCTTATGTATTGTCTTTTTCAAGTCTGTTACTCTAATCCAAGGAAAGAATGCTCATGCAAAGATATGACGAAGGCCCTTTGTGTCTCTAATTGCTTTGTGTCAATCCAAAATTGTATCCTTCCTGGTTTCACTGAGGTTTTTTTAACTGATATGATAAGGGTCTCAGATTTGGCACATGAGCAGTGGAAGGAAGAATTTTTCTAATGGTGGCATCAGGGGCAAGAACAATAATCGTACAAATTCTTTCCATTTAATGGGAAGAGTACATATTGGTGCCACATAATTAAAAACATCGAAAACTGGTGGGGGAGTCAAGATGGCGGGGAAGTAGGAGGAGGCACCATTTGAACCTGTACCCTAAAGTGAGCTGATTACCTACCAAAGAACTCCGACCACCCATGAAATCAGCCTGAGATCAGAATTATACACGTCTGGATCTCTACAGGAGCAGAAGACGCCAGTGGCAGGTAAAGCAGACTGGGAGCATCGGACTGATATCGGAAGATAAACCAAAGGGGGAGGGAGCCACCAGTGGTGACCGATTGGAAAGTAATACCCCAACACGAGAGTGCTCTGTGTCTGGGGACCAGCATTAACTTGGAGTCTGGTTTAAAGCACTCAAAAAACAAAGAGCAAAGGATCGCGGGGGGTAATAGTGGGAACCTGGGCGGTTAGGGTCAGGGACCTAAGTCCCCCGACCCAGGACAGCCTCCCCTGGTGCTGAGCCAGAGAGAGTGCTGCGGAGAAATCAGGTCTCCGTCCCTGAGCCCCCAGTGTGCCTGAACGCCAGCGTGCCTGAGAACAAGTGGGGTCTGGCTCCCTTGAGGAGCTGGGAGCCTGGCCAGATGGCAATCCTGAAACGCGGGCGTCCCACACCCTCCCTTAGGATACGTGCTCATAGGCGCTAGCCTGGAGCTCTGGCATCTGGAAAAACCAGACATTCCCAGCCCGGGACAGCGGGAAAATCTCAGTGTGCGATCTCTGCTCGGAACCTCTCTGGCAGTCTGGAGCTGCCTAGACAGCCACCGCTGCCCTGGTTTTGGGTACAATGAGGAGCTCCTGCATCCCCAGGGACAGTGACTCAGAACCAACTCAGCCAGCAGCTTTTCCAAAACATTCTAGGGCTTCTCTCTGAGAGGGAGGTTGGGGTGCAGTTTGCTCTCCTCTAAACCTCCAAAAACCATCAAAAGCTGTCAAGGCAAGAGAAAGCAGATGAAAGAACATAAAAACCCCCAGAGAACAAAAGGCTGAAAAAAAACAGTTTCCTCAGAGCTCACCCCCTTGAGGGGAGTGGGAGGACCTAACTCAGGGAACATCATTGTCTGAAAACCCACGTGGCAGGCCCCTCCCCCAGAAAACCAACCAGGAAGGAAGAAAAAAAAAAAAAAAGACTACAAGAGAACAACCACCACTACTTCATAAACACAACTTTTATTTTTAACTCTTTACCAATATTCTGGTTCTTTGTTTTTTATACATACAGATAATTTTTTAACCTATTTACCACCACACTGAGATGTCCAGTACATCAAATTCTTTAATAACCTTCTAACCTGAACTTTTTGATACATAAACCCATGTTTTTCTTTTGCTTTTCTATTTTTTTAAAAACATCGAAATCCTTCTAGGGGTGAGGCATAAGTGGGTCCCTTTGCTCTGACTCTTTTATTACTTTCAAAGGATGAAATCTTGTGATCAAAATGTAATCATCTTCACAGAGTACATGGTAATCTGGTTTATTAGAATTCCATCAAGGTTCTTTAGAGCTTCTTATATTTCTATATACTTGAAGTAATAAATGAGTTTTATTATTGCAAGTCAGATTCAGGTTAAGATATGGGAAACTTCTGGAATAAGGATAGGAACAATTAAGTTTCTACATTTCTCCAGATTTTTCATCAATGTCCCATATTGTCCCATTGTCATTAAGGGGGATATTGCTTCCTAATATCCAGTCCCATTACAGATCTCATTTCCCCATCACAAGGATACATTACAAGGAAGCATTTTGTAGTTGTATAGACTCCAATGTGGAGCAAGTTAATGATCATCTGAGTCATATAAAAGTGCATGGTTACAAATATGCAGTAAAAGAAAACCTGATGTTTTACCCATACCATTTATATTTTCAAAACATAAGAAAAGATTATTTGTCAATGCCTAAATCTGAGTTAGAGGTATTCCATTATGATCAGGGGGAATCCAAAAGAAGGTATTTATATTTGGGGCATGTTTTCCAGATAGTAGTTGATGAATATGTTCCAAGACACAAAAAGAGAATCCTACATTTTTACCAGTGAAGTGTTTCCATCACTCTAAGGATAGAGGTCAAGCTATTAATTCAGGCACATTATAAGGATGGTTTGCTTTGGCATAAATCCAACAGGTTTTCAGAATAAGAAAGTTTTTGCAGGGTAAGATCAAAAGAATGTGGTAAAGCTTGACCATCAGCAATGAGGATCATAAGAAAAAAATAAAATGTTAGGCTAGGGGCTAGAATTATTCCAAATAACAAAGGCCATTGTAAGGAGAACTTAAAGATATGTTGGCTAGTATATGAGTACCAGGCAGGCTAGAGCAATTAATAGGCAAGAGATTAAATCTGTAGGGCAATATGAAAATAGTGCTTTTTCCTGATACTATAGGGTTTTTACCACCAATGAAAAAATCCTACTGTGTTACATAGCAAAATGCATTAGAATATTTATTAGGACAAATACCCCAAATGTTTCAATAGTCCTTCAGAACGAATCCCCCAAAGAATCTAAGGGGTGCTCTCCAAGTTTAAATGCCAAGTATAAATCCATTCTTGGAATTCTTCACTTTGTGTGACTAGGTCCATACGACGGAGTACAGGATACATGTTACAGATGGTGTCACATCCCTTCATAGAAAAATAGATAAAGGAGTTTCCCCAATAAGATGATTTTGAAAAAGTTAATGAATTAAATAGCAAGTTATTGGTATAAAGAACAAAAAAGGATTTGAAAGTAAACAGACCTTGTTGCAGTGTCTTGGGACAGCTGTGTATGCAGATGTCCTCTGCTTCAACCCTGAGTCAATAGGAATTTTAGGTCTGCAGTTAGTTCTGATGTCCACTGAAGGGCTGGAGCTTTCTTTAAATGAGAAACATGAATCCAAAAGTCAATGCCTTTGAGTTTAGCTGTGCAAGGGTTGGTTAACAGTATCCTGTTGGGTCCTTTCCATCAGGGTTGTAGGGTAAATTTGTGGCAATGTCTTTTTTGTTAGACAAAATCTCTAGGCTGTAGATTATGGCAGAGGAGGTCTTCATGGGAGTATGCTGTGAGAAGGTTTTTTCCTACCAAGAATGTATTTTTCTTTTATGCCTTTACCAGTTCTTTATAGTATTCAAGCATTTAACCTTTGGGTTCATAGGCTCCAGAGTATCATAGGTCTTCCACCTGTGATGAAGAGAGATAGTATATATTTTCCAAAAGGCGTGTCTTTTCAGTTTAATAATGTACATGGCAGAGCTTTAGGCCAGGGTAAATCAAAAGTTTCTATAATTTTAGCTGTGTGTTTTAATTATGCCATTTTTTCCCTTCTGCTGACCCCATTGATTGAAGATGGTAGGTACAGTGAAAATGCTGTAGAATAGATTAAATTTCACACAATGCCTTGATTATTTGTTCTGTGAAATGAATTCTTCCATCACTATGTAATTCAGATGGAATTCCCTAGTTAGGTATGATTTTCTCTAATAATGATACTGGGATTAATGCTGAGGCAGTGACAGCTTTCCCCCAATGAGAGTGCATGCATACTATTACCAGTACCTATTTGTATCCTGTGAGGAGGGCATATGGGTAAAATCCAATTGCCAAAATTCAAAGGGCCTTGAGGGTAATGGGAAATGCCTCATGGAACTATGACCAGGATTATGTGTGTTGCAAACAAAACAGCAATGGTAATTTTCTGCTGCAGTTTTATGAGATGGGTTCCAAAAATACTGTTTTCACCAATCTGTCATTTTATCCATGTTCCAATGGGTCATTTCATGGACAAATTTTAAAATCACTTTCTGTAAGCAGTCATGAAGGGCAGCCTGCCTATTTGGGCTATACCAAAGCTGGGCGTTGGGGTCAAATTTATAATCTGATTCTATCTACTTCTTTATTTCATTAGTAGTGACATTCTGTTGAGTGTCCTTAATTAATTGTTTCAGGTCACCCAAAAGGAATTCATTTAAGGTCTCAAAAGGAGTTAAGGTTGACATTAATTTTAATGTGAAATGATTTTCTAAAATTGCAATTTTTGCTGTAGCATCTGCCATGTGATTGTCCTAATTTTCCTCTACTTTTGCTGCATAATGACCGGGAACTTTAATTATAGGTAGTTGTTTGGGTTGCTGAGATGATCAAGTAATTTCAGGACATGAAAACTATTTTTAATTTGTTCTCCAGCAGAAGTTAGATATCCTCTGTTTCTGAAGCATTCTGAAATACTGTGCAGTCCTAAATACATATCACCTGTCTACTGTACATGTTAATTATTTCATCCTTTGCCAAAAGGCAGGCCTGTGTTAAAGCAAAAAGTTCAGTCTCTTGGGCCAGAGAAGCCTCTGGTATGGGGCTTGCTTCAGTAACTTCAGTAGTTGAAGTTAGAACATGGCCTGGCTGATACACCCTCATTTCCTCTTTCAAATATGAACCATCTCTTAAATGGGTAGTGAAAGGATACAGTTGGTTTCTCAAGCTTCTTCTGAAGAAGAACAAGGAAATAACCAACCCTCATACTGCAATGAAGTAGAATCTTTGGGAACCAAAATAACTCAGCATTGCCAATAAGAGTTTTTTGAAGACCCAGGCCAGAGGTTAGTAATTGGTCAGTCATTGCAATACAGTCATGAAGAGTCTTATCAGTAGGAAGAAGGAGAAGATTAGCTGGGGTCAGGGATAGCACTTGGTGATAGTCACATTTGGAGGTGAAAGCAGGAGGATTTCACAGGAAATTAATCTGCCAGCAGACAGGTATTAAGCATGGTGAGAGTTAACAGAGGTTCTACAGAATGAGGAACATCGATAGTAGAAAGAAAGTACAAGACTAATTCTTCCACACTTTCCAGCAGGCAAGCAGTTACTGCTATGGCTCTTACATTGGGTGACAGTCCTTTGGCAACAGAGTCTAACTGCTGACCATAATATCCTAAAGGCCTCTATACCTTTAAAATGCCTAAGGCATTGCCTTCATGTTCATAAAGAAAAAGAAAGGTAATTTAAAAATTTGGATGTCCCCAATGCTGGAGGGTCTTTGTAAACTGTGTTACTTCAAATCCCTTTTGGTTTAGTTCAGTCCACTGAAGTGGCTCAGATTGATTAGCTTTAAGCAGGGTACATAAGGGTTGAACAATAGCAGAGAAATTAGGGATCCAATTCCAGTAAAATCCAAGTAACTTTAGTTTAGGAAATGGGGAAGGAACAAATTTGTTTGTTTGTTTTTTTCTGGACCTAGGAGAAGCTTTTGGTTACCAATGACATGTCCCAAATGTGACTTCTGGCTTCTTAAATTGTTTTTTTCTTGGATATCTTATGTCTATTTGTAGCCAATTTCATTAGTAAATGGATATTGTTGGTTTCTCAAGCTTCTTCTGAAGGATTAAGTTACCCTCATGTTGTAACAAAGTAGAGTCTTTGGGAAAAATTACATCAGCTATGTTGGCTTTTAAAATCTGAGAAAAACAAATAGAGATTTCAATGTAGCCCTGTGGCATGACTGTCCAAGTATTATATTGTTTTTCCTAAGTGGAAGAAAATAAAAATTGACTTTCTGGGATCCATTGGTATACTGCAAAAGGTACTACCGAGATCCCTTACTGTTAGTAGTGAGGGAAATAGCACAGTCTAAAATTTGAGGATTGGGCATAACAGAGTGCCAAGGTATAACCATTATTTATTGCTCTTTGGTCTGCATGAATCTCTGTCCTCTTCCTTGACGTTTTTGGATGGGATGAATTGGGATGTTATAAGGGCTGGTGCATGGAATAATTAAACCCTTATTTAATATCCCTTGATTGTGAGTTTAATCCCTTTAATGGCTGAAGCATTCAATGGGTATTGCTTAATACTGGGAAGGGGTTCAGAAGAGTCAATGTGAACTGTTACAGAAGGAGCAGAGTGTGTGTATCCAATGTCAGGAGAACATTTAGACCAAAGGATTTCAGGGACAGTGTTAAGAACTCGATGCTGTGTAATTTGAATTATGGGAAAGACAGGTATTAGTACTGACCCGTTTGTTGTAGATTCTTTTATGATTTGTTGGTCTGTTATTTCTAGAGATATTTCTTGCTTTTGAGAGAAAGAAATATGGTACTGATAAGTCTTGAGAGGATCACATCCCAGGGAATGAACAGGAGCTGTGGGAATGAGAATGAGTGGGTGCCCAGCAATGGTCCCAATAAAATAGGAATAAACAAGGATTTAAAAAGAACCAGAGTATTGTAAACTCCCATCATTTGAATTGTACTTTGAGGAAGGGGGAAAGAGAGGCTGGTGGAGTTAAGAACTGATAATGTTGCTCCTATGTGTTTAAGAGTTCATGGTACCTATTTCCAATGATAAGATCTTCTCCTAAGGTGTTGGTTAGTAGTGGGGGGAGGTTTCTTTTATCTTTGAAGCCTCCCTATTCTGTCATGTGAACAAAAAGTGGAATTTTGTTTTGTTTTGTTTTCCAATTTTCTGAAAGAGAAAATTATCTTTAGGTGTTTTGGTCTTTATATGTCTTTTGAGTTTTAGGCAATTTTTCTTTCAATGCCCAGGATTTTTGTAATAATGATAAATTCCTTTAATAAAGATTGGATGTTGATTTCTTTGTTGCCTTCTAGATAGTTAATTGGTGTAATTAAAAATGCATGATCTTTGCAGCTTAGACCTATAAATCCATGGCTTGCAGGGTTTTCTGTTTTTCTGTCTGCTATATAGTGCAGGGTAACTGAATGCAGGTAAGGAATTATTAATGCCATCTTATTGCTTTCTGGCTGTTTTGTAGTCTTTTTGTTCCATTCTTTCTCTCTTGCTGTGAATTGATGATTTTCTGTAGTGGTACACTTTGATTCCCTTCTTTTAATTGTTAGTGTACCTATTGTAGTTTTGGGCTTTGTGATTACCATGAGGCTTTAGGTACCATTTTAATTTCATTTCCTTTTAATGGATATCTTGCTTAATTCTGTTTTCACCTGTCATGAACAGGCTACTAAGTAACATCTATTTAAATACATCCTTGCTCTCTGAGCCATTAAAAGTAAAATGTCTGGATCAAAGTGCATGAATATTTCAGAGGTTTTAAATCTTTTTTTGCCTATTTGCCATCCAGAAAAATTGTATCAATCTGGGAAAAGTGTCGTTCCATGATACTCCCAACAATTTGGCTATCATCATCCCTTTTAATTTCTGCCAAACTGACAGCTCTTTCCCCTCACCTCCAAAAGTAAAATAAACAAAACCTCAAGGATGTTTTAATTTCCTTAATTTATTTAAAAAAATTTAAAGATTTTATTTATTTACTTGAGAGAGAGAAAGTGAGAAAGAGAGCATGAGAGGGAAGAGGGTCAGAGGGAGAAGCAGACTCCCTGCTGAGCAGGAAGCCCGCTGCAGGACTCAATCCCGGGACTCCAGGATCATGACCCAAGCTGAAGGCAGTAGCTTAACCAACTAAGCCACCCAGGCACCCTAATTATTATTATTATTTTTTGTTTGTTTCTTTTTTTTTTTCCATTTTATTTATTTTTTCAGTGTAACAGTATTCATTCTTTTTGCACAACACCCAGTGCTCCATGCAAAATGTGCCCTCCCCATTACCCACCACCTGTTCCCCCAACCTCCCACCCTTGACCCTTCAAAACCCTCAGGTTGCCCCAACCTCCCACCCCTGACCCTTCAAAACCCTCAGGTTGTTTTTCAGAGTCCATAGTCTCTTTTTTAAGATTTTATTTTTAAGTAGTCTCTACAGCCAACGAGGAGCTCAAACTTATAAGCCTGGGATCAAAAGTCACAGGCTCTACCAATTGAGACAACCAGGTGCCCCTTAATATGCTTAATTTAAATTTAAATAAATTAAACATAGTTTCTTAAATTTAGTGGCTATTTGTATTTCTTCTTTTTTTGTATGTCCGTTGGTACTTCTTTCTATTTAGATGTTTGCCTTTTTCATACCAATTGCAAGAGCTTCTTATATATTAAAGGTGTTAATCTTTTTCTTTTGTAAAAGTCTTAGATATTTTTCTTATATTATTATTTGGCTGTTAACTCTCTTTTTCTTAATTGTATAGAAGTTCTAAAGTTTTACATAGTCACTGTAAGATGGTCTACCCAGGAGAACTGTGTTCTTGCCCACTAGTTAGAAGGAAAAAAAAAATTCAGTAAACAGTTTCAAAGAGTTACAAAACCAACAAGTCAAACATGGAGTAGTAAGGTACCCAGAGATGACGAATGGTGGGATGTTCCTATGGGGAGGAGTGGTATTAACAGAATCCATGATTTCAGTGACATGCAGAGTTTTCCTTCGGGAGCTGGAATTGATAAAGAGGGGCAGCTTATGCTGGAGACACTGCTTATAGCACAGCAAGAGGGAAGAAATATTGTGGTTTCTTTTTCTAGACTCTTGAATTTCTTACTAGTACCTCTCATTGTCCAAATCTAGCCTGAAGTTACTGGAAAGGGAATCTGGGAAACAGAATTTGGAGAAGCCATTTGACTGTGAAACAAAACATAGGAGAAATTGGGAAATGAATTGAGGGCAAACAGGCAAATGATCAGACAAATCTCATACTTCAGCTATTCTCTTTATGATTTCTAGATTTGGTGTTCTGGTAATAAAGTTCTTCCTCAAGATTTCTTCTTGTACTACTTGTATTCAGTTTTGGTTCTTACATATTTTGATAAAAGATGTGAATAGAAATCCAACCTTATTTCTAAATGACAGGCTCATTTTCTCATCACCATCATTTCTCCATTGATTTAAAATTACACCTTTAACATCTTCTGAAAATTTAAAGCAATTTAGGTTTACTTCTGTACTTTTATTTAGTTCTATATATCTCTTTGTATATTTTGATAGTCTACCATATTGCCTTGTATTCTAAAAGTTTGTGACAAACATTTATTCTTCCACATGATTCTTAAGATTATTTTGTATAATTAAGAGAGAATATGAGAATTAAAAGAATTGGAAAGGCTTAGGTATATACATTAATTATCCAAAGGACATTCTTCTTCCTGCTTATGCTTTTTGAATCAACCACAGAAAAGCATATGAAAGTTTAAAGACCTATATAGCAAAACTGCAATGTTGTTACCCAATGTTGCTACTCACTTAGGTTTCATGGTCACTGATCACAGTCCTAAGGAACCACCAGTACAGACTGTGGAAGAAAGGCAGGGTCCCTGGGTGAAACATTCACAAGAAAAACCTGGAATTGATAGGCTATTTGACATCTGAATTGGTGATAAAATATTCAAAGGAAAAAAACAACAACAAGGGGATTATTAACCCTAAAGAAAGGAAAATTATGTGGAAGAAAGGAAACATCATCATAGTACCCTATGTGTTTTTCCTATGTATATAATTTGTAATTTATACAGTTATAATGTTAATATTGAATATTGATAAACTTATAATTCTAATATAGCTATATTGAAAGGGTGAGGGGATATGAAGAATTAAGTGTGGAAATTCACATATTTCAACGTAGGAATTTAATAATTTTTAAAACTACAAAATCAACAAATAGTGGGGAGCCTGGGTGACTCAGTTAGTTGGGTGTCTGCCTTTGGCTCAGGTCCTGGAATTGAACCTGGCATGAGCCTCACTGCTCAGCAAGAGTCTGCTTCTCCCTCTCCCTCTACCCCTCTCCCCTACTTGTGTATGATCTCTCTCTGTCAAATAAATAAAATCATTTAAAAAAATCAACAAATAGTGACATAAGCATATGATTTAAAAATACAAACATGTCTAACAAAAGGACAGGTCGAAGATTGGAAAGTGGTGTGGGAACTGATATTTCTTCATTAGAAACTTTGAAGTTGTAGGGGAATAAAGTGAGCTTGAATAAGTAGATGAAATATTTAATGAATACTTATAATTAAGAGCAAGGATGAGCTTGCCCAATATGCCACAGTTCTTAAGTGACAGAACCTGGATTGAGACGCATTGAAAGGTTGGGAGAACTAGAGCAGAGTAAAAACCTGTCAGTAACCTAGGGCTAGAAGGGGAACTTTTTCAACTTGATGAAGAACATTTCTGAAAAAGCCATAGCATAAGTCGACTTCTGAATGGCAGTATGAAAAGTTCTGTGGCCCAATTTCCAACAGAACAGCATAAATGGTGACAATTTTATGTTAAAAAACATGATTTAAAAATCTTTGGGAAGTGGGGGCAGCTGTGCTAGTGCTCTGGCTGGTTCCTGTCCGGGAGGCGGTGCTGCCACAGGACCCTGAGACAGGGGCCAGGGCGCCAAAGGGTGGTGAGGAGGACTGGCTTGGCGTCCCCCACAGGCCTGGATGAGCTGGTGGGCGCATTCTCCCATGTACGAGGAGGAGGAGGAAGAGAGCAGCTACTACAGCTGCAAGCGCCTCTGCGTACTCAAGAACATGCTTGCATCCAGTGCACGGGGCGTGCTGACCTCTGAATTTCCCCCTGGGCCCCCTGAAGATGCAGGTGAGCATGCACTATGATGAGAACTACCACCAGGTGAAGTATGGCAACATGGGGCTGCCTGACATAGACAGCAAGGTGAGGATGGAGATCAATATGGCGCCCACCTCTGCTTTGCTCTACACACCTGTGCTCATCAGAGGCCTTGAAAGCCTTGTGCTTTGGGCTCTGTGTCCACATTAAGCTGTGAAAGCTGAAGTGTTGTGAGGACAGGACTCACTTGAGAGCACCAGTGAGTCCATATCTTTGCTACTCCATCTTAGGGCCCATGACTCCCAGATCAGGGATTGCTGCAAATCTCACGCTTCCTCATGAGCTGGGACCTGGAACTGTGGCCACTCTGCTTTCAGGCCATAGCAGTCTGGGTAAGCTCATGGTCAGAACCCCTCCCACTGCCCACAGGTTTTTTTGGCACCAAGTATATGATGTTCCTGGCTGCAGGTATTTATGTCCTCTTAAAAAAAATAATAAAAGAAAAAGAAAAAAAATATCTGGAAATTGTGCTGGGTATGCAGAAAATGAAACATTCATTCAAGAAAATGTATTAAAATTTGGTAAGAACAATGAGAATCTACAGCATTTGAATCATAAACTGTGCCTTCCCAGTTCAGTGTGACTAAAGTTCCACTCCACTCATGTGTAGCCAAGAACACAAAAATTCCCCCCAACATCTCGTCTACCTCCTAGTAGTTGACTGTGTTACCTCCCAGGAGGCCCACACCTATAGCTTTTCTCATCTCCTTCCAGGTATGTATTGTGGAAGTTTAATTCTGGGTGACTGTGATCTAGTGTTTGGGGATCCCTTCTACCCAGTCCTCACTCATAAGGTAGAGATTGTGACACAACATAAATACCAGGACCAGATCACCCTTGAGCCCAGATCATTTATTTGTAAGGCACTTGTTCCAAACTGGGAGGGGTAAGCTGAGATCAGAGGCTGCTTGCTGTACCTACCCAGTGACTCCCTTCTGTAGCAGGGTTATCACATGGAGAGACATGGGTCACTATCACTACTCACAAGTCTGAAAGTTGAGTCTTAGAGATTTTACCCAAAAGGGAAGAAAGCCCTTAAGAACTGGGACTTCCAAAAGTGTCCTCCAAAGAAAGTGACTTTATTAGCAGAAGATGATTAGGAGGAGTTTGGTGGAACTATTGGTGAAACATCCAGCTGGTTTGCCAAGAAAAATACTGGATGGGAGAAAATAACGAAGAGCTTGCCTCAAGTCAGAAAGAGTCTCAAACATTATCCTCAAAAACTATGCTTCAAAGGGGCCCAAATTTAATTGCTTATGAATGTGGTACAATTTATTCCCCAAGGCATTAAAAAGAAAGATAGAGAGGGAGAGAGCATGCTTATGCTATTGCTGGGAGTTAATGTGGCATAAGAGCTGCATATGGTCAAAGAAAGAGGTAAGAGGACCTCTGATAAAGTCATGGTCATCCCAAGGGACTGTGTGTATGCTGCATCCTCTGGAGAGCAACTTCAGAGGCTTTACACTGCAGGGGAAATGGACCTCATACAAACACACACACACACACACACACACACACACACACACACACTCTCCAAGTCACTAAACAAAAATATAACAAGACTCAAGGATGAATATCAATGTATCATCTTACATGTATTATCTTAATACAATGTATTATCTTAAATGCCTAGTTCTCAACAACAACAAAAAAGTCATGAGATAGGCAAAAATGTAACCCATCCAGCAGAAAATCAGCAGAAAATATAAATTGACTGTGAGAACGTTGGATTCAACAGAAAAAACTTAAAAATAATCATGATAGATATGTTCAGATCAGAACTAAAGGAAACAAGTATTAAGTAAAGGAAGGTGTGAATGCAATATTATGTGAAACAGACACTATCAATAAAGAGAAAGTATAAAAAAACAAGTGGAAATTCTGTAATTGAAAAGTACAACTCAAAAAAATCACTACAGAAGTTCAACTGTAGATTTAAACTGACAGAAGGAAGATCAGTGAATTTGAAGTTATATCATCAGAGAGTATGCAATCCAAAGGAAGAAGGAAAAAAAGAATGAAAAGAAATGCACAGCCCCTCAGAGAGATAAGGCCAGCACTAAATGCATCAACATGTGCTTTTGTGAGTACCAGGAAAACACATTTCTGATGAAAGACTTGCATAAAAAGATTCAAGTTATTTGTTGATAAAAAATTAACAAAAAGCACACAATCCAATAAACATTGGGTAAAAAGACTGAACAAGCATTTTACCAAAGAAGACATACAGATGATAAGGATATGAAAAGCTGCTCTACATTATTTGCCATAGAGAATTGTAAATTAAAGCAATAATGGCATATGTAAAGGAACAGCTAAAATTAAGAAAAACAATACCAGTTGTTGGCAAGAATAGGGAATGACAGGAACACACACACACTGTGCCTACTGTCAGAGCCCAGAAGCAATGACATTGCAGAAACAGTTTGCATACCTATGGCCCAGATTTTGGTTCTTAATACCATTTTCCAGTCAAAGAAATTAGATCTACTTGAAGAAATAGCAGATTTGGTGACTAGGGTAGGAAATAAATATGCAGGATGAACCTGGAGCATCTTGTAATGCCAGAAAATAGAAAAAAAAAAAAAGCAAAACAACAAACACAAACCCACCCTACATACACAATGATGGGTGTGTGTCAAAGGGACACAGGAGCCAATGGAAATAGCTCCCTGTGGCCAAAGCTAGCATGATTTGAGCAGCAAAATTAATAAAGTAGCGTTTAATTTTATCAAAGTATAAAATAAACGTCTGGGGCACCTGGGTGGCTCAGTGGGTTAAAGCCTCTGCCTTCTGCTCAGGTCATGATCTCAGGGTCCTGGGATCAATCCCTGCATCCGGCTCTCTGCTCAGCAGAGAGCCTGTTTCCTCTCTCTCCCTCTCTGCCTGCCTCTCTGTCTACTTGTGATCTCTGTCAAATAAATAAATAAAATCTTAAACATCTATGATTCTATATTGATGTAAATAGAGGTTTGCATATATAAGTAAGTGAGGTGACTAGATAAATCTTCCATGCAGAAGAATTCCAGTTTGTATAGATACTTTGCCCCAGGGAGGTGGTCCATTTCTTTCTTCTCTGTAAATGTGGACTGTGGGTAGCTACTTCCTTACACAGAACACAGTAAGAGAGGGTGGAGGAAAAGCAGCTTCACTGCAGAGGAAACTAACAACACTACCTCAACCAGGTGGTCAAGGTCAACATCAAGATTTACAAGTTGTGAGGACAGTATTTGTCACTGACAGGATGTAATGAAAATGGTGATTTACCTCGGGGACCTTTCCCCAAAAAAGCTATCCCCCCAACCTAATCATGAGAAAAAAGTATCAGAATAATCACAATTGAGGAATATTCTACAAAATGCCTGATTAATATTTCTCAAAACTTACCAAGGACTTCAAAAACAAGGAATGTTAGAAAAACTATCACAATGAGAATCTTGAGGCTTACCTTTAAAGGCTTAGTCTGGTCTTGAAAAATTAGTAAGCTAAGATTATTTTCTACTGAAGTAAGTCTTGACTAAGTACAGGAAGACTTCTGTCCTTTATTGGCTGGTGTTGGAGTGAAGGTCATAGACCTGAGTCTTAACCTATTACATACGTTAGCTTCAGTCAGCTGAAAATCTGAAATTAAAAATATGCTAAAAATCCTAAACACAAGTTTCCAGAAGCCTGCTGTTAAAAAGCTTCTAAGGATCTACTAACTTGAAGTCTAAGAGCAAGGAGAGACGAGCTCGAAGCCTATCCTGTTCCGCATTTGGGAGGAAAGAACAATGTTTCTTACAAATTACTAAGTTTTGCACAAGGCAGAAACCAATGTATACTAGGGCATGGAATTGGTTTCATTTTATTCCAGAGGATTCTTCTTCTACAGTTTAGAAACAGCATGAGGAATGAATCTTAACTGGTCTCTTAATTGGAAGTGGTAAACTTGGTCTCTGTATTCATGAAGCCAGACAGTGTAAGCAGACTGTGGAAGCAGAGAGTAGAACCAGCTTCCTGTAGCCACAGACCACTAGCCTGTATCTAGCTAAAGCAAAGATCAACTGGAACAATTATCCAAAGTCACAGTTAACTGTACTAAAAGGTGAAGTTCACCACTATATTATTTTAAAGGAAGTTGCCTAAAAGTAAGAATTCAATTAACCTGGGTGAGAAAAATCAAAACAAGTACTCACGAATGAGTTGTCCATAAAAGGCCAACTGATGAGAAAGCATCTGCTACGCTTCACATGAAGACATAAAGCCTTACTTGGCAAGTCTGAATTTCTACAGATTCTCATTTGAAGGTAATTGCTGGCTGCTTTTGTCCCCAGAGATTGGCATAGGAGTTGGTGGACTGGTATCTGACTTTCTTCCTTGATCTCTCTCTCTGAAGAACGCAAGGGCTGCTGGGGAAAGCGGACTTTTGGTGACGATAGGTGACCTCTGGTCTGCAGAGAGTTTGTAACTGCTTGGAACATGTCTTAGAATCATTCTCCCTCTCGGTAGCTAGAAATTTAGAATAGCTAAAATCTGTAGGAATGAACCTCTGAGGGCCGAAAATGTGACATTTGGGAACAGTTCTTAAACTCTGATTAACTAGCTATAATATAGTTTTGTGAAGTTACTGCACTGATGCTGGACCTTGTGGTGTGTCTGTCCCTAAATAAGTGTTTGCTCCCCTTCAATCTGCTGTAAACAGTAGCACCCATTGTAGCGTTTGTTTGATTTTTTTTTTAATGTTTCATATGAAAACTACAAACTACCTTAATTTTTACATGTGTTTCCTCACTGTAGATAAGCCTATCTTGCTCTCTGGATTTTTTTGTGTATATGTGATCTACCAATTAACTACTTTTGCAGTTTTAATCTTGTATTATTTCTTCTACTTTGTTTTGTGTAAAAGGGGAAAAATAAAAAAAGCTGGAATCCCCCCCCCCAAAAAAAAACTATCACAGACGCCTGATGACTAAAGGGACATGATGACTAAATATAAAGTGATATACTGAATGGGATTCTGGATGCAAGGACACTAGATTAAACTATAGAAATCTGAATCAAATATGAATTTTACTTCATAATGTATCAATATTGGTTCATTAATTATAACAAAAGTACTAAGGTAGGAGGTTAATGACATGGGAAAATGGGTGTGTCAGATATGGGAATTCTCTATGCTATCTTTATTATTTTCTATAAATCCAAAACTGTTTGAAAATTTTTTTAAAAATTTGCTAAAAATTCTTTGAGGTAAAGTTCTTATTTCTCAAAATGCAGCCAGAGAACACTTGGGGAAAAACAATCACCAGATTTCTGCTTCCAATGATAATAATTGATTCAAAAGTTATTGTCATAGGATGCCAAAACTGTTGATGAAAAATTATTAGGGAACAAGAAGTTCACATGGTGTCAATGTACCACCCTACAAATTAGATTTTTGTAACAAAGAAATATGTTATCTTTATCATAGAGCTGATGGTACCACCTTAATGAAGTAATCTTGAAGAGCTTCAGTTAACAAGACAAGCTAATATGATAGGCTTCATGATGAGATTAAAAAAAGCAACACACTTGTGATTTATAAATTTTTTTTTTGATTTTTTTTCCCATTTTATTTATTTTTTCAGCGTAACAGTATTCATTCTTTTTGCACAACACCCAGTGCTCCATGCAAAACGTGCCCTCCCCATTACCCACCACCTGTTCCCCCAACCTCCCACCCCTGACCCTTCAAAACCCTCAGGTTGTTTTTCAGAGTCCATAGTCTCTTATGGTTCGCCTCCCCTTCCAATTTTTTTTTTTTAATAAACATATAAGGTATTTTTATCCCCAGGGGTACAGGTCTGTGAATCGCCAGGTTTACACACTTCACAGCACTCACGATAGCACATACCCTCCCCAATGTCCATAGCCCCCTCCCCCTCTCCCAATCCCACCTCCCCCCAGCAACCCCCAGTTTGTTTTGTGAGATTAAGAGTCATTTATGGTTTGTCTCCCTCCCAATCCCATCTTGAATAGATTTACAAATTTTTTAATTTAATGTTATCATGAGGAAACATCACAAAAATAGATATGGTTGGATATTTTACATGATGTCTGACACAAATATTTAAAAATTTTAAATGTCATGAAAAGAAAAAAAAAAGCAAGAAGTTTGTTCTAAATTACAGGAAGTTAGGGAATGATAATAAAACAAATAGTGGCCTTTAATTGAATTCTCAATGAAAAATAAATTGCTAAGAAGGACAATTTGGGGAAAACTAGGAAAAATTTTAATGTAAACACCATAACAGGTGATGTTAAATTTCTTGGGGTTAATAATGATATGATAGGGTGCCTGGATGGCTCAGTCAGTTAAGTGTCTGCCTTTAGCTCAGGTCATGATCCTGGGGTCCTGGAATCAAGCTGCATTCACCTAGGGCTCCCTGCGCAGCAGGGAGCCTGCTTCTCCCTCTCCTGTCCTCACCCTACACCCTCCCACTAGTGCTTGCTCTCTCTCTCTCGCTCTTTCTCTAATAAACAAAATCTTTAAAAAAAAATATGACAGTGTAGGAAATGTCTTTGTTCTTTTGAGGTATATATTGAAGAATTTATGGGTAAACTGTCATAATTTCATTGCTATGTATAGTCACATATACATTTTCAGATGGATTATTGGGCAAATGTGGTGCAGTGTTAACAATTAATCATTTTAACTTAAGAAAATTCATGGGCATTTTCCCAACTTTTCTGTAGGTTTGAAATTTTTCAAAATAAATCTGAAGGAAAATGTCATTGATTCACATTTTTCTTGACTCATTGCCCTGTTTCTCTATCCACTTAACAGCTTAGTTTCTTGGAAGTTTTCCACTCCTGCTACTTTCACTTCTCTATGTTGTGTACAATATGACTTAGTGGTTAAGAACATGGAATTTGGAATGGATCCCTCAATATGATCCCTGTGCTCCACCTTAATATTTCTGTAGATAAATTAGGAAACCTCTTTGTTCCCCATTTTTTCATTGGGGCTATAGGAAATTAAAATACAGAAGTCAAAGTAAAAAATATAATAGAAAAGCTGAGTAGTTAAATGGATAGTGATGAAAAGTTATTTGCAAGCTTAAAGAGTGTCTTAGAGTTAATTTAAAATAAAGCAGAAAATGAGAGATGAGGCAAGAGACATGAATATATCTATTAATATTTATCTAATTTTAATAAAAACATTTTTTCCAAACAAGATTAACAGTAAGAAAATCTATTGGATTTTAAAGTGAAAAGAGATGGTTAATTCCAAGGACCCTAAGTCTTCCTCTCTGTGATTCCCTCAGCTATGCCCTCATTTGTGTGTTGACTTCATCTCCTGGCTGGTATCTCTTTTGGAGGCAAAATGGTTGTAGACTGTGCCAGATTTCATATCCACAAAACATGGCATTCAGAGGAAGAAAGACTACATTTTTTGGTGAATCTCTTTTAAAACAAAGGAAGCCTATATCCCAGAAACTTCCAGAAAATTACCTCTTTTGTCTCATTGGCCCCAAATAAGTCATGGATTCTTCCTTTAACAGACCTCTAGGCTTCAGTGTTGGTAAGGGTTAGAAGTGGGTGGTGCAGAAATACAAAAACAGAATTTGTCATATGCTTGGAAAAAGGAAAGAGATCAAAGCATGTGAATTTGACAACTAAAAATATCCCCTAAAATAGAGAGTGGCTACAAAGGAACAGCATTCATAGAACTCAGGTTTCCAGATTCCTTTACACCCTTAAAAAAGTGTTAAGGACCCTGTAGAGCTTTATGTCTGTGGGTTATATCTAATACTACTTACAATATTAGAGATTAAAACCATGAAATTAAAATTATTTATTGACTTGTTTTTAAAAATAAAAATAACAAACCCATTACATATTAACATAAATGATTATATTAAAATATATTAAAGGAAATGGTAGTAAATGGCCAGATGTGTTAGATACCTTTTTAAGTATTAATGACAGGAAATTAGTAATAAGTAGGTTGGTACTCACAGGAAGAAGATAGGCCTTCATTTTATTATCCAGTAGTTACAGTTTCCTATTTTTTCTTTAAAATGTTGCTTCTATCTGTGCCCTCATCTCCTTTTATCCTCCAGTGTCAGCTCTCATCATCTAATATATGAATTCTTACAGTTAGCCTCATTGCTTCTAGCTTCATTCCAATCAATTGCCGGATTCGTTTTCTAAAAAATACAATCTTATTATCTGGTTCTAGGAAGTATTCAATGTCTGATGCCTCTTGAGATAAAGTCCGATTCTTAAGGGTGGCATTTAAAACTCTCAGTAACCTTATCCCTTTCCACCCTTATTTCCCATATTCCACAACAGCTTTTATTTATTTATTTATTTATTTATTTATTTATTTATTTTATTTTATTTTTTTTCAGTGCAACAGTATTCATTGTTTTTTTTTTTTTTTTAAAGATTTTATTTATTTATTTGACAGACAGAGACCACAAGCAGTCAGAGAGGCAGGCAGAGAGAGAGGAAGGGAAGCAGGCTCCCTGCTGAGCAGAGAGCCTGATGTGGGGCTTGATCCCAAGACCCTGGGATCATGACCTGAGCTGAAGGCAGAGGCTTTAGCCCACTGAGCCACCCAGGCACCCCGGTATTCATTGTTTTTGCACCACACCCAGTGCTCCATGCAATACGTGCCCTCCCTATTACCTACCACCTGGTTCCCCAACCTCCCACCCCCCGCCCCTTCAAAACCCGCAGGTTGTTTTTCAGAGTCCATAGTCTCTCATGGTTCATCTCCCCTTCCAATTTCCTTCAACTCTCTTCTCCTCTCTATCTCCCCATGTCCTCCATGTTCTTTGTTATGCTCCACAAATAAGTGAGACCATATGATACTTGACTATCTTTGCTTGACTTATTTCACTCAGTATAATCTCTTCCAGTCCTGTCCAAGTTGCTACAAAAGTTGGGTATTCATCCTTTCTGATGGAGGCATAATACTCCATTGTGTATATGGACCACATATTCCTTATCCATTCATCCGCTGAAGGGCATCTTGGTTCTTTCCACAGTTTGGCCACCGTGGCCATTGCTGCTATAACATTGGGGTACAGATGGCTCTTCTTTCCACAACAGCTTTTAACAAGAGTTTTGTCAGCTTTCTGACTCTGTCCATGGTTCACCTCCTTCGTCCCAGTTCCCAGTGTCACACTTATTTCCATAAACATTGACTGTTATATCTTTTTTCCTCCAAACATCATTTTTTAAAAATTATTTTTAAGGTACATCTTACTTCTGATTCTGCATAGGGACTAAATACCCTAGGTGACAAGGATCTCCATTTCCTAAGCTCCCAAGCAGCATTGATACAAATTCTAGCTCAATCTGAATTACCTGATTGAACTTGAGCAAGCCACTCATTGTTTCAAAGTATGAGGTTTTTACTGAGAAAATCCATACAAAATCATATACCAATTGGTAGGTAATATATATGGAAGTTCTAGTTTCGTTCCTAGCAAATAACATGTCCTCAGTAAATTAATTTTTTCTGTCATATTTGCATATTTAAATGACCAATAAATATTTTTGTTTAGGTATTTACAATTTTCACTAATTTGTGCCTTATTTATGCTTTACACCATCTCCAACTTTTTGTTAATGTTGTGAATGTATCAGTAACTTACACTGGAGTTAAGTTGGTGGAATTCCTGATAACAAACAAGATAAGTAATATCAGAGGAAAAAAACTTTTAATTTAATGTATTCAAGATTACATTTCATTTTTGAAACACCTCATCAAAGTATGTGAAAATATCCAAATCCATGTGGATATAAAATCCATAAGTATCAACTATTTTAATTACAGATTGATAAATCACCAGTGTACAGATATGGTATTTCAGAGAACTTGAGAATAAAATTAACTAACACTAAAGATGAAAATAGTCTTTTTTATTATACATTTTATTAATATTCTTGTTTTTAATATTTTTTAATGGTGGTAAAAGATATATAACAAAATTTCCACTTTCAAGGATTTGATTTGAGATTTTGATTTGAGAAAATATTGATTTGAGAATATTCTGTGTATACTAATATTCAAATACATTCTCTTGAATAAACTCAAAGAAAATTAAGAATCAAATATATACAGTTTACTTCTGACAGATGGTATTGCTTGATCAGGGATTAATTCTTGAGAACCTGGGATATGCCAGAGTTTGCTTTGGAATTCCAGAAATTTGTCAACAATATTATATGGAGGTGATCTTTATACACACTGACTTCTATTCCTAGTGTTATATTTATTGAAAATTATAACTCAATACTCTTTGAAACAAAGTTAATAGTTTAACTAATTTCTTTGTGAAACAGTTTATAACCTGAAGAAAAATTATTTAGTTCATTGTTACTGGAAGGTAGTGGCTTAGATTTTGGAAAACATTGTAGCAGAATCTCTCCTTGCTGAACTTACTAATTTGACTCCTATACTATCATGTTTTAGTAATTGAATATTTTAGGTACAAAGTGGCTCTCTTCTACTTTCCCAACATTCCATGATTTAAAAAACATTTTTTCAAATTTAAATTAATTTTCCACAGAGGTGGATATTTCTTTTAGAATGTTATAAAATATTCTTTATAATTTTTTTCATAGCTTTTATTACTTCCTTATTTCTTAGACTATAAATAAGAGGATTTAATAAAGGGATCACTAGAGTATAAAAAACAGCACCAGGTATATCTTCATCCTCTTCTTTAACTGAATGTGGGCGAAGGTACACAAAGAGAAGAGAACCATAGAATATTGAGACAGAGAGAAAGTGAGATGCACAAGTAGATAAGGCTTTGCCTCTTCCCTCTTTAGATTTCATTTTGAAAATAGTAGAGAGAATGTAGAGGTAAGATATTAAGACACTGGCAATGGTGAAGACTTGAATTGAGCCTGAAAAGATAAATAGTACCATTTCATTGACATAAGGGTCAACACAGGAAAGTCTGTATAATGGAAAAACATCACAAAAAAAGTGATTAATTTGATTTGACCCACAGAAAGTTAACCTAAAGAGGAATCCTATATGAATCATGGAATGAAGGTTTCCAGCTATGTAGACCCCTGTGGTCATCTGAATGCAGAGTTTCTTTGACATCATGGTGTGGTACTGCAGTGGGTTGCATATGGCCACATAGCGATCATAGGCCATTGCTGCCAGGAGAAAGCAGTCTACAGTTTCAGCAAGGGAGAAAAAATAAAACTGTGCAATACATTCATAAAGGGAAATCATTCTGTCCTTAGAAAAGAAGTTCTCTAACATTTTGGGGGTAATGGCACAGGAACAACAGGAATCCATCAGTGCCAGGTTGCCCAGGAAGATGTACATTGGTGTGTGAAGACGACCCTCCATAAAAATCAATGTCACCAGGCCAAGATTCCCCACCATAGTGATCACATAGATAGTGAGAAACACCACAAATAGGAGGCTCTTCAACTCTGGGTGATCTGTAAATCCTATGAGGATAAATTCAGTGATCAAGGAGTAGTTATCCTCAGTCATATTCACCTTCTCTGTTGAGATAGGAATTCTGGAGATATAAGATTCTAATTTAAAGTGTGTATGACTTTCCTTCCAAATTTTTCTTTTTACAAAAAAGAGAGGAGCTTCTTTAAACTTCCCTTAGTATCTCTGGATACAGGCACACACATTCCCCTAAAATGCCAACTTTATAACCTCTACTCTGTAAATCAGTATTCCCATGAATATTTTTGTAATTCCAAGAAGAATGCTTACAGTGGATAAGGTTTATCTTTATGAATTCATGCATAAGTAGTGTAAATCTATCATTCCTATATTTGGTCCATTGTTGGAAAATATTTCAGTGTCAGTTTTTGTATTAAAGATCCTTAAATTTACAATCCATTTTCACATTTCACATTTTTTAACTGAGCAAAAAGCTTTCATGTACTCTTCCAGTGGAGTGAATGCTTGAAAATAACATTAAACAGATATTAAATTTATATCTTAGGAATTGTATGAAGATCACAAAGGATTAAAAATAGGATCCTCACCTTCAGAGAAAATCACTTGGAATATCCAAGGAAATAAATATCTATATATTTTCACCTCTTCTCATCCCTTTCCCTAGTATTAGCTCTGTCCATGCCATCATTCCTGTTGATTTTTGCCCAGATTTCTAAATCCCTTCTTTCTTTATGTAAAGCATACATGTAATGCTTACATATATGTTTATGCATACATATAATGTTTACATATAATGCTACTTAAGAAAGTTTAAACTAAATTCTCCAGACCACATTGATTTTCACTTCAATGATTCAATCATTTCATTGATTCTCAAGCATATCCTATATACCCAACACAATCTAGAGTTGCTTGTGCATAATCTACATGGCTTTTTTCCCTCATATATGCATATACAGTTTCCTTATTAGAATTGTAGACATTTGAGTTAAGCTGTGACCTATACTTATTATAAGTTATTTAATGCTATAGAGAAAAAAGTATTGATTCCAGTCCTAGCTTCAAACACCTGAGATAGGTGAACTTGTCAGTATACTACCACTGATCCTTAGTGACTGCTTTGGTTTCTGAAAATTGAGACTGCTTATCTTGAAGAATAGCCTACAAAGGAAATTCTTCAAAATTTATCATTAAAAACATTATGTATCATTCTCTAATCCGAATTAACCCATCTACTATTTTCTTATTTCCTAAGAAACTTATATAAGATTTTCTGAAGTATATCACAGTAGTTTAAAAGCTAAAAAAATAAGCTTGCCTGCTTGCCTGTATATTTTAGTTTTGTAACACTTAGCAAAGGGGAAAAACCTTTAATCTTAATATGATTTTTGAGATGGGACTCCTGGGTGGCTCAGATGATTAAGCATCTGCCTTTGGGTCAAGTCATGACATCCAGATCCTGGGATTGAGCCCCATGTCTGGCTCCCAGCTCAGTGGGGAGTCTGCTTCTTCCTTTCCCACTACCTCTCCCCTTCCTTTCACTCTCTGTCTCTCTCTCTGTCAAATGAGTATACAAAAAAAAAGTTAAAAATATTATTTTTGAGAACAAATTTTGTTTTCTTTCAAAGTCTATCTTCTATCATTACTTAGTGATCCATTAGGATATACTGACCAATCTAATTATGTAGATTCTATGGTCAAAATATGTTTATTTTTCTGTAATTGAAACATCAAAATGAAGGCACAGGTTGAATGTTTTATTTTCTTGTCTTAAAATATTAAATATAAACCATTTAATTATTCAGCTATGTTAGAAGTAACTTTCAATGTACTTTCTGGATTATTTAACAGAATTAAGCTGTATTCTTACCTGTACATTTTGAAATTTTACTTTATAATCAGAAAAGATCAGCATGAACTCAGTTTAAATCTCATGCTAATTTACCATAGCCTTCAGTTGTGGGAAGACTTAGGTGAGAATTTGAAATCTGAGAACAATGAAAAAATGCTACTTAATTCAGATAAATAAATAATTATGGGTGCTAATAGTAAAGGTAAAGATAAATTTGAATACTTCCTTTACCTGAATGTTGAAGAGTTTTATAACATCACATTGCCTTTTTTTTAATGGTGTTAAGTCTTGTAAAATTTCAGGATATAAATTCCGGTCTCAAAAATATTTGGGATTAAAAGAATGTAAATCTGGAAGACTACTAATAGTTCAGTGTCAATAATTATGTTCCTTACAATGCAAACTTAAATTTTCAATCAAATGCTTATGGGACTTCTCTACAATGACAGTGGATTTCTATGGGGAGATACAGTACCCAAAGCATATTAACTCTGTGACATATTAAAGATAACCTGTGAGACAATGAGGTTAAAATAAATGACCTTAGTTAAAGTCACTAGGTCATTTGATATTATCTTCCTGATTTCTTTTTTTAAAAGATTTTATTTATTTATTTGACAGACAGAAGTCACAAATAGGCAGAGAGGCAGGCAGAGAGACAGGAGGAAGCAGGCTCCCCGCTGAGCAGAGAGCCCGATGCGGGGCTCGATCCCAGAACCCTGAGATCATGACCTGAGCTGAAGGCAGAGGCTTAACCCACTGAGCCACCCAGGCGCCCCTATCTTCCTGATTTCTTATGTAACTGACATCATTTTTAGAATTCTATTCATTATCCTGTGCATATAAACATAAAATGAGCAAAAGAGAGTCTCAGGTCAGTTTGGACAGTTACTGGAGAGATTAATAGGGTTTATGAAAGATGATGAGCATTTAGAGAGGAGACCAAAAGTTGTAGTAGGGTTAGCTGGCTCATCAACACCTTCACTCTGAGTTGAATTTTTCCCCATGTATTGCAAAACCCTTGGAAACGTTGCTGTTACCCTTTAGCCCCACATATGATTTACTGAGTTGTTCTCTGTTCTTTTCAGTTCACCCCAATTCCTTTATCTTTCTTACCCTCTTTTCCGCCTTCACTCTACTAATAATATAAATATAGTGTATATTTAATAAAAATACCATACGTAGATCATGTCTATAAGCAGTCACTTGTTCCATTTGCTATAGACATAACATGGAAGGGATTTCTCTGGGATGTTCATTCCTTAATTTCTTTTTCTTTTCTTTTCTTTTTTTATTTTATTATCATATAATGTATTATTTGCTTCAGGGGTACAGGTCTGTGAATCATCAATTTTACACAATTCACAGCACTCACCATAGCACATATTCTCCCCAATGTCATAAACCATTCACCCTATCCCCCCCAACCCCCAGCAACCCTCAGTTTTTTTCCTGAGATTAAGAGTCTCTTAAGGTTTGTCTCTATCTCCTGTCCCATCTTGTCTCATTTTTCCCCCTCCCCTCCCCCAACAACCCCCCACCTGTCTCTCAAATTCCTCATATCAGAAAGATCATATGGAATACTATGCAGCCATAAAAACCCTGAAAACTTGCCATTTGCAATGATGTGGATGGAACTAGAAGGTATTATGCTAAGTGAAATAAGTCAGAGAAAGACAATTATCATTCCTTCATTTCTAATGCCTTCAACAGTGGTACTTTGTAGTGCTTAACACATATTTGTTGAATGAATTAAAAAAATGATACTCTACTGCTCAGGAATTTGCAATGGTCTCTTATGGTTTTTAAACCAAATTCATTTTTTCTTATTTTGATATTCCAGATGCTCCACAGTCAGCCATCTTATCTATCCCCTTCCTTTCTTCCTCTTAGGTCAGGGCACTTGGTCATGTGCATCTCTTCACTGCTCTTTTGTGCTTCAGCTAATTCACTTATTATACTTCCCTCATCTAAATCTCCTTCTTTCTTTCCTTCCTTATCAAAACTACTTGTCCTTGATCTCAAATCAGATCTCCTTCATGAGGACTTTCCTAGGTCCTTAAACAGAATTGATATTTTCTTTTCTTGATTTACATGATATCTAGCTGCTTTTATAATGCTTTCACCACTGTATCAAGTGTGACTCATATGTGTCTTGACTGTAATAGTCTTGACTACATATTAAATCACCAATCATGTCATGCATCTTTTTGAGAAACTGACAACAAACTGAGCTAGATCTTGCTGCATTATCTGCTAACATTTCCATTCTGTGTAACTTTTATCAAGTACTTTCAACATGAAGGGTATTGGAAAAGACTATGAGAAATATGTGCACAGGATGTGAAAATGGTGGAGATAAGTTCTTAGTTTTTATATATGACTCCTGACAAGAAGGTCATCATCTAGTGGGCAGAAAGAAAGGCACTTACATTGTTAACTAGTTTGAAATTTAGGCTGTAATATAAAAGAAGTGTAAACATGTTATGTAAAAATATAGTGAGGGAAATGAATGGTGACCTGGAAGAAGAAAGGAATGCTTCCCAGTGGAAGTATAATTTCAGATAACTTTACAGGATAGGCAGGTTAAGAATTGGGGAAGAACATGAGGAAAAGCAGTAGACTGGGGGAACCATGTATAAAAGCCTGGACTTTAAGAGGAGTCAGATCTAATTTTTATAAAAAGGACAGTAAACTAGAGTGGCTGAAGTTTATTCATACATGATACAAGGAGACACAACAGGTAATATAAAAAGAATAGGAAAATAGATTGGAAATTGTCTTATTTGAATCCTTCCCATTTATTTTCTCTGCCCTACCAATTCACTAAACCCTTCTCTCTCCAAGGCCACAACCAACTTTAAATGTCAACCCTGAACAATATTTAATTATATTCCTAACCAAATACAGTGGTTGGTACTATGAAGTCTTCTATGTCTTCTTTTGGTAATCCTCTCTGCTTTTGTCTTCTTTTGATTGTTCCAGTTCAGTGTTTACACTCAGTCATGTTCCCTCTTTGCCCTGAATGATGCTTCTTTTTGATTGTATCCTTGACCTCCCTCTGCTTTCATTCTAGAGTTTTCCCCATATTATCTCATCTTTTTTTGTGTTTTCACCTATCTTTCATCTGCTGATGGCTTCACAAGAGAAGATATTTGAAACCATTTGGTGTACATTCGTATTAATAAGATCACTGGTAGTATGTTCTAAATATATATATTCTTACCTACAAATTACATAGATGTACCACTATACTAAATTATTATGTACTATAAAACACGAGAAAAGGAATTTAAAAAATGGACTAAAGAAATGGTATTAAAATGTTTAGTTTTATGTATTCATAGATTTAAAACATTGTTTACTCCCCACTAACACTATTATTAATTAATAATCCTATTCAGAAAAATGTGACTTATGGATTATTTAAATTATAGCTTAGCACTGTGATACAGCAATTCAAACACTTGTTTGAATTTGTTTCCAAACATCTCTTAATGTCTTACAAAGTTGAAAAGTTACTACACACAGATAGATCTGCTCAAGTGGGAGAAGAGTGCAAGATTTGAGTGGGTCTCAGAACAAGAAAGCTTTTTTCAGCAGGTTCACACTGACTGAGCAGACCAATAATATTAGAAATATCTGAGTTGGAGTTTATGGAAATAAACTGGTTTAGAATATCCAATATTAGGCACCTGGGTGGCTCAGTGGGTTAAAGCCTCTGCCTTCGGCTCAGGTCATGATCTCAGGGTCCTGGGATCGAGCCCTGCATCGGGCTCTTTGCTCAGCAGGGAGCCTGCTTCCCTTCCTCTCTCTCTCTGCCTGCCTCTCTGCCTACTTGTGATCTCTGTCAAATAAATAAAATCTAAAAAAAAAAAAAAAAAAGAATATCCAATGTTAGAGTTTAGGGGAAACTGATAAGAGAACCATAACATACACCCTTTTGGTTTCAGAACAAGACTTTATTCTCTTTAGGAGAGAATTATAAAATATTCAAAAAATAACTTCCTGTTGTGCTATGAACCTTGCTAGAGGAAGAGATTCTAACCTTGGGACATCACATGACCAAGAGGCCAGAATTGCCTTCATGAGCTGGACTTTGTCAGACAAATAAGTATAAGATTGAGCGGGCCCAGGAGAAATTCACTAGAAGATAAAAAAGCACATGCAAGGATCTGTCATGAACAGAGCCTGAGAATACAGTAGGTTGCCCAAATAGGTAACCCAGACCTCTGCGTCATCCTCCACCATTGCACTGACCTCTTGCCCTCATCTCACATGTCTGACCTCAAAGGCCATGTTGGTTCTTAGATAATTAGCTTGGTATATTGGGGCAAGCCAAGATGTATTGCTGCTAAATACTGTTAATGACTGTTCCATGGAAAGTGTAAATTCCAGGTCTCTGCCTTAGACTTGGAAACTTTGATGGGAGAACCCAAATCCCCACTTCTTTACCAGATTGGCTAAGGTCTTTTTTGTGACTATAGTCAACTCAACTTTCTGTCCAATGTTACTTCCTTCAATACATCAATAATTATGGAGCCTGAGAGCATTCTTCAACAAATTTCTACACGCATATCTCCATCTGAGAGTCTGGGTTTTGTTTTGTTTTAATATCTCAAACCAGTTGCTACAGGAGGGAGACAAACCATAAATGACTCTTAATCTCACAAAACAAACTGGGGGTTGCTGGGGGGAGGTGGGATTGGGAGAGGGGGAGCGGGCTATGGACATTGGGGAGGGGAGGCGAACCATAAGAGACTATGTACTCTGAAAAACAACCTGAGGGTTTTGAAGGGTCAGGGGTGGGAGGTTGGGGCAACCTGAGGGTTTTGAAGGGTCAGGGGTGGGAGGTTGGGGGAACAGGTGGTGGGTAATGGGGAGGGCACGTTTTGCATGGAGCACTGGGTGTTGTGCAAAAACAATGAATACTGTTACATTGAAAAAATAAATAAAATGAAAAAGGTGTTGAGCAAAAAAAAAAAAAAAGAAAAGAAAGAAAATCACAAGGTCATGTGGGCAGAAGACTGTAGTCTTTGGAATGCATTTTGTGATACTATTTTAAATATTGGTTCCTGAATGAAAATTAAAATGAAATAAAAGGACTAACAGCAGTGAGAGTTGAAGCCACTGATATTATTCAGTGAGAGATGATAGAAGCATAGTGTGTGAGAATTACTATAAATGGAAGGATGTGGACACATGTCAGGTATATTTCTGAGATAGAACTGATAGATTATGTGAAATGTTCAATGTGAAAGCAGAGAGAGATGCAAGATTTCTGCTAATTTCTTCTTTGCCAAACTAGTTGGAGGATGCTCCATCAAGATAGAGAAGACCAGGGATATCCATGTTTATAGGCAAATTAGAGTGGCTTTTTGATCATTTAAATTTGAGATGTCTTTGAAACATTCAAATTACTATGTCCTGCTTGGCAATTGAATAACTAAGTTTGGAAATTAGGGACGATGTTGGGCTGGGAATATGCATTTTGGGTCACCTTCATATTAATGAAATTAAAGCCGTAAAAATAGGGGTACCTGGGTGGGCCAGTGGATTAAGCATCTGCCTTTGGCTCATGATCTCTGGGTTCTGGGATGGAGCCCTGCATCAGGCTCCCTGCTCAGCGGGGAAATGATTTTCTCTCTCCCTCTGCTGCTCCCGCCACTGTGCTCTCTCTCTGTCAAATAAATACATACATACAAACATACATACAAATAAACATACATACATACATACATACATAAATCTTTTTAAAAATCTTGCCATTTGCGACGACGTGGATGGAACTAGAGCGTATCATGCTTAGTGAAATAAGTCAATCGGAGAAAGACAACTATCATATGATCTCCCTGATATGAGGACATGGAGAAGCAACATGGGGGGTTAGGGGGATAGGAGAAGAATAAATGAAACAAGATGGGATTGGGAGGGAGACAAACCATAAATGACTCTTAATCCCACAAAACAAACTGGGGGTTGCTGGGGGGAGGTGGGATTGGGAGAGAGGGAGGGGGCTATGGACATTGGGGAGGGGAGGCGAACCATAAGAGACTATGGACTCTGAAAAACAACCTGAGGGTTTTGAAGGGTCAGGGGTGGGAGGTTGGGGGAACAGGTGGTGGGCAATAGGGAGGGCACGTTTTGCATGGAGCACTGGGTGTTGTGCAAAAACAATGAATACTGTTACGCTGAAAAAAATAAATAAAATCGGAAAAAAATCCATAAAAATAGATGAAATCATATAAAAATAATAGAAATACTAGAATAAAGAATCTTATGGGTGAGTCTTATTCAATCCTATCATTTCAACTATGGGTAGAGGCAGAAGAGCCCTAATCCTGCTACTTATTGCAATTTAGTTTAATTACTCTTAAAAAAAAAAAAAGCCTGTCTTCCCTTCTGCAATATAAATATAGGGGCCGGAGCTCTCTTGTTTTTGTTGTGCAAACTAGGTAGACTAGAAATAGACTTAGTGTATGTACGTGCATGTGAGTGTAGGAACAAAGAAGGAGGCATAAAAAAATCAGTGAGTGAGGAAGAGTTAGTTAATAAATACTTTTAGAAGTACTGGTTAGCCATAAAAAATAAAACTTTAATTCTCACTTCACAACATTATGAAGTGAATCCCAGTTGAGTAAAAGTACTATGTATAAAAATTTAAGGTATGAAAAAGAAAAATAATATTAATTATGTTTATATAATATCTCTGAATGAGATAGAACTTATACAGTTAACACAATGGAAGAGATAAATGGTTAATCAATTAATCTGGGACTATTCATTAAATAATTTACTGATTGATCTATGATGTTCTTATTTTACATGAAAGTTTACTTTTGGATAATCATTTTCCATTGATCTAGCCACTGATTCTCGATTTAAAACCAAATTGTTTTAATTATTGGAAGTTCATTATATATTTAATACATAATACACCAAGCCTGTTTATTGATTATTAGTTTTCTAGAAAACTTTTTGAATTATTTTGCGAGGTTTCTAAAGAAGTCTTCCTTGGATATTTATTTGAGTAACTTAATCTGTGTATTATTTTTGAAAGAAGAAGTCAAATAAAGTTATATCCTCAATTCATGCTATATACTAAATAAACTCCAGGAAGAATTAAGAGCCTAGTGCAAAAAATTTAACTATTAAAAAAATGAACGATGAGGAGGAAGAAGTGGAAAAAGGGTAGGAGTTAGAAGAAAAAAAATATTGGTTAATAGTAGATGTCAGATTAAGAAAAATTCTAAAGAAAGCATGTAAGGGATCACATAAGATAAAAATTAATAAGCGTGAGTATATAAGATTATATTTATCATTTATAAATAACACATATATTAAAATAATATTAACACATGGAGAAATTACTAGCCACAAATAGTTATATTTTAATATCTTTGTCTGTAATGAGTGGTACAAATAAATGAGGAAAATCGAGACTTAAAGAAAACATGATCAGATAATTTGTAGAAGTAAAAATGACCAATAAACACATAAAATAGTAATACATTTTACAATTACTCAAACATATTAAAAAACACAGCAGTACCTTCATTAAAATGTTTTTAAATGCTTATTGAGTATTTACTATGTATGTTGCTGTTCTATATTCTGTAATACATAATATGATTGACCCCTTTTAAAAAAAAGAACCTTAGTTATACTATGGATTAAAGTAGATCTTAACCTACTATAGCCAATTTGTTATAATTCATTGTTAACTATCCTACAAAATGTGTGTGTGACTATGTGAGTGTTCCTTCTCATTCCATTTTTCCCCATTCTTTGAATCTTATCTAGATCAGACTTCATTATTTTAACCTCTCTCCCAGACTAACTGACGTGTGTCTCCCATGTCAGTTTTTGAAAGAAAATTATCATTTTTTTTCCCTGCCAGGAAATTTTAAATGTTTCAAACATTGTAATAGGATCAGATATAATATCTTCCATTAATTAGACAAGATAAATCAGGGTGACTTTTCTACACATTTAGACATTTAAATTTGATGCTATGTTGGTTTATTAAGGTTTGGAATAACAGCCTGACACAATTCAGTGATGGTAATAAGAGTTGGTAATGGACTATCAGACACATGAAAAAATGTTCATCATCACTAGCCATCAGGGAGATTCAAATTAAAACTACATTGAGATACCACCTGACACCAGTTAGAATGGCCAAAATTAGCAAGACAGGAAACAACGTGTGTTGGAGAGGATATGGAGAACGGGGAACCCTCTTACACTGTTGGTGGGAATGCAAGTTGGTGCAGCCACTTTGGAGAACAGTGTGGAGATTCCTGAAGAAATTAAGAATAGAGCTTCCCTATGACCCTGCAATTGCACTGCTGGGTATTTACCCCAAAGATACAGATGTAGTGAAAAGAAGGGCCATCTGTACCCCAATGTTTATTGCAGCAATGGCTACGGTCGCCAAACTGTGGAAAAAAACAAGATGCCCTTCAGCGGATGAATGGATAAGGAAGATGTGGTCCATATACACAATGGAGTATTATGCCTCCATCAGAAAGGATGAATACCCAACTTTTGTAGCAACATGGACGGGACTGGAAGAGATTATGCTGAGCGAAATAAGTCAAGCAGAGAGAGTCAAGTATCATATGGTTTCACTTATTTGTGGAGCATAACAAATAACATGGAGGAAATGGGGAGATGGAGAGGAGAGGAAGTTGAGGGAAACTGGAAGGGGAGATGAACCATGAGAGACTATGGACTCTGAAAAACAACCAGAGGGTTTTGAAGGGGCGGGCGGGGGGTGGGAGGTTGAGGAACCAGGTGGTGGGTAACAGGGAGGGCACGTACTGCATGGAGCACTGGGTGTGATGCCAAAACAATGAACACTGTTATGCTGTAAATAATCAAATAAAAAAATAAAATTAAATTAAAAAGAAAGAGTTGGTAATGGAAGTTACTATTGAGTGTTCTCCTGATTTGCTCTGGTAATGGTGGAATGTGCAGTAAGACTTGCCAAACAATTTTGAAATTATATTCATATATCTTTGAGAAAAACAGTCTAATGATTTAGAGATTAATATTTTATATAAAAACAGTTTTCTTTTTCTTTGTCCCTTCTCTATAAAACATTTTTATAAATTAAAATAAATTTTCCATAGAAGATGAAGTTTATTTAACAATATTATTATTCTTCATACATTTTTTAAGAAAACTTAGAACCTCCTTGTTTCTTAGACTATAAATAAAAGGGTTTAATAAAGGAATTACTATTGTATAAAAAACTGCCACTGGAATATCTTTATCCCCTTCTTCAAATGGTCGAATATACATGAGAAGACAAATGTAAAATATTGAAACAGATAGAAAGTGGGATGCACAGGTAGAAAAAGCTTTACCTCTCCCTTCTTTGGACTTCATTTTGAAAATGGTGAAAAGGATGCAGATATAAGAGACAAAGACAATGGCAATGGTTAAGATTTGAATTGGCATTGAAAAAATATAGATCATTAGTTCATTGATATAAGGGTCAGTACAGGAGAGTCTATAGAGTGGAAGAATATCACAAAAAAAGTGATCAATTTGATTAGACCTGCAGAACGTTAACCTTAGTAGAAGCCCTACATGGATCATGGAATGCAGATTACTAGCTATGAAGATCCCTGTAGCCATCTGAATGCAGAGTTTCTTTGACATCATGGTGTAGTACTGCAGTGGACTGCATATGGCCACATAGCGATCATAGGCCATTGCTGCCAGGAGAAAGCAATCTGAAGTTTCAGCAAAGCAGAGAAAATAAAATTGTGCCATGCATTCATAAAGGGAAATCATTCTGTCCTTCAAAAAGAAGTCCTCCAGCATTTTGGGGGTAATGGCACAGGAACAACAGGAATCCATCAGAGCCAGATTGCCCAGAAAGATGTACATTGGTGTGTGAAGACGACGCTCCATAAAAATCAATACCACCAGGCCAAGATTTCCCACCATGGTGATCAAATAAATGGCAACAAACACTAAAAACAGAAGAATCTTCAGCACTGGCTGATCTGTAAACCCTATGAGGATAAACTCTGTTGTCAAGGATTGATTTTCCTTAGCCATTCCTGGCTTCTCAACTGAGACAGAAATTATAGAGAAATGAAATTCTAAATTAGAGTGTGTTTATTCTCCCCTCTAATTTTGCATTTACAAAAAGAAAGAAGCGTTTTTAAATCATCCTGTGCTGTTTTAACAAACTAGCACACAAACAGTAGGTCTAGACTACAAGAAGAAAAGTATCAGAGATCATATACACAGTGATCATCTAAAAATGACTGTGTGAATTTTCAGGACAGAAAGGTGTTTTCTGCATAAATTATCCAGTGTTAATGTACAAATTCCTGGTCAGTATATATAATTTGGCATTTCCAAAATTAGAAGACATTTTCTTATGGTGTCTTTTTCTCCAAGAAAATAAAATAATAGACACATTTTAACTACTATCCTATTGGGTTGATGTAATGTTTGGAAATAAATTATTTTAGACATTTGAAATGTCTAAGTGTATTATTTTAAAAATTTAACAGAATCACAGTGGGTTTTAAAAATGATTTCTCCAGCTTAGTATTCCTTCACAGAGAAGCTTACCAAGGGATATTTTAATACCTATTCAGTCCCTAAAATGGGGTAAAATATAGAACATTTAAAAATTTTTTAGTAAGTTAATTTTGATACTGTTGATACTGTTTTTGTATTTATTTCAATACATTCTAGATCCTACTCCTATAGAGGTTATGACGCACTCCACCAATAAATTATTATTCTTAATTATTACTAATACTTTCTAGTTTTAAGTGTCTTACGTGCGTATCTAATATTATGAGATTTGGCTACCAAGTCCCCCTTCAGAATGTTTATCTTCCTCATGATAAATACCAATTTTGTATTCCTTTATACTTCTGTAGAAAACAATGTTCTTGTTTTTGTGAATCCCATGAAGATTTTACATTTATTATATGATTATTTGTGTTTATAAACTCATTATTTACTCCTAATCCACTACAGATTTATTAAAATTCAATGATCACTAAATTTATATTTAGTATAGGTTAGCAACCACAATATAACAAGAAACTTGGGTTTTAAAGAATGCTAAAATGACTTTTCTTTTCTTCCAAAAATTGCTAAAAAGCTTTGGCCTCACCATTTTTCAATTAGACAATTTTGGAGAAGAGCCTGTAAGTTCTTCAAAGTATATTGTTCCAAAACCACATTTTGGTTAGTCTTTTTTCTATTTCTTATCCTTCTCTACAATGAATTTAATATACTATTTTTTCTATTTACTCATAGTATGGAAAGGCTTTCTGGAGTTTTATCACTAGAGGATTGTACTCAAATGAATAAAATAAGCTTGCCTTTGATATTCTAGGTCTATAACACTGTAAAAAATCTTTCAGAATTATAATGTTTTGGAAAAACAGTAAAAGTATTCAAAGACAGCTTTTTGTGATTGTTTTAGTAACACCTAATGGTGAATCAACTGAAAAAATGTGTGGAATCTAGGTTAGTTTTCTATAATCACTATTTTATATAGAAGATACTGAATTAGAATAATAATGAATGAAAGTTCATTTTCTCTCCCTTAATTTAAAATGTAAATTATTCAGCTGAAATAAAAAACAAATTTTATTCTATCTCTCAGGATTATATTACAGAATCATTTATACCCTTACCTGTATATTTATTGATAACACAATGGTACTTTTGAACTCAGAATAGGTCAGAATGATCCACTGTACTGTGTCTCATTATGGCTTTCCATAGTATCTTCAATTTAGAGACAAACCAAAAATTTAGTTATTAAATAGATAAAATGTATTACCAATTAAATGCTGATGTTTTTTAGTGAAATGTGTATTTCTGCATTTTAACCTAAATAAATTAGAAATCAATTCTCATATTTTTGAGTTCACTGACAAAACATTTTATAGTAGCTGACTGGCCATGTGATATTTGTTATTAGAGAAATTAAGAATAAATATCTTGGTCTTTAAAACATTTGGGAATAAATTATGATCTAGCACACTCTACCAGCAGGTCAGTGACAATAATTATGTTAGCCTTAGAGTAAAGTTAAAGTTTTCCATTGATTCTAGAGGGATTCCTTGGCACTAGCATCTGGGTATTTCTGTAAGGACTCTTAGCCTGAGAGATATGGTTCCCAAAATAGAGGTAAACCAAAAGGCGTCAATTAAAGATGGATATCCTTTGGCATTCTGAAGTTAGATCAAATGGCTTTTACTTAAGTCAGCCTAAGTATATTTTAGATTTTTTTGCTCAACCTCTTCCTCTGTCTCTCTCTCAAGTGTTCTTTATTTGAAAACAATAGTGAAGAGAAAGAAAAATCATGTTGATTAATAATAGAAGAAGTGGGAGTTAAACCAAGGTTAGAAGAGGGATTAGGATTTATGGAAAAGAGACAAAAATGTGATATCTACCAGAGTTGCAGTCTTCTTCATTCCTTTTGATTAATCTGACCGAATCCTATAGATTCATCCTCTGAAACAACTCTGATATTGTACTGTTTCATTTCCCTCTTACAGTATAAGAGAACTTTTTAATTCATTTTTCTAGAAACATCTTTTTCTATTGTACATATGCTCTTATGGACTGGAAATGTTTTTAACTCTTCATTACTCTCAAACCAAATTTTTGTCCCTTATCTCAGTATTTCAAGGACTTCATACACTGGGTTTATAATACCCATGACTTTATTTTCTACCATTCACCTTTAAGAATCTATCTCCAGAAACATACCAATCACTTCTCAATTCATTGATGCACTAGAGCTACATCCTAATTTAGAATATTTACTCAGAATCTACTTCTTATCTAAAATGCCCTCTTTGACTTATTCCTCCACCCAAGTCTCATTTTGTCTTTATAGGAGGTCTGATTCCCTCCATGAAGACATCCTCAACTTCCTGATTTGCAAAATGCTTACTGTCTTTGTAACACAAAGAGTTCTTACCTGTGCTTCCCTTGTATGTTTGGCCAGCTCTTCTTCATATGAAAATCTTGTTTATTCTTAGGTGGATTAATTTTCTTTCTGACTTTTCACACTACACATATCTTAGTATATATAACAGATAATAGCGGCCTTCAAAGAGTGTTTATTAAAATGTTTACAGAATTTCAATTAAATTCAACACTTATCGAGTGATACTTACAATAAACAAGTCACTGAGTTAGCATTGATTAGAGAGAAACCCACAGTAGGGGTAGGGTTGGGAAGAAACCATCATAGATAAGTAAGAAATAATCCTGCCCTCATGGAGCTGCTAATTCAGAGAGTAAAATCACTTACACAAATGTATATAGAGCAGCTGAGGCTGAGTTAAATATTATAAAAACACAAAGAACTATAAGCAAGGTATATGGGAATACAAAAGAGGAAGTAACTTAGAGAACTAAGAGAAAACATTACAAAGAGATGACATTTCCTATGTTTCTTGTGAGATAAATTAGATTTCAATAAGCAGAAAATGTGTGGTAAGGATTTATAGGCTGAAAGGAGAGCATAATTAAAGGTAAAATCATGGGAGTTTCAATGTATAGGCATATTTAAGGAATGAAGAATGAGACAGGACAAGTAACCAGAGTCTAGGTGCATGCTAGGATAAGAAGAGGAGTTAGGAGGTTCAGGTGGTAACTGGTTCTACATCTTCCCCCTCTATTTTGATGACACTGCTCTCTCATCAAGATCAAACTCATTTCCTAGTCACCCAATCCAAAGCACATTTGTCAATTATTATTATCTTAATTAACTAACTATATTATATGGAACAGTTGACCACACTCAAACTCTCTCATCAGGCTTCTGTGATAACATTTTCTATTTCTACATTACTGTCTCCCCCCCTCCCATGTTTTGTATTAGATCCTCATTTCCTCATAAATACACATTTGTTGTAAAGAGTGCATTCTTGAATATATTTAAAAAATGATGGATTTCTGTTTTGAAAACTGAATGCTAATTTTTAAAAGGATTTTCCCAATATTTACCTAGTAAGTTACCATATTCCCTTGTAATCATCTGCTCTTGCAAACTAAGAGAATGTGCTCAATTTTTCTTTATGTTTAAGATAAATCAAACCTCACTGAGCTTCTTTGGAATATTTTCATGTAGGTGATAAAATTCTGTTTCCAAGATTTTAAAATAATATATGCAGACATGAAAAAATTAACATGCTTCTCATATAATTTTTACCTAGAAAATCATATCAAGATATGTGGACACATCCCAAATATGTCTTCAAAATTCTATCTGTAGTGCTTGATTTCCTTTTGAAAAACAATTGCTTTCTACTTAAATATCACATTTATATCAAAGTAGTTTTCAATGATATTGTAAATAGTATTATTTTCTTTCTCTATCAGCTATTTTGTTGTTGGTGAATAGAAACACAACTGTTATTTGTATGTTGATTCTTGTTATCCTGCAACTGTAATTTGTTGATTACTTCTAACTGTTTTGGTGGAGTTCTTAAGAGTTTTCTACATATGAGATTATGCTATCTGCAAACAAGGACAATTTTACTTCCTCCTTTCCTATTTATTCATTTTTTCCTTTTAATCTAATTACTGTGCAAGGATTTCTAATTTCTAGTACTATGTTGAATAGAAGTGATTGGAATGGCAACTTTATGTTTTTCCTGATTTTTGAAGGTAAATTTCAGCTCTTCACTGTTGCATAGAATGTTAGCTGTGAGGTTGTCGTATACAGCTTTTATTATGTTGAGATATGCTACTTCTATATTCAATGTGTTGAGAGCTGTTATCATGAAAGGATGTTGAATTTTGTCAAATGCTTTTTCTGCATCTATTGAATAATCATATGATCTTTATCTTTCATTCTTTTAATGTGATATATCACATTTATTGATTTATGTATGTTGAACCATCCTTGTATACAAGGGATAAATCCTACTTGATCATGATATATTATCCTTTTAATGGATCCTGTTAAGTTTGCTAGAATTTTGTTGTATATTTTTACATATACATTCATTAGGGATATTATCTTGTAGTTTTCTTTTCTTCTAGTATTATTATCTGATTTTGATATCAAGGTAATTCTTTAAAATATGAGTTTGAACATATTCTTTTCCTTTTTGGAAGTGTTTGAGAACTGACATTAATTCATTAAATGTTTGGTAAACTTCCCCAGTGAAACCACCTATTCTTGAGCTTTCCTTTGTTGGGAGATTTTTGATTACTGATTCAATCTTCCTACTTGTTATTGGTTTGTCTACATTTTCTGTTTCTTAATGGTTCAGGCTTGGTAGATTGTATATTTCTAGAAATTTATCCATCGGTTTATGTTATTCAGTTTGCTTCCTTATAATTGTTCCTTGTAGTTTCTTATGATTCTTTGTATATTTGTAGTGTCAGCCATAATGTCTCCTCTTTCATTTACAACTTTAAGTCCTTCCTCTTTTTTTTAATAGAGCTAAAGGTTTTTTTTTTAAATATTTTTATTTATTTGATAGAGAGAAATCACAACTAGGCAGAGAGGCAGGCAGAGAGAGAGGAAGAAGCAGGCTCCCCGCAGAGCAGAGAGCCCGATATGGGGCTCGATCCCAGGACCCTGGGATCATGACCCGAGCCGAAGGCAGAGGCTCTAACCCACTGAGCCACCCAGGCTCTCCGAGCTAAAGGTTTTTTGCTCTGGTTCATCTTTCAGAAAACAAACTCAGTCTTATTGACCTTTTCTATTGCCATTTAGCGTCTTTTACTTGTTTCTGCTCTTATCTTTACTATTTCCTTCCTTTTCCTAACTTTGGGGTTAATTTTTTTCTTTTCCTATTTCTTTGAAATTTAATGTTGGGTAGAGTTTTTTTTAATGTATACTGTTATTACTATAAACTTCCCTCTTAGAATTATTTTTGCATTATCCTGTAATTTTTGGCATGTTGTAGTTTTGTTCTCTAAAGATGCTTTTGATTTCTTTTTTGATCCATTGATTGTTCAATAGTGTGTTTTTGGTTTCCACATATTTTTGAATTTTTTAGTTTTATTAATATTACTAATTCTTGTTTCTTACCATTGTGGTTGGAAAAGATATGCATATGATTCTATATTCTTTTTAAAATGATTCCAATATCCTTAAATTTGCCAGGGATTCTTTGTGGCCCAGCCTATGATCTATCCTGCAGAATGCTCCATGTGCACTTGAGAAGCAGGTATATTCTGGTGCTACTAAATGGAATGTCCTGTATATAGCTCTTACATTCATTTTGTCTGTTGTGTTATTCAGGTATGCTGTTTACTTGTTGATTATTGGTCTGGATGATCTATCCAATGTGAGGTATTGAAGTTCTCTTCTATTTCATAAGGGCTGTTTCTCCCTTCATTTCTGTTAATATTTGTTTTACATATTCATGTGCTCCAATGATAGGTGCATATATATTTACAATTTTATCCTCCCGATGAATTGAACCCTTTCTCACTATATAGTGACTTTATGTTGTGACTGATTTTATATTTTTATTTTTATTTTTTAAATTTAATTTTATTTTTTCAGTGTTCCAAGATTCATTGTTTATGTACCACACCCAGTGCTCCATGCAATACATGCCCTCCTTAATACCCACCACCAGGCTCACCTATCCCCTCACCTCTCTCCCTCTCCTTCTATGACTGATTTTAAGTGAAATTCTATCTTATTTTGAAATCCTATCCTATCTGTTATCACAGTAGACCTTTTGGTTATTGTTTGCATGATTCTGTATGTGTTTTTAAAGCTAAAATGAATTTCCTATAGGTAGCATATTGTTGGATCTTATTTTTTGTTTGGTTTTTATTCACTCAGCCACTCTGTATTTAGATTATAGAATTTAGTCCATTTACATTTAAAGTAATTATTGATAACTAAGGGCTTACTGTTGCCATTTTGTAAATTGTTTTCTGATTTTTTTTTAGTGTCTTTATTCTTTTCTTCCTCTCTTGTTGTCTTCCTATGTGATTTATTTTTTGTAGGGGTATGCTTTGATCCTTTTTTATCTTCTAAGTACCTATTATAGGTTTTTTGTTGTTGTTGTTACCACGAGGATTAAGTAAAACATGTTATAGATCTAACAGTCTATTTTAAATGGTAAAACTTACCTTCAAATGCATATGAGAGTGCACTTTTGTTTCTTTTGTTTCCACATTTTTATGCTGTTGCAATGTTAACACTTTGCATCTTTTTCTGTAGTGTATCTATTAAGAAATTATTGTGACTGTAGATATTTTTAATATTATTATTTTATGACTTTTATACTTGAAATGAGAAATGATTTATGCATCATCATTACAGCATTGGAGTATTCAAAATTTGCCTACACATTTCCCTTAAAGATGAGTTTATACTTCTATATGTTTTCATGTTGTTTCTTGGTGTCCTTTCATTTCCTCCTGAACAACTCCCTTTAACATTTCTTGTAAGGCAAGTTGAGTGGTGATGAAATCCCTTAGATTTTGTTTGTTTGAGAATGTCTTTATTTCTCGTTAAGTTCTGAAGGGTAATTTTACCAGTTACGGGGTTCTTAGTTGGTAGAGGTGTTTTTTTTTTTTTTTTGTTTTTGTTTTTTTTGTTCCTTTCAGTGTTTTGACTATATCATTTTACCTCCTCCTGCTGTACTAGGTTTCTGCAGAGAAATTTGCTTCTAACCTTATGGGGGTTTCTTGGTAGGTCACAAGTCATTTTGCTCTTACTACTTTCAAAATTCTCTTATTGTCTATTACTTTGACACTGTGTTTATAATGTGTCTCAGAGTAGTCTTCTTTGGGTTGATCTTGGTTAGGGTCCTTTGAGTCTCTTGTGCCTGGATATCCATATCTCTCAAGATTTGGGAAGTTTTCAGTTATTATTTCTTTAAATAAGCTTTCAGCCCCTTTCTTTCTCTTCACCTTCTGGAACGCCAATGAAATAAATTTTCATTTAATTTGTGATATCCTATAATTAACATAGATTTTTCACTCTATTTTTAGTTTTTGTTCCTTTAACTGGCTTATTTCATACAATCCCTCTTTGATTGTTTTGATTATTTTTTCTGAGTGATTAAATTTCTTGTTAAAACTCTTTATTGAATTTTTACTTCTGTCATTGTATTCTTCAGATCCAGGATTTGTTTGGTTATTTTTTATGGTTTCTATTTTTAAAAAATATTTTATTAATTCATTTGAGAGAGAGAGAGAACACAAGTGTGGAAGGGAGCAGGAGAGGAACAAGCAGATTCCCTGCTGAGTGGGGAGCATGATGTGTGACTTCACTCTAGGACCATGAGATCATTACCTGAGGCAAAGCCAGACACAACTGAATGAGTCACCCAGGCGCCCCTATGGTTTTTCTATTTAACTTCTAATTTTATTTGTGCATTGTTTCCTCATTTCATTTAGTTACCCGTTCTGTTGTATTTCTTTGAGTTTCTTTTATATAATTATTTTGAATTCCTTGTCAGAAAAACTATAGATCTCTATTTCTTTGATCAATTACTGGCTTAATTAGTTTCCCTTGGTGGTGGTCTGTTTGTGTGGTTCTTTATGACCTGCAGAGCCTTGCATTGGTGTCTGTTGATTTGAGGGAGCAAACACCTCTTCCAGTCTTTACTGACTATTTTAACAGGTAAAAATTTCTTTTCCTTGCTGGTTCCCCATGTCAGTAGGATTACCACAGAACTACAGTAGTGCTGATTTGTAACCAGTTATGTAGCTTTTGCTGAGTCTGCAGCGGGGACCATGACTGGCAGTCTTGTTACCAGACATTGAGGAGATTGTGATCCTGTCTGGTACCTGGGTAGAAGGGACTAACTTCTGTACCTTTTTCAGTGAGTTGGCACTGCATCTACCTTATGAACTTTTCCATCTGTCCCTTCATCTTCCCATCAATCTCAATGTCATTTCAAACATGAATCAGTCATGTCACATATATTTGGGTCACTTAGAGTTCAAGTAGAATACAGATTATTAGCCTTAGTATTTGCTTCACTAAATCAGTGTCTACCATAAAACCTCAAATATATATTTTGTATAAAATGTTCCCTGTATTACACATTTTGGGTAACCTTTTATGCAAAATGTAGATTTGAAGCTTTACTATAGGTTCTGGTTTGAGAACACTGAATAGTAGTAACTTTTTAACTAGTATTCCTGACCTTAATTTCAAACTCTCTGCAGCCTATTTTCTACATCTCTGTATATTCATTTAAAAAAGAATCTACCAGTAATACTCCCTTCTTTTAAGTTTCAGTGCATGCTTATTCCCTGATGAATAATATTCATGATCCTTCACATGGCATTTAGCTCATTTTGTTACTGAAACCCATCAAGCTCCTTTTTCTCTTCACCCTATATCCATGTCCCAAACATACAATTTCCAAATCACACCAATCCTATCCAATAAATTTAGGACTTACTACAATATTTTTCATTTTTCTAATTTTTTTCATAGCTGCACATTTAAAAAATGGAAATAATTGCAGTATCTGAAGCCCTCAAAATAGAGTCCAGTCAACAGAGAGGCAATACACAAAATTGAGATGGTATTCTAATGTGCATAATCTATTTCACATCTCCTTTCCATATTTTCATGTTAGAAATTGAGTGACATTTTCCCATTTACTAAATTTCATTTCAGCAACACTCAGTGAGGATTTGGAAAAGGAACGTGGAAAAAGACTTGGAACTACAACATTGCTGACAGATTTGATTCTCACAGGACTCACATATGAACCATAGTGGCAAATCTCCCTGTTCCTGGTGTTCTTGGTTATCTATTTTCTCACCATTGTGGGGATCCTTGGTCTAATTGCTCTCAGATGGGATGATCCTCAGCTTCACATCCCCATGTACTTATTCCTCAGGAGTTTGGCACTTGTGGATGCTTGGATATCATCCACAGTATCCCCCAAGATGCTGGTCAACTTTTTTGCCAAGACCAAAATGATATCTCTTTCAGAATGCATGATACAATTTTTTTCCTTTGCAGTAAGTATGAAAGTAGAATGCCTTCTGTTGGCAACAATGGCATATGATCTCTCTGTGGCCATATGCAAACCATTACATTATCCAGTGATTATGTCCAATGCACTGTGCATCCACTTAGTGTTGTCACTTTTAGGTAGCCTTTTTCATGCCATAATTCATAGTTCTTTCTTATTCAGATTAGCCTTAGGCAATTCCCATAGTACATCACTTTTACTGTGACATTATACCATTGCTTAAGATTTCTTACACTGACCCTTCTATCAATTATCTGATAGTATTTGTTTTTGCTGGGTCAATACAGATGTTCACCACTCTGATAGTTCTTGTCTGCTACACACTAGTTCTCTTTATAATCTTAAAAAAGAAGTCTCTAGGGTGCCTGGGTGGCTCAGTGGGTTAAGCCGCTGCCTTCGGCTCAGGTCATGATCTCAGGGTCCTGGGATCAAGTCCCACATCGGGCTCTCTGCTCAGCAGGGAGCCTGCTTCCATCTCTCTCTCTCTGTGCTTGCCTCTTTATCTACTTATGATCTCTCTCTGTCACATAAATAAATAAAATCTTTAAAAAAAAAGAAGTCTCTACAAGGCATAAACAAAGCCTTCTCTACCTGTGGAGCCCATCTCTTATCTGTCTCCTTATACTATGGTGCTCTTATTTTCTTGAATGTGTGTCCCGTATCTACACAATCAGAAGACCAAGATGTGAAGGACTCTCTATTTTATACTCTCATAATTCCTTTGTTAAATCCAATTATCTACCATTTGAGAAATAAGAAAGTCATAGATTCATTGAGGAAAATGTTGAAGAGAAATTCTTAGAATTCACATTATTATCTGTTCTCTTTTCACTAGAATGACAAACTGTACAGATTACATACTTGCTCTGTGTTGATTAGGGTTCAGTTTTTGCAGTTATAATTGTCCTAATGTTTAAATGACTTAAGGTGAGATTACAAAACAAATATATGTATATGTAGTCAAAACACAGAGGGAATTTTAATCAAGTGTTCATGACATAAAAATAATTTAAAAGGAAATAAAATATTTTACATGTTTGCATGTTTGAATGTGGCTTCATAAATGCATTAAGCATTGAAATAGGGTAATTTCTCTAAATAGACTTTGAATATGGTATATTTGACTGACATACAGCCATGTGCCCCAAAGACTCACATTCCATTTATCCCACATTGGAGTCAGGGTTGTATTTGAGTGAACAGAGACCAAAAAGTTTAATGAGTGATCAGATTTCAGGTTCACCTCTGCCCTTCCTCTCTCACCACTGATTACCTACAGCATTCTATTGTTATAACTTAGGTCTTCACACTAAGTCTCCTCACTTCTGTCATTTGTTGTAATCTTGTTACTTTTTCTACATCCTGTTAATATTCTCTTACTTCCAAAACATTGACTAAATAATATCTCACTTCAGCATCTTTTCATGGATTGTTATATTGACCAGATTACTAATGGTATACATATCTAGAACTCTATATATCTATATATTTATTCTTATAGAATATGTACAAAATGAATGATGTAAGTAGATATCTTCAAACATATAGATTGTATATATCCCTGGCAGATTATATATTTGCTATGTGTTGATTAGTTTGTTGTTGTTATAAATAATTTTTATAGATTCTGTTTATTTATTTGAGAGAGAGAGAGAGCTAGAGAGCACAAAGGTGTAGAGGAGATGGGCAGAGGGAGAAGCAGACTCCTGAAACAGCAAGGAGCCCAATGTGGAGCTACATTCCAGGACCCTGGGATAATGACCTGAGCCAATGGCAGAACCAACTTAGCTTAACCAACTGAGCCACCAAGCTTCCCCTGTTGTTGTTGCTGTCTTAAAGTAGGCTCCGTGCCTAGTGTGGGGCCCAACACAGGGCCTGATCTAATGACCCTGAGATCAAGACCCCAGCTGGGAGCAAGAGTCAGACACCCAACTGACTGAGTCACTCTGGCACCCCTGTGTTGACTGATTTTAAATAATTTTTGCAGTTATAATTGCCCTAGAGTTAATGACTTCAGTCCCGAAGTCATTTTATGCACATCTTTAATATGTGTGTACATGTATTCACATATATACTTGTTCTCCCTTGCATTACTGGAGATTCATCCCCCCAAAACCTTGATTTAACTCTGAAGTCTCCTAAAACACTCCTAATGGATTTTGTGTTATGCTGAAATGAGTTACTGAAATCCTTCTGGACTCTTTCTTCTTAGGTACATACTACAGTCTACAGTAATTATTACTTCTTGCTTATTAGGTCAAATCAGAATAAGACACTGATCTTATGGGAGGAAAGAAGATCAAGATCCTTAAGAACATATTTTCAAATCATACACCTGATGAGAGCTTTGCACCAAGAGTATGTAAAGAATTCTCAAAAGTGAATAATAAATATGTAACTGAATTTTAAAAAGGAAAATACTTGAACAGGTACTTCAGGAAACCATATATATAGATGTCAAGTAGGGCACACAAATATTTTCAATATAATTGATCAGTGGGGAAATCAATGAAGACCAGAGTGAGATACCACCCCCACCTTTGGCATCCCCACCAGACCACAAGCCTGGAGACTAAAGCTCAGTTGAGCCCTTCCCTCAATTCTGCCCCTGGAAATCTTGCCTCAGAGTGGGACCTCAGTGGAGCCATGTGGGCCCGGCTGGTGGTTGCAGATGATCACAACACACACCTAGAGAGAAAGAGCTCTAAGCACCAGGCCTGTGTGCAGCCCCAATCACCGTACAACACTGGGTCAATTGTCAACACTGGACCAATTCTGTCCAAATCAATATAGATTTGGGCAGATAGCTCATGATAATTGGCCTGAAACCCCGGCGATCTTGCTTCAGGTGGTATGGGCCTTCAGGGGAGACACTTAGGCCTGGCCCATGGTCCTGAGTGGTCGTGGCTGGAACCCTGCAGGAAAGCACATTAAGAACCAGGTGCAAGTGTGGCCAACCCCTCTCTCTACTCAGCCTCCCTGGGAGCCCATTTCAGCTCTGGGAGATCAAGCCTGACCTGCACCTAGGCCCTAACCCTAACCCTTGGTTGGAGTTTCAGGCTTCTGTCTGCAGAGGCCTGGCACTCAAGCCCTCCAGATTGGGGACCCCTAAGCCAAACCCTAGGATTCTGCCAGCTACCAGGAGGAAACTGTGCCATTTGGAGCTGCACAAAACCCTCAGAGTTGGAGAATGCTTCTGGAGGCCACCCCCATGTTTGGCTGCCCCCAGGGCAGAAACCCAGAGCTTGAAGCCCTGTCTGCCCCTGTCCTCCACTTTGCCCCTGGGAATCGCCTCAACCCTGGCAGATCGGGCCTGCTATGTCCCTAGGCCCTAACATGAAATCTAAGTTGGGTTTTCAGGTTTCTGTCCCCAGAGCCCTGGCCCCTAAACCCTCCAGATTGGGGACCCCTGAGCCATACCCCAGGGCTCCACCTGCCACCCAGTAGGAATCTGTGCCATTTGGAGCTATGCAGAACCTTCAGAGTGGGAGAAACCTGCATACCCACAGAGGACACCCCCACTTAGGCTGCCACAAGGCCACAAAACTGGAGCCTGTTTCTCAGTCTGATCCCCTTGATCAACTCTTTCCCAGGGAGCTTGACTCAGCGGGGCCCTCAGGGGAGCCACGTGGGCCCATCCCCTGGTCCCCAAGGGTCACAACAAGCACCTAGCAGAACATGTTCCAAACACCATGCAGGCATGCCCAAATTGCTGCACAATGCTGGCCAATTCTCATGAGCTTTCTGCCCAAATCGATATGCTGGTCAACTTCCTAGCCAAGAGAAGATGATCTCTCTCTCTGAGTGCATGATACAGTTTTTTTCCTTTGCATCAGGGAAGCACAGCATGTTTGCTCTTGGCAACAATGGCATGTGATCACTATATAACCATATGCAAACCATTACTTTACCCAGTGATTAAGATCTATAGACTTTGCACCTGGCTGTTAGTCTCCTCATTTGTAGGTGGCTTTGTTCATTCTTTAATTCATATAGGTTTCTAATTCAGATTAACCTTTTGTAATTCTAACATAATATATCACTTTTACTGTGACATCATGCCATTGTTTAAGATTTCCTGTACTGACCCTTCACTTAATGTTCTGATGGTTTTTATTTTCTCTGGGTCAATACAGGTATTTACCATTCTGATTGTTCTAGTCTCTTATACACTTATTCTCTTCACAATCTGAAGAAAGAAGTCTCTGCAAGGCATAAAAATGCCTTTTCCACCTATGGAGCCCATCTTTTATCTGTGTCTTCATATTATGGCCCTCTTCTCTTATGATATGTATGCCCTGGATCTGCACAATCAGATGATCAAGATATGATGGGCTCTATTTTGCACTGTCATAATTCCTTTGTTAAATCCAATGATCTATAGCCTGAGAAATAAAAAAAAAAAATCATAGATTCACTGAGAAAAATGTTAAAGAGAAGTGTTTAAATCTCACACTATTATCTGTTCTGTTTTTCATTAAAAGTATCACAAATTATGCAGATTATATGCCGTAAGTGTGCAAAGATTTTCCAGTTATACTTTCCCTAGGGTTTAATGATTTATTCCATGTGTTCATATCATACTAGAATAATTGAAGCACAAGTCAGGGCCTGGTTTGGTTCTCATCTCAAGCCTTATTGCGGCCTCCCACAAATATAAATAATATAAATAAATATAATATATATTTATATAATATATATGACAGTTGCAAATATACACTTAATGTAAATTATTTTTGTTCTTGTTGCTAGGATTGGCTTCTGGGTTGGGCTATGACAAAATCGCAGGAAGAAGCTATTCAATTAGTTTAGTTTAAACATCTATTTGTTTAAAAGATGTTTAACTATTCAAACACTTTAATTATTCTATAGTCTGGAAGTACACATCACAAGATTAAACCAGATCATCAGTTCCTGAGGGATATCCCCAAGCCCTAGGAAAGGGAGGAGTGGATCACAGCAAATGCTTTCTTCCCAGAAAATCCATATTATTGCTGTGTCTCAGATATTTCTTTTTTTTTAAACTTTTTTTTGTTTTCTTTTTTAAATTTTTATTTATTTAATTTCTTTCTTTTTTTAAAAAATTTAATTTATTTATTTTTTCAGCGTAACAGTATTCATTGTTTTTGCACAACACCCAGTGCTCCACGCAAAACGTGCCCTCCCTATTACCCACCACCTGTTCCCCCAACCTCCCACCCCTGACCCTTCAAAACCCTCAGGTTGTTTTTTAGAGTCCATAGTCTCTTATGGTTCGCCTCCCCTTCCAATTTTTTTTTTTATAAACATATAATGTATTTTTATCCCCAGGGGTACAGGTCTGTGAATCACCAGGTTTACACACTTCACAGCACTCACGATAGCACATACCCTCCCCAATGTCCATAACCCCCTCCCCCTCTCCCAACCCCACCTCCCCCCAGCAACCCCCAGTTTGTTTTGTGAGATTAAGAGTCATTTATGGTTTGTCTCCCTCCCAATCCCATCCTGTTTCATTTATTCTTCCCCAATCCACTTAACCCCCCATGTTGCGTCTCAATGTCCTCATCTCAGGGAGATCATATGATAGTTGTCTTTCTCCGATTGACTTATTTCACTAAGCATGATACCCTCTAGTTCCATCCACGTCGTTGCAAATGGCAAACTTTCATTTCTTTTGATGGCTGCATAGTATTCCATTGTGTATATACACCACCTCTTCTTTATCCATTCATCTGTTGATGGACATCTAGGTTCTTTCCATAGTTTGGCTATTGTAGACACTGCTGCTATAAACATTCAGGTACACGTGCCCCTTCGGATCACTATGTTTGTATCGTTAGGGTAAATACCCAGTAGTGCAATTGCTGGGTCATAGGGTAGTTCTATTTTCAACATTTTGAGGAACCTCCATGCTGTTTTCCAGAGTGGTTGCACCAGCTTGCATTCCCACCAACAGTGTAGGAGGGTTCCCCTTTCTCTGCATCCTCGCCAGCATCTGTCATTTCCTGACTTGTTGATTTTAGCCATTCTGACTGGTGTGAGGTGATATCTCATTGTGGTTTTGATTTGTATTTCCCTGATGCCGAGTGACGTGGAGCACTTTTTCATGTGTCTGTTGGCCATCTGGATGTCTTCTTTGCAGAAATGTCTGTTCATGTCCTCTGCCCATTTCTTGGTTGGATTGTTTGTTCTTTGGGTGTTGAGTTTGCTAAGTTCCTTATAGATTTTGGATACTAGCCCTTTATCTGATATGTCGTTTGCAAATATCTTCTCCCATTCTGTCAGTTGTCTTTTGGTTTTGTTAACTGTTTCCTTTGCTGTGCAAAAGCTTTTGATCTTGATGAAATCCCAATAGTTCATTTTTGCCCTTGCTTCCCTTGCCTTTGCCGTTGTTCCTAGGAAGATGTTGCTGCAGCTGAGGTCGAAGAGGTTGCTGCCTGCATTCTCCTCAAGGATTTTGATGGATTCCTTTCTCACATTGAGGTCCTTCATCCATTTTGACTCTATTTTCGTGTGTGGTGTAAGGAAGTGGTCCAATTTCATTTTTCTGCATGTGCCTGTCCAATTTTATTTATTTCTTTTCAGCATAACAGTATTCATTGTTTTTGCACCACACCCACCGCTCCATGCAATACGTGCCCTCCCTATTACCCACCACCTGGTTCTCCAACCTCCCACCCCCCACCGCTTCAAAACCCTCTGGTTGTTTTTCAGAGTCCATACTCTCTCATGGTTCATCTCCCCTTCGAATTTCTGTCAACACCCTTCTCCTCTCCATCTCCCCATATCCTCCATGTTCTTTGTTATGCTCCACAAATAAGTGAAACCATATGATACTTGACTCTCTCTGCTTGACTTATTTCACTCAGCATAATCTCTTCTAGTCCTGTCCATGTTGCTACAAAAGGTGGCTATTCATCCTTTCTGATGGAGGCATAATACTCCATTGTGTATATGGACCACATCTTCCTTATCCATTCATCCATTGAAGGGCATCTTGGTTCTTTTCACAGTTTGGCAACTGTGGCCATTGCTGCTATAAACATTGGGGTACAGATAGCTCTTCTTTTCACTATGTCTGTATCTTTGGGGTAAATGCCCAGTAGTGCAATTGCAGGGTCATAGGGAAGCTCTATTTTTAATTTCTCGAGGAATCTTCACACTGTTCTCCAAAGTGGCTGCACCAACTTGCATTCCAACAAAAAGTGTAAGAGGGTTCCCCTTTCTCCACATCCTCTCCAACACACGATGTTTCCTGTCTTGCTAATTTTGGCCATTCTAACTGCTGTAAGGTGATATCTCAATGTGGTTTTAATTTGAATCTACCTGATGGCTAGTGATGATGAGCATTTTTTCATGTCTCCCTTATCCATTCTTCTGTTGAAGAGCATCTTGGTTCTCTCCACAGTTTGGCAACCATGGCCATTGCTGCTATAAATATTGGGGTACAGATGGCCCTTCTTTTCACTACATCTGTATCTTTGGGGTCAATGCCCATTATTGCAATTGCAGTGTCATAGGGAAGCTCTCTTTTTAATTTCTTGAGGAATCTCCACACTGTTCTCCAAAGTGGCTGCACCAACTTGCATTCCAACAAAAAGTGTAAGAGGGTTCCCCTTTCTCCACATCCTCTCCAACACATGTTGTTTCCTGTGTAGCTAATTTTGGGCATTCTAACTGTTGTAAGGTGGTATCTCAATGTGATTTTAATTTGAATCTCCCTGATGTCTTGTGATGATGAACATTTTTTCATGTGTCTGATAGCCATTTGTATGTCTTCATTGGCGAAGTGGCTGTTCATATCTTCTGTCCATTTCTTGATATGATTATCTGTTTTGTGTGTGTTGAGTTTGAGGAGTTCTTTATACATCCTGGATATCAACCTTTTGTCTGTACTGTCATTTACAAATATCTTCTCACATTCCGTGAGTTGCCTTTTTGTTTTGTTGACTGTTTCCTTTGCTGTGCAGAAGCTTTTGATCTTGATGAAGTCCCAAAAGTTCATTTTCACTTTTCTTTCCTTTGCCTTTGGAGACATATCTGAAAGAAGTTGCTGTGGCTGATATCGAAGAGGTTACTGCCTATGTTCTCCTCTAGGATTCTGATGGATTCCTGTCTCACATTGAGGTCTTTTATCCATTTTGAGTTTATCTTTGTGTACGGTGTAAGAGAATGGTCGAGTTTCCTTCTTCTACATATAGCTGTTCAGTTTTCCCAGCACGATTTATTGAAGAGACTGTCTTTTTTCTATTGTATATTTTTTCCTGTTTTGTCGAAGATTATTTCACCATAGAGTTGAGGGTCCATATCTGGGCTCTCTACTCTGTTCCACTGGTCTATGTGTCTGTTTTTATGCCAGTACCACGCTGTCTCATTGATCACAGCTTTGTAGTAAAGATTGAAATCAGGTAACATGATGCCACCAGTTTTGTTTTTGTTTTTCAACATTTCCTTAGCAATTTGGGTCTCTTCTGATTTCATACAAATTTTAGGATTATTTGCTCCAGCTCTTTGAAAAATACCGGTGGAATTTTGATCGGACTGGCATTAAAAGTATAGATTGCTCTAGGCAGTATAGACATTTTAACAATTTTTATTCTTCTGATCCAAGAGCATGGAATGGTCTTCCTTCTTTTTGTGTCTTCTTCAATTTCTTTCATGAGTGTTCTGTAGTTCCTCGAGTACAGATCCTTTTCCTTTTTGGTGAGGTTTATTCCCAGGTATCTTACCGTGCTATAGTAAATGGAATTGATTCTCTAATTTCCCTTTCTGTATTTTCATTGTTAGTGTATAAGAAAGCCACTGATTTCTGTACATTGACTTTGTATCCTGCCATGTTACTGAATTGCTATATGAGTAGTAGTTGTTTGGGAGTGGAGTCTTTGGGGTTTTCCATATAAAGGATCATGTAATCTGTGAAGAGAGAGAGTTTGACTTCTTCATTACCAATTTAGATACCTTTTATTCTCTTTGTTGTCTGATTGCCATTGCTAGGACTTCTAATACTATGTTGAACAAGAGTGGTGAAAGTGGGCATCCTTGTTATGTTCCTGATCTCAACGGGAAGGCTGTGAGCATTTTCCCATTGAGGATGAAATTTGCTGTGGGTCTTTCATAGATAGATTTTATGAAGTTCAGGAATGTTCCCTCTATCCCTATCCTTTGAAGCGTTTTAATCAGGAATGGATGCTGGATTTTGTCAAAGGCTTTTTCTGCATCAATTGAGAGGACCATGTGGCTCTTCTCTCTTCTCTTATTGATTTGTTCTATCACATTGATTGATTTGCAAATGCTGAACCATCCTTGTAACCCAGGGATGAATCCCACCTGGTCATGGTGGATAATCTTTTTAATGTGCTGCTGGATCCTGTTTGCTAGGATCTTGTTGGGAATCTTAGCATCCATATTCATCAGTGATAATGGTCTGAAATTCTCCTTTTTGGTAGGGTCTTTGCCTGGTTTGGGGATCAGGGTGATGCTGCCTTCATAAAAAGAGTCTGGGAGTTTTCCTTCTGCTTCAATTTTTTGAACCAGTTTCAGGAAAATTGGTGTTATTTCTTATTTGAAAGTTTGGTAGAATTCCCCAGGGAATCTGTCAGGTCCTGGGCTCTTGTTTCTTGGAGGTTTTTGATCACTGCTTCAATCTCATTATTAGATATCAGTCTTTTCAGGTAGTCAATTTCTTCCTGGTTCAATTTTGGGAGTTTATAGTTTTCCAGAAATGCATCCATTTCATCTGGGTTGCTTAGCTTATTGCCATATAACTGTTGGTAATAATTTCTGATGACTGTTTCTATTTCTTGATGTTAGTTGTGATCTCTCCCTTTTCATTCATAATTTTATTAATTTGGGCTTTCTCTCTTTTCTTTTGGATTAGTGTGGCCAATGGTTTATCGATCTTATTGATTCTTTCAAAAAACCATCTTTTAGTTTCATTGATACCTTCTACTGTATCTTTGGTTTCTACCTCATTGATCTCTGCTCTAATCTTGATTATTTCCCTTCTTGCATGTGGAGTTGGTTTGATTTGTTGTTGGTTCTCTAGTTCTTTAAGGTGTAGTGACAGTTGGTGTATTCTGGATTTTTCAATTTTTTGGGGGGAGGCTTGGATGGCTATGTATTTCCCCCTAGAACTGTCTTTGCTGTATCCCATAGGTTTTGGACCAAAGTGTCTTCATTCTCATTGGTTTCCATGAATTGTTTAAGTTCTTCTTTGATCTCCTGGTTGATCCAAGCATTCTTAAGCAAGGTGGTCTTTAGCTTCCTGGTGTTTGAGTTCCTTCCGAACTTTTCCTTGTGATTGAGCTCCAGTTTCAAAGCATTGTGATCTGAGAATATGCAGGGAATTATATCAGTCTTTTGGTGTCGGTTGAGTCCTGCTTTGTGACCCAGTATGTGGTCTATTTTGGAGAAGATTCCATGTGCACTTGAGAAGAATGGGTATTCTGTTGTTTTAGGGTGGAATGTTCTGTATATGTCTATGAGGTCCATCTGGTCCAGTGTTTCATTCAATGTTCTTCTTTCTTTATTGATTTTCTGCTTTGATGATCTGTCTATCACTGAGAGAGGCATATTAAGATCTCCTACTATTAATGTATTCATATCACAATGACTCTTTATCTTGATTAATAGTTTTCTTATGTAATTGGCTGCTCCCATATTGGGGGCATAGATATTTACAATTGTTAGATCATCTTGGTGGATAGTCCCTTTAAGAATTATATAGTGTCCTTCTGTATCTCTGACTATAGTCTTTAGTTTAAAATCTAATTTATCTGATATGAGAATTGCTACCCCGGCCTTCTATTGAGGCCCATTGGCATGAAAGATGCTTCTCCATCCCTTCACTTTCAGTCTGGGTGTATCCTTAGTTTCAAAATGGGTCTCTTGTAGACAGCATATGGATGGGTCCTGTCGTTTTATCCAATCTGCAATCCTGTGTCATTTTATGGGTGCATTTAGGCCATTCACATTGAGAGTGATTATTGATAGATACGTTTCTATTGACATCATGTTACCTTTGACGTCTTTCTGTATGTAGATTGTCTCTATATTTCTGTTCAATGATATTCTTAGGATTTTTTCTCTTTTATAGGACCCCCCTTAATATTTCCTGCAGTGTCAGCTTGGTGGTTGCATAATCTTTTAATCTTTGCCGGTCTTGGAATCTCTTTATCTCTCCATCCATTTTGAATGTCAGTCTTGTTGTATAAAGTATTCTTGGCTGCATGTTCTTCTCCTTTAGTACTCTGAATATATTTTGCCAGCCCTTCCTGGTTTTCCAGGTCTCTGTGGACACGTCTGACGCTATTCTAATGGGCTTTCCTCTGTATGTAAGGAGCTTCTTTGTCCTAGCTGCTTTTAAGAGGGTCTGTCTAGAATTGTAATTCTTCATTCTAACTATTAGGTGTCGTGAGGACTTTCAAGAATCTAAAATCTTGTGGGGGGAACTGCTCTGCCTCAGGTACATGAACGTTGTTTCCATTCGTGAGATTGGGAGAATTTTCATAGAAAACTTGTTCCCCTATATCTTCTAGACTTCATTCTTTTTCCTCCCCTTCAGGGAGTCCAATAATTCTGACGTTGGAACATTTCATGGCATCATTTATTTCCCTGATTCTGTTTTTGTGGCTTCTGAGCTGTTTGTTCTAGGCTTCCTCATGATCCTTTCTCTCTATCTGTAATCTCTCTATCAGCAATTTCATCTTCTGTCTCAGTTACCCTAGCTTTTAGAGAATTTAGATTAGATTGGAATTCATTGAGAGCATTTTGAACATCATCCCTGGAGGCTTTCATTTCTGCCCTAACATTGTGAACATCATTCCTGGTGGCTTTCAGTTCTGCCCTAATCAATTCCATTTGGTCATCCATGGCTTTTTCCAACCTAGCTATTGCCTGGATAATTGTTAGCCTGAATTCCTTTTCTGACATATTGTCTGTGCCAATATCCATTTGCTCTATTGCAGAAGGTCCATCCTCTGTATTTTTCTTCTGTTGGCTATTCCTCCTCCTAGTCATTTTGGTAAGAGATGACTGAATGGATGCAGCTGGATGTATCAACTGTGGTGCAGTCAAGGTTCACCCTGGAATACTTCTGTGCAATCAGGATTCCCCACCCAAATGAGAGAAAAATGAAAAGAAAAAGAATTAGGGAAAAGAGAGAGAGAGAGAGAGAGAGAGAGAGAGAGACAGAAAAAAAAAGGGAGGATAAAAGAGAAGGCTCAGCCCAAATGGGCCCCAAGGTAAGATTTATGAAGTATACAAATAAAAACAGACAAAAAAAAGATTGATAAAAGTATATGACAAGAGGAAAAAAAATATAAAAGCAAAGGAAGGAAGAATCTCCTCAAAAAGAAACCCAAGTATAAGATTTATATACTATCAGGACAAACACAAATACAGAGGAACACTTGTGGAAGGAAAAGATGGGAGAGTTGTTATAAATTCTCAGTGTGGGCGAGGAAAGTTATTTATTTGAGGAAGGTTATTTTGATTCTTCCTGGATGTATCTTGATGTCTTTGTTAAAGGACTCAACTTTCCTAACATAAAGGGGGATTAAAAATTGGTTTGCCTATAGGGGTAGCATTGATTGGGGAAAGGGGTTTACCTTGAAGTTTAACTCTATATGTATATTAGAAAATAAAAATTAAAAAAGAATAAACTAGACTAAACTAAATTAAAATTTAAAAAAAATTCAAAAAAGAGAAAAGCAAAAGAAAAACACTGGTGTATTTATCAAAAAGCTCAGTTTAGAAGGTTATTAATGAATTTGATGTACTGGACATCTCACTGTGATGGTAAATAGGTTAAAAAATTATCTATATGTATAAAAAAATGAACCAGAATAGTGGTAAAGAGTTAAAAATAAAAGTTGTATTTAAGAAGTTGTGGTGGTTGTTCTCTTGTGTTCTTTTTCTTTTTTTTTTTTTCTTCCTTCCTGGTTGGTTTTCTGGGGGAGGGGCCTGCCACATAGGTTTTCAGTCAATGATGTTCTCTGAGTTAGGTACTCCAGCCCCCCTCCAGGGGGTGGGCTCTGATGAAACCGTTTTTTTCAGGCTTTTGTTCTCTGGAGGTTTTTATGTTTGTTCATCTGTTTTCTCTCGCCTTGACAGCTTTTGATGGTTTTTGGAGGTTTAGAGGAGAGCAAACTGCACCCAGACCTCCCTCTCAGAGAGAAGCCTCAGAATGCTCTGCAGAGCTGCTGGCAGAGTAGGTTCCAAGTCTCGGTTCCTGGGGATGCAGGATATCCTCCTTGTACCAATACCATGGCAGCGGCAGCTGTCTGGGCAGCTCCAGACCGCTAGAGAGGTTCCAAGAAGTGATAGCACACTGAGATTTTCCCGCTGGCCCGGGCTGGGAATGCCTGGTTTTTCCAGGTGCCAGAGCTCCCGACTAGCACCTGTGAGCACCTGTCCCAGGGGAGGGTGTGGGATGCTCGTGTTTCAGTAATGTCATCTGGTGAGGCTCCCAGCCCCTCACAGGAGCTGGACCCCACGCGTTCTCGGGCATGCTGGTGGCTCAGGGACCAAGACCTGGTTTCTCTGCTGCACTCTCTCTGGCTCAGCGCTGGGGGAGGCTGTCCTGGGTCCAGGGACTTAAGCCCCTGTCCCTAACCGCCCTCATTCCCACAATTTCCCCCCGCGATCCTTTGCTCACTTTTCTTTTTTTTGAGTGCTTTCAACCAGACTCCAAGGTAATGCTGGTACCCAGACGCAGGGCACTCTCGTATTGGGGTATTACTTTCCAGTCGGTCGCCTCTGGGGGCTCCCTCCCCCTTTTGTTTATCTTCCAATATCAGTCTGATGTTCCCACTCCGCTTTACCTGCCCACTGGCATCTTCTGCTCCTGTAGAGATCCAGACGTGTATAATTCTTTTTTTTTTAATATTTTATTTATTTATTTGACAGATAGAGATCACAAGTAGGGAGAGAGGCAGGCATAGAGAGAGAGAGAGAGAAGGAAGCAGGCTCCCCGGCAAGCAGAGAGCCGGATGCGGGGCTCGATCCCAGGACGCTGGGATCATGACCTGAGCGAAAGGCAGAGGCTTAACCCACTGAGCCACCCAGGCACCCCCGAGACGTGTATAATTCTGATCTCAGGCTGATTTCATGGGTGATCAGAGTTCTTTGGTAGGTAACCAGCTCACTTTAGGGTACAGCTTGAAACGGCGCCTCCTACTACTTCCCCTCCATCTTGACTCCCTCCTGTCTCAGATATTTCTAATACTATTGGCTGCTGAGTCAGCATGGACCTGCTGAAGAGCGCTTTCTTGTTCTGAGATCCACTCAAAATTTGTATTCTTCTCCCATTTGAGAAAGTCTATCTGTGTATAGCATCTTTTCAACTTTGTAGGATTTTAAGAGATGTTTGGAAATAAATTCAAGCAAGTGTTTGAATTGCTGTATTAATTAATTAATTGCTGTATTAATTGCTGTATTATTGTGTTAAGCTACAATTTAAATAATAATCCATATATCGCATTTTTTTCTGAATAGGATGAATAATTAATAATAGTGTTGGAGAGTAAACAATGTTTTAATATTATTAATACATAAAATTAAAAATTTTAATACCATTTCTTTAGTCTAACTGCTTTTAAATTTCTCTTTTCATGTTTTATAATGCATAATATTTTAGTATAGTAGCACACCTATCTAATTTGTAGGTAAGAATATATATATTTAAGACATACTACCAATGATCTTATTAATATGAATGTACACCAAAATGGTTTGAAATATCTCCCCTACCAAAGCCATCAGAAGATGAAAGGTAGCTGAAAACACAAGAGTAGATGAGCTAATATGGGGAAAAGTCTAGAATGAAAGAAGAGGGAGGTCAAGGATACAATCAGAAAGAAGGATCATTCAGGGCAAAGAGGGAAACATGACCTAGTATGAAACACTGAGATGCAGCAATCAAGGACAGAAACAGAAAGGGTTACCATAAGAAGCCAGAGAAGACTTTAATAGTACCAAACACTACAGTTGCTTAGGAAAATAATTAGATATTCTTTGGATTTGGCATTTAAAGTTGGTTGTGTCCTTGCAGAGGGTTTTAGTAAACTGGCAGAGCAGAGAAAATAAATGGTCAAGAATCAAACAGGACAATTTCCAATCTATTTTCCTATTCTTTTTATATTACCTGTTGGGTCTCCTTGTATCATATATGAGTAAGCTTCAGCCACTCCAGTTTACTGTCCTTTTTAAAAATTAGGTCTGACTGTTTTCGGAGTCCAGGCTTTTGTACATGGTTCCCTCAAGCTATTGGTTTTCCTCATGTTCTTCTTCAATTATTATCCTGCTTATCCTATAAAGTTAACTGAAATTATACTTCCACTGGAAAACCTTTCTTTCTTCCTCCAGGTCACCATTCCGTTCCCTCAGTATATTTTTATATAACATGTTTACACTTTTTTTTTTTTTGTATTACAGCCTAAATTGCACACTAGTTAGCAATGTAAGTGCCTTTCTTTCTCCCCACTAGATGATGAGCTTCTAGTAGGAGCCGTATATAAAAACTAAGAACTTGTCTCCACCATTTTCACATCCTGTGCCACAGTCCCCATTGCCTTTTCCAATACCCTTTTGATAAAAGTTGAACAGAATGGAAATGTTAGCAGTTAGTGCAGCAGGTATTGAGGATCTAGCTCAGTCTGTTGATCGTTTCTCAAAAAGATGCATGACATGACTGGTGACTTAACATTTAGTCAAGACTTTTACAATCAGGACATATATGAGTCACACCTGATACATTGGTGAATGCATTATAAAAGCAGTTAAGTATCATGTAAATCAGGAAAAGAAAAAAAAATCAAATCTATTTAAAAGACATAAGAAAGTTCTCATGGAGGAGATATGATTTGAGCTCAAGGATGAGTAGTATTGAGATGGAAGGAAAGAGAGAAGGAGTTTTAGATGATGTAAACATTATCAATGAATTAGCTGAAGCACAGAAGATCAGTGAAGGGATGTACATGGCCAAGTGCTGTGATGTAAGGGGTGAAAGGAAACTTATAGATAAGACACAGGCTGACTTTGGAAAATCAGGAATACCAAAATAAGAAAAATGGATTTGGAGGTATCTGGGTTGCTCAATCAGTTAAGCTTCTGCTCAGGTTATGATCCTGGAGTCCTGGGATCAAGCCCCAGAACCCCCTGTCCATCTCTCTGCTCAGCAGGGAGTCAGTTTCTCTCTCTCTTTCTCTTTCCCCTGCTCCTTCCCTCTCTCTCACTCACTCACTCTCTCTCTCAAGTAAATAATTAAAATCTGAAACAAAACCAAAAACAAACAAAAAAACTCCTAAAAAGAAAAAAGAAAAAATGGATTTTGTTAGAACACTAGAAAGAGAGTATTGCAATTTCCTGAGCAGTAGACTATCATTTCCATGAAGGTTTTGGAATACATGGAACAAATTCAACTCAGGGCGAAGGAGTTGATGGACCTAGCTAACCCTCCCACACCTTTTGTCCTTCTCTCTAAATGCTAACCATCTTTTATAAACCATATTAATCTCTCCAGTAACTGTCCAAACTGACTGCAGACTCTCTTTGGCTCATTTTACATTTTATGCACAGGATAATGAACAGAATTCTAGAAATGATGTCAATTACATAAGAACCACCAAGATGATCATCAAATGACTTAATGACTTTAGCAAAGGTCATTTACTTTAACCTCATTGTCTCACAGGTCATCTTTAATTTATGTCACAGAGTTAATATGTTTTGGGAGCTGAATCTCCCCATAGAAATACACTGATGTCATCATAGGGAAGTCCCATAATTATTTGATGGGAAAGTTTAACTTTGCATTGTAAGGAACATAATTATTGACACTGACCTCTTAGCAGCCTTCTAGATTTTCATTCTTTTAATCCCAAATGTTTTTGAGACCATAATTTATATTCTGAAATTCTACAAGAAATACCACCATTAAAAAAAAGAAATCTGATGTTGTAAGACTCTTTTCAGAGTGCTCAGGTAAAGGAAGTATTCAAATTTATCTTTACTTTTGCTATTAGCATCCTTAAGTATTGATTTATCTGAATTAGTTAGCCTTTTTACACTGTTCTCAGATTTCAGCTTCTCACCTTCCTAGCTCTTCTCACAACGGAAGGCTATGGCAAATTAGCACGAGATTTAACCTCAGTTCATGCTAACCATTTCTGATTATAAGGTAAATGTTCACAACATACAGGTAAGAATGCAGCTTAATTCTGTTAAATAATTCAGGCAATTACATTGAGAGTCATTTCTAACAGAGCCGAATCATTAAATGGCTTATATTTAGTACTTTAAAACAAGAAAATAAAATGTTTAACCTATGCCTATATTTTGATGCTTTCATTATGGAAAAATAAACCCATTTTGACCAGAGAATTTACATAATTATACACATTGGTCAAAATACCCTAATGGATCCCAAAGTAATGATAGAATATAGCCTTTGAGGCAAAAGAAAATTTGTCTTTGAAAATCATATTTAAAAATTAAAAAAAAATTTATTCATTTGAGAGAGAGAGACAGACAGAGAGAGCTCAATCTGGGGGAGAGGGGAAGGAAAGGAAGAAGCAGACTCCCCACTGACCAGGGAGCCAGACGTGGGGCTCAGTTGGAGGACCTGGAGATCATGACCTGATCCAAAGGGGCACACTTAACCATCTGAGTCACGTAGGAGCCCCACCTCAAAAATCTTATTAAGATTTTTTTTTCTCTTTTTCGAAGTAGTATAAAACTAAAATATATAGGCAAACTTATTTTGATTAGATTTCAAACTACTGTGCTATACATCAGAAAATCTTATGTAATTTCTTCAGAAGCAGGAATATATTATATGGGTCAATTCAGATAAGAAAATGATACAAACATTTTTTTAATGATAGATTTCCAAGAATTTCCATTGTAGGCTGTTGTTCAAAATTAGCAGTCTCAATCTGCAGAAACCAAAGAGATTACTAGGGATCAGTGGTAGTATGAGAGAAGCTAGGACTAGAATCAATACTTTTTTCTTCTATAGCATAAACAACTCCTAAGTCATAACTAAACTCAAATGTCTACAATTCTAATAAGGAAACTGTGTGTGCATATAAGGAAAAAGCCATGTAGATTATACACAAGAAATTCTTGATTGTGTTGCATATATAGGATATACTTGAGAATGTAGGAAGTAAAAATCAGTGTGGTCTGGGGCATTTAGTTAAACCTTTCTTAAGTAACATTATACGTAAACTTTACCTTACATAAAGAAGAAGAGGATTTAGATATCTGGGAGAACTCAGCAGGAATGATGGGATGGACAAAAACAGTTTTAATGGAAATGGATCTAATCCCAGAGAAAGTGATGAAAGAGGTGAAAATATACAGATATTTAGTTCCTTGGATAGCCAAAGTAATTTTCTTTAAAGATGTAAGTCCTATTCTTAAACCTTTGTGATCTTCATACAATTCTTAAGATATAAATTTAATATTTGTTGAATGCTATTTTCAGGCATTCACTCCACTGGGAGAGTATGTGAAATATTTTTGCTCAGTTACAAAAATGTGTATATATGAAAATTGATGGTAAATTTATTTTAAGGATCATTAACACAAAAATTGACACTGAAATTCTTTGTCAACAATGAAATTATGTCAACAATGAACCAAATATGGGTATGCAAGATTTGTACACTATTCATACATGAATTCATGAAGACAAACCTTTTCCATCGTAAGCCTTCTTCTTGCAATTAAAAAATATTCATTGGAATGCTGATTTTCAGAATTGAGGTTATAAAACTGACATGTTAGGGGAATGACTATCCCCTAGAAGTTTGTGTGTCTGTATCCAGAGATACTAAGGGAAGTTTGAAGAAGCTCCTCTCTTTGTTGTAAAAAGAAAAAGTTGGAAGGAAAGTTATACACACTTTAAATTAGAATCTTATATTTCCAGAATTCCTCTCTCAACAGAGAAGGTGGATATGACTGAGGATAACTACTCCTTGACCACTGAATTTATCCTCATAGGATTTACAGATCACCCAGAGTTGAAGAGCCTCCTGTTTGTGGTGTTTCTCACTATCTATGTGATCACTATGGTGGGGAATCTTGGCCTGGTGGCATTGATTTTCATGGAGGGTCGTCTTCACACACCAATGTACATCTTTCTGGGCAACTTGGCTCTGATGGATTCCTGTTGTTCATGTGCCATTACCCCCAAAATGTTAGAGAACTTCTTTTCTAAGGACAGAATGATTTCCCTTTATGAATGCATGGCACAATTTTATTTTCTCTGCCTTGCTGAAACTACAGACTGCTTTCTCCTGGCAGCAATGGCCTATGATCGCTATGTGGCCATATGTAGCCCTCTGCAGTACCACACCATGATGTCAAAGAAACTCTGCATTCAGATGATCATGGGGGCCTACATAGCTGGAAACCTGCATCCCACAATTCATGTAGGTTTTCTCTTTAGGTTAACTTTCTGTGGGTCAAATCAAATTAATCACTTTTTTTGTGATGTTTTTCCATTATACAGACTTTCCTGTGTTGACCCTTATATCAATGAATTGATGATATTTATTTTTGCAGGTGCAGTTTTAGTCTTCTCTGTTATCATAGTCCTAATTTCTTATCTCTGTATCCTTTTTATGATTTTCAAAATGAAATCCAAAGAGGGAAGAGGCAAAGCCTTATCTACTTGTTCATCCCACTTTCTCTCTGTCTCAATATTCTATGGTTCTCTTCTCTTTGTGTACACTCGACCACAGTCACTTAAAGAAGAGGATGAAGATATACCTGGTGCTGTTTTTTATACTCTAGTGATTCCCTTATTAAACCCTTTTATTTATAGTCTAAGAAATCAGGAAGTAATAAATGCTATGAAAAAAGTTATAAAGAAAATTTTATGACATTCTAAAAGAAATATCATCCCCTGTGAAAAATTAATTTAAATTTGAAAAAAAATATGTTTTTCAAAATCATGGAATATTGCAAACTAGAAAAGGAGCACTTTGTCCATAAAATATTCAGTTAATAATACATGTTAGTTTGGGAATCAAATAAATAAGTTCTGCAAGGAGAGATTCTGCTACAATGTTTCCCAAAATCTTAGCTACTAGCTCCCTTCAAGAATGAATTAAATAATTATTCCTGAGGTCACAAGCTGTGCCACAAAAAAATTAGCTAAACTATTACCTAATTGTTTCAAAGAGCAATGAGTTACAATTTTCAACAAATACAACAAATACTAGGAATACAAGTCAGTATATGTAAAGGTCACTTCCATTTAATATTGCTGACAAGTTTCTAGAATTCCAAAGCATAATCTTACAAAGTCTGGCACATTCCATGTTCTCAAGAATTAATCCCTTCTTGGGGTGCCTGGGTGGCTCAGTGGGTTAAAGCCTCTACCTTTGGCTCAGGTCATAGTCCCAGGGTCCTGGGATCGAGCCCCACATTGGGCTCTCTGCTCATCAGGGAGCCTGCTTCCCTTCCTCTCTCTCTGGCTGCCTCTCTGCCTACCTATGATCTCTGTCTGTCAAATAAATAGATAAAATCTAAAAAAAAAAAAAAGAATTAATCCCTTCTTAAACTATACTATCTGTCAGAAATGCACTGTATATATTTGATTCCTAATTTTCTTTCAGTTTTTTCAAGAGACTATATTTGAATATTACTTCACACGGAATATCTGTTCTCAAAAAGAATATTTTCATCTTTGTGGTGCCTGGGTGGCTCAGTGGGTTAAGCCTCTGCCTTTAGCCTGGGTCATAATCTTAGGGTCCTGGGATCCAGCCCAGCATCAGGTTCTCTGCTCAGTAGGGGGCCTGATTCCCCTCTCTCTCTGCCTGCTGCTCTGCCTACTTGTGATCTCTCTCTCTCTCTGTGTGTCAGATAAATAAATAAAATCTTTTATTTTTTCATTTTTATTTTTTAAAATTAATTTATTTTTTCAGCGTAACAGTATTCATTGTTTTTGCACAACACCCAGTGCTCCATGCAATATGTGCCCTCCCTATTACCCACCACCTGGTTCCCCCAACCTCCTACCCCCGCCCCTTCAAAAACCTCAGGTTGTTTTTCAGAGTCCATAGTCTCTTATGGTTCACCTCCCCTTCCAATTTCCCTCAACTTCCTTCTCCTCTCCATCTCCCAATGTCCTCCATGTCATTTGTTATGCTCCACAAATGAGTGAAACCATATGATACTTGACTCTCTCTGCTTGACTTAAATAAAATCTTTTAATAAAAAAGAATATTTTCAACTTTAAAAGGGGAAATTTTGTTATGTATCCTTGCCACAATTAAAAGTATTAAAGACAAGAATACTAGTAAAGATTTATAATAAAAAAAGACTATTTTGATCTTTAGTGTTAGTCAATTTTACTCTCATGTTTTCTGAAGTAGTGTATCTGTATACTTGTGATTTATCAATCTCTAGATGAAATAGATGGTATTCATACATAAATCCATATAGATTTGGATATTTTCATATAGTTTGATTAGGTGTCCATCAAAAATGAAGTGCAAATTTCAATACATTAAACTTAATGAAGGCGTTTCTCTCTTTGATATTACTTATCATGTTTGTTACTAGGAATTCTACCCACCTGTACTTATTCCAATGTAAATTACTGATACATTAATAGCATTAACAAAAAAATAGGAGATGCTGTAAGCATAAATGAGGCACAAAATAGTAAAAATTCTAAATATCTAAACATAAATTCTTAAATTTACAAATGAAAATGAAAAAGCAATTTACTGAAAACATGTTTTCTGCTAGGCACAAAGCTGAACCTTAAGTAGATATTATCTACCAACTTGTTAGATATAATTTTTCATGAATTTTCTCCAAAAAAATCCTCATACTTTGAAACATGAGTGACTTGCTCAAGTTCAACCAGGTGATTCAGATTGAGTAAGAATTTGTATCTATGTTGCTTGGAAGTTTAGGAAATGGAAGACCTTGTCACATGGGATATTTAGTACTTATGCAGCAACAGAAGTAAGATGTGCCTTAAAAATGATTTTTAGAAAGTGATGTTTGGAGGAAAAAAGGAACGAGTATGACCACAGTCAATGTTTATGGAAATAAGTGTGACACTGGGAACTGGGATGAAGGAGGTGAACCATGGACAGAGTCAGAAAGCTGACAAAACTGTCGTTAAAAGCTGCTGTGGAATATGGGAAATAAGGGTGGAAGGGAATCAGGTTACTGAGAATCTTAAATGCCACCCTAAGGAATCTGAATTTATCCCAGAGGCATCAGATACTGAATTCTTCCTAAAACCATATAGAAAACTAATCTGGCAGTTGATTGGAATGAAGCTAGAAGCAATGAGGCTAACTGCAAGAATTCATATATTAGATGATGAGAGCTGGAACTGGAGGATGAAAGGGGAGGAGGGAACAGATAGAAGCAACATTTTAAAGAAAAAAAATAGTAAACTCTGACTACCTGATAATGAAATGAAAGCCTGTCTTCTTCCTGTGAGTACCAACATAGTTGTGACTGATTTCCTACCACTAATACTTGAAAAGGTACCTGACACATTTGGCCATTCATTAGCCATTTCTGTTAATATATATTAATATAATCATTTAGTTTAATATATGACATGCTTGTTATTTTTATTTTTAAAGAAGTGAGTGGATATTTTTAATTTCTTGGTTTTAATTTCTAATATTGTAAATACTTTTAGCTATAACCCACAAACACAAAACTCTACAGGGTCTTAAATACATTTTTTTAAAGTGTAAAGGAATCCAGATAACCTGAGTTCTATGAATGCTGTTCCTTTGTATCCACTGTCTATTTTAGAAGATACTTTTGGTTGTCACATGCATTGGTCCCTTTCCCTTTTCAAGGGGTACCACAAATTCTGTTTATGTATTTCTGCGCCACCTACTTCCAACCCTTAGCAACACTGAAGCCTAGAGGTCTATTAAGGGAAGTGTCCATGGCTTACTTGGGCCCAAGAAGTCGAAAGAGGTAATTTCGTGAAAGTTTCTGGGTTATATGTTTCCTTTATTTTAAAAGAGATCCCTCCCAATACCATCTTGTTTCATTGAGATCCACAAGAAAAGGTAGTCTTTCTTCCTCTGAATGTCATGCTGTGTGGATATGAAATCTGGCACAGTCTACAACAATTTTGCCATCAAAAGAGAAACCAGCTTGGAGATGAAGTCAACACACTAATGAGGGCATAACTGAGGGAATCACAGAGAAGCAGACCCAGGGTCTCTGGAATTAACCATCTCTTCTCATTTCAAAATCCAGTAGATCTTCTTACCATTAAACTTTTTTGGAAGTAATGCTGTTATTACAATTGAATAAATATTAACAGATACATTCATGTCTCTTGACTCCTCTGTCATTTTTGCTTTATTTTAAATTAATTCATAGACATCCTTTTGATTTGCAAATAACTTTTCACTGGTATCCATTGAACTACTCAACATATCTATTACATTTTTTACTTTTATTTCTATATTTTAATTTTCTACAACCCCACTGAAAAAATGGGAAACAAAGAGGTTTCAAAATTTGTCCACAGAAATATTAAGGTAAGCTCTGGGATCAATTTAGAGATCAAATCCAAAATCCACCTTCATAACCACTAAGTCATATTATAGATAACATAGAGAAGTGAAAGTAGCAAGAGAGGAAACATTATAAGAAACTAAGCTGTTAACTGAATAGAGAAATAGGGCAGAGCGTCTAGAAAAATGTAAATCAGTGACATTTTCCTCCAGATTTATTCTTAAAAATTTCAAACCTACAGAAAAGTTGAGAGAATGTCCATGATTTTTTTTAAATCAAGATGATTAATTGTTAAACTTGCACCACCTTTGCCCAATAATACATCTGCAAGTGTGTATATATATATATACTTAATATACATATTTATGTCTATACATATATGTAAGATTATGATGATTTATCCATAAATTCTCAAATATACATCTCAAAAGAACAAAGAGATTTCCTACATTGTCATATCATTTTTAAAAGGGTTTTGCTTATTTATTTGGCAGAGAGAGAGAGTGAGAGGGAGGGATCATGAGTGGGAGGGGGAGAAGCAGAAGCCCTAGGTGATTGGGGTTTGATTCCAGGACTCCAGGTTCATGACCTGAGCTGAAGGCAGCCTTAACTGACTGAGCCATCCAGGCACCGTATCATATCATTATTATTGCCAAGAATTTTAGCATCATCTAATATGATGTTCATATTAAAATGTTTCCCGATTTTCCCAAAATCGTCGTTTCTAGCAATTTATTTTTTTCATCAAGGGTTCAACTAAGGGCCATTATTTGCTTTATTATCATTCTGTAATCTCCTCTAATTTTGAACAAATTTCTTGCATTTTTTTCTTTTCATGACATAATAACATTTTGAAATACTTGAGTCAGACATCATTTAAAGTATCCCACCATCTCTAGTTTTGCAATGTATCTTCCTGATTAGATTAAATTAAATAATTCAGCTATCAAGGTGTACTGTTTTCTTCTCCCATCATGATGCCTATCACATTAGCTTGTCTTGTTAACTGATGCTGTTCACTGATTACTTCATTAAGGTGGTACCCTCAGCACTATGATAAAGATAACTATTTCCTTGCTATTAAAATCTAATCTTTGGGGTTATACATTGAGGCAATGTGAATATCTTGTTCCATAATTTTTCACTAATAGTTTTAGCATCTGATGACTTTCATTTTTTGAATCAGTTATTATCATTGAAAGCAGAAATCTGGTGATTGTTTTACCCCAAATGTTCTCTGACTGCATTATGTGAAAGAAAACCTTTACCTCAAAGATTTAATACGTTTTCAAAAGTTCTTTCAACAATTTTGATTCATAGAAAATAATAAAGGTAGTATAGAGAATTCCCATATACGACACATCCGTTTTCCGATGTTATTAATATCTTACATTAGTATGGTACTTTTGTTATAATGAATGAGCCAATATTGATACATTGTGATGAAGTTAAATTCAAACTTGATTCAGATTTCCATAGTTTAACCTAGTGTCATTTCATCCAGAATCCCGTTCAGCGTATTCCTTTATATTTGGTCATCACGTCCCTTTAGTCATCAGGTGTCTGGGATAGTTTTTCAGACATTCCTTGCTTTTGATGTCCTTGGTAAGTTTTGAGAAGCACTGATAAGGCATTTTGTAAAATGTCCCTGAACTGGGATTCTTCTGATGTTTTTCTCATGATTAGACTGGGAGGGATAGCTTTTTAGGAGAAAAGCCACAGAGGTAAATCACCATTTTCTTTACATTCTACTGGTGGCAAATACTGTCCTCATCACTTGTAACTCTTTTGATGTTGAACTTGACCACCTGGTTGAGGTAGAGTTTGCCAGGTTTCTCCATGGTGGAGCTGCTCTTTCTCCACCTTCTCTTACTGTGTTGTGTAAGGAAGAAGTCACTATCCACAGCCCACACTTACAGAGAAGAGAGAAATAGACCACCTCTGTGGGGCAAACTATCTCTATAATCTGGAATTATTCTGCATGGAAGATTTGTCTATTCACCTCACTTATTTATACATTAATCCTCTATTTACATCAGTATAGAATCATGGATATTTATTTTATACTTTGATAAAATTAAATACTACTCTATTATACTTGTGCTCAAATCATTCTAGCTTTGGCCACAGGGAGCTGTTTGCATGGGCTCCTGTGTCCCTTTGGCATGCATCCATCACTGTGTATGCAGGGAAGTTTTGTGTTTGTTTGTTCTTTAGCTTTGATTTTTTTCTTCTTCCCTCCCTCTCCCTCCCTCTTTTTCCCCTTTATTTCTCTGTCTCTCTTTTTCTTCTTTCTTTCTTCTTTTTTCTATTTTCTGGCATTACAAGATGTTCCAGGCTCATCCTGCATATTTATTTCTACCCTACCCTACCCTATCCTAGTCACCACATCAGCTATTTCTTCAAGTAGACTTAATTCCTTTGACTGGAAAATGATATTAAGAACCAAAATGTGGGCCATAAGTATGCTAATTGTTTCTACAATGTCATTGCTTCTGGTCCTGTCAGCTGGCAGAGTGAAGGTATGTGTGTGTGCTCCTATCATTCCTTATTCTTGCCAACAACTGGTATTTAAATTTTTTTTTTTTAGATTTCTTTTATGTTACTTAAAAAAATTTTTTTTAGATATCTTTTTATGCTATGCCATTATAGTTTTAATTCATAATTCCCGATAGCAAATAATGTGGAGTGGATTTTATATGCTATTTACCATCTGTATTTCTTCTTTGGTAAAATGCTTGTTCAGGCCTTTTGCCCAATTTTTATTGGATTGTTTCTGTGCTTTCCATTCATTGTTTATCAACAAAAAACAAACAACTTGGATCTTCTTATACAAGTCTTTTATCAGAAATGTGTTTTCCTGGTACTTCCAAAAGCCCATGCTGATGCACTGAGTGCTGACTTTATTTCTCTGCGGGTCTTGCATTTCTCCTCATTCTTTTTCTCTTTCATCCTTTGGATTGCTTATTCTCTGTTGGTATAACTTCTAATTCACCAATCTCCCTGCTATCAGTTTAAATCTACAGTTGGGATGCTGCAGTGACTTTTTAAATTTCAGATGTACTTTTCAATTTCAGAATTTCCACTTGTTTCTTTATGCTTTCTCTTCATTCATAGTCTATTTCACATAACATTGCATTCATACCTTCCTTATTTTATTTAATCCTGGTTTCCTTTAGTTCTATGAACACATTTATCATGATTATTTTTAAGTTTTTTTTTTCTGTTAAATCCAATACATCATTACTTACAGACAGATTGTGCTCTCTGCTAATTTTATGGTGTATAGGTAACACTTTTTCCCTATCTCATGACTTTTTTGTTGTTGTTGAGAATTTGGCATTTAAGATAGTGCACTGTAGAACTCTGGATACTCATTCATCTTTGGGTCTTGTTATATCTCTGTTTATTTGTTTAGGAACTGGGTGGATATTGTGAGAGAGAGAGAGAGAGAGAGAGAGATAGATTTCTCTGCAGTGTAAAGACTCTGATGGTTGCTCTTCAAGGATGTAGTGTGCACACAGTCTCTTGGGAAGACCACGGTTTTATCATAGGTCCTCTTCTATCTTTCTTTGATCACAACAAGCTGTTAGGCCCCATTAACTCTTAGCAATAGCATGAGCACTCTCTCGCTCTCTCTCAAATGCCTTGGGGAATAAGTTGTTCCACATTCATAAGCAATTAAATTTGGGCCCCTTTGAAGGATGGTTTTTGAGGATAATGTTTGAGTCTCTTTCTAACTTGAGGCAAGCTCCTCCCTATTTTCTCCTGCATTTTTCCAGGCAAACCAGCAAGATGTTTTGCCAATGGTTCCACAAATCTCCTCCTAATCATCTATTGCCAATAAAGTCACTTTCTTTGAGGGACACTTGGCAGTTGCTAGACATGACTAATGAATCACTGAATACTACAACAATAACTTTTGATGTACTATATGCTGGCTACCTGAACATAATAAAAAAAAATTTAAAAAAACGAAATGAATCCTTTCCCAAAAGGATGTAAAAATATTTATTCACATTATTTAATAAGATTAGGAACCATAAAATTAAGATTTTCAAACATGTTTCTTAAATTACCATAAAACTCATTTTAGAAAAATCTGAAAATTATGTTTTAACTTTGGGGGTTGCTATCAAAGATTAGGTGAAAAGAGATTAACAAAATTTGATTTGAAACTGATTTTCTACTATTAGTTTTAAATAGTCAAACACCAGAAATTTCATATGGTTCTACCTAATTAGAAGCAAGAGATAGCTGGAAAACTAATTTTCACATCAAACGAAACAATCCAGCCCCTGTTTCTAACAAATAAAGTCTTTGCAAGAGAGGATGACCTCAGCTATTTTGAAATGTGCTTGAAGTACCAAGCACAACATATATTCAACACCAGGACTTATGGTGCCGGCTTTCCATGCTTTGGGATGCTACCAGTAAGGCTATAACTCACAAAGTCCAATTGTGTCTTACTTTCCACAATGCATATTAAAGACTGATGTTGGACTGACCTTCACAGACAGCTTTGGGGTGGCAAGAGGCAGGGACATTGTCTGAAATAAATAACTTCCTAATACAAAAATGCCATGTTAGTCAGTAATTTTAAAACCCCATGCCCAAGAGGTTGCTGCCTGCATTCTCCTCAAGGATTTTGATGGATTCCTTTCTCACATTGAGGTCCTTCATCCATTTGGAGTCTATTTTCATGTGTGGTGTAAGGAAGTGGTCCAATTTCATTTTTCTGCATGTGGCTGTCCAATTTTCCCAGCACCATTTATTGAAGAGGCTGTCTTTTTTCCATTGGACATTCTTTCCTGCTTTGTCGAAGATTAGTTGACCATAGAGTTGAGGGTCGATTTCTGGGCTCTCTATTCTGTTCCACTGATCTATGTGTCTGTTTTTGTGCCAGTACCATGCTGTCTTGATGATGACAGCTTTGTAATAGAGCTTGAAGTCCGGAATTGTGATGCCACCAACTTTGGCTTTCTTTTTCAATATTCCTTTGGCTATTCGAGGTCTTTTCTGGTTCCATATAAATTTTAGGATTATTTGAGAGGGGGAGAGGGCTATGGACATTGGGGAGGGGAGGCGAAACATAAGAGACTATGGACTGAAAAACAACCTGAGGGTTTTGAAGGGTCAGGGGTGGGAGGTTGGGGCAACCTGAGGGTTTTGAAGGGTCAGAGGTGGGAGGTTGGGGGAACAGGTGGTGGGTAATGGGGAGGGCACGTTTTGCATGGAGCACTGGGTGTTGTGCAAAAAGAATGAATACTGTTACGCTGAAAAAATAAATAAAATGGAAAAAACAAACAAACAAACAAACAAAAAAACCCCATGTCCAAGTGCTCTGCATCTTTGGTTAGGTTTTTCTGCCTTCCAGGGAATGTCCTGAAAGGCACGATACTTGAAGAGTGCAGAAGAGGTAGAAAAGTGAGTAAGCAGCAACTGCATAGGCAATAATCAGCTGCAGAGTAGTACTGGCTCTGCTGCAAGTCAGAAGCAGACTTGATTATTTCTGTGCTAGAGAACACAAATACCCACAGCCATTATATGACTTTTAAAAAATCTAGCCACATTAAATAGGACACACGGGGTCACAAAACTACTCTGAAAATCTGTTTTTAAAACTCTGAAACATAATGGATAAAGAGGCTCTTATTTTCTAATGTGGGCAAAGAGTTCCCACATATTTTGGAAGATAAAACAGACAATAGAAAAAAGGCATTTTCCAAAGAACCACAGAGATACTCGTTCAGAATCCTGTACTTCTCTAACCTAAAATATTGAGATTTAAATAAACTCAGACATGATACATAATTGAGTTTCTTCTCATTTTTTATTTTATTTTTTTAAAAAGACAGATTTAGGATACAGTAAGAAATTACTAAGTTACATTTTTAAAAGTCTGTCAAGTCTACAGTAATGGAATAAATAAATAAGATTTTTTAAAGTTCAATTTTTATAGACATATTTATTTTAAAAAATGATTGAAATAGATGTTAAATAACGTTGATATACACCAAGAAGGGATTTAGACAAGGAAGGCATGTCATTTCACCACAAGAAATAAAAACCTTAGTTGTAAGTTAATGACCTTTAGGTCTTGTGGTAGTTTTCCTGGCTCCAGAGGGTCATTATGGAGGAAACTTCTTCATGGTACATGCAGTAAATAAGATAGGAGTTGGAAAATTTTACTCTGTGGCCCCACAGTAGTGTTAGAAAGAAAGCACTCTTAGTAAGCCTGATGTGTGAGGAGGCAAGGAACAAAAATCCAAAATGGTTTGGTTGCACTGAATAACTGAAAATCCTACTGACATTAGGGAAAGCTTAAAAAAAAAAAAGGTAAAGTAAAATAAGGTTAATTCTCTCATCTGGCTGAATTGGAATGCTTACTGTTTGCAAAGTTAAAATTTCAAGTAAACTGTATTTTTCACTTCCATTCTTGTAGACAGACACAGTTTGGTTAAACAGCTGCCATACTTAACCTTGAATAAAGCTATATGCCCATATTTGGGGAAAAGGATCTTAGATAACCTCCTTATTTTATATCACTTAAGTCTTTGAAAAGAGCATTAATACTCTGGCTGACTGGTTATCTCCAATGGCAAAGTGACCATAGGTTCTGACAATGATGAGAGGTTTCTCAGAGACACTAAAGAGTTTCTAGTTCGACAGATAGTTATTTACTGAAAAGTCTAACACACTTCAGTAGGTGTGTTTGGATCAATTTCTCACTATCAGTTTTCTTTCACAAATGTCTGGCAAGTGTCTCCCCATTTCTTGCTGTCTGGGCTCTAAACCTAGATTAGTTTGTTTAAAAGATGGACTCTTTCAGAATATTCCATATAAGTTTTAGTGGTATTAAGAAACAAATGTCTGTGAATAAATAGAATGGATTTTCAGGATAAAATGGAATATCCACAAAGAAAAAAATTAAAAACAATGTGGGGGGGAGACAAGGGGAAATGTTAATATTGAGAAATAATAAAAATGGCAATTGCAAAGCAGGCAGCTTTCCACCCATGCCACATGATATGCTTTCATTAAGGTTTACTCTTTCCTCTTGGTATGAGCAACCCAGATGAAGAGAGCAGAAGCCATGAACTATAAGGGAGCTGAGACACAAGCCAGGCAGAAGAACCATCCAAATTCACCAGACACCTTCTCAGTCAGCTCTAGCTTCTGGTGGAGTAGCTCAATTCCAGCAACATAACAACTCACTGAGCCCGGTGTACACAGACCTTGGAGGAAAACAAAACATAACTAGGTAGAGCATAGTAAGAGCTTTTCAGGCAACATGACAGGGCAAAAATATATGATGTTTAAGAATTATGACTCTTTGTCTCTATGGAAACAGGAAAAAGATAAAAGGCATGTATAATGACAAGACTCATCTGCAAGGAGATGGAGAATGCCTGTGGAAATGGTGGGATACAAACTCTGTCAAATGCAAGCAGAAAATCCAATCACAGCCCCAAAGCACATCAAATCTGGACAAAAACCCTGAAAGGAACTGGCAAGGCCGAAGATCTGATTTTGAAAAGGGCCAAAGATCTGATTTTGAAAAATGGGAAAAAAAGATATGTTACCACAATTTCAGACAGTTTTTTCACATTGACAGTTTCATGGACTAATTAGATCTTTTCTCAAAAAGTGAGAAAGGAAAGGCCCCTTGATGGTGCAGTTGGTTGAGCATCTCACTCTTGGTTTCTGCTCAGGTGGTGATCTCAGGGTCCTGAGAAAGACCCCTGTGCTGGGTTCCATGCTCAGCGGAGAGCCTGGTTAAGATTCTCTCTCTTTCTCCCTCTGCCCCTTCCCCTGCTCATGCTATCTCCCTCTTTCTCTCTAAAATAAATTTTAAAATCTTTTTTTAAAAAAAGTGGGAAAAGGAATACATTAATATTGGGATTCTTCTTTAAAGCACTTTGTTCAAAAAGATGCTACCTGATAAAAGTAAAAGGACACAAACAGTTAACAATTACTGAGGCTCCCTGTGTCAGGCACTGTTCTGCACATGCTTTGTGTATTAATCCTCCCAAAAGCCCTATGAGGGATTTATACATTTTATAAATGAGGGAACTGAGGCAAGAGGTACAAATAACTTGTACAAGGTAACACAATAACTGGTAGATCCAGCATTTGAAGCAAAACATTCTGGCTCCGCATACAAATAAACCTATATCCTTATAGGATCTCAAGGCAGGAATAAGAAGTAAATGATTAAGTAAATGAATGTTGATTATGAAAGACCCTTGAAAGAATATGCATAAAGCATAAAGCAGAGGATCTCAGCACTCAATAAATGGCAGCTTTAAATACCATAAATTTCCTCAACAACATGGAAAGATAGTTGATGACTTTACAAACCAACCCCTCCCATTTTTACATTATTTTAATTATTAGTAATGTCTTAATATCAACTCTAAACCAAATTTGATTTTCTAGGACTCGTTTTACTTTTTGGAACTATGCAAGTCTTTTCTCCAGTTTCCCTTCAAACTCTGTCAATAATAAACTTCTTCCTATATATTTGCAATACAAAATTGAATACCTTGAATGACATGGTTTAAGGGTACAGGCTGATATATATGCAGATTTTTAATAGAACAGTACTGTAAATGTATATTCTATTCCTTATGATTTTCTTAGTAAACATTATCTTTTTTCTAACTTTTTGTAAGAATACAGCATATAATGCATATAACATACAAAATATGTCTCAATTGACCGTTTTATGTTGTTGGTCAGGCTTCTGATCAACAGTAGGCTGTTAGTAGTTTAGTTTTGGGGGAGTCAAAAGCTACATGTGCATTTTTGACTGTGTGAAAGGGCCAGTGCTCCTAAGCCCTACATTATTCCTACTATTTATTTTCATTAGTATGATATCTATACTTTTGTTACTACTGCAGAAAACTGGATTAAAATTTTTCATAGTCCTGAACTTTGACCATATAGAGCTTGTAATCAACTTTTTTTGGATACCCCCATCTGAACTCAGGTAACTGAAATGTTTATCTCAAATATAGGAATTTATTATTTATCTAAATTTACTATTTGAGTACAGATTCTTTGCCTCTTTGGTTAGGTTTATTTCTAGTTATCCTATAGCTTTGGGTGCAATTGTAAATGGTATTATCTCCTTAATTTCTCTTTCTTCTGTCTTGCTATTGCTGTATAGAAATGCGACTGATTTCTGTGCATTGATTTTATATCCTGACACTTTACTAAATTCTTGTATGAGTTCTAGCAGTTTTGGAGTGGAGTCTTTTGGGTTTTCCACATGAAGTATCACATCATCTACAAAGACTGAGAGTTTGATTTCTTCTTTGCCGATTTGGATGCCTTTTATTTCTTTTTGTTGTCTGATTGCTGAAGCTAGGACTTCTAGTACTATGTAGAGTAGCAATGGTGATAGTGGACAGCCTTGCTGTGTTCCTGACCTTAGGGGAAAAGCTCTCAGTTTTCCCCATTGAGAATGATATTCGCTGTGGGTTTTCATGGATGGTTTTGATGAAATTGCGGTATGTACCCTCTATTCCTACACTGTGAAGAGTTTTGATCAAGAAAGAATGCTGTACTTTGTCAATATTTTTCAGCATCTATTGAGAGTATCATATGGTTATTGTTCTTTCTTTTATTAATGTATTATATCACCCTGACCTGTGGATGTTGAACCAAACTTGCAGTCCAGGAGTAAATTCCACTTGGTCGTGGTGAATAATCCTTTAAATGTGCTGTTGGATGCTATTGGATAGAGTTTCGGTGAGAATTTTCACATCTGTGGTCCTCAAGGATATTGGTCTATAATTCTCCTTTTTGGCAGGTTCTTTGGTTTTGGGATCAAGGTAATGCTGGCCTCAAAATGAGTTTGGAAGTTTTCCTTCCATTTCTATTGCTTGGAACAGATTCAGAATAATAGCTATTAATTCTTCTTTAAATCTTTGGTAGAATTCCTTTGGGAAGCCGTCTAGCCCTGGTCTCTTGTTTATTGGGAGATTTTTGTTGACTGCTTCCATCTCCTTCCTGGTTATGTGTTTGTTCAGGTATTCTATTTCTTTCTGGTTCAGTTTTGGTAGTTTATATGTCTCTAGGTATGCATCCATTTCTTCCAAATGGTTTAGGTTGAGGCTTTCTTTGCTATTCTTTCTCCAGCTCCTTCAGGATTTGGGCTTTCTTTGCTGTTCTTTCTTCAGCTCCTTCAGGTGTAGGGTTAGGTTTTGTACTTGAGACCTTTCTTGTTCTATAAATTAATCATGAAAAAATTGAGCGAGACACAAAGAAAAGGAAAAACATTCCATGCTCATGGATTGCAAGGATGAATATTGTGAAAGGTCTATGGTACCTAAAGCAATCTACACATATAATGCAATCCCTATCAAAATACCACCTTTTCCCCCCAAAGAAATGGAACAAATAATCCTAAAATTTGTATGGAACAAGAAAAGACCCCAAATAGCCAGAAGAATGTTGAAAAAGAAAACCAATGTTGATGGCATCACAATTACAGACTTCAAGCTTTATTACAAAGCTGTAATCATCAAGACAGTATGCTACTGGCACAAAAACAAACACATAGATCAGTGGAACAGAATAGAGAGCCCTTCATGGACCCTCAACTCTATGGTCAACTGTCACTTCCATTCAGCGAATGGGAGAAGAATTAGGCACAAACAAGTCAGCTGCAAGAGATTGGGAGCAGGGGACAACAGTCGAAAAAACTGCTGCCTCGAGCAACTCCACAGTCTCACTTTTATTAGATAGAAACAATAGCCAGCAGAGGAACTGACGAAGGTCAAACATTAGTCACATGTCTTGTGGACAAACATGAAGGAGGGTAAAGTTTATAGTTAACCAAGCACATTCAAAGGACTCATCTAACTAACATCTAACGGGCACTTCTTGGAAGAGAAAGGAGAAACAATGGAAAAGGGAAGCAGGCGGTATTTTGTTCTGCCCTGAGCGGGCCAGGCACCCCCAGTTGCTTGGCTTCCCTGAAGGCATTCCCAGCTGATCGGCTTCTGTGAAGTGGGTTGTGTTCCACCCTGAGAGAGCTGGGCATCCCCAGCTGCTCAGCTTCATGACTGTATACCGTCCTTTCCCCCAAAGACCTGTTGCCAGCATGTGTTTTTCTTAAGGCCATATCTAAATGTGCTTGGTAACTAGTAAAATCCTCCAGGGGTTATACTTTAAGTATTACATTGTTCTGAGGGGCAGTTGCAGTCAACTAATCTTTGACAAAGCCAGAAGGAATATCCAATGGAAAATATACAGGCTCTTCAACAAATGGTGTTGGGAAAATGGACAGCCACATGCAGAACTATGAAACTGGACCATTTCCTTACACCACACACAAAAATAGACTCAAAAATGGCTGAACGACTCAATGTGAGACAGGAATCCATCAAAATCCATGAGGAGTACACAGGCAGCAACCTCTTCGACCTCAGCTGCAGCAACTTCTTCCTAGAAACATTGGCAAAGGCAAGGGAAGAAAAAGCAAAAATGAACATTGGGACCTCATCAAGATCAAAAGCTTTTGCACAGCAAAGAAAACTGTCAACAAAACCCAAGGACAACTGACAGAGTGGGGGAAATATTTGCAAATGATGTATCAGATCAGATGCTAGTATCCACAATGTATAAAAAAGTTATCAAACTCTGTGGGAGGCCACGATAGGGCTTGAGACAAGGACCAAACCAGGCCCTGACTTGTGTCTCCTTTAAAGTCTGAATAGCCTAACAAAAGGCTTATTAGGATGGAAAAGTTGAGTTGCACTGAGAAAGGGTCTGTGCTATGTGTTGTGTGCTTGCCTACGTGACTTCCCACATGTTTACTAGTTAGATGAGAGCAAATTGGGTGGGGTCCTAAATTCTTTTTTTTTTTATTTTTTTTTTTTTATTTTTTTTTCCCTTTTTATTTATTTATTTATTTTTTCAGCGTAACAGTATTCATTCTTTTTGCACAACACCCAGTGCTCCATGCAAAACGTGCCCTCCCCATCACCCACCACCTGTTCCCCCAATTTCCCACTAGAGCGTATCATGCTTAGTGAAATAAGTCAATCGGAGAAAGACAACTATCATATGATCTCCCTGATATGAGGACATGGAGAAGCAACATGGGGGGGTAGGGGGATAGGAGAAGAATAAATGAAACAAGATGGGATTGGGAGGGAGACAAACCATAAATGACTCTTAATCTCACAAAACAAACTGGGAGTTGCTGGGGGAGGTGGGATTGGGAGAGGGGGAGCGGGCTATGGGGTCCTAAATTCTTAACTGGTCCTTGCTGTTCCAGCACAGCTCAAAGAACACTCTCAGGTTTGTTGTTACTTCTTTGTAATTATTATCTGAAGATAAAGACCACTGGCCTTGGAAGATCTGCATTTAGAACTTGAGAAGAAGTTAATGGGGCAGTCTGGAGGGTTTCATGCATATGTAACAAATTCCTTCATAATTAGCTAATGATGGACACTTCTTTGTAATTATTTCTGTTGGCTATATAATGCCTTGCTGCCCTGAATAAACTCGGCACTGTTGGACGTCCTCCTCAGTGCTCCTCCTGTCCCCATCTCTTTGTCTCTTTAACTTGGTAAAACATCCTCTTACCCTCACATTTCCTGGTCAGTTTGTCGCGCTGGCCATGACAAAACTCAATACGCAAGAACAAATAATCCAATCAAGAAATGGGCAGAAAACATGAACAGACATTTCGGCAAAGAAGACTTCCAAAATGGCCAACAGACACATGAAAAGGTGCTCAACAGTGGTCAGCATCAGGGAAATAGAATTCAAAACCACAGTGACATACCACCTCATACCAGTCAGAATGGCTAAAATTAACAAGTCAGGAAATGACAGATGTCGGCAAGGATGCAGAGAAAGGAGAACCCTCCTGCACTGTTCGTGGGAAAGTAAGCTGATGCAGCCACTCTGGAAAACAGTATGAAGGTTCCTGAAAAAGCTGGAAATAGAGCTACCCCACGGCCCAGCAATCAAACTACTGGCTATTTACCCTAAAGATAGAAATGTAGTGACCCAAAGGGGAACATGCATCCGAATGTTTATAGTAGCAATGTCCACAATAGCCAAACTATGGAAAGAACCTAAATGTCGATCAACAGATGAATGGATAAAGATGTGGTATATATATACAATGGAATAAAATGCAGCCATTGACAAAAAAACCACAAAATCTTGCCATTTGCAGCGTTCTGGATGGAACTAGAGGGTATTATGCTAAACAAAATAAGTCAATCAGAGAAAGACAATTATCTTATGATCTTTCTGATGTGGGGAATTTGAGAGGCAGGGTGGGGGTCGTGGGGAGAAGAGGGGGAAAATGAAACAAGATGTGACTGGGGAGGGAGGAAAATCATGAGACTCTTAATCTCAGGAAAGAAACTGAGGGTTTCTGGGGAGGTGGTGGGAGAGGATGGGGTGGCTGGGTTATGGACATTGGGGAGGGTATGTGCTATGGTGATTGCTGTGATTCCTGTAAGACTGATGATTCACAGACTTGTACCCTGAAGAAAATAATACATTATATGCTAATTTAAAAAAGGGATTCGTTTCATCACACAAATCTCTTTACCCCAGAGAGGATGGAAAGATCTTGGTAATTCATGGGCACAAACTTTAATTGCCTCTTTTTTCTGGATGTCACTGAGGGATGGGAGGAGGGAAAAACCTTATTACAAGGTGCACTGTTCTATTAGGGGGAGAAAAGAATATGAAGAGAAGATTCAGGGGTTGCTGATCGTGATGCATTTACTTGTTATCAAGAACAGAAAGTAAAATTTCTTCATACATTAAAAATAAAAGAAAATAAAAATTTTTCCTTTAAAATGGCCCACTAATGACATCTTTTGGGGTGGTAAATATTTTTCATCCAATGTGTTTGCTACTTCTCTCAACTTCATATTTCCAATTTGGTAAGTATGTATCTAACTTTAAAATATATTAACAACAGAACAGAGTTCACTGGGATACCACTAGAGATTTTATTCCAAGTTGATGCAGTATACTGACTCCTCTAGGTCAATAACAGAGATCAACAACTGGCAAATTTATTTTCTTTTCCCCCAACTGTACTGCTGAGATCAATGTACTCACAGGTCTAAAGCAGATGAATCCCTCTGTAATGGTTTCTAAGATCAACAAATTTCTCCATGAACTGCTCATTTAGTGTGAAACTCATGCATTGTGACCACATCAAATGACTCTGCAACACGAAAAACAATGACTGCTTGTTGTTTTAATTATAAACCGTTAACAGAAATCCCTTTCAGTAATTATACTCTGAAATAAAAAGTGGTATAGAAAGATGTTCCCAGAGGACAACAACCTCTTTGACACAGGATACACTGATGCTCAATGAATGCCAGTGGTTCTCAGTAGTAGGCTTAAGTCATGGGCACAAGGAAGGAAAAGAAAAGTTGGATCAGTAAAATGAATGAGAATAGATATGCAAGAAGACCAGGAAGGTGGATAAGACAAAGACCTAAATAAATAGGAACTTTAATTTTCTTTGCCCAGGCTACTCCTCAAACTACCCTCTGACCCATTTCAGTTAATGACAAATCCATCCTTCCAGTTCTAGTTCTTTCTAGTTCCATCCTTCTGGTTTTCAAATGGAGAGTAATTGTCTGTAGTGATAGCATGGTTTAGCTCTAAACCTAAGGGTCTGTGCTGTGATTTGCCTAGAGACCTGCCTAAGTCTCCAAAAAGCATCTTTATCTCCCACTATGCCTTCAACTACCATTTGTTTTGGTGGATCATGTGACCCAAGGAGTAGAGCACCTTGTACAACTGCTTACACCTTTGTAAATCCTTCTGTTCAGAGTCACACTTAAAACTAACAGCGTGGGGCACGTGGGTGGCTCAGTGGATTAAGCCGCTGCCTTCGGCTCAGGTCATGATCTCAGGGTCCTGGGATCGAGCCCCACATCGGGCTCTCTGCTCCGCAGGGAGCCTGCTTCCTCCTCTCTCTCTGCCTGCCTCTCTGCCTACTTGTGCTCTCTCTCTGTGTCAAATAAATAAATAAAATCTTTAAAAAAAAAAAAAAACTAACAGCGTTCCTGGATACTTGGTAAATGGGTTGAAATAATACACCCAAATGAAAATGACATTGGCTCCAAAATCCACAGGCTCCCAATAGGTGTTGTACCTTTCTTTTGGTTGTAAGAGGGCCAGATGTAGCAACTTATCCTTTACCTTAGAAGAGATGTCTCCCCAGACCCACCACTGGACTGCTAGAAATTTCATCTAGGTAAATGGACCTTGAATTTTGTTGAATATATTTCTCAACTTCTGGTACACAAGTGTCTACCAATAGGTCTACAGTAGTTGCTGCATAAGGAATAAATGTGATAACTTATGGCAGGGAAAGAAGATCAAGGTCCTTGAGTAAATATTTGCAAGTCATGTATCTGATAAGAGCCTCATAAGCAGAATATAAGAAGAATCTCAAAGCTAAAATATAAGCAATCTATAACTCAATTTAAAAAAGAGAAAATGTTTGAGTAGACACTTCAGTAAACAAGATACACAGATATCAAAGAGAGACACAAAAATATGTTCAATAAAATCCACCATTGGGAAAATGAAAATGACCATAGTGAGATACACAGACCCACCATTTAAAATAACTAAAATTGAGGGGCACCTGAGTGGCTCAGTTGGTTAAGCATCTGCCTTCTGCTCAGGTCATGATCTCAGGGTACTGGGATCGAGTTCTGCATCCAGCTCTTGCTCAGTGGGGTATCTTCTTCTCCTTCTCATGCTTCCTCTCTTTCTCTCTCAAATAAATCAATAAATCAATAAACATCTTTAAGAGAATAACTAAAATTGAGAAGACTACTATATTGGAAGCAGCTATATAGACTTTTGTACCCATAGATGGACCACAATATGAGGTGAGAGATAAATACACAAAATTGAAGAGAAGAATTAATTTTTTTTTTTTACTAAAATATTTCTTTATTTGAATAAGGTCAATGTCATTTCTTGAGTTCCAGCTAGCATCAAATAACAATCAGAAAAAAAAACACTTGACAAAATGTTATCCAATTGAAATGAACAGTGGATAGAAAACCCTTTTAAACTTTAAAAGAAATATATTAAATAGGCAACGTACAGATCTAAAAAGTTGCAAGTGGTGGTTTCACATCAGATCTTATAAATAAAAAATCCCCCATATAATTGTTTAATAACTATCTCCCTGCAATAAGCACATGGACAGGAAAAGATAACCATGAAAACTCCCATCTCAAAGTCTGCCTGCTAAAGCTTTTTGCTTTCTTGATTGCAGTTTCTGTGACATTTTATCTCAGACAATTGTACTTTTTTGATAACTTAGGGAAAACAAATTACTTGAATAAGGGATCGCCTGACCCAGTGAGTTGCAGAGATACAATCTTTGTAAAGAACTTAAATAACAGTTGTGAATATTAAGATGAGAAGAATTAATTTTAACTCAAGTTTGGATTATGTTGAAATTTCCAGTGCACATATTGCTTACACATCCTTCTACAGAGTTTTGATAGGGCTTCTCTTTTATCTATGTAGTTTATTTCCCCCCTTTTCTTTGGCTTTCACAAACAAGTCTAAGCACAAGAATAACTGATTAATGACTCCACCAAAATACAGGCTCTTAGCTTTCCCCCTAGCTGCCATCAAGTCCCATATGGAGGTTAAGCGCTTTCACTCCTCTTTAGATACCAAATCAAAACGTTGCTATTTGTACATTGTACTCTTTTGACATATATAATGTCATTATTTTCTGAGTGAACATTATGTCACTTTTCTCTTCATGTTGAAAGGTAAATATGAACACCTCACCACCATGTTCAAAATATGTCACTACCTGGGCGCCTGGGTGGCTCAGTGGGTTAAGCTGCTGTTTTTGGCTCGGGTCATGATCTCAGGGTCCTGGGATCGAGTCCCGCGTCGGGCTCTCTGCTCAGCGGAGAGCCCTTCCTCTCTCTCTGCCTGCCTCTCTCGTGATTTCTCTCTGTCAAGTAAATAAATAAAATCTTAAAAAAAAAATGTCACTACTTGTCCTTAAAAGTGGGATAAAGAACAAAGTGCCTGACCTAGCCTCCAGACCCCGTGTGAGCCCAACCATGTTGGTCTTTCTCATCCCATCTGGCTCTTCTTGCTTCTCTTTGGATGCCAGCTACATTTACCACTTTTCTTTATGTGCTTCTCCAGTGATCTAGCTCTGAGATCATCTAGACCCTCCAAGGTTGGAAGGCCCTAAAGGTGGTAATGTCTAGGTCATCACATTGTTCATGAAGATTCTCAGACATCCTCCCATACCTATCAAAAGAGAATCTGCATTTTAGGAAAATTGCTAGGAGATTCACAGGCATTAATATTTGAGAAGCATGGATATATGCCACATCACACTATGGTCCTTTGTTTTGTCTTCCCTTTCATCTTCCTTTGACCTCTGTGAAGTAAGATTTCTCACCTGTATACAAATTAAAGCTTAAAATTCAGTGTAGTTCTGGAATGTGAGCTGTATTTTTTATGAGAAGGACACCTATATTTGAGGTTCCCCTGAAGGGAATGCAGAACTTTGGCTTCATTAAAATCATGTTTGATTGGTTCAGATGTGATCATACTAATCAAAGAGCTCAGAGCATCAACATTTATACACGGAAATTTGCATATCAGAGGTGTCATTAGTAGTGGAAAATAGTGGCATAAAATATAATATCTATGATGATTTGATGTTTATGATTTCAGAGTCTATAATGCCCTATGAGCTACTGGACTTTTCACATATGTTCAAGTTTACAATGCCCAGAAGAACAATTTAGTTTTGTCCTAAAGCCTTAGGTGCTATTGGGAGAATTTTAATTCCTCATTCCTTCCTATTCTGGCAAAAAGCCCACAGTTGTACAAATGACTGAGTCTTGTGCTTGAAACAAATTGGTATAAACAATATCCTCCTGAGCTTGTTAAAGGAAGCCTCCAAAGTGAATCAGTGTGCAAGAAGTAACTACACATGTTATGGTCGTTTCAGTGCTACTATATTTCTTATCTCCTCTAGAAAACCTAACACCTCAAAAGAATTTTCTCAGTTTCTTATAAGATATGGGTAAGAGAGAAATGATTACTATAAAATTCATCATTCTTTATATATAAATTTGCTATACTCTTACATTTATAATAATTTTGCCTTAGGTTTACAAAAGCCAAAAAGCCAGGTGAGTACTGGAAAACATAGTGAATAATTTACATATTAAATCTTAACAACTATCCTCTACTAAGCAAAATAGCTGTAAGACTGAATTACTTCCTTTAACAATGTTGTATTATTTCTTATCATATCTCTAAGGAATCTATGGGTATTCATGAACTAGAGTATTAAACAATTCAAACTATATTTAAATAGCATTCCATAATGATTCCTACATCAGTAATCTTTCTGCTTATTCTGATTAAAAGCTCCATTATGTTTAACTGATCACATTTTTGATTCAGACTTTTAAGGTAAGTCAATTGTGTATTAACTCTATCCTATCTCCCACTCTGGCAAGCATTTCATTGACTATTTATACACATGTAGTAGGAAATAGGCAGTAGGTGCTCCTTTGCTTTTCTTTCCAGAATTTATAGCTTAATAAGTACCCACACAAACTGAATTTGAGATTTTTAAAAATTATTTAGTGATTTGGAATTGCCTAGAAAGCATATTTTTTTTCCAATAAAAATACCTTTATCATGTGAAATTAGTAGCTTTGTTATTATATCACCTGTACTCCACTCCATTCTGCCTCAATTTTATTCTGCGAAAACACTGGTAGAGAAAAGGTGTTCTTAAGTAAAATCATAAGGATTTCTAGAAAAAGTCAGTCCTAATCACTTTTATAGCAAATGTAAAGCAACTTTTAAATATGAAAAGCCTTTCAGGCAGTGCTTATATATTTATGAGCAAAGTTTGTGAAGTAAAATTTAGCTAGAAAATCTGTTACATACACATATTCCATAGAAAAATAAATTTGGAAATGTGAATAAAAAAAGGAAAGAAAAGATTCATAATGTTGACAACTTTAAACAACACCCAGGGTTAAAATAAATATTTATCCCTAAATCCTGGGCCTTTACATTTTTGTTGTCCATAGTCTTTCTCTGATACATTCTTGTTTTCTTTTAAAGATTTATTTCTTTATTTGACAGAGAGAGAGAGTACAAGTGGGTAGAAGGGTAGAGAGAGAGAGAGAGAGAGAGAGAGAATCCTCAAGTAGATGCCCACTGAGTGCATAGTCTAATGTGTGGCTTAATCCCAGGACTCTGAGATCATGACCTGAACTGAAATCGAAAGTCTGCCTCTTAACCCACTGAGCCACCCAGTCTCCCCTGATATATTCTTAATCTTTCTTTTCTGCTTGTCTTTCCCACACTTACTAGCCATGTGTCTATTATTCTCTGCCCATTTCTGTTCCTGCATCTTGTGATCTTCACCCACCCAAACTTCTTCTGCTGTCTTCTTTCTTCTTTTTATGACTTTCTCTCCATTTCTCTCTTTTGAAAATTTTTAATACAGCAATATCAAGGAAAAATGTTATATTTGTCCACCCGCAGTAGACATATAACAAATGTTGTCCACACTCTTGGAATATTCAATCTTGCTTCCCTTCTCACTGTTGTGAAATTATTTCCCACTCACTGATCATTATGCTCTGGCCTCCACTGCATCACATGACAGAAATTGCTCTCACTAAAGGCATCTCTTAGTTTCCATGCTTAATCACACCTGTTCACTCCTTATCCTACTAGAATATTTATTTTAGTGATTGGTACCATAATTTTCTTTGACCTTGAATATCTTCCTCTCTTTGTGTTCATGACACTCATCTTGATCATTCTGCTCAGTATCCTTTCCTGGTCTCTCCCTGTCCTTATTTGCTGTCAGTCAGAACTATTAGTTTCAACAAGAAATTATTTTTTGAATGGAATCTAACATGGAAATGCTGGGAAATTAAAGGAATCTTCTGAGAAAAAATGGGCAGGAACAGAAGCAAGCATGGCCATCTGCCAATAGCAAAAATTATATTCCAGCATTGACTCCATGAGGACTGCTGTCACCACTGCTGTGTGAGAATGTACTGTTCACATGGACAGAGTCACTGGTGTGGGTGCAGGGTGCACTTGCTGGAAACTTCATATTGTGCCTTGGCTGCCTTTGCAATTCAGATTATCTTTTGTCCTTGTCCTTTTTCCTCCCTCATTCTAAATTTCAACTCTAGTGTGAGCGATGTAGAGTTGCCGAACCTCCATCATGTCCCCTCACCCTAGATGTCAGGGAGATAGGAAAGTAAACTGTAGCCCTTTTGGATCCTACAAGGGGTGTTAGAGTTTGCTGGCATCAAAATTATGTGGTAAAAAAAGAGGATCAGTTTGGCTATCTAAAAGTGTCATGTATCTTCCCTCCATTTCTATATATGTTGTCAGTTTAGTTATTCACCATTCTCTTCACTTTATGTATTCTCCAATAGATAGGTCATATAACTATGCCTTCAGTCTACCCCAATGATTTTCAATTCATGATTTGCTGTAAACTCAAACTACAAAGACACATGCACTGGTTGTCTACAAACTGGCCACTGTATCTGAGTTCTCAATCAAATTTTGATGAGAATCTACCCATTTGCCAAGTAATGATTCCATTCTACACGGACTAACCCTGCAATGTCAGAGGCACTGCATCTACCTTCTGAAAACTTTCCATCTGTCTCTTCATCTTCCCACCAATCTCAATGTTATCTCACATATAGATTAGCCATGTCACATGTGTTTGGGTCACTTACAGTTCAAATAGAATACAGATTATTAGCCTTAATAATTGACTCACTAAATCAATGTCTATAGTAAAACCTCAAATATATATTTTGCATAAAACTTTCCTCAGAATGTGTGATCTGGAGGACATTTAATGCAAAATATAGATTTGATGTTTTACTATAGGTTCTGGTTTGAGAACACTGAATAGTAGTAACTTTTTTACTAGTATTGCTGTCCCTAATTTCAATCTCTCTGCAGCCTATTTCCTACACACCCATATATTCATTTTCAAAAGAATCTACCAGTACTACTCTTTTCTCTTAGTTTCAGTGCATGCTTACTCCCTAATGAATAATGTTCATGATCCTCCACATGCCACTTAACTCATTTTGTTACTGAGGCCCTTCAAGATCCTTTTTCCTTTACCCTACACCCACATCCCAAACAAAATTTCCAAGTTATGCAGATCCTCTTCCATAAACTTAGGTTGTACTACAATGTCTTTCCTTTTTCAAATTCTGTTCATTGCTGCACATTTTAAAAATTGAAATAATTGCACTCATTTCAAAGCCCTCAAAATAGATTCCAATCAATAGAGAGGCAATACACGAAATTGAGATGATATTCTGATGTGCATAATTTTATTTCAACTCTCCTTTCCACATTTTCATGTTATAAATTGAGTGACTTTTTTCCAATTTATCAAATTTCATTTCAGGCAACACTCCGTGAGGATATGGAAAAGGAACATGGAAAAGGACTTGGAAATGCAACATTGCTGATAGATTTGATTCTCACAGGACTCACATATGAACTGCAGTGGCAAATACCCTTGTTCCTAGTGTTCTTGGTTATCTACCTTCTCACCATTGTAGGGAACCTTGGCCTAATTGCTCTCATATGGAATGACTCTCAGCTTCATATCCCCATGTACTTCTTTCTTGGGAGTTTGGCATTAGTGGATGCTTGGATATCATACACAGTATCTCCCAAGATGCTGGTCAACTTTTTTGCCAAGACCAAAATGATATCTCTTTCGGAATGCATGATACAATTTTGTTCCTTTGCAGTGAGTATAACAGTGGAATGCTTTCTGCTGGCAACAATGGCATATGATCGCTATGTGGCCATATGCAAACCATTACATTATCCAGTGATTATGTCCAAGACACTGTGCATCCGCTTGTTAGTTTTGTCACTTTTATGTGGCCTTCTTCATGCCATAATTCATAGTTCTTTCTTATTCAGATTAACCTTCTGCAATTCCATCATAGTACATCACTTTTACTGTGACATTATACCATTGCTTAAGATTTCTTGCACCGACCCTTCTATCAATTATCTGATAATATTTGTTTTTGCTGGGTCAATACAGATGTTCACCATTCTGATAGTTCTTGTCTCCTATACACTAATTCTCTCTACAATCTTAAAAAAGAAGTCTCTACAAGGCATAAAGAAAGCCTTCTCTACCTGTGGAGCCCATCTCTTATCTGTCTCCTTATACTACGGTGCTCTGATCTTCATGTATGTGCGCCCCATATCTACACAATCAGAAGACCAAGATATGATGGACTCTCTATTTTACACTATCATAATTCCTTTGTTAAATCCAATTATCTACAGTTTGAGAAATAAGAAAGTCATAGATTCATTGAGGAAAATATTGAAGAGAAATTCTTAGAATACACATTATTATCTGTTCTCATTTCACTAGAATGACAAACTGTACAGATTACATACTTGCTCTGTATTGATTAGGGTTCAGTTTTTGCAGTAATTGTGCTAGTAATTGTGCTAATGTTTAAATGACTTAAGGTGAGATTACAAAACAAATATATGTATATGTAGTCAAAATGCAGAGGGAATTTTAATCAAGTGTTCATGACATAAAAATAATTTAAAAGGAAAATATTCCACATGCTTGCATGTTTCAATGTGGCTTCATAAATGCATTAAGCATTGAAATAGGGTAATTTCTTTAAAAAATAATTTGAATATGATACATCTGACAACCATACAGCTATGCACCCCAAAGACTCTCACATTCCATTTATTCCACATTGGAGTCAGGGTTGTATCTGAGTGAACAGAGACCAAAAAGTATAATGAGTGATCAGACTTCAGGTTCACCTCTGCCCTTCCTCTCTCACCAGTGATTACCTACACCATTCTGCTGTTATAACTGAGATCTTCACACTAAGACTGCTCATTTCTGCCATTTGCTGTAAGCCTGTTACTTCTTCTGCATCCTATTGATATTCTTACTTCCAAAATATTGACTAAATAATATCCCACTTCAGCAACTTTTTATGGATTGTCATTTCTACCAGGTTATTATATATGGCATATGTATCTAGAACTGTATATGTGTATATGCATATTTTACTCATATATGTATATGTACAAAATGAATGATACACAATGATACCTACTTACATATTATATATATTGTATATATCCCTGGCAGATTATATATTTGCTACTTTTGATTAGTATGTTGTTGTAAGTAAATTTTACATATTTTATTTATTTATTTCAGGAAGAGAGAGCACACAGGAGTGGGGGAGATGGGTAGAGGGAGAAGTGGACTCTCCACCCAGAAGGGAACCCAATATAACCCAGGACTCTGGGACCATAATCTGAGCCAATGGCAGAACCAAATATGTTTAACCAACCGAGCCACCCAGATGTCACTGTTGTTGTTGTTGTCTTCTTAAAGTAGGCTCCACACCTAGTGTCTAGTGTGGGACCCAACACAGAGGCTGATCTAAGGACGCTGAGATCAAAACCTCAGCTGAGATCAAGAGTCAGAAACCTAACTGACCGAGTCACTTTGACACTCTTGTGTTGACTAGTTTTAAACAATTTTTGCAGTTTTAATTGCCCTAGTGTTAATGACTTCAGTCCTAAAGTCATTTTATGCCCATCTTTAATATCTGTATATGTTTTTGGACATAAACACTTGTTTTCCCTGGCATTACTTGAGATTCATTCCCCCAAAACCTTGATTTAACTCTGAAGTCTCCTAAAACACTCCTAATGGATTCTGTGTTATGCCAAAATGAGTTAACTGAAATCCTTCTGGACTCTTTCTTCATAGGTACACAGTTTTGTTGATACAGGTCTTTCTACAAAGAATCCTTTCTTAATTGCACCCATCTTCACTTATAATTGAAATAGGTACTTTGTTCAAGATCTATCTTAAATGTTACAGCTTCCTTGATGTATTTCCAGATGACCTCAAAGAGGTATTGTTTGAGGCATTGTATATTTCCTTTATTTTTTAGGTCACAAATATTCTTGTGTAATACTTACTTTCAGTTTATACACTTCCTCAGATTACACTTTAGAAGACCTAGTACTCTTCCAGTCCTTTGCAGTGTTTAGCACAGTGGCTCAAACCCATGAGTTAGTAAATAACTACTTACAAAACATATGTAAATTGAAAATGAAACTGACAGCACAAATATTTCAAATGAAGTGAGAATGCATCACTCATTCTCATACTGTAATGAGTCTTGAGTGATTACTAGGCTTGGAGTGCCTGGGACATGCCAGTTCACCTTCTTGAACTTCTTCCAGGACAATCACAAGTATCAAACACCTAAAGTGAATCATTCTTATTCTTCTTATCATGAGAATTAGCTCATGATACAGAGTAAAGCACAACTTCAGGGAGAAGCTCTTCAATTAGGTGTTTAAAGATACAAAACAGGAAAGCATTTAAAACAAATATTAATATGTATTTCTGGAGTGTCTGATCACAAGATTAGATGAGGTCAATTGCTATGTGTTTGTTTCTCTGAGCGATACCTTCAAGTCCAGGGAAAGGGAGTGAATACAGCAGAGTCCAGACATTGTTACTACTTTTCACAAGAGAATCCATGTTATTGCATAGGTCTGTGGTTTAATTCTATTGCTATATAACATGCCCATTATGCTGATTTTTTTCTTAAATTATCTACATTTTTGCTTGCTCATGTAACAGGATGACCCAAAGACTGTATTGGCAATAAAAACAACCGGTGTATATTTCTTTTGTAACCATAAGATCTGTTTCCCCAACTAGATTTTTTTTTAAATGAAACAGTTTACATCAATCCATGAGTATATGAGTGTGGTGTATATATTGACTGGTCCTACATTAGGTTGGGTGTATGTGGAATAGGATTTTGGGGTCTCAGAAACTCAGACTTCCTGGGTAGGCTTCTCTTCATCATGTCTCATCTACAGATTCCACTGCCCTATGTCTCTTTTGTTAAAATTTTGACTAATTTATGCCTTTCAGAAATTCATTAAAATTTTCTGTTCACTGGTGTGTCCCCATTCTTTTTTCTATTACAGGATTTTTCATCTATGTACATCATTTTTGTCAATTCAGTGTCCTGTTGGGAAAGACCTAAAATATATATCTCTGCAAATCCCACACTTGTTAGACAAGTTATTCTGCAAATTATTAAAAAATACACTATGAAATTATATATGTATTTCTTAATGAATATTTACCTGTAGAGGATGACATCACAATGCTAAGTTCTTCCAGTTGTCTGGACTTATGCTAAAGGATTAACTACCCCTTTAAAGTAAAATATTATAACATAAACACCCTTTCTTATGAACATACTGATTTTCTTACTTGGAGACTTAAAAGAATTCATAGTTCCTCTTTCAGAATACATATATATATATACATTTTGTCTTCATCCTGTTATACTCGTTGAGATGTTGTTGACAACATTATCCTAGACTTTGCTCAAAGAATCACCACACTTAGCACTTAGGTAAAAACAAATAGCAGAGGCACCTGGGTGGCTCAGCGGGTTAAAACCTCTGCCTTCAGCTCGAGTCATGATCCCAGGGTCCTGGGATTGAGTCCCACATGTGCTCCCTGCTTAGCAAGGAGCCTCCTTCCTCTTCTCTCTTTGTCTCTCTGCCTACTTGTGATCTCTATCTGTCAAATAAATAAATAAAATCTTAAAAAAAGTACCAGTGGTGTGCACCTAAGATGGTGGAGTAGTAGGAGGACCCTAAGCTTTCTTTGGCCATGAAACACAACTAGATTAATAGCAAATCATTGTGAATACCCAAGATATCTATCTGAGAATTGACAGAACAAACTGCACACAACTAGTGGGAGAAAAGAGGGCATTATCCGGCAAGTGGGGGAGCAGAGCTGCTGTTTGGGGGAGAAACAGATCATGGGTGCTGTGGAGGAAAGGGAGCCCTTGTCACAGAGAAAGTGCTAGAAAGAAAGAAGAGAGAGAGAATTAGATAAAGAAAGAGGAGCACACAGGAGGTTGCACAAAGAAAACACTTTCCCAAAGCCATTGGCTGGAACAAAGAAAGAGGTTGCTTTCTGTGAATTTTTACAACCAGTGCGACTCAAAGACTGGAGTTGTAGAGGTCTGTGGTATGGTTGGCATGGAGCCTTGGGGACATTGGAGTGCTCCTGTGGAGAAGGTGGGCAGATAGCATGGGGGCAAAAGGCATGAACTGAGAATCCCCTGGGACACTCAGAGAGATGATTCCTCCTTCTTGGAGTGACCTGGGTAAGATGAAATTGCCTCTTCATGGAGAAAAGAGCCTGGGCATCATCTCTTAAACCTACCCTTCAGCACAGGTGAAGAGGTACTTACTGAGGGTCGTTAACCTGGACACTGTTTCTTTGCTGTGATTGGCTGTGCAAAACCCATGCTTCTGTGCTTTGATGCGATTGCCCCTCTGGGTCAAGTTGCAGTAGGTCCAGCAGGACAAGACCTTGTCACAGAGAACAAGTGGGCACCATGCCATGCCAGGTCCTTAAGGTTTGGAGTTTTAAAACTCAGTGGGCCTGCCTGGGATAGAGCACAAGGTGCACTGGACTGCCAGGCAGGCAGATGGCCCAGGCACAAACAGTATGAAGACAGTGATTTGAGGGACCCCTGAGACACATAAGGGTTGGCTGTACGCTTTTGTGTGAGGGATTCCTGGACAGAAGCAGGTGTGAACTCCCCTCTCTGGTGACAAGGAAAATGGCTGGTGCCACTTCCCTCTCATGCTGCTCAGCATAAACTAACTTCAGTAAGTAGTACAGTGCCAACACTGGTGAACTAAACTGCTTACAGCAAACTGCACCCCCACCCAAGCTCTGCTAGCACTGCTTTTCTTGGGCAAGTGTGCCTGAGAACCAGAGCAGCGGGACCCTCCCCCCAAAGACCAGCACAACCCCCTGCACATACCATATCTACTGACCATAGAGTTCTGCAAAACTTCAGCTTTAGTGGAAATAGCATCAGGTCTTTTTTAACAAGCAAACCAGAGCACCCCAAGTTAAAACTCACCATACTCTGGCCAAGGTCCAGACATTCCCCACTACAGGCAAGGAGAAAGTGCAGAAGACTGAGCTGTGGGAAAGAGCAGCCAAAATACAGCAGCAGAGTACACAGGGCAGACACCAGCGACACTTCCTGAAGTGCCAGGCCCCGGACAACATATGACCTCTTCTTCATAAAGCCATTACTTTCAGGAATAGTAAATGTCACAGGCTTTGCAAACATACAGAAAAAGACAGAGACCTAAAAAAATGCCAAGATGGAAGAATTCGTCCCAGAAGAAATAACAAGGAAAGGTCACAGCCAGGGATCTAATCAAAACAGATATAATATGCCTTATGCAGAATTTAAAGCAATCATACTAAGGATACTAGCTGTGCTTGAGAAAAGCTTAAAAGACATCAAGGGGTCCCTCACCACTGAAATAAAAGAGCTAGAAACTGATCAGGTCAAAATGAAAAATGGAATACCTGAGCTTTGAATCTGATTGGAAGAAGCAGAGGAAGAATAAGCAGTGTAAAGCTAAATTATGGGAAAATCATGCAACTTTACAAAAGAGGAAAAGAGAAATCCTGGATCACAAAAGTGAATTTAGAGACTTCAGTGACCCCATAAAGCATAATAACATTATATCACAGGAGATCCGGAAGCAAAAAGAAGAAAACAAAGTACATATATTCCCTCATGGAAACCTTTCAGATTTCCAACTAGAAGAACCTGTTTTCTCTTTGGCCACCAGAGCCCATTCTGTCCTCCTTCAGGTGAGGCCTTCCTTAATAGACACCACCAGGCTCAACATCCCCAACCCTCTCCCCTTCAAAACCTTCAGTTTCTTAGAGTCCACAGTCTCTCGTGGTTTGTCCAAAGATACAGGTTTACTGAGAAGAAGGGCAATATGTACCCCTAATGTTGCTTATGATTTTCTATTTTTCCCCTCAAGTAAGCTTTTTTAAAAATCTCTTTTCAGTGTTCCAGACAGTATTGTTTATGCACCACACCTGCTAAACAATGCACACTTGCAAAAAAAAAAATGGCTAGAATTGATATATGGATTCAGGTCCTGTATCAGGTCCCATATCATTCTCAGTAAGTACAAAAAGACTGTGATCATACCATGCCTATTGAAAGCTCTGAAACTTGAAGTCAATTTCAAGAAAAAAATTGGAAGGGCCACAAATACGTGGAGGATAAAGAACATCCTACTAAAGAAGGAATGCATCAACCAAAAAATAAAAGAAGAAATTAAAATTGCATTGAAACAATGAAAAATGAACACACGATGATACAAAACATTTGGGAAGCAGAAAAAGAAGTCATAAGAGGGATATATATAGCAATGCATGCCTACATCAGGAAGCAAGAAAAATCTCAAATACACAATCTAACCCTAAACCTAAAGGTGCTAGAAAATGAACCACCAATGAAGCCTAAAGCCAGCGAAGAAGGAAATAATAAAGATGTGAGCAGAAATAAATGATATAAAAACAAAACAACCTAGTAGAACAGATCAATGAAACCAGGAGCTGGTTCTATGAAAAAATTAATAAAATTGATAATCCTCTAGCCAGACTTACCAAAAAGAAAAGAGAAAGGAACCTAGTAAATAAAATCACCAATGAGAGATGAGGAATCACAACCAACACTACAGAAATAAAAAACAATTATAAGAACATATTATGGAAAATTATATGTCAAGAAATTGGGCAATTTGGAAGACATGGGTACATCTCTAGAAACATATAAATACCAAAACTGAAACTGGAAGAAATAGAAAACTGGAACAGACCAATAACCAGGAAAGAAATTGTATCAGTAATCAAAAATCTCCCAACACACAAAAGCCTGGGGAAGATGGCTTTATAGGGGAATTCTACCAAACACTTAAGGAAGAGTTAATACCTATTCTTCTCCTGCTATTCCAGAAAACAGAAATGCAAGGAAAACTTTGGAACGCATTCTATAAGGCCAGCATTACCTTCATCCCATAACCAAAGACACCACTAAAAAGGAGAATTACAGATCAATATCCCTAGTGAACATGGATGCAAACAATTCTCAACCATATAATAGCAAATCAAATCCAAGAGTAGATTAAACAGATCATTCACCATGATCAAATGGGATTTACTTCTGGGTTATGAGGGTGGTTCAATATTCATGAATCAATCAACATGATGCACCACATTAATAAAAGAGAGGACAAGAACCATAAACTCCTCTCAATTATACAGAAAAAGTGTTTGATAAAGTACAACATCCTTTCTCAGTAGAAATCTTCAGTAAAGTAGGGATGTAGGGATTATGCCTCAATATCATAAAGGCCATATATGAAAAACCCAAGTTAAATTATCTTTACTGGGGAAAAACTGAGAAATTTTCCTCTAAGGTCAAGAGCAAGACATGAATGTCCAATCTTACCATTATTGTTTAACATAGTACTGGAAGTCCTAGCATCAATGATTAGACAAGAAAAAGAAATAAAAGGCTTCCAAACCAGTGGAGAAGAAGTCAGACACTCACTCTTTGCAGATGACAAGATACTCTGTGTAGAAAACCCGTAAGACTCCATAAAAAAAAAATGGCTAGAATTGATATATGAATTTAACAAAGTCACAGAATACAAAACCAACATACAGAAATCTGTTGTATTTCTATAAACTGATAATGAAGCAGCAGAAGTGTAAGTGAAGGAATCAATGCCATTTATAACTGCATCAAAACCATAGGATGCCTAAGAGTAAACCTAACCAAAGAGGTAAAATGTACTCTGAAAACCTTAAAACACTTCTGAAAGAAATTGAAGATAACATAAGGAAATGAAAAAACATTACATGCTCATGTACTGTATAAACAAATATTGTTAAATTGCTTTACCACCCAAAACAATAAACTCATTTAATGCAATTCCTATAAAAGTACCAACAGCATTTTTGACAGAACTAAAACAAACAATTATAAAATTTGTATGGAACCACAAAAAGACCCCAAATAGCCAAAGCGATCTTGAAAAAGTAAAGCAAAGCTGTAGGCATCATGATTCTGGACTTCAAGCTATATTACAGAGTAGTAGTGACCAAGTTAGTATGGTACTGTCCCAAGAATGGACACATAGATCAATGGAACAGAATAGAGAACCCAGAAATGGATCCAAAACTATATGGTTAGCTAATCTTCAAACAAGCAAGAAAGAATATCTAATGGAAACAAGACAGTCTCTTCAACAAAAGTTTTCAGGAAAACTGGACAGCAGCATGCAGAAGAATTAAAATGGACCATTTTCATGTAGCATACACAAAAAATAAATTCAAAATGGGTAGTAGCCCCAAATGTGAAACAGGAAACCATCAAAATCCTAGAGGAGAACACAGGCAATGACTTCTTTGACATCAGCTGTAGCAACTTCTGTTTTTTTTTTCTTTCTTTCTTTTTTTTTATTTCAGAGAGAGACAGAGAGAGATTGAGTAGGGAGAGGGACTGAGGGAGAGAGAGAATATTCAATCAGACTCCTTGCTGAATGTGGAGCCTGACATGGCGCTCAATCCCAGGGCTGTGAGATCATGACCTGAGCCAAAATCAAGAGTTGGCCACTTGACCATAGAGTTGAAGGTCCATTTCTGGGACAGTAAACAACATGTGTTGGAGAGGATGTGGAGAAAGGGGAACCCTCTTACATTCTTGCTGGGAATGCAAGTTGGTCCAGCCACTTTGGAAAACAGTGTGGAGATTCCTTAAGACATTAAAAAGAGATCTAACTTATGACCCTGCAATTGCACTACTGGGTATTTACCCCAAAGATACAGATGTAGTGAAAAGAAGGGCCATCTGTACCCCAATGTTCATAGCAGCAATGGCCACAGTTGCTAAACTGTGGAAAGAACCATGAAGCCCTTCAATAGATGAATGGATAAAGAAGATATGGTCCATATATACAATGGGATATTATGCCTCCTCAGAAAGGATGAATACCCAACACTTGTATCAACATGGACGGGACTGGAAGAGATTATGCTGAATAAAAGAATTCAAGCAGAGAGAGTCAATTATCATATGGTTTCACTTATTTGTGAAGCTTAAGGAGTAACACAGAGGACATTGGGAAATGGAGAGGAGAAATGAGTTGGGAGATATTGGAGGGGGAGACAAAGCATGAGAGACAGATGACTCTGAGAAAAAAAATGAGAATTTTGGTTGGGGGGTTGGGTGAACCTGGTGGTGGGTATTATGGAGGGCACATATTGCATGAAGCACTGGGTGTGGTGCATAAAAAAATGAATTTTGGAAAACTGAAAAAAAAATAAATTAAATTAAATTTTAAAAAAAGAATGGGAAATAAGATGTAGCCATGGCTATGATAAACTGTTAGTAAAATTTAGGACATATTTTCAAAAATAAAAATATGTATGAAATGAACAACTTTCTAATAATATAAGGTTTCCTAAAAAAAAAAAAAAGAGTTGGCCACTTAACTGACTGAGGCATCTGGGCTCTCCATTGTCTGTAGTAACTTCTTACTAAACCCTGGAGGCAAGGATACAAAAGCAAAAATGAGGTATTGAGACCTCATCAAGAGAATAGCCTTGTGCACAGCAACAGAAACAATCACCAAAACTAAAGGGCAAGTTTTAGAATGGGAAATGATATTTGCAAGTGACATACCTGATAAAGGGTTAATATCCAAAATCTGTATAGAACTTATAAAACTCAACAATGAAAAAACAAAAACAACCAAGTTAAGAAATGGGAAGAAAAGAAAAATGGACATTTTTTTCCAGAAGACATATAGATGGCTAACAGACACATGGAAAGATATTCAACATCACACAACATCAGGGAAATAAAAATCAAAACTACAATGAGATATCACCTTACACCTGTCAGAATGACTAAAGTTAATGATAAATGAAACAGAAGATATTGGTGAGGATGCGGTTGATGGAAATGCAAACTTGTGCAGGCACTCTGGAAAAGAGTAGGGAGGTTTATAAAAAAGTTAAAACTAGAACTACCCTATGATCCAGCAATTTCACTACAAGGTATTTCCCCACAGAATACCAATATAACAATTCTAAGGGATACATGTACCCCAATATTGACAGAAGCATCATCAATAATACCAAAATTGTGGGAATAGCCCAAAATGATCATTGAATCATTGAATGACGAATACAGAAAGAAAGGCTTAAATATTTACACACATACACACACAGACACAGACTATATATGTGGAATAATAGTATTATATGGGATATAATATATGGAATATATTATTAAATGGAATATTATTATTCCAATATATATAGAATGTGAAATGAAATTATTATTCCATTTTATATATATATAATGGAATATTACCCAGCTGTAAAAAAGAATGAAATCTTGCCATTTGCAATGATGTAGGTGGACTAGACTAAGTCAGAGAAAGAAAAATACCATATGATTTCACTCATATATGGAATTTCAGAAACAAAACAAAGGAAGATGTGGGGAAACAAAAGAGAGAGGCAAACCATAAAAGAGATTCCTAACTATGAGAACAAACTGAGGATTGCTAGAGGGGAGATGGGGCAGGGATGGGCTAAATGGGGAATGGGTATTAAGGAGGGCACTTTTGATGAGCACTAGGTGTTGTAAATAAGTGACGAGTCACTAAATTCTACACCTGAAAATAATATTACACTGTATGTTTACCACCTGGAATTTAAATCAAAATTTTAAACTACATTTTGAGGAACCTCCATGCTGTTTTCTAGAGTGGTTGCACCAGCTTGCATACCCACCAACAGTGGAGGAGGGTTCCCCTTTCTCCGCATCCTCGCCAGCATCTGTCATTTCCTGACTTGTTAATTTTAGCCATTCTGACTGGTGTGAGGTGATATCTCATTGTGGTTTTGATTTGTATTTCCCTGATGCCGAGTGACATGGAACACTTTTTCATGTGTCTGTTGGCCATCTGGATGTCTTCTTTGCAGAAATATCTGTTCATGTCCTCTGCCTATTTCTTGATTGGATTGTTTGTTCTTTGGGTGTTGAGTTTACTAAGTTCCTTATAGATTTTGGATACTAGCCCTTTATCTGATATGTCGTTTGCAAATATCTTCTCCCATTCTGTCAGTTGTCTTTTGGTTTTATTAACTGTAATAGAACTACCATATGACCCAGCAATTGCACTACTGGGTATTTACCCTAAAGATACAAACATAGTGATCCGAAGGGGCACATGTACCTGAATGTTTATAGCAGCAATGTCTACAATAGCCAGACTATGGAAAGAACCTAGATGTCCATCAACAGATGAATGGATAAAGAAGATGTGGTATATATACACAATGGAATACTATGCAGCCATCAAAAGAAATGAAATCTTTCCATTTGCGACGACGTGGATGGAACTAGAGCGTATCATGCTTAGTGAAATAAGTCAATCGGAGGAAGACAACTATCATATGATCTCCCTGATATGAGGACATGGAGAAGCAACATGGGGGGTTAGGGGGATAGGAGAAGAATAAATGAAACAAGATGGGATTGGGAGGGAGACAAACCATAAATGACTCTTAATCCCACAAAACAAACTGGGGGTTGCTGGAGGGAGTTGGGATTGGGAGAGGGGGAGCGGGCTATGGACATTGGGGAGGGGAGGCGAACCATAAGAGACAATGGACTCTGAAAAACAACCTGAGGGTTTTGAAGGGTCAGGGGTGGGAAATTGGGGGAACAGGTGGTGAGTAATAGGGAGGGCACGTTTTGCATGGAGCACTGGGTGTTGTGCAAAAACAATGAATACTGTTACGCTGAAAAAAATAAGTAAAATGGGAAAAAAATTTTAAACTACAAAAGAAGAAAAAACAAACAAAATACACCAAGAAACAAAATACCCCAAAATAATAAAATAAGATAAAGGAGCTTATTTTTAAAATTCAAAAAAATAGCAATAAAATCCTGAACAGTTTTTCACACTCTGTGTTGTAGACTAGCTAGGATACAACCTTATCTGTATATATATATATAGTATGTGTGAACACTTCTGTAGTCAAGACCTTCTTTTGTTATTGTTTTTCTTTTAAAATAATGATTCTTAAACTTTAGTTGACCTCAGAATTGCATGGAGCATTTGTGGAAACAAAGATTGATGGGTTCCATCTCTAGAGTTCCTTCTTCAGTAGTTTATGTTGTTTGGTTGTGACCATACTAGATGAATACTATTTTAAATAATGTTAGACCTGTCAAAACGCAGTTTCTGCACATTCTCTATTCCTTACTTAAATAGCACTCTGCAAGTATTGTGAAGATTTCCACTGTCATTTTTTTTTTCCAGGGACAGGTTTTTATTTAATCTATCTTTATTTATTTAATCTATTTATTTATTTAATCTATCTATGAAAGACCCACAGCAAATATCATCCTCAATGGGAAAAAGCTTACAGCCTTCCTGTTGAGATCAGGAACACGACAAGGATGCCCACTCTCATCACTCTTTTTCAACATAGTATTAGAAGTCCTAGCAACGGCAATCAGACAAAAAAGAGAAATAAAAGGTATCCAAATTGGCAAGGAAGAAGTCAAACTCTCTCTCTCTGCAGATGACATGATTCTTTATATGGAAAACCCCAAGGACTCCACCCCCAAACTACTAGAACTCATGCAGCAATTCAGTAACATGGCAGGATACAAAGTCAATGTACAGAAATCAGTGGCTTTCTTATACACTAACAATGAAAATACAGAGAGGGAAATTAGAGAATCGGTTCCATTTACTATAGCACCAAGAACCATAAGATACCTGGGAATAAACCTAACCAAAGAGGTAAAGGACCTGTACTTGAGGAACTACAGAACACTCATGAAAGAAATTGAAGAAGACACAAAAAGATGGAAGACTGTTCCATGCTCTTGGATCAGAAGAATAAACATTGTTAAAATGTCTATACTGCCTAGAGAAATCTATACTTTTAATGCCATTCCAATCAAAATCCCACCGGTATTTTTCAAAGAGCTGGAGCAAATAATCCTAAAATTTGTATGGAATCAGAAGAGACCCCGAATTGCTAAGGAAATGTTGAAAAACAAAAACAAAACTGGCGGCATCACATTACCCAATTTCAAGCTTTACTACAAAGCTGTGATCACCAAGACAGCATGGTACTGGCATAAAAACAGACACATAGACCAGTGGAACAGAGTGGAGAGCCCAGATATGGACCCTCAACTCTATGGTGAAATAATCTTCGACAAAACAGGAAAAAATATTCAATGGAAAAAAGACAGTCTCTTCAATAAATGGTGCTGGGAAAACTGGACAGCGATATGTAGAAGAATGAAACTCGACCATTCTCTTACACCATAGACAAAGATAAACTCAAAATGGATAAAAGACCTCAACGTGAGACAGGAATCTATCAGAATCCTAGAGGAGAACATAGGCAGTAACCTCTTCGATATCAGCCACAGCAACTTCTTTCAAGATATGTCTCCAAAGGCCAAGGAAACAAAAGCAAAAATGAATTTTGGGACTTCATCAAGACCAAAAGCTTCTGCACAGCAAAGGAAACAGTCAACAAAACAAAAAGGCAACCCACGGAATGGGAGATGATATTTGCAAATGACAGTACAGACAAAAGGTTGATATCCAGGATCTATAAAGAACTTCTCAAACTCAACACACACAAAACAGATAATCATATCAAAAAATGGGCAGAAGATATGAACAGCCACTTCTCCAATGAAGACATACAAATGGCTATCAGACACATGAAAAAATCTTCATCATCACTAGCCATCAGGGAGATTCAAATTAAAACCACATTGAGATACCACCTGACACCAGTTAGAATGGCCAAAATTAGCAAGACAGGAAACAACGTGTGTTGGAGAGGATGTGGAGAAAGGGGAACCCTCTTACACTGTTGGTGGGAATGCAAGTTAGTGCAGCCACTTTGGAGAGCAGTGTGGAGATTCCTGAAGAAATTAAGAATAGAGCTTCCCTATGACCCTGTAATTGCACTGCTGGGTATCTACCCCAAAGATACAGATGTAGTGAAAAGAAGGGCCATCTGTACCCCAATGTTTATTGCAGCAATGGCTACGGTCGCCAAACTGTGGAAAGAGCCAAGATGCCCTTCAACGGATGAATGGATAAGGAAGATGTACATATACACAATGGAGTATTATGCCTCCATCAGAAAGGATGAATACCCAACTTTTGTAGCAACATGGACTGGGCTGGAAGAGATTATGCTGAGTGAAATAAGTCAAGCAGAGAGAATCAAGTATCATATGGTCTCACTTATTCGTGGAGCATAACAAAGAACATGGAGGACATGGGGAGATGGAGAGGAGAGGGAGTTGAGGGAAACTGGAAGGGGAGATGAACCATGAGAGACTATGGACTCTGAAAAACAACCAGAGGGTTTTGAAGGGGTGGGGCAGGTGGGTGGGAGGTTGAGGAACCAGGTGGTGGGTAATAGGGAGGGCACGTACTGCATGGAGCACTGGGTGTGATGCCAAAACAATGAACATTGTTATGCTGTAAATAAACAAATAAAAAAATATTGCAATGGGATCCATGAAAAATAAAAAAGAGGGAGGGAATAGTAGAGACCATGCAGGGGACACAGGAACATGAGGTCATGTCTAGGGCCACAGCCTTTGTCATGAGGAAGAGGGATGAAAAGAAAAGGCCAGAGCTAGGGTGGAAGAAGGGTAGGGGTCATGTGGCTGTATTCTTCATCCCCAGGAAACATGCAAAATCCCTGGATTTCCCTCTGTTTATCCTGGAACCCTGGAGGTGTATCTCTGGTCCTGCCTCTGGCTCTAGTGGTTCATTCTTTGACTCCCCTTGTCTTGTTTTCCTCTGATAGGAGAACATTAAGGTCCTGACCCCAAACAACCTCACCTTATGAATGTACTACCATTGCCTTCACTGCTTCTGCCCCTTCTCCAATCTCAGCCTTTCCTCTCTCTGAATCTTTGATTCTCACCACTGAAATCTTTGATTCTCACCACTGAAAACACAAGCACCAGCTCCCCAGGGAGGAGCAGCAGTTAGTAGTGGACTTGTGCAAGGAAGAGAGCAAGGACCATCAAGGAGAAGTCTCACAGATCCTTAGAAGGGAAGGGCAGGGGTTACCGAGAGGAGAGGGGGTGAAGGCAACTGCTTCTCCTGTCCTCTAGGACTTTTATACTTTTCTCTCTGTTTGGGCAGCTGAATGCAGGTTTCAAGGGAACATATGCTTCAAAAATGAAGTATTGTGGATGATTCTATAATTTTTTCTTGAAAACATGATTAACAATGATGATAGCCAATTAAGAGCCCACTGTCTCATAGGTTAATGACAAGGCTATCCATTCATTAGAATATTTAATATCATGCTGGGTTAACTTTTGAGTCATATTTCTCAAATTAATTTTATATACAAGATAATACACATGTTGTAACATGTGATGATACTTCTTCATAAAAATTGTCTTCTAAGAAAGGGTTATTTGAGTTATTTGAGCTAATAATTTCATCATATTTCAGTCTCTTTCTCAGATTAAGAATAAGTCACTAATGTACAGGTAAAGTTTGTATTGCTCAGGGTTGTCCAGAATACAGAACCAATGAGATACACCAATCTATAAGTGAAATATATATAATATTATATATAAATATGAATATATTTCTATATAAATACATATGTGTGTATATGTTGTTATATATATGTTATAAATATATGACATTTTATATAAGATGTTGGCTTATGTGAACATGGAGCCCGAGAATCCCATGATCTACCGTCTGCAAGGTTTGAGACCCAGGAAAGATGATGTTGTAGTTCTAAAATATGAGAATAGAGGAGCGAATGAAAGGTATAAATTCCATCCATCAAGTCTGAAGGAAGGACTGAGGATCAACATCATCGAGGGCAGGAAACTATCAATGTCACAGATCAACCAGTCAGGCAGAGTGAATTCAACTTCCTCTGGCTTTTTGTTCCATTCAGCCTCTCAGTGGATTAAGATGATGCTCACCAGCATCAGGTAGAGCCCTCTACTTACTCAAGTCAACTGACATAATACCAATTTCTTCTGGACACACCCTCACACATACAACAAGAACTAATATTTAACCTTTTGCAAATCCTCCTTTTCTGAATCATACTAAAAAATAGCAGCAAAATTATCTTATGGTTTCATTAATATGTAGAATATAAGGAATAGTGCAGAGGACCATGGGGAAGAGGAGGGAAACTGAATGGGAGGAAATCAGAGACAGAGAGAGATACAAACCATGAGAGACCACAGATTCAGGAAAACAAATTGAGGGTTGTGGAGGGAAGGAGGGAGATGGTAACTGGGTGATGGGCATTAAGGAGGGCAGCTGATCTGATGAGTACTGAGTGTTATATGCAACTGAATCAATGGAAACCACATCAAAGACTTGTTTCAGCTGTTAGCATTAGAACTGTATATAGTGACAGAATCCATAATGCCCAGTGGGACATCTGGGCTTCTCACACATGTTCAGATCTACAATGCCCAGAGGAACAGCTTAGCTTTGTCCTAAAGGGAATGCGTGGGAGCTATTAGGGGATTTTTAGCTCTTTGTGCCTTCCTCTTTTGGCAAAAGCACACAGCTGTACAATTGATTGACTCTTGTGTTTGACACAAACTGATATAAACCACATTTTCTTGAACTTGGTAACCAAAGCATCCAAAATGAGTTAGTGTTGTTACTTCTGTTTTGTCATTCCAGTGTTACTATATTTTTTTCTACTTTAGAAAGTGTAACTCTCAAAAGGATCTCCACATTTTAAGATATGAGTAATAGAGAAATAATATCTAAAACATTCACTCTTTGTATAAAGATTCAAAATACTGTATAATTTGTAATAATTTTAGATCAACTTACTAGATGCCAAAAATGGCATGCCAAAAATGTAAAACTCTTAATTATCTGTCTATCTTATTTTCAGGACTAAATCTCAATAAGCAAAATACTTGTAAATCTGAAATTTTCACCTTAACATAATTTATTATCTTTCTATGATAACTATAATGATTTTATAAATTTTAGTGAACTCATATGTTAAACTCTTTAAGCTGAATTTTAATATCAGGTCATGTATCCTACATAATAAATATTTCTGATATGCTGACTAGATGATCTATTCTTCTTAATTAATCACATTCTGTGATTTAAGTTTTAAGGTATGTCTTATACATATTAACTCCTCTAGCCTTTCTCCCACTTCTGACAACAATTTCATTGAGTATTTTAAAAACATATTAGCAAGAAATTTATAGAAAAACGTGCCTCCAATACTCTTTACACCATATGGCTTAATACATGCATCACAGAAATTAAATTTGAGAATTTTAAATTGATATTTTGAACTGCATTTAAGAGAATCCATTCTAAATAAAAACACAATTAACCACTGGAATTTTGGTAGTGGTTATTTGTGTCACCTGTACTAATTTCCAGAGTTTGACTCAATTTTATTCTGCTGAAAAAACTGGTGGAGAAATAGTACTCCAAGTAAAACCAGCAGGATTTCTAGAGAAAGCAGCAGGTGATTGACTGCTTAAACCTACATCAAGTCCTGTCACACAAGATATGATGGGATGGGAAACTAAGTTCCTGGTTCTTTGACTTCTAGAGTGGTAGACTTTGGCTTCCTGGAAGAGGAAAGAAATGGTCAATCTTTCTTTCTTTTTTATTTTTCTTTTGAAGAATAAAGCTAGTAAGATACATCAGTAATAGGTAATTTTTTAATGTGTTGTTGAGGTGTGGGCTTCAAAAGCATGTTTCCAAAACTGAAGTAATGTTAAGATAATATGATGTCAGAGCACCAAGAGGGTGTCTCTATCATGAAAATGAGCAAGATTTTGGATGTTCTCTGCTCTAAGAATTTTTTTTAAATTTTAATTAATTAATTTTTTCAGCATAATAGTATTCATTGTTTTTGCACAACACCCAGTGCTCCATGCAATATGTGCCCTCCCTATTACCCACCACCTGGTTCCCCCAACCTCCCACACCCTCCCCTTCAAAACCCTCAGGTTGTTTTTCAGAGTCCATAGTCTCTTATGGTTTGCCTCCCCTTCCAGTTGGTTGCTGGGGGGAGGTGGGGTTGGGAGAGGGGGAGGGGGTTATGGACACTGGAGAGGGTATGTGCTATCGTGAGTGCTGTGAAGTGTGTTCTAAGAATTTTTTTTTTTTTAAAGATTTTATTTATTTATTTCACAGAGAGAGATCACAGTAGGCAGAGAGGCAGGCAGAGAGAGAGAGAGAGAGGGAAGCAGGCTCCCTGCCGAGCAGAGAGCCCGATGCGGGACTCGATCCCAGGACCCCGAGATCATGACCTGAGCCAAAGGCAGCGGCTTAAACCACTGAGCCACCCAGGCGCCCCCGTTCTAAGAATTTTTAAGTGTTAACTTTCTTCTACCCCATTCTCTAAGTATAATGAGTGACCCTATTCAAGTCCAATCCTGTCCTTCTTTTCTCAACATGGAAAATCCACATACTTTTCTACTGATACTCCTGAAGCCTTGGCCCTGATTCTGTGTTTTGTAAAACTTTAGTTACTTACTTTTACATCCTGATACTATTCCTTCCATAACATAGTCACCTTGTTATTCTTAAAAAACTGACGAAATCATATCTCTTTTCAATAATTTTAATGGGTTATCATTGCTACCAGATCATGTGCAAGTACAGTATATCTAGCTCTCCATATAGACACATGTATATGCTTGTATTCATGTGTATGTCTAGATTTATATATTTATTATACATTTTATATATTTATTTATATATGTAGATTATATATACATTACATGTATATTTTTCCATATATATCTATCCATTCATTCCTTCTCTCCATATTTATCTTCATAACTCTGGTATGCCATCCTGGTGTTATCTGAGGTCCTTTCAAATAAGAACTGAGTTAACTCTGAAGTCTCTTCTTCCAAAATTCTCCTAATTCTACTTGTTTTATACCCAAAATGAGTTGCAGAAAGTTTATGAATACTTTCTATTCTTTCGAATACATGCTTTTGCTAATACAGGTCTCTTTCACAGAGAAAGGAACTTTCTTCAAGGTCTATCTCTAATATTACAACTTTCCTGATTATCTTGAAGAGGATAGTAATGCTCACTTGAAACATTTATTTTTGTGTTTGAAACATTTAGCTGCTTATTCTTGTTAGGTCACACTCGACTTTGTATAATACTTATTTCTGGGCTACAGGCTTTTCAAGATGATTATTATGAACTCAATGTCCTAGTCTCTATTTTTCCCAATGTTTAGCATGATGGCTTATACACATGAGGTCCTAAATAAGTATTTGTAAAATATTTGTAAAAGTGAATTGAATCAGAGAGCCCAAATGAACAGAATGCAGTAAGAGTCCATCACTCATTTTCAATCTTGCAATGAGCCCCAGGAGATTACCAGCCCTGGGATGGCTGCTGCAGCCTAGCTCACCTTCTTACTTTTTTAATGACAATTGCATTTATCATACACTTAAGATGAATTGTTTCTGTTCTTATTGCTAGGATTGTCTTCTGGGCTTCAATTAGTTGTTTGGTTTAAACAGCTATTTGTTTAAAAGATGTTTTAAAATAGATAAGCATTCAAAAATTTTAGCTATTCTATAATCTGGAAGTCCACATCACAAGATTAGAGCAGATCATCTGCTCCTGAGGGATATCACCAAGCCCTAGGAAAAGGAGGAGTGGATCACAGTAAGGCTGTTTTTATGCTTTTTCTCCCAGAAAAATCCATATTATTGCTATGTCTATGGTTTTTAAATTTTTTGTTGCTGTATAATATTCTCACTGTACTGACAGCTTCCTTTAATTGTCTTGATTTTTACTTGTTCATTCATTATTACAACCCAAGGACTGGATTGATAATGCAACAATTAGTATCTCCTGCCATCATAACAATCCAGTTCCCTAAGTGATAATTTCCTTGAATGAGAAGGTTCACATCAAGCTGAGTATAGGAGTGTGGTATCTTACCTGCCAAGTCTTACTTTAGGTTTTATGAGTATAGGTCAGAAAATTGGGGGCTTCTCAGAAGCTCAGACCTCCTCTGCAACCTCTTGTGCATGTCTGGTCTATAGATTCCTCTGCTCTAATTTGACCTTCAGTGCAATACCTCTATGCCTTCCAGGAATTCACCAAAGTCCCTAGTCCACTGATGTGATCCCATTCTCTCTTATAGATATTTCTATCTTTGTACTTAATTTTTGTTGCTTCAGTGGCATATGGGAAAAAGATAAAATAGACATCTGTGCAAAATACACAGTTTGGACAAGATATTCTGCTGATTCCTTTAAAAAGAAACTATAAAATTACATATGTATTATTTAATGATTATTTAAGTGTAAAATATAATATCACATTGCTAAGTTTACTCAGTTGTCAGAACACTGATGATGTTGACTAAACCATCTCATGAAACTACCAACAATATACATGAAATTCTCCTCATTAAGCAGATGTATTCACTTTCTTAACTTGGGGATTTAAAAGAACTCATAATCCCTCTCATTTTATATACATGGAGGTACATATCTATTTTTTATATCTATTTTTTATCATTTTCTTTTTTTTTAAGAATTTTATTTATTTGACAGAGAGAGATCACAAGTAGGCAGAGAGGCAGGCAGAGAGAGTGAGAGGGAAGCAGGCTCCCTGCCGAGCAGAGAGCCCGACGTGGGACTCGATCCCAGGACCCTGAGATCATGACCTGAGCCGAAGGCAGCAGCTTAAACCACTGAGCCACCCAGGTGCCCTCAATAGTGATTTTTGTTTGAGGGACGCCTCTGGTCACTTTTGACACCGGAACCTCTGACATACCCTGTATGGGATGCCACCCAGGAGTTGGGGGCAATTTTGGTAATGGACCTTGTTTACATTTTTAGGAACATGGGATCCTCCTCTTCTGTGCCCAAGGACTCTCCCTTGGGATGCCTCTTAACCCACTGGAATCAATTCACACTACAAGTTTTAAGAAAGAAAAAGATGATCCTCTTCTGTAATACTGAATCGCCTCAGTACTCCTTAGCAATGGGGAAAAATCGCCCATAAATGGGACATTAAATTTCAGGTCAATCTATTGGTTAGACCTCTTCTGCAGAGATAAGGAATAATGGACTGAAGTTCCATATGTCCAAGACTTTATGGCCCTCAATTAGTATCCGGACCTGTGGGCCTCTTGTAGACTGTGTCTAACCCTCAGCCAGGTTAACAGGACCCTCCCCCCTCAGGATATATTGGATGATGACTGTCTAAACAGGCTGATTCCTTTCAACAAACCCGGGATGTTGAAGGAATTGCCAGCCAATCGAAAAAAAGAGGACACTGGCTCTGTTGCTATGGCTCCTCCTTACAAACCCCAAGATCCTTCTGCCCCCAGCTCCGCTGGACATACCAGGAGTGGGACTCCCTATTTACCAGGAGCTCCATCTAAGTATGGGATGCATCCTCTTAGGGAACTTGCTAATGGAGAAACAAGCACAACAAGGGTCCATGTCCCATTCTACATGGCAGACCTGGCTCAGATAAAACAACAATTAAGATGATATTCTGAAAATCCCTCTCAATTTATTGAGGCTTTCAAGAAGTATCTATTATGTCCGATTTGACCTGGAAGCATATATATATATATGCTATATATATTTTATATATTTTTATATATATATATATATTTATTTTATATATATATATAAAATATATATATAATTTATATATATATTATATATATATATATATATAAAATATATATAATTATATATATATATATATATATATATATATATATATATATATATATAAAATTTTAACTCGTTGTTGCACCCCTGTGGAAACGAGACGAATCTGGGAGGGGCACAGGAGTTCGCTGATAAGCTAGCAATGAGAGATAGGGATCATTACCCAGTTGGGGTTACTGCTGCCCCTAACACTGAGCCACACTTGAACTACCAGGAGGATAGTCCAGGGAGAGAAAAACAGATCATATGATCACTTGTTTGATAGGAGTGAAAAAAGGATTTTCTAAACCTGTAAACATTGAAAAACTTCAGGAAGTTACAAAAGGAACTGATGAAAATCCAGCCCTATTTCAGGGGCGATTGGTAGAGGCCATCTGTAAATACATACAATTCTGAACCCAGTCTCACCTGAGGGAGTAGCCATACTAAATGTGTATTTTATAAGCCAATAGGCACCTAACATCCACTGAAAACTAACTAAAATGACTTTAGGTCCTTAAACTTCCACCCAATGCCTATTAGAAGACTGAAGTATTTAACAATAGAGATATGGCCTTAAGGCCAGAAAAGAACCCAAGGAGTAAATTGCGAGATAAGATACAGGCTCAAATAGTGGCTGCCACAATTGCAGATTCCCCACAGCACCAGACTAACCAGGGGCAAAAGAAGGGGTCAACAGAGGACAAAAAACTAGGTAAGTCCCCATGCTATATGTGTGGCCAGATTGGACACTGGAGCAGAAAATGTCTGAACAAGCACTCTCCACCAGGGCCATGTCCTGTCTGTAAAGAAACAGGACATTGGAAGAGAGACTGTCCTCATCTTCAGAGAGAGAGGAAGGCAGGAACTCACTTCACTGCCTGAGAGTCAAAGCTGGAAGAACTGGCATGACAGGGCTCTCAGGCTGGTCCAGCTCCCTTTGTCATCAAGATGACTGAGCCTGGGGTTACCCTGGACATGGGAGGTAAGTTTATCAATTTTCTTATTGATACTGGAGCCACTTACTCTGTCCTTATTCAGCACTCTCGCCCTATTGTCTTTCTAACCTTAAAATTGTTGTCATAGAAGGGGAAACTAAAACATGCCATCAGACAATGTCTTTAACCTGTAACTATAAGAGTCAATTGGTAACTCATGTTTTTCTAGTCCTTCCATCTTGTCCCACCCCATTACGTGGATGATACTTAATGTATAAATTGGGTAGCCGATTTGCTCTGACTGTAGAGGGGGATGGCTTGTTCTCTTTAATGTCTGGAGAGCTAGAACCATACCCTGCTATCCCTTCCAATGTCTGGAAGGAAGTTAACCCACAGGTCTGAGATTGTGATATTCCAGGATGGGCACTTACAGCCCAACCCATCAAGATGACCTTAAAAGACCCAACTAATATACCTCATAAGAAACAATATCCTCTAAAACCTGAGGCCAAAGTTGGGTTACAACCACTTATTGATAAGTTTCTAAGACATGGTATGTTAAAGCCTTGTCAATCTCCATATAACACCCCAATTTTAACAGTAAAAAATTCTAATGAGGAATATTGGATGGTACAAGACTTAAGAGCTATAAATAAAGCAGTAATGGCTATTCATCCCATAGTACCTAATCCGTACACTATTCTCACCCATGTCCCTGATGACGCCAACTGGTTTACAGTACTTGACTTAAAAGATACCTTTTTTGCATCCCACTAAGTGAGGAAACACAGCCACTATTTGTTTTCGAATAGACTTCTCCTTCAAGCCCACAGGCTGCTCAGTTAATCTGTACAGTCTTACCACAAGGATTTAAAAACAGCCCTCATCTATTTGAAGCTCTACTTAGCAAAGATCTCCGTGATGTATCCTTATCTAAGGGGACAATAATTCAGTATGTAGATGACATTTTAATCTGTAGTTCCACAAAGGAGACATCTGATGAAAATTGTATAACTTTACTTAATTTTTTGGCAGACAGAGGGTATCATGTATCCCCTAAAAACGCACAAATATCTCAACAAAAGGTACACTATTTAGGATATGATCTAACACCTGGTCACTGTATTCTACCTACTAATACAAAAAGGGCCATACTAGATCTTGAGCTTCCAACTACAAAAAAATTTCGCACTTTTCTAGGTATGGCAGGTTTTTGCTGCCTGTGGATTCCTGGGTTTGGACTCCTAGCCAAACCATTATATGACTCAGTTAAAGGCCCTGATGAAGAACCTTTGCTCTGGAATAAAGCTCAGCAGACAGCCTTTCAGACATTAAAAGCTAAACTTCTGTCATCTCCAGCTTGGGTGTTGCCAAACTTGGAAAAGCCTTTCACTCTATATGTAGCAGAAAAGCAAAGCCAAGCCTTGGGAGTTCTCATCCAAAAATTAGGGAATGAATCAAAGTTGGTGGGCTATTTTTCAAAGTCACTTGACAATGTAGCCAAGGGTGGCCAGCTTGCCTATGAGCACGGCTGCCACAGTCCTTCTGGTAGAAGAAGCCTCAAATATCACAATGGGACAGTCCCTAACAGTGATGACCCTGCATCAGGTCCAGAATGTCCTAGAAACCAAGGGCCACCAATGGATGAGGGGAGGCCGCCTTACTAGATGCCAGGCTATTCTTTTAGACACACATGAAGTAATACTTAAAATCTATTCAAACTTTAAATCCAGCTTCTCTGATGCATGTACCTGACCATTATACCTCTATAGAACATAACTGATCAGAGGTTATTGATCTTGTCTACTCTAGCAGGCCAGATTTAAAGGACTCTCCTATTGAAAATGCAGATGAGGGGTGCCTGGGTGGCTCAGTGGGTTGGGGCCTCTGCCTTTAGCTCGGATCATGATCTCTGGGTCCTGGGATCGAGCCCCGCATCGGGCTCTCTGCTCCGCGGGGAGCCTGCTTCCTCCTCTCTCTCTGCCTGCCTCTCTGCCTAGTTGTGATTTCTCTCTGTCAAATAAATAAAGTAAAAAAAAAAAAGAAAATGTAGATGATAACTGGTTTACTGATGGCAGCAGCTTCTTGGACAAGGGAGTAAAAAGGGCTGGATATACTATAATCAGTTTGATTAAAAGTATTGAGGCAAAAACGCCTTCCAATAAACACTTCTGCTCAAAAAGCTGAAATAATAGCACTTACTCATGCTCTTCAGTTGACAAAAGGTCTAAGAATTAACATTTATACTGACTCCAAATATGCCTTCCTGGTACTACATGTCCATGGAGCTATTTGGAAGGAAAGGGGAATCCTACCAAACCATAACTCCCCAATCAAATATGGGCCTGAGATCATAACCCTTCTTGAGGCTGTACAGTGCCCAAGGAGGTAGCAGTAATTCACATCAAAGGACATCATAATGATACGACCTTAGAATCTAAAGGAAACAATTTAGCGGACCATGCAGCCAAAGAGGCAGCAAAAGATAAACAGATATTAAGCCTTATACCAGTCTTAACTCCAAAGGAGTCCATAAGTCCTGTCTATTCAGACAAAGATTCTCATATTGCTCAGGAGTGAGGATATACTAAAAATACACAAGACTGGCTTAATAACAATGAGGGGAAAATTTTTATGTCTAAAAATATTCAATGAAAGATAATATAGGACTTGCGTCAGGCTACTTATTTGGGCAAAGATGCTTTAAAACATTTAATTAAAAATATATTTGATGGAGTAAATTTGACAGCCACAATAAAACAGGTTGGCGAATCCTGTGTTATCTGTGCCCAAGTAAACCCAGAAGGTGGAGTTCACATTCCCTCTCTTTTGAAACCAGTCCAAAGGCATGGATCCTATCCAGGAGAGGACTGGCAACTTGATTTCACACAAATGCCACCTTGCAAAGGCTATAAGTATCTATTAGTATTCATTGATACCTTCACAGGATGGGTCAAGGCCTTTCCATGTAAAACTGAAAGAGCTGTAGAAGTAACTAAGATTTTGTTACGAGAACTTATCCCTAGATTTGGTCTTCTTCGATCTCTTCAAAGTGAAAATGATCCTTCTTTAACTGTTCAAATAACTCAACAAATAGCCCAAGCATTAAAAATTAAATATTTCTTGCATTCAGCCTGGCATCCGCAATCCTCTGGAAAGGTAGAAAAAACTAATCATACTTTAAAATGTCATCTTACTAAGCTTAGTCTAGAAACCCAGGAAAATTGGGTCACTCTCCTACCAATAGGACTCCTCAGGATGAGAACTGCTCCAAAACAACCTCTAGGACTCAGCCTTTTTGAGTTATAATATGGAAAACCATTTCTTTCTGTAGACCTGTTATTAGATGAAGATTATAATGTTATAATGCTTTGTTAAATTATTCACTGGAAGCTGGTTTAATTCATAAGCTACTCAATGAATATACAAATCATATACTCCCCAAAACTGATTTAACTATAGTTGAAAACCCACCCCACGTAAATCCTGGAGATATGGTTTATTTAAAGAATTGGAAGTCAGATATAACAGAAAACCTACATTCAAAAGGGAAAAGCCCATATTGGGTCATACTATGTACTCCCACTGTGGTAAAGCTAAAAGGACACTCTTCATGGGTCCATATATCTAGAATAAAACCTGTACCTCCTTCACGGGAAGCCAGTGAGGAAATTCATGTGCCTTCTTACCCCTATGAGCCCATAGAAGACCTCAAACTTCCCTTCAAACAAAAATGAAGGTTGTATATATTCTCTTTATCTTCCTTTCACCTATCTTAACTGACAATTCCTTCCTACAGTAGGCACAACATTATGCTGAAATACAAAATCAAACAGATTGTTGGATATGTGGAATTTTGCCTATGTCAAGTACATCCAGGTTACCCTGGTGGGTTTCCCCTTTACAGGGCATTGATTGGCATTCTCTGCAGGATTATATTTCAGATATAATAGACAGAGACAGTATGCATCAGGATAAATCTATCACTAATCAAGATGTTTCTTCCTGGCCCATGATCAGTGAAACATGGAATTTACCAGGACATAACCAAAGTTTTTCATACTCTCAAACTATTAAAATCCTAACTGACCTTACAAGCCTACAAATTAATACCCACCAACTAGGGCCCGAGCTATTAAACCCTACTTATCGCTATACTGAGGATGGCATATATCAAATTTGGGATACATATTTGTGGCTCACACCCACTACTGGACAGCTCAGTCAAAAGGCAGTTTTATGCTGGGAACAAAGAAATCATACATATGATACTCAGGCAAATAACACACGACATCTAGGATGGCTATCATTAGAAATGTGTCCCCAAATAATAGTACTCCAGACTACTCATTGGTTCGCTACTGATTGGGTAAGGCGACCTGGCATTAGATGGCCAGCTCCAAATGGAACCCACTGGATATGTGGAACTAATCTCTGGCCCTGGCTTCCTCCAGGGTGGATAGGTCTCTGCACCTTAGGATTTGAGTGGATTCATGGGTGCATTATTAAAGTCATCACTACTCCAGCTAATAGCCCAATTTAAAGTAAAGATAGACATGATCTGTTTTTAAATGGTATGATCACTTAACATCCATTTTTGCTCTATCTGTGGGACTAGAGGATGTCTTCTGTCATGTGGAAACCCTTAATAAATATACTGCAAAGGCACTCAATGATTCACTAAATAGCATCTCCTTACTTAATATCAAAGTCACACAGATATGCAAGGCAGTCCTACAAAATAAGATGGCCTTATATGTCCTGACAGCAGCACAGGGACACAGGTGTGCAATTATCAAAGCAGAATGTTGTGTGTACATCCCAGAATATCACAAAAATGTCACAGGACTAATAAAAGATATTAATACCCAGATTGAGGCTCTACAGGATCCTTCTCTCTCTCTCAGTAATTGGTTAAGTTCCTGGTTTAAAGGAGGATTATGGCTAACATTTAAAAATCTCCTTTTTGGACTTCTCATACTTATAGTCTTATTAATCTTAATGTGTTGCCTTGTTCAATGTTTCTCTGTTTGGTGCCGAGACTCCATTGCCGCAATGACTTCACAACAACAGATGATCCTCACCACGCACAGAGACACTTCTTCACTGTCAGCAATGGATTCAGCTGCCTCTGTCTTTCATACCTCCCCCTACATATTCCTTGCTGATCAATGTTGATCCAAGTAGGTACGGGCAACTCTACACCTCTAATCAGCAGGAAGAAGTTACAAAAGATGAGACCTTGCACCCTCAACAACCTTAAATATTTAAGGGCTAAAATTGTTCATGGGGGAATGATGTGGGAAACAGAGGCCGAAGAAAATCATTAAATTTCCTTACCTACTGACAAGCCCTTGAAACAGGCAGAGTGGCTCTCCTCTAGGGACTCAACTGCCCTCACCTTGACGTTTTACTAAGGGCAAAGGACAATCCTAGCCTGAGCAGTCCCCTACCCTCAACCAGGACCCTGTAAGTCTACTTTAACAATTCCTTTAGGAAACTTTATCTCTAAACCTCCAAGATAGTGCTGACAATCATTCCCAAGCATATGACCCACTGATATACATCTAAAGGGTCTCACGAGAAGGTTTTTATTCCTGTAATAAATAACCTTTCTCCCAAACAATAGTTAGCCCCTCAAGATCCTAGAAACCTTGCTTCCAAAATTCCTTAGAGACTTACACCATCCCTAACCCCCTCACAACTTACAAGTATATAATAGACCACTTCTCACATCCCTCGCATCTCTTTCTGCCCATGGGTCTTGTCCCCATGCTTTAATAAACCACCTTTTTGCACCAAAGATGTCTTAAGAATTCTTTCTTAGCCATCGTCTCCAGACCTTGCCCCACTGAACCTCACCTAGATCCCAGAACTTCATCACTACCAACAGTTTTTGATTCAGCAAGTTTATGTTGTTTATTGATTTAGGCCCATATTTATAGAATCACTGCTTTGAACTAAGTCTTGAATATTCCCCAAAGTCATATGTTGTAGTACTAACCCCTAATGTGCTGGTACTTGGAGTGGGGCCTTGGGAGGTATTAAGTTATGTCATCATAAGGAACCTTATGGGACCTTCACAATGTGAATAGTGTCCTCATAAGAAGAGGAAGAGAGAGGACATCCCTCTCCCTCTACATGAGTACTCACCCATGATAAGCCATGTAAACACACTGAGAAGGCAGCCGTCTATAAGCCAAGAAACAAGATCTCTCCATGTGACACCTTAATCTTGAATTTACCATCCTCCAGCATTGTAAGAAGCAAACATCTGTTGTCTAAGTTAGTGTGTGGTATTTTTATAGCAGCCAACCAGGCTGAGACAACCACTGTTTTAAAATAATCAGTGAAGCAAAACTCTAATAATAAGATATTTAGGGACCAGTCAAAATAGAGTGTATGCACACCTTCTATTTCCTATTTAAATAGCCCTATGCAAATATTCTAAAAGTTTACAATCTCTGTCTTCTACTTTCTTCTCTGTTTTGGGTAGGTAGATGTAGATTTCAATAGGACATCTATTACAAAGGATGAAGATGTTTGGATCTTTTTATAACTTTTTCTTGGGAAGCATGATAGACAGTAATAGTATCAAACATAACACAATTGTTTCATTTCAACAAGGATAATAGGAAGGAAATTTGTTTATTAGAAAAAAAATTATAAGTTTGGAACCACATTTGTGCCATCCTTCCCCCAAAAATTCATATTTAAGATTTTCTACTTGCTTCAATAATATGATTGTAAGGGCCTATTTAGCCAGAGGGATTCCATATTGGATTAAACAGTGATTTTGTTGTTTATGCAATAAAACTTAAACAGACAGTGCTCCCCCCCCCCCCCCCCCCCCGCCTCAGGGACTTACTTAAAAGCAAGCCTGGGAAACCAGTCCCAGGTAACAAAGCTAAACACAAGGTGGGTCAGGCCAGGTGGAGGTATCCAATCAGTGGGGGCGCATACTGGCTCTCTAGCTACCAAGGAATGTGGGTCTTGCCTTTTGGGCACCAATTCAGACCAAGGTGATAGGCTAGTTCAAATATCTACTAGGGTAAATTGTAATTCAATTGGCCACCCATCTGTGACCTAGCATGACTGTGCAGATTTCTCTGTGTGTTACAATTTCATTGGACACCTATGCGTGGCCAGGCCCAACCACATGGCCTTTGTCCTTAAAAGCTAGTCTGTAAAGCAAAGAGGGGTTGCCCTCTCTGTAAGAGGTGTGGCCCCAGCCAGTCGGTTTGATTCTTAATCCTTGGTGTGAAATAAAGCTTTGCTTGACCTTTGCTTTATATCAGTCTCACTCCTTTAATCATGGACCCATTATTGGGGGACTTTTCAATGATGTTTATCTCTTTTGAGGAGATAACCCTCTTCTTTGACAGCAATAGCTGGCAACCTTATGACATTCTGTATTTTTCAAGAAAAAGAAATTCATTAAATGTATAGTGAGGATTAAAGAAATTTCAAAATGTCTGAGGTTATAAGATTCAAGCAAAAACTAATAACCAACTATACACTGTTAACAGGAAAACTAATTGAAATATATGCACTCAAGGGAGGTATAAAAGGATGGGAAATAAACATGTCATGCAAATATTAGGAAAAAATATCAGTATCGACCAACTTGATATTATTGACATTGTTGAACACTTCTCCCAACAGTAGCAGAATGCATAGTATTTTAAAGCACACAATTAACATCCATCAAGATATAATCAATTATGAGTTGGATATGTTACTTACATGTGCTTTTTGTTTGTTTGAAATATTCCATTGCATTCCACTGTCCTTTGAAATAAATTAAATTGGAGAGATATTTTAAACCATGGAAGGACATTTTAATTTTTAATGCCAATTCTTTATCAAGAAAGAATCTTAAACTCATTATCTTCACTGAGGAAAGAGTTACTGACAAATTAAAACCAGACAAAGGCAAAATTCTTTGCCTCCCAAAAGAATTTGCCTTTTACAGGAGGTCAATGCCCCAGCCAAAGGAGCAAAGTTTTTATCCTGTTGGCTTATTTCTTTCTTTTCTTGTCCTTTTCCCCCCTTCCTTTCCTTCTCTTTCTTTTCTTCCTTCCCCTCCTCTTTTCTTTCCTCTTTTTTCTTCCCTATAGGGAGTTATTAAAAAACTTAACAATTTTCTTTTTAAATTGAAGCCTTTCACCCCCCCCAACCCACAAAGAAATGCAGAGGGCCACATGCAGTGCCTCATTTGCATATGTTTGGAGCATTGGAAGCTTGACTACCCTACATTCTTCCATGAATGGACCTTAGGAGCTTCTTTGAAGGTTCTAGCAGAGAAGTACTGCTATTTGTATACCCTTGAGTGAAGAACAATCCTCCTCTCATTGGGAAGTTCATCCTCTTTGACCCAACATGCAGCTTCAGGAGCAATGCTTATGAAGCAGTGAGGGAGGAAGGAGACACCCAGATAACCAGCCAGATCAGCCAAATCAACCCTGAAAATCAAGGGGTAAGAGATGTCACAGCCAGATCATTCTCAGCCAAGTATTTTTTTTTAATTGAGGTATAATTAACAAAAAATGTCCTATTAGTTTTCAGCAACTTTATGTAAACTCATTGATAGCTAGTGTTTTCTAAATGGATTAGATTCTTCCAATTTGACAAACTCATTTAACATTTGGAAAGGAAAGTAAGGTAGATGCCCCCTTTTGTTTACAGTGCAAGTAGGCAGGTTCCAGATGACATGAGTGGGACAGAAGATATCCTCCATGTTCCATTGTCTAGTAATCAACTTTGTGGGAATGGGAAGGTGGGGTTGTAGTCACAGTGCTAGTAGTGGTAGTAGCAGTTTCCTAAACTCTAGAGGCAGGAATAGAGCTGTGACCTTGAAAATAAAGACCAATGATCAAATTTTGGCTTTTGATCCTCCAGCCCTTCCAATGATTGTTTTTCTTTAATATTTGACTTCTGGGCAGCACGTGGGTGGCTCAGTCATCAAGCACCTGCATTTCGCTCTGATCATGATCCCAGGGTCCTGGAATTGAGCCCTGCGTTGGGCTCCCTGCTTGGCTGGAAGCCTGTTTCTCCCCTCTCACTCCCCCTGCTTGTGTTCCCTGTCTCACTGTCCCTCTCTCTGTCAAATAAATAAATACAAATCTTTTAAAAAATCTGATTTTTTAAAAAGACTTGTATTTATTTGACAGAAAGAGAGACCACAAGTAGGCAGAGAGGCAGGCAGAGAGAGAGAGGGGGAAGCAGGCTCCCCGCTGAGCAGAGAGCCTCATGTGAGGCTCGATTCCAGGACCCTGGGATCATGAATTGAGCTGAAGGCAGAGGCTTAACCCACTGAGCCACCCAGGCACCCCTAAAAAATCTGATTTTTTTAAGTCAGTTTTATTAGGGTACAATTTACATAGAGTAAAATTCACTCTTCTTTACCTCCTTAATATCCCTTACCCAGTTACTCCATCTCCCAAACCCTCTCCCCTCCAGCAACCCTCAGTTTGTTTCCCATGATTAAGAGTCTCTTATGTATTGTCTCTCCTCTGATTTCATCCTGTTTTATTTTTTCCTCTCTTCCCCTATGAACTTCTCTTTTGTTTCTTAAATACTGCATATCAATGGGAGCGTATGATAATTGTCTTTCCCTGATTGACTTATTTTGCTTAACATAATATCTTCTAGTTCCACCCATGTCATTGCAAAAAGGGATTATTTCAGTTTTCTTGATGGCTGTGTAGTATTCCGTTTTGTATATCTATCTATCTATCCATCTATCTATCTACACCATGTCTTCTTTATCCATTCACCTGTCAATGGACATCTGGGGTCTTTCCATAGTTTGGCTATTGTGGACATTGCTGCTATAAACATTGGATGAAGGTGCCCCTTTGGATCACATTTGTATCTTTGGAGTAAATACACAGTACCTAATTTAGGACACCTAATTCCCTACTTCTCCCACCATTTGGATAATGGTTTCTGTTTCCTGCATCAAAACATCACAGAGTCTCTTAGAACACATTTCTATAACTTTAGAATAACTAAATAACTATCTTGATTCAACAAAATAGAGAAATACATGAAAAAGAACAGAGTACCTTTGACCAGTGGAACAGAGTAGAGAGCCCAGATATGGACCCTCAACTCTATGGTGAAATAATCTTAGACAAAACAGGAAAAAATATTCAATGGAAAAAAGACAGTCTCTTCAATAAATGGTGCTGGAAAAACTGGACAGCGATATGTAGAAGAAGGAAACTCGACCATTCTCTTACACCGTACACAAAGTAAACTCAAAATGGATAAAAGACCTCAAGGTGAGACAGGAATCCATCAGAATACTAGAGGAGAACATAGGCAGTAACCTCTTCGATATCAGCCACAGCAACTTCTTTTAAGATATGTCTCCAAAGGCAAAGTAAACAAAAGTGAAAATGAATTTTGGGACTTCATCAAGATCAAAAGCTTCTGCACAGCAAAGGAAACAGTCAACAAAACAAAGAGGCAACCCACGGAATGGGAGAAGATATTTGCAAATGACAGTACAGACAAAAGGTTGATATCCAGTATCTATAAAGAAGTCCTCAAACTCAACACACACAAAACAGATAATCATATAAAAAAATGGGCAGAAGATATGAACAGACATTTCTCCAAGGAAGACATACAAATGGCTATCAGACACATGAAAAAATGTTCATCATCACTAGCCATCAGGGAGACTCAAATTAAAACTACATTGAGATACCACCTGACACCAGATAGAATGGCCAAAATTAGCAAGACAGGAAACAACGTGTGTTGGAGAAGATGTGGAGAAAGGGGAACCCTCTTACACTGTTGGTGGGAATGCAAGTTGGTGCAACCACTTTGGAGAACAGTGTGGCGATTCCTCAAGAAATTAAGAATAGAGCTTCCCTATGACCCTGCAATTGCACTGCTGGGTATTTACCCCAAGGATACAGATGTAGTGAAAAAAAGAGCCATCTGTACTCCAATGTTTATTGCAGCAATGGCCATGGTTGCCAAACTGTGGAAAGAACCAAGATGCCCTTCAACGGATGAATGGATAAGGAAGATGTGGTCCATATACACGATAGAGTATTATGCCTCCATCAGAAAGGATGAATACCCAACTTTTGTAGCAACATGGATGGGACTGGAAGAGATTATGCTGAGCGAAATAAGTCAAGCAGAGAGAGTCAAGTATCATATGGCCTCACTTATTTGTGGAGCATAGCAAAGCATGGAGGACATGGGGATAATGGAGAGGAGAGGGAGTTGAGGGAAATTGGAAGGGGAGATGAACCATGAGAGAATATGGACTCTGAAAAACAACCAGAGGGTTTTGAAGGGGTGGGGGGGTGGGAGGTTGAGGAACCAGGTGGTGGGTAATAGGGAGGACACGTACTGCATGGAGCACTGGGTATGGTGCAAAAACAATGAACACTGTTATGCTGAAAATAAACAAAAAAAAAACAAAAAAGTACAGAGTACTTCATAGTGATAAAAAATTGCAGTAAAAGAACAAGCTTCCTATTATTCAAGTACAAATAAGAACACCAGTGGACTAGGATATAATTTATACTGTTGGAAGAAGGTAGTCATCAAGTACCCCTGGTGAACTGAAGCTAACACCATCACTTAACTACCACAGGCTCCAGAAAACCGTCAGACAATCAACAAATTATAGATGCTTAAAATTGATTTGTATCCTATAAATTTTTAAGAAGTTTATAAAATAATCAAAAGAGAACTAGATTTAGAATATGAATACCTAGAAACAATTAGGTGCATGATTTGGAGAAATTCTAAAGAACCTATCCCATCTGCTAATGGGAAAACAGCAGTATCCTTCCAGAATTGATGTGAGGCTTAAGGAAATAATATATGAAAAAAAAAGTGTGTGTGTGTGTGTTTTTTTTAAAAGATTTTATCTATTTGACAGACAGATAACAGGAGAGGGAATACAAGCAGGGGGAGTGGAGGAGGGAGAAGCAGTCTTCCTGCTAAGAGACAGCCCTATGTAGGGCCCAATCCTGACCAATCATGACCTCAGCCTAAGGCAGAAGCTTAATGACTGAGCCATCCAGGCAGCCCAAGAAAGTGCTTCTTAAAGAGAAAAATACTCCACACTTTTACATTTTATCTCTAGTCATTCTTCAGCAATATTTTTTAAATCCATAATTTTACAATTCTTATGTAGTGATCCATTCTGGTCCCTTTAGTTCATGGCTCTTCTCTGCTAATTCATTCTGAGTTTGGCATAGCTAATCAGTGGAGATGAAACTTGTTTCATGTAAGTATGACCCATCTTGTGAGATACTGAACTTGGATAAATTCTTCCTCTTTATTTTTGCACCATATTGCATAATTTATTGCATATTGCATATTTCATGATAATAAAGACAAATTAAATGGAAACTTGTTTCACTTTAAACATACACATAAAGAATATTTTATAAATAAATCTTTCTTTACCTTAACATTAATGGCTTACATTATTATCTTCTGAGGTTTTCGCTATGATTTCTATATTATTTATAATATAAAAATACTTAGGTAAGTTTTGTTACAATATTAGACAATGGAAACTATGAGGGAACCAGGACACAAATATTCAGTAACAACAACAAAAAAAGATCACTGACCTCTCATCAGAAATAGAGCCACAAAGACAGTAGGAACAACATCTTTAAAGTGATGAAGGAAAATAAAGTATCTCAATGAGGAATTGTATATCTGTTGTAAATATGTTTCAAGAATAAAACACAGTCAAGATATTTTTGTTTATAAAAACTAAGAAAATCTACCACGGATATCACTGTGATATAGGAATTTCTTATGAATGAATGGAAATGAGTCCATGTGGAAAGTCAGATATTTAGGAAGAAACAACTCTGAAGATAATAATTCTGTAAACAAATAGAAATGAGTATTTTCTCTATTAATCTCTTTAAATACATATGAATGCTTAAAGCAAGAATTATGATTTATATTGCGGGTTATATATATGTAGATGTATTACACATGACAACTACACAGCTTTATACCTTATAAAAGCTGTATAAATAACTTTATATGAAACACACATTGTTCAGTTTTGGGTGAAATGGTAAAGTATTATCTTTAAACTAACTTTGAAAAAAGCTAACAATTATGTATTGCAATCTTGAAAGCAACCATACATGCATACAAACAAAGTAGAGAGGTATAACAAAAATGTTGGAAATGTAAAACAAATAGTGAAATCTTAGTCCCAAGTCCAACCACCCTATCAATATATATACAGCAGAATATTATTCAGCCATCAAAAAATGAAATCTTGAAATTTGCAATGAAATGAAATGTATGGGGCTACAGAATATTATGTTATGCAAAATAAGTCAGGCAGAGAAAGATAAATGAAATTTGATTTCACTCATATGTAGAATCTAAGAAACAAAATAAACAAACAATGAGGAAAAAGCAAACAAAAAGCAAACAAAAAAACAAAAAGAAAGAGCGAAGTAGGCAAACCAAGGAAGAGACTCTTAACTATAGGGAATGAAATGATGATTACCAGAGGTGAGGTTAGTGGGGAAGAGTAAAATATGGGATGGGGATTAAGATGTGCACTTAAAAAAATTTTTTTTAATTTATTTTATTTTTTATTAACATATAATATATTATTAGCCCCAGGCGTACAGGTCTGTGAATCACCAGGTTTATACACTTCACAGTACTCAGCATAGCACATACCTTCCCCAATGTCAATAACCTCACCACCCTCTCCCTAACCCCTCCCCCTGCAAAACTCAGTTTCTTTTGTGAGGTTAAGTGTCTTTTATGGTTTCTGTCCCTCCTGATCCCATCTTGTTTCATTAATTCTTTTCCTACTCTCCAAAGCCCTCACATTGCCTCTCAACTACATCATATCAGGGAGATGATATGCTGATTGTCTTTCTCTGATGGACTTATTTTGCTAAGCATATTACCCTCTAGTTCCATCCACATCACAGCAAATGGCAAGATTTCACTTCTTTTGATGGCTGCATAATATTCCATTGTATATATATATCACCTCTTCTTTATCCATTCATCTGCTGTTGGACATCTAGTTTCTTTCCATAGTTTGGCTATTGTGGACATTGTTTCTATAAACATTGGGTGCACATGACCCTTAAATCACTACACTTGTATCTTTAGGGTAAATACCCAGAAGTTCAATAGCTGGGTTGTAGGGTAGCTCTATTTTAAACATGTTGAGGAACCTCCACGCTATTTTCCAGAGTGGTTGCACCAGCTTTCATTCCCACCAACAGTGTAGGAGGGTTCCCCTTTCTCCACATCCTTGCCAGCATCTTTCATTTCCTGACTTGTTAATTTTAGTCATTCTGACTGGTGTGAGGTGGTATCTCATTGTGATTTTGATTTGATTTGTATTTCCCTGATGCCAAGTGATGTGGAACACTTTTTCATGTGTCTTTTGGCCATCTGATGTCTTCTTTGCAGAAATATCTGTTCATGTCCTCTGTCCATTTATTGATTGGATTATTTGTTCTTTGTGTGTTGAGTTTGAAAAGTTCTTTATAGATTTTGGATACTAGCCCTTTATCTGATATGTCGTTTGCAAATATCTTCTCCCATTCTGTCAGTTGTCGTTTGGTTTTGTGGACTGTTCTCTTTACTGCAAAAGCTTTTGGTCTTGATGAAGTCCCCATAGTTCATTTTTCTCTTGCTTCCCTTGCCTTTGCCATTGTTCCTAGGAAGAAGTTGCTGTGGCTGAGTTCGAAGAGGTTGTTGTCTGTGCTCTGGGAAAGGATTTTGATGGATTCCTTTCTCACACTGAGGTCCTTCATCTATTTTGAGTCTATTTTCATGTGTGGTGTAAAGAAATGCTCCAATTTCATTTTTCTGCATGTGACTGTCCAATTTTCCCAACACCATTTATTGAAGAGACTGTCTTTTTTTCCATTGAACATTCTTACTGCTTTATGGAAGATTAGTTGACCACTGAGTTGAGCATCTATTTCTGGGTTCTCTATTCTTTTCCACTGATCTATGTGTCTGTGTTTGTGCCAGTACCATACTGTCTTGATGATGACAGCATTGTAATAGAGCTTGAACTCTGGAATTGTGATGAAACCAACTTTGGCTTTCTTTTTCAATATTCCTCTAGTTATTAGAGGTCTTTTCTAGTTTCATATAAATTTTAGGATGATTTGTTCCATTTCTTTGAAAAAAAAATGATTGGGATTTTGATAGGGATTGCATTAAACTTGTAGATTGCTCTAGGTGGCATGGACATTTTCACAATATTTTTTCTTCCAATCCAGGAGCATAGAACATTTTTCCATTTCGTTGTGTCTTCCTCATTTTCTTTCATGAGTACTTTATAGTTTTCTGAGTATAGATTCTTTACCTCGTTGGTTAGGTTTATTCCTAGGTATATTATGGTTTTGGGTGCAATTATAAATGCGATTGACTCCTTAATTTCTCTTTCTTCTGTCTTGTTGTTGGTGTACAGAAATGCAACTGATTTCTGTGCATTGTTTTAAATCCTGACACTTTACTGAATTCCTGTACAAGTTCTAGCAGATGTGGAGTGGAGACTTTTGGGTTTTCCACATATAGTATCATATCACCTGCAAAGAGTAATAGTTTGACTTCTTCTTAGCCAATTTGGATGCCTTTAATTTCTTTGTGTTGTCTGATTGCTGAGGCTAGGACTTCTAGTCCTATGTTGAATAGCAGTAGTGATAATGGACATCCCTGCCATGTTCCTGACCTTAGCGGAAAAGCTTTCAGTTTTTCTCCATTGTGAATGATATTTGCAGTGGGTTTTCCATAGATGACTTTGATGATATTGAGGTATGTACCTTCCATCCCTACACTTTGAAGAGTTTTGATCAGGAAAGGATGCTGTACTTTGTCAAATCTTTTCTCAGCCTCTATAGAGAGGATCATATGTTTCTTGTTCTTTCTTTTATTAATGTGTTCTATCACATTGATTGATTTGCGGATGTTGAACCAATCTTGCAGCCAGGGACTAAATCCCACTTTTTTCTTGTGAATAATCTTTTTAATGTACTACTGGATCCTATTGGCTAGTATTTTGGTGAGAATTTTCCCATCTGTATTCATCAAGGATATTGTTCTGTAATTGTCTTTTTTGATGGGATCCTTGTCTGGTTTGGGATCAAGGTAATGCTGGCCTCATAAAATGATTTTGGAAGTTTTCCTTCCATTTCTGTATTTTGGAACAGTTTCAGGACAATAGGAATTAATTCTTCTTTAAATGTTTGGTAGAATTCCCCTCGGAAACGGTCTGGCCCTGGGCTCTTGTTTTTTTTTTTTTTTTTTTTTTTTTTTTTTGGAAGTTATTGATGATTGCTTCAATCTCCTTACTGGTTATGGGTCTGTTCAGGTATTCTATTTCTTCGTGGTTCAGTTGTGGTAGTTTATATGTCTCTAGGAATGTTTCCATTTCTTCCAGATTGTCAAAGTTGCTAGCATATAGTTGCTCATAGTATGTTCTTATAATTGTGTGTATTTCGTTAGTGTTGGTTGGATCTCTCCTCTTTTATTCATGATTTTATTTATTTGGGTCATTTCTCTTTTCTTTTTGATAAGTCTGGCAAAGGGTTTATCAATCTTATTAATTCTTTCAAAGAACCAACTCCTCGTTTCATTGATTTGTTCTATTGTTTATTGGCTTCTATTTCATTGATTTCTGCTCTGATCTTTATTATTTCTTTTCTCCTGCTGATTTTAGGCTTTCCTTGTTGTTCTTTCTCCAGCTCCTTTAGGTGTAGGGTTAGGCTGTGTATTTGAGACCTTTCTTTTTTCTTGAGAATGGTTTGTATAGCTATATATTTTTCTCTCAGGACTGCCTTTCCTGCGTCCCACAGATTTTGAACCATTCTGTTTTCATTATCATTTGTTTCCATGAATTTCTTCAATTCTTATTTAATTTCCTGCGTGACCCATTCAATCTTCAGAAGGATGCTCTTTAGTCTCCATGTATTTGGGTTCTTTCCAAATTTCCTCTTGTGATTGAGTTCTAGCTTCAGAGCATTGTGGTCTGAAAATATACAGGGTATGATCCCAGTCTTGATACTGGTTGAGACCTGATTTATGACCCACAATGTGATCTATTCTGGAAAATGTTCCATGTGTGCTAGAGAAGAATGTGTATTCTGTTGCTTTGGGATGGAATGTTCTGAGTAGATCTGTGATGTCCATCTGGTCCAGTGTGTCATTTAAGGCCTTTATTTCCTTGTAGATCTTTTGCTTGGATTATCTGTCCATTTCAGGGAAGGGAGTGTTAAAGTCCCTACTCTTATTGTATTATTGTCAATGTGTTTCTTTGATTATGGTATTCATTTGTTTATATAGTTGACTGCTCCCATGTTAGGGGCATAGATATTTAAAATTGTTAGATCTTCTTGTTTGACAGACCCTTTGAGTAGGATATAGTGTCCTTCCTCATCTCTTATTATAGTCTTTGGCTTAAAATCTAATTGATCTGATATAAGGATTGCCACCCCAGCTTTCTTTTGATGTCCATTAGCATGGTAAATTGTTTTCCACATCCTCACTTTAAATCTGGATGTGTCTTTGGGTCTAAAATGAGTTTCTTGTAGACAGCATATTGATGGGGTTTGTTTTTTTATCCATTCTGATACCCTGTGTCTTTTGAGTGGGACATTTAGCCCATTTACATTCAGGGTAACTATTGAGACATATGAATTTAGTGCCATTGTATTGCCTGTAAGGTGACTTTACTGTATATTGTTTGTCTTCCTTTCTGATCTACTACTTTTATGCTCTCTCTTTGCTTAGAGGACCCCTTTCAATATATCCTGTAGAGCTGGTTTGGTGTTTAGAAATTCTTTTAGTTTTTGTTTGTCCTGGAAACTTTTTATCTCACCTTCTATTTTCAATGATAGCCTAGCTGGATATCGTATTCTTGGCTGCATATTTTTCTCATTTAGTGTTCTGAATATATGCCAGTTCTTTCTGGCCTGCCAGGTCTCTGTGGATAAGTTTGCTGTCAATATAATAATTTTACCATTGTACGTTACAGCCTTCTTGTCCGGGCTTCTTTCAGGATTTTCTCTTTGTTGTCATTTTCACTATTAAAATGACTACTTGTCATTTTCACTATTAGATGGTGGGGTGTGGATCCATTTTCACTGATTTTTGAAGGGGGTTCTCTGCACCTCCTGGATTTTGATGTTTGTTCCCTTTGCCATATTAGGGAAAATTCGCTACAATAATTCTCTCCAATATACCTTCTGCTCCCCTCTCTCTTTCTTCTTCTTCTGGAATACCCATTATTCTAATGTTGTTTCATATTATGGTATCACTTATCTCTTGAATTCTTTCCTCGTGGTCTAGTAGTTGTTTGTCTCTCTTTTGATCAGCTTCTTCTCTGTCATTTGGTCTTCTGTTTCACCAACTCTCTGTTTCAACAGAGAGTGACAACACTCTTTTTGCCTCATTTATCTTAAGAGTAAGATCTTCCATTTTTATTGTTTTTCATAAATAGCTTTTTAAATTTCATCTTGGTTAGATTTTAGTTCTTTTATTTCTCCAGAAAGGGTTTTTATTTCTCCAGACAGGGTTTCTCTAATATCTTCCATGCCTTTTTTTGAGCCCAGCTAGCACCTTGAGAATTGTCAGTCTGAACTCTAGATCTGATATATTACCAATGTCTGTATTGACTAGGTCAATTAAGAAATGGGCAGAAGATTTGAATAGACACTCTTCAAATGATGACATCTAGATGGCTAATGACTAACAAACATATGAAATGATGCTTAACATCACTCATCATCAGGGAAATAAAAATAAAAACCATAATAAGATACTACCTCACACCTGTCAGAATGGCTAAAATTGACAACACTAAAGATAACTGGTGTTGGTGAGGATGCATAGAAAGGGGAAAACTCTTGCACTGTTGGTGGGGAAGAAAACTGGTGAAGTCACTCTGGAAAACAGATTAAAGTTTCCTCAAAAAGTTAAAAATAGAACTATCCTACAATCCAGCCATGGCATTACTTTGTACTTATCCAAAGGATATAAAAATACAGATTCCAATGTGTATATGCACCCTGGTGTTCACAGCAGCATTATCAACAATAGCCAAACTGTGGAAAGAGCCCAAATGCCCATCAACTGATGAACAGATAAAAAAAAATGGTGCATATATATATACAATGAATGCTATTCAGCCATCAAAATGAATGAGATCTTGTCATTTGCAACAATGTGGATGAAGATAGTGTATTATGCTAAGTGAAATAAGTCAGTCAGAGAAAGACAGATACCATTTGGTCACACTCATATGTGGAATTTAAGAAAACAGATGAATATATCAAAAGGAGGAAAAGAAAAAAAGGAGACAGGGAAACAAACCATAAGTGACTCTTACTGGTATAGAACAAAGTGCGGGTTGATGAAGGGAGGTATGTGGGGGATGGGCTAGATGGGTGATAGGTATTATGCCCCATGAGGGCACTTGTGATGAGCACCGGTGCTGTATGTAAGTGAAAAATCACTAAATTCCACTCCAGAAACCGATATTGAACTGTATGTGAATTAACAAATTTAAAAAATAAACTATGATCCTGTATGGAAATTAACAGGCAAATTCCAAAATTTGCATGAAAATGTAAGAATACCTACAATATCTAAAGCAATTAAAAAAATGATTGAAGGATTTATTGCTTGATTTCAATGCTAACCATAAAGCTATCGTAGTTAATACAAATGTAATATGGAAATAAGTTTCTACAAGTAGATGTGTGAAAGACAGAGCAAAGATAGGCTTACATATATGAAGAAACTTTTTAAAATCAAAGACTTGAAAGCATTCCAGTGAAGGAAGAATATCTTTTCAATCTGTTATGCTTGAAAAACTAGCTGCCTATTATTAAAAACAAAAAACAAAAGGAAACAAAAAAAAACCTCGGTCTTTAACTCTTATCATACACAATAACTAATTCAAGATTTATCATAGAACTAAAACTAAAAACGAAACCATGAAACTTCTAGAGTCAACAAAATTATCTTCAAGAATCATGGGTATGCAACAATGCTTAAACAGGACATTGAGAGAAATAACATGTTAAAAATGATAAGTTAGAAGGGGGGGAGGAGTCAAGATGGCAGAGAAGTAGCAGGCTGAGACTACATCAGGTAGCAGGAGATCAGCTCGATAGCGTATCTAAACATTGCAAACACCTACAAATCCAACGGGAGATCGAAGAGAAGAAGAACAGCAATTCTAGAAACAGAAAATCAACCACTTTCTGAAAGGTAGGACTGGCGGAGAAGTGAATCTAAAACGACGGGAAGATAGACCGTGGGGGAGGGGCCGACTCCCGGCAAGCGGTGGAGGAACAGAGCACAAAATCAGGACTTTTAAAAGTCTGTTCCACTGAGGGACATTTCTCCAGAGGCTAAACCAGGGTGAAGCCCAGGTGGGGTCAGCGTGGCCCCAGGTCCTGCAGGGTCACAGAAGGATCGGGGGTGTCAGAGTGTCACAGAGCTCGCAGGTATTGGAACAGAGAAGCCGGCCACAGAGACAGAGCCGAGGACTGAATTCTCAGCTCAGGGTTACCTTGAACTGGTCACGGGCTGGGTGAGCTCAGAGCGCAGCTGGAGACTGGGGATACAGGAGTGATTGGGTGCTGTCCTCCGGGGGCGCACTGAGGAGTGGGGCCCCAGGCTCTCGTCTCCTACGGGCCGGAGACTAGGAGGCTGCCATTTTCATTCCCAACCTCTGGAACTCTACAGAAAGCGTTCAGGGAACAGAAGCTCCCAAAAGCGAACGTGAGCTGATTACTTAGTCCGGCCCCTGGTAAGAGCAGTGCAATCCCGCCTCCGTCAAAGACACTTGAGAGTCACTACAACAGGCCCCTTCCCCAGAAGATCAACTAAATATCCAGCCAGGACGAAGTTCATCTATCAAGGAAAGCAGGTTCAATTCCTAAGACAGCAGTGGAATTCCAGAGGAGGAAAAAGCAAAGCACGGAACTCATGGCTTTCTCCCCATGATTCTTTAGTCTTGCGGCTAATTCAATTTTTTTTCCTTTTTTTCGATTTTTTTTTCTTTTTTCTTCTTCTGCTAAATTTTTTAAAACTTTTACCCTTTTCTTTTTTAACGTTTTTTGACTAGTTTATCTAAATATATATATTTTTTCTTTCTTTTTTATATTTTTTCTTTATTTGTTTTATTTTTTAAATTTTTTTCTTTTTTTTTCTGAACCTCTTTTTATCCCCTTTCTCCCCCCCACAATTTGCGGTCTCTTCTGATTTGGTTACAGCGCATTTTTCTGGGGTCTTTGCCACCCTTTTAGTATTTTATTGGATCCTTCATATCCTCTAATCTGGACAAAATGACAAGGTGGAAAAAATCACCACAAACAAAAGAACAAGAGACAGTACCAAAGGCTAGGGACTTAATCAACACTGACATTGGTAATATGTCAGATCAAGAGTTCAGAATGATGATTCTGAAGGTTCTAGCTGGGCTCGAAAAAAGCATGGAAGATATTAGAGAAACTCTCTCTGGAGATATAAAAGCCCTTTCTGGAGAAATTAAAGAACTAAAATCTAACCAAGTAGAAATCAAAAAAGCGATTAATGAGGTGCAATAAAAAATGGAGGCTCTCACTGCTAGGATCAATGAGGCAGAAGAAAGAATTAGTGATATAGAAGACCAAATGACAGAGAATAAAGAAGCTGAGCAAAAGAGGGACAAACAGCTATTGGACCACGAGGGGCAAATTCGAGAGATAAGTGACACCATAAGACGAAACAACATTAGAATAATTGGGATTCCAGAAGAAGAAGAAACAGAGAGGGGAGCAGAAGGTCTATTGGAGAGAATCATTGGAGAGAATTTCCCTAATATGGCAAAGGGAACAAGCATCAAAATCCCGGAGATGCAGAGAACCCCCCTCAAAGTCAACAATAATAGGTCCACACCCCGTCACCTAATAGTAAAATTTACAAGTCTTAGTGACAAAGAGAAAATCCTGAAAGCAGCCCGGGAAAAGAAGTCCATAACATACAGCGGTAAAAATATTAGATTGGCAGCAGACTTATCCACAGAGACCTGGCAGGCCAGAAAGAGCTGGCATGATATATTCAGAGCACTAAACGAGAAAAACATGCAGCCAAGAATACTCTATCCAGCTAGGCTATCATTGAAAATAGAAGGAGAGATAAAAAGCTTCTAGGACAAACAAAAACTGAAAGAATTTGCAAACACCAAACCAGCTCTCCAGGAAATATTGAAAGGGGTCCTCTATGCAAAGAGAGAGCCTAAAAGTAGTAGATCAGAATGGTACAGAGACAATATACAGTAACAGTCATCTTACAGGCTAATAATGGCACTAAATTCATATCTCTCAATAGTTACCCTGAATGTTACTGGGCTAAATGCCCCAATCAAAAGACACAGGGTATCAGAATGGATAAAAAAACAAAACCCATAAGAATGTTGCCTACAAGAAACTCATTTTAGACGCGAAGACACCTCCAGATTTAAAGTGAGGGAGTGGAAAACAATTTACCATGCTAATGGGCATCAGAAGAAAGCTGGGGTGTCAATCCTTATATCAGATCAATTAGATTTTAAGCCAAAGACTATAATAAGAGATGAGGAAGGACACTATATCCTACTCAAAGGGTCTGTCAAACAAGAAGATCTAACAATTTTAAATATCTATGCCCCTAACGTGGGAGCAGCCAACTATGTCAACCAATTAATAACAAAATCAAAGAAACACATCAATAATAATACAATAATAGTAGGGGACTTGAACACTACCCTCACTGAAATGGACAGATCATCCAAGCAAAGATCAACAAGGAAATAAGGGCCTTCAATGACACACTGGACCAGATGGACATCACAGATATATTCAGAAAATTTCATCCCAAAGCAACAGAATACACATTCTTCTCTAGTGCACATGGAACCTTCTCCAGAATAGATCACATCCTGGGTCACAAATGAGGTCTCAACCAGTATCAAAAGATTAGGATCATTCCCTGCATATTTTCAGACCAGAATGCTCTGAAGCTAGAACTCAATCACAAGAGGAAAGCTGGAAAGAACCCAAATACATGGAGACTAAACAGCATCGTTCTAAAGAATGAATGGGTCAACCAGGAAATTAAAGAAGAATTGAAAAAATTCATGGAAACAAATGATAATGAAAACACAATGGTTCAAAATCTGTGGGACACAGCAAAGGCAGTCCTAAGAGGAAAATATATAGCGGTACAAGCCTTTCTCAAGAAACAAGAAAGGTCTCAAGTACACAACCTAACCCTACATGTAAAGGAGCTGGAGAAAGAACAAGAAAGAAACCCTAAACCCAGCAGGAGAAGAGAAATCATAAAGATCAGAGCAGAAATCAATGAAATAGAAACCAAAATCAATAGAAAAAAATCAATGAAACTAGGAGCAGGTTCTTTGAAAGAACCAATAAGATTGATAAACCCCTGGCCAGACTCATCAAAAAGAAAAGAGAAAGAATCCAAATAAATAAAATCATGAATGAAAGAGGAGAGATCACAACTAACATCAAAGAAATACAGACAATTATAAGAACATACTATGAGCAACTCTACGCCAACAAATTTGACAATCTGGAAGAAATGGATGCATTCTTAGAGACATATAAACTACCACAACTGAACCAGAAAGAAATAGAAAACCTGAACAGGCCCATAACCAGTAAGGAGATTGAAACAGTCATCAAAAATCTCCAAACAAATAAAAGCCCAGGGGAAGATGGCTTCCCAGGGGAATTCTACCAAACATTTAAAGAAGAACTAATTCCTATTCTCCTGAAACTGTTCCAAAAAATAGAAATGGAAGGAAAACTTCCAAACTCATTTTATGAGACCAGCATCACCTTGATCCCAAAACCAGACAAGGATCCCACCAAAAAAGAGAACTACAGACCAATATCTTTGATGAACACAGATGCAAAAATTCTTGCCAAAATACTAGCCAATAGGATTCAACAGTACATTAAAAGGATTATTCACCACGATCAAGTGGGATTTATTCCAGGGCTGCAGGGTTGGTTCAACATCCACAAATCAATCAAAGTGATAGAACACATTAATAAAAGAAAGAACAAGAACCATATGATACTCTCAATAGATGCTGAAAAAGCATTTGACAAAGTACAGCATCCCTTCCTGATCAAAACTCTTCAAAGTGTGGGGATAGAGGGCACATACCTCAATATTATCAAAGCCATCTATGAAAAACCCACCGCAAATATCATTCTCAATGGAGAAAAACTGAAAGCTTTTCCGTTAAGGTCAGGAACACAGCAGGGATGTCCATTATCACCACTGCTATTCAACATAGGACTAGAAGTCCTAGCCTCAGCAATCAGACAACAAAAGGAAATTAAAGGCATCCAAATCAGCAAAGAAGAAGTCAAACTATCACTCTTCGCAGTTGATATGATACTATATGTGGAAAACCCAAAAGACTCCACTCCAAAACTGCTAGAACTTGTCCAGGAATTCAGTAAAGTGTCAGGATATAAAATCAATGCACAGAAATCAGTTGCATTTCTGTACACCAACAACAAGACAGAGGAAAGAGAAATTAAGGAGTCAATCCGATTTACAATTGCACCCAAAACTATAAGATAGCTAGGAATAAACCTAACCAAAGAGACTAAGTATCTATACGCAGAAAATTATAAAGTACTCATGAAAGAAATTGAGGAAGACACAAAGAAATGGAAAATGTTCCATGCTCCTGGATTGGAAGAATAAATATTGTGAAAATGTCCATGCTACCTAAAGCAATCTACACATTTAATACAATCCCTATGAAAATACCATCCATTTTTTTTCAAAAAAATGGAACAAATAATCCTAAAATTTATATGGAACCAGAAAAGACCTCGAATAGCCAAAGGCATATTGAAAAAGAAAGCCAAAGTTGGTGGCATCACAATTCCGGACTTCAAGCTCTATTACAAAGCTGTCATCATCAAGACAGCATGGTACTGGCACAAAAACAGACACATAGATCAGTGGAACAGAATAGAGAGCCCAGAAATCGACCCTCAACTCTATGGTCAACTAATGTTCGACAAAGCAGGAAAGAATGTCCAATGGAAAAAAGATAGCCTCTTCAATAAATGGTGCTGGGAAAATTGGACAGCCACATGCAGAAAAATGAAATTGGACCACTTCCTTACACCACACACGAAAATCGACTCAAAATGGATGAAGGACCGCAATGTGAGAAAGGAATTCATCAAAATCTTTGACGAGAATGCAGGCAGCAACCTCTTCGACCTCAGCTGCAGCAACATCTTCCTAGGAACAATGGCAAAAGCAAGGGAAGTAAGGGCAAAAATGAACTATTGGGATTTCATCAAGATCAAAAGCTTTTGCACAGCAAAGGAAACAGTTAACAAAACCAAAGGACAACTGACAGAATAGGAGAAGATATTTGCAAATGACACATCAGATAAAGGGCTAGTATCCAAAATCTATAAGGAACTTAGCAAACTCAACACCCAAAGAACAAACAATCCAATCAAGAAATGGGCAGAGGACATGAACAGACATTTCTGCAAAGAAGACATCCAGATGGCCAACAGACACATGAAAAAGTGCTCCACGTCACTCGGCATCAGGGAAATAAGAGTCAAAACCACAATGAGATACCACCTCACACCAGTCAGAATGGCTAAAATTAACAAGTCAGGAAATGACAGATGCTGGCGAGGATGTGGAGAAAAGGGAACCCTCCTACACTGTTGGTGAGAATGCAAACTGGTGCAACCACTCTGGAAAATAGCATGGAGGTTCCTCAAAATGTTGAAAATAGAACTACCCTATGACCCAGCAATTGCACTACTGAGTATTTACCCTAAAGATACAAACATAGTGATCTGAAGGGGCACGTGTACCCGAATGTTTATAGCAGCAATGTCTACAATAGTCAAACTATGGAAAGAACCTAGATGTCCATCAACAGATGAATGGATAAAGAAGAGGTGGTGTATATACACAATGGAATACTATGCAGCCATCAAAAGAAATGAAAGTTTGCCATTTGCGACGACGTGGATGGAACTAGAGGGTATCATGCTTAGTGAAATAAGTCAATCGGAGAAAGACAACTATCATATGATCTCCCTGAGATGAGGACATGGAGATGCAACATGGGGGTTTAGGGGGATAGGAGAAGAATAAATGAAACAAGATGGGATTAGGAGGTAGACAAACCGTAAATGACTCTTAATCTCACAAAACAAACTGGGGGTTGCTGGGGGGAGTTGGGGTTCGGAGAGAGGGAGGGGGCTATGGACATTGGGGAGGGCATGTGCTATCGTGAGTGCTGTGAAGTGTGTAAACCTGGCAATTCACAGACCTGTACCCCTGGGGATAAAAATACATTATATGTTTATAAAAAAAAACTGGAAGGGGAGGCTAACCATAAGAGACTATGGACTCTGAAAAACAACCTGAGGGTTTTGAAGGGTCGGGGTTGGAGGTTGGGGGAACAGGTGGTGGGTAATAGGGAGGGCATGTTTTGCATGGAGCACTGGGTTTTGTGCAAAAACAATGAATACTGTTATGGTGAAAAAATAAATTAATTAAAAAAATGATAAATTAGACCATCAAAATGCAGTTTTCTCTTCATGAAAAGATACCATTAAGAAGTGAATAGGCAGGCCAAACATTGGGAGTGAATAGTTGTAAAACTATACTGCCCAACAGACAAGTAAACAGTATCAATATAAAAAGCTACTACAATATAATTAGAAAAAAAATGAGTCTTTCAGTGAAAAATTGGCAGAGTCATTTGGCCTTTATACTAACTGAAGTGGAGATCCACTGAAGTGCTTTGAGCAGTGACATTACATAACTTATAACTCTTGCTGCTCTATTAGGATAAGACTGTAAGATGCATGGGTAGAAGCTGGGAAATTCATTAGATGCCTTTTCATTAACAGGTAAGAAATGGTAGTTTGCATTAGAATAGACAGTGATTGGATTTTGAATACATTTTGATAGTAATGCCAACATTTATTTGATGACTGGATCGTATTTTTGAATGAGTTAACTGAAACAATTGGGTGACCATTTTCTTTTCTTTTTTTTTTTTTATAGATTTTATTTATTTATTTGACAGAGAGAGAGATCACAAGTAGGCAGAGAGGCAGGCAGAGAGAGAGGAGGAAGCAGGCTCCCTGCGGAGCAGAGAGCCCGATGCGGGGCCCGATCCCAGGACCCTGAGATCATGACCTGAGCCGAAGGCAGCGGCTTAATCCACTGAGCCACCCAGGCGCCCCTGGTGACCATTTTCTAAAAAGAGATGACACAGGTGAAATAGAACTGGACATTGATAGTAGTAACAAAACTCAGACTTGGCCATGATAAATTTGAAATGCTTATTAGACATTTACATGGGGATGTCAAATAGGCAGCTGGATATAAAACATGATGAATTTGACAGTTTATAACTGAAGAACTAGCTTTAGTATTCCTTGGGACAAAGCTTTGTTTTGAGAAGAAAATGAATTTTTGACTCTTCTCTCTTAAACTAGACCAACATCGCTTTGGAGATGATCTAATTGGACCCAAGACAAATCCAAATCAGCTAGTTTTATCCTTAAAACAGTTAAAACACCTGGGGTGCCTGGGTGGCTCAGTGGGTTAAAGCCTCTGCCTTTGGCTCAGGTCATGATGCCAGCGTCTGGGATTGAGCCCTGCATCGGGCTCTCTGCTTGGCAGGGAGCCTGCTTCCTCCTCTCTCTCTGCCTGCCGCTCTGCCTGCTTGTGATCTTTGTCAAATAAATAAAATCTTAAAAAAAAAACAACAGTTAAAACACCCAGAATAGACGTCGGTATAGAGATTGAAAGAGTTGAAAGGATTACTGGGATTGTCAGCAGAATCTTCCTAGCTCCTCTCTCACACCTGGAGACAAGTCCGGAGAACAAAGCACAGGAATAAGAGGTACAAGAGACTCAAACACACACACACACACACACACACACACACACACACACACCAAAAAACAAACAAACAAACAAACAAACTAAAAACATGGAGAGAGGAAATAATGGAGGACAGAAGAGAAATATTTAGGCCAGGGTAAGTGATAATATTAGAGCTAGAGCTTGGAAAAGGGAAGAAGAAGGGATTTAGAAGGGAAAAAAAGATGTGGAAGTCACTCCATAATGTCTTAGATGCTTTACCATTATCTATGCCACTGGAATGGATGAAATTACAGCTTTCCAAAAGTTTATTCCCCTTTATTCAATATCTCAAAGTTCACTACTAGACCAGTGTCCAATATTTATACTTATTTTTTGTGTATTATAAATATAAATTAATAGCTTCCACAAATCTGATACAGAATACCCAGAAATTCTTCTCTCATTTTATTATGAAACAGGCAGATGGGCTTCTTCAATTATTTCTAGAACATAAATGGTCAGCATATTTCCCTTTCCAAGACTATCATCAGTCTTCGAAAAACAATCCATCAGTGAGAACCATTAAGGACAGTACTATGCTTAATGCTCTCATTCACTTGTTACCTGGTGACATTCATAGACAATTAACATTCTCTATTAAAGATATAGTAGTGAATCTGACACTCTTCTCTAGAGACCCTATTAAAAGTTTGATTGTTAGAGACTGGGACAAGGGAAATTCATGTAATTGTAAATGTGTATACGTAATTTATCTGCAATTCTCAGAGGACATTATTAGGAAATCAATAGAGATTTCTTATGGAAGGTAACATTGCTGTCACCAAATGAGAAAACATAATCCTCATTTTATATAATATTGATATGTAAAATTGTTTATATAATATTAATAAAACCCAAAAGTCAGTCTTGGCATTAAGGACAGAGATGTGTTTCCTCTGCTCTGGACTAAATCCAAACTGACTGCACATCCTCCCATCCCTCACCTGTTATCAAGTTGAGGTTAGAGCAAGATGCTAATGGTAATGAATGCTCTCTGAAATTTTTTATAACCCTCCTCTATGCATGTCAGCACTTATGCTTGTTCCCTCTAACATCTGGCTCCATTCTGAATTCCATACCTTCTTGGGAATAATCTGATGTTGATTGAAAACCATACTGATAACATAAACAGTTAACACATATTTTGTATGTTGTATATGTTATATACTGTATACTTACAATAAAGTAAATTACAGAAAGGAAAATGTTATGTAACAACCATAAGAAAGAGAAAATACATTTACAGTGCTATACTGAATTACATAAAAAAAATTTCACATATAATTGGACCCACATGATTTAAAATCCATGTTGTTCAGGGATCAACTGTATTTACACTTTCTCTAAATCTCTAAAATATCCAGGAACTATTCATATATAAGAAGTTGGATAGTGGCCTGATTTGGGTCAACAGTATAATCAGCTATTTCTTTTTTGTCTTTATTGTTTTAAAGAGAGACAGAGGACAGGAGAAGGGGAAGGGGCAGAGGGAGAGGGAGAAGCAGGCTCCCACTGAGCAGGAAGCCTGATGTGTGGCTTGATCCCAGAACCCTGAGATAATGACCTGAGCCAAAGGCAGACATTTAACTGACTGAGCCACCCAGGAACCCCTCAATTATTAATGATAGCACAATAGAGTAGTGAAGTGCATAAACTCTCAATTTAGGACCCTGGGTTTTGAAGTTTGGCTTTGTCACTTACTAACCATAGAGCCCTAAGTCACAAACTCTCTGTGCCTGTGTTTCCTCATTTGTAAGATGGGGATAGGTAGAATAATATCATTGACTTTAGATTTTTGTTGTGAAGATTTCTAAGATTATTCTATTTAATGCTAGTGATTGATGCCAGATTAGTAATTGGCTGTGGTCTAGCAATATCTTGAGGTATAAACTGACTGCAAAGAAGTATTTGAAAACTTTTAAGGTAATGAAAGTGTCCTAAAATTCAATGATGGTAGTGTCACAACTGCATACCATTTCTAAAATTTATCAAATAACACTCTTAAATAGATCTTACTACATATACATTATACCTCAATAAAGCTGTAAAAAAGTGTTTTTAAAAAAGCTGTTTTTCCCCCTGCTTTTTCCTATTCTCTCTGCTGCCTTATTTAAACTCCCTAATCTCATTAATTTCACTCTCAAAAATTTGCCATGGGACATCATCAAAATGGCTGAATAAGACATCCCTTGCTCAATGACAATTTCACATCCATTCACAGACTAGAGTGCCTTCAGATCCAGGTAAGAGACTGTGAAACCCTAGTGTAGTCTACAACCTTGGAGAACTGTTTTGAGAAAGCTGTCTTGCACCATGAAAGTTGACTCACTGACTCTGATCCCAGCAACAGACCCAGAAGTAGTTTCACCTCTGAGGACTTGATACAGCTTTATTTAACTTTAATTCTGTTACCAGTGCCATACACCCAAAGTTCCCAGGAGTTGTCACAATCACCTGTGCATCAGGATATAGGCACACAATATCTAAAGCAATTAAAAAAATGATAGAAGGATTTATTGCTTGATTTCAATGCTTGATTTCAAAACAAGTTTAATAGAAACCACTGTCCCTTCTATGAACCCTGAAGTGGTCCATGAAAAGTTTCCAGCTCTTCTCAGCTGTGATCCAGAGGCTGCTAGAAATAAACTCACCAGACTTGGTATAACTATAGATCCTGAGATCTATAACGTTCCAGCCCACCCCATTGTACTCCGTGAACATTTCTATTGTCATAGACTCCCAAAAGGAGACACTCTTGTCTACACCTCCAGAGGTCGTGAAAAGGCCCTAAACACCTCCTGCGTATGTCTAGTCACAGTCTTCCAGAAGTCCTGAGAGTCCAGAGTTCCAATGGGAGAAACTCCTGTCTACACCCCTGGAGATGCTAAAATGCCCAATACTTGGCTTTGATCTCCCAGTCATAATACATAAGCAGTTCTGTTGGCACAGGGACAAGATAGGATATGCTCACAGCTGACTCAAAGATCTTAAAGGGACCTTACTCAGCTTCAGCCCTCATAGTTCAATCTATCAGCAGAATTGCTTTCCCGGGGAAGCAGCAGGAGACAGTGTGTCTGCCCCACCCAGAAATTTCAAAAGAGCCCTTTCTAGCTACAATCTGTGAGCAGTCATAGTAGCACAGGGTCCAGCTGAAGATCTTTCCATCTGTACTTCCAGAGATACTGTAAGGACCTATACTCAACTCTAGCCTCCTCAGCCATGGTCAGATAGTAGCCCAGTCTTCCCAGAAACTGGCAGGAGACATGCCTGTCCAGGCGTCTAGAGTCAGATCTGCAGATCTCAATTTTGGCTGTAGAACAGATAACAAGTCCTATGATTCGGTCATTTCCAATGCCTCTGGGCCATTGTCCAGGACCCACCCAGGAACCTATACAGTGACCTGGCAGGAGCCCTCTTGGAGTGTAGTGGGGTCTACACATGTCTTCATACCTGTTAATGGGCCTAATGTCTGAGAATCCAATTGTAGACCTTGAAGCAGTTAGCTGTCCCAGTGCCACTCCTCTGAACAAGGTACAGAAAGAAGTCCCATCCACCTGGTACCAGACAAGATCCACAACTTCCTGAAAGCTTGGTAGAAAGACTGTCCATCATGGTCCCCACTGCAGGCTCAGCAACATCTTCATAGCTGGTTACAAACCAGCAAAACTATAATTCTGTGTTATCCTATTGACATGGGGAACCAATAAGGGAAAGAAATCTTTACCTGTCAACATTATCAGTGATGACTAGAAGAAGCGTTTGCTCCCTCAAATCAACAGACACTAATATAAGTATCATGCAGACATAACACCAACAAGTTTAGTAGAAAAATAGAAACAACAGGGGCACCTGGGTGGCTCATTCACTGAAATGTCTGCTTAGTCTCAGATCATGATCTCAAGGTCCTGGGTTTGAGCCCTGCATCAGGCACCCCACTCAGTGTGGAGTCTGCTTGTTCCTCTCTCTCTGCTCCCTTCCAAATTCATGTTCTCAGTCTCTCTCAAATGAATTAATAAAATAATTTTAAAAGATAATGTCCATGAAAATTAATCAAGCAAGTCTTGGAAATGAAGAATACAATGTGAAAAATACAAAGTGAAAAATTCAGTAAAGAGTTTTAACAACAGACTTACTCATTCAGAAGAAAGAATCAACAAAATTGGAGACAGCTTATATGGAATAAGCCAGTTAAAGGAATAAAAGGGGGGGGGCAATGAAAATGAGTGAAAAGAGTCTATGTTAACTACACAATATCATGAAGTAAATGAAAACTTGCTTCACTAGAGTTCAGGAAGATGAAGAGAGAGAAAGAGCCTGAAATTTTATTTAAAGAAATAATAGCTGGAAACTTCCCAAATCTTGGGAAATATGGATAGCAAGGGACAAGAAACTCCAAGGACCCTAAGCAAGATCAACTCAAAGAAGACTAGTCTGAGACACATTATAAACACAGTGTCAAAGTAATAGACAATAAGAGAATGTTGAAAGTAGTAAGAGCAAAATGACTTGTGATCTACCAAGGAACCCCCATTGGCTATATGCAAATTTCTCTGCAGAAAATTTGTACACCAGGAGGAGGTATAATGATATAGTCAAAGACTGAGAGAAAAAAAATCCTGCCAACTAAGTATGCCATACCTGGTAAAATAATGCTTCAGAACCGAAGGAGAAATAAAGACTTTCTCAGACAAACAAAAGCTAAGGGATTTCATCACCACTAGACTTGCCTTACAAGAAGAGCTAAAGAGAGTTGTTCAGGAGAAGATGGAAGGACACTAAGCAACAACATGCAAACATATAGAAGTATAAAACTGACCTACAAAAGTAAATATGTAGCCAAACTTTGACTGTCCTAATGCTATAATGGTGATATGTAACCATTTTTTAACTCTAGTAGAAGAGTTAGAAAATAATAATATTAAAAATATCTATAGACACAATAATTTCTTAAAGGATGCACTATAGACAAGCAGAGAGAGTCAATTAGCATATGGTTTCACTTACTTGTGGAGCATAAGGAATAACATGGAGGACATTAGGAAAAGGAAAGGAAAAGTGAATTGGGGGAAAGTGGAGGGTGAGATGAACCATGAGAGACTGTGGACTCTGAGAAACAAATTGAAGGTTCTGGAAGGGAGGGGGTGGGGGATGGGTGAGCCAGGTGGTGGGTATTAAGTAGGGCATGTATTACATGGAGCACTGGGTGTGGTGCATAAACAATAAATCTTGGAACACTGAAAAAATAAAATAAAATTTTAAAAAATGGATGCATTATTGAAAGAGATGCAAAGTGTGACAATAACATAAGTTGTGGGAACAGAAATCAAAGTATACTCTCATATGCATCTGAAGGGAAGTTTTATCATTTAAAATAGACTGTTAGATCTATAAAATGTTTTATTTAATCTTCATGATAACAACAACAAAACACCTACAGTAGATACATAAAAGATAAAAATGAAGCAAAGCATATGACTATAAAAAATAAATCACATAGGAAGACAGCAAGGGATGAATAAAGGGTCAAAGGCACTAAAAATGAGAAAGCAATTAACAAAATGGCAATAGTAAGTCATTACTTATCAATAATTACTTTAAATGTAAACGGACTAAATTTTACAATTAAAAGACAGTGGCTGAATGAATAAAAATAGAAACAAAAAGCAAGATTCAACAATATGCTACCAATGAGAAATTCATTTTACCTTTAAAAATACACTTAGAATCATAAGAATGATAACCAAAATGGCTACAGTGATATCAGATAGAACAGAATTTCTGTCAACATCGATAAGAGAAGGCAAAGAAGTCACTATATAATGATAAATGTGTCAATTCATCAAGAGGTTACAACAGTTGTAAACGTATATCCACCCAACATTGGAGCACATGAATATATAACACAAATATTAACAGAAATGAAGAGAGAAACAGACAGTCATTACAAAATAGAAGGGAACTTCAATACTTCACATTCAGCACTGGATAGATCATCCGGACCAATAATCAATTAGTAAATAGCAGAACTGAATAACACGATAGAGAAAATGAATGTTAAAAGCTTTATTCAGGACATTCTATTTCATAACTCCAGAATATACCTACTTCTCAAGACACATGGAACATTCTGTCGGATAGATCATATGTTGGGCCACAAAGTAAGCCTTAGCAATTTTATGAAAATTGGAATCATTAAAAAAAAAAAAAAAAGATTAGCAGAATCATACTGAGTATCTTTTCCAACCACAAAGATAAGAAACAGAAAATTAGTAACATTAATAAAACTGGAAAATCCACAAATATGTGGAAATTAAGCAACGCACTACTGAACTCAAAGCAGAAATGAGAGCAAAATTAGAAAGCTTCTTTAGACAACAAAAACACAACATGTTAAAACATACAAGATAATGCAAAAATGATTCTTAGGTGGAAGTTTAGAGTGACCAATGTGTAATTAAAAAAGGAATATCTCAAATAAATTACCTCATATTAAATCTCAAAGAATTAGAAAAAGAAGAAAAATTAATCCCAAAGTTAGGAAAAGGAAGGAAATAATAAGGATTAGAGCAGAAATAAATAAAAGACACCAGAAATACATTAGAAAAGACCAATAAAAATAAGTTTGTTTTTTGAATAATAAGCAAACAAACAAAAATCCTTTAGCTCTATTAACCAAGAAAAAGAAAGAGGACTTAAAGTTTTAAATCAAAGAGGAGACATGGGGCGCCTGGGTGGCTCAGTAGGTTAGAGCTTCTGCCTTTGGCTCAGGTCATGATCTCATGGTCCTGGGACCGAGTCCTGAATTGGGCTCTCTGCTCAGTGGGGAGCCTGCATCCTCCTCTCTCTCTCTGCCTGCCTCTCTGCCTACTTGTGATCTCTGTCTGTCAAATAAATAAATAAAATCTCAAAAAAAAAGAGGAGACATTATGAGTGACACTACAAATATATAAAGGTTCATAAGAAGGCATTAGGATCAATTATAAGGAAGCAAATTGGATAAAATAAACCAATGGATAAATTTCTAAAACATACCATCTACCAACCATTAAGAAACAGAAAACGTGAACAGTCCAATAACAAAGTCAGAAAATTGAATTAGTAATCAAAAACCTCCCAATGAAGAAAAGCTCAAGAATAGGTGGTTTCACTGGGGAAGTCTACCAAACATTTAATGAAGTGTTAATGTCAGTCCTAAAACTCTTCCAAAAAAAGGAAGAAGTATCTTCAAACTCAAGTTTTTTAAAGCCAGCATTACCTTGATACCAAAATCAGTTAAGAACACTAGAAGAAAACAAAACTACAAAATGATATCCCTGATGAATACCTAAGCAAAATATACAGCAAAATTCCAGCAAACTGAATTCAACAGGATCCATTACAAGGATCATATACACCATGATCCAGTGGGCTTTATCCCTTGGATACAAGTATGGTTCAGCATCCACAAATCAATAAGTGTGATATACCATATTAATAGAATGAAAGATAAAGATCATATGATCATTCAATAGATGCAGAAAAAGCATATGACAAAATTCGACATCCTTTCATGACAACAGCTCTCAACACTTTGAATTAGAAGTATTGTGTCTCAACATAATAAAGGCCATATACAACAGGCTCACAGCTAACATCCTATGCAACAGTGAAGAGCTGAAATTTACCCTCAAAATCAGGAACAACACAAAAGTGCCACCCTAATCACTTCTATTCAACACAGTACTAGAAATCCTTGCCATAGTAATTAGTTTAAAAGAATACCATAAATAAAAGGGATTCAGATAGGAAAGGAGGAGATAAAATTGTCCTTATTTGCAGATAGTATAAACTTATATGTAGAAAACTCTAAGAACACCACCAAAACAGTTAGAAGTGATGAACAAATTAACTAAAATTGCATGATAACAAAAATCAACATATAAATATCAGTTGCATTTCTGTTCACTAATGACAAAATAGCTGAAAGAGAAAGAAAATTATACCATTTATCAATATCATTGAACACCAACAAAATATTTAGGAGTAAATTGAACCAAGGAGGTGAAAAATTTGTACACTGAAAACTATAAGGCATTGATGAAAGAAACTGACAAATATGCAGATAAGTGGAACATTAGCTCATGTTCATGGAATGGAAGAATTAATATTGTTAATACGTCCATGCTACCCAAAGTCACATATAGATACATTGCAATTCTTGTAAAAATTCCAGTGGCAATTTTCATAAAAAGAAATAATCCTAAAATTTGTATATAACCACAAAAGAATCCAAAAGTGAAAGTAATCTTGTGAAAGAAGAATTAAATTGGAAGCATCAGACTTCTTGATTTTATTTTATTTTATTTTAAAGATTTTATTTATTCATTTGACAGACAGAGATCACAAGTCAGAGAGAGAGGGGAAAGCAGGCTCCTGGTCGAGCAGGGAGCCCGATGCATGGCTTGATCCCAGGACCCTGAGATCATGACCTGAGCTGAAGGCAGAGGCATTAACCCACTGAGCCACACAGGCACCACCAGACTTCTTGATTTTAAACTAAGAATCTATAGTAATCTAAATAGTATGGAAACCTGGTGTAAAAATGGATACATAAATCAATGAAACAGAATTGAAAGTCCAGATATAAAACCACACACAAACAGTTAATTAATATTTGAAAAAGAAGTCAAGATCTTTTTAGCAAATAATGTTAGGGAAACTGGATATTCCCATGCAAAAGACTAAAATTTAATCATTACCTTACACAACTCACAAAAATTGACTCCAAATGGATTTAAGACATACATGTAAGACCTGAAATCATAAAACTCCTAGAAAAAAGCATAGGAAAATGATTCTTGGTAGTGGACTTGGCCAATGATATTTTGGATGTATTGCCATAAAGCACAAATAATAAAAGCAGAAATAAACATTACTTCAAACTAAAAAGCTTCTGCACATCAAAAGAAATGGCCAGCAAAATAAAAAGGGAAACTGTGGAACAAAAGAAAAATATTTGCAAGCCATATAGCTGAAAAGGAGTTAATATCCAAAATACAAAGAACTCCTTTAACTGATTAGCAAAATACTAGTACTAATAATCTGATTGAAAATCAGCAGAGGTCCTGAATAGAATTCTTTTCCAAAGAAACCATACAAATGGCCAAGAAGCTCATGGAAAGTTGCCCACCATTATTCATCATCCTGGAAAAGCAAATCAAAACCACAAAAATTTTAGGATATCACCTCACACCTATCAGAATGATTATTTTCAAAGGATAAGAAAGAAGCATTGGTGAGGATGTGAAGAAAAGGAAACTTGGTACACCATTTGTGAGAATGTAAATTGGTATAGCCGCTATGGAAAACGCTATAAAAATTTCTCAAAAAATTTAAAAAATAGAACTACCATCTGATCCAGCAATCCCTATCTGGGTATATATCCAAAGAAAATGAACTGACTATTTTGAAAATGTACCTACATCCCCATATTTATTGCAGCATTACTCGCAATGACCAAACATGAAAACAACCTAAGTGTTCATCAGCAAATGAAGAAAATGTGTGTGAGGGTGTGTATATGTAAATATATACACATAAATATGCACAGACACATAGATATATACATACAATAAAATACTCAGCCATAAAGAAGAAGAAAATCCTGCTATTTTTGGCAACATAGATGGACCTTGAGGGCATTATGCTAAGTGAAATAAGTCAGGCAGAGAAAGACAAATCCTATTTCTCACTAAAATGTAGAATCTAAAAAATGTGCACAACAGTTCCTTCTTCTCTACATCCTCAGAAATACTTTTTATTTCTTGTCATCTTGATCTTTATGTTATTACTTAAACATTTGTTAATTTTAGGAGGAGTTATATCCTTTTCTTCTAATAAAAGACAAGTGTTCTAAATTTGCTGCTTCATAAGTCATTAACATCTTTATTTTGTCCTTTGGTATAACTGTCATATTTAAGTAGAAAGCAATTATTCTCCAAAAGGAAACCATGCAATACAGATAGAATTTTGAAAACATATTTGGAATGTTCCCATATATCTCGATAGGATTTTCTAGTGAAAAATTATATGAGTAACACATAAAATTTTTTCAAGTATGCATGTTTTCTTTTTATTAACTTATAATGTACTATTAGCCCCAGGGCTACAGGACTGTGAATCGTCAGATTTACACACTTCACAGCACTCACCATAGCACATACCTTCCCCAATGTCCATAACCCCACCACCCTCTCTCTAACCCCCTCCCCATGGCAACCCTCTGTTTTGTGAGATTAAGGGTCAATAATGGTTTGTCTCCCTCCCAATCCCATCTTGTTTCATTTATTCCTTTCCTACCACCAAAACCTCCATGTTGCCTCTCATCTTCCTCATATTAGAGAGATCGTATGATAATTGTCTTTCTCTGTTTGACTTATTTCGCTCAGCATAATACTCTCTACTTCCATGCTCTTCATCACAAATGGCAAGATTTCATTTCATTTCTTTTGATGGCTGCATAGTATTCTGTTATATATCTATATGTATATACATATATCTATATCTATCTATATGTATATACATATATATATATATATAGAGAGAGAGAGAGAGAGAGAGATCCTCTTTATCCATTCATCTGTTGGTGGACATATAGATTCTTTCCATAGTTTGGCTATTGTGGACATTGTTGCTATAAACATTTGGGTGCACATGCCCCTTTGGATCACTACCTTTGTATCTTTAGGGTAAATACCCAGTAGTACAATTGCTGGGTCATAGGGTAGCTCTATTTTCAACTTTTTGAGGAACCTCCATACTGTTTTCCATAGTGGCTGCACCAGCTGACTTTCCCACTAACAGTGCAGGAGTGTTCCTCTTTCTCCGCATCCTCACCAGCATCTGCCATTTCCTGACTAGTTAATTTTAGCCATTCTGACTGGTGTGAGGTTGTATCTCATTGTGGTTTTGATTTGTATTTCCCTGATGCTGAGTGATGTTGAGCACTTTTTCATGTGTCTGTTGGCCATCTGGCTGTCTTCTTTGCAGAAATGTCTGTTCATGTCCTCTGCCCATTTCTTGATTGGATTTTCTTTGGGTGTTGAGTTTGATAAGTTCTTTATAGATTTTGGATACTAGCCCTTTATCTGGTATGTCATTTTCAAATATCTTCTCCCATTCTGTCAGTTGTCCTTTGGTTTTGTTGACTGTTTCCTTTGCTGTGCAAAATACTTTGATCTTGATAAGTCCCAAAAGTTCATTTTTGCCCTTGCTTCCTTGCCCTTGGTGATGTGCCTAGGAAGAAGTTGCTGCGGCTGAGGTCAAAGAGGTTGCTGCCTGTGTTCTCCTCAAGGATTTTGATGGATTCCTTTATCACATTGAGGTCCTTCATCCATTTTGAGTCTATTTTCGTGTGTGGTGTAAGGAAATGGTCCAGTTTCATTTTTATTCATGTGACTGTCCAATTTTCCCAACACCATTTATTGAAGATACTGCCTTTTTTCGATTGGACATGCATTAAAAAAAAAAAAAGCTTAGAAACAGAATTTTATGACCTACATGAAAAGATGAACTTCCAAAGAAGTTCATTGAGGTTTCCAAGATTCACTCTCTACGTATAACACACAGTGCTGTATGCAGTATGTGCCTTCCTAAATACTCACCACCAGGCTCACCCTTCCCCTTACACCCCTTCCCTCCAAAACTGTCAGTTTGTTTCTCATACTCCACATTCTCTCCTGTTTTATCTTGTGTTTCCTCTCCCCCACTGATTTGCCCCACTTCACTCTTCTTTTTTTTCTCCAAATGTCCTTCATGTTATTCTTTATGCTTCACAAGTAAGTGAACCCATATGATAATTGACTTTCTCAGCTTGCCTCATTTCTTTTTGCTTTTTTTTCTTAGAGATTTTATTTATTTATTTGACAGATAGATCACAAATAGACAGAGCAGCAAGCAGACAGAGAGCGAGGAGGAAGCAGGCTCCCTGCTGAGCAGAGAGCCCAAAGCAGAACTCGATCCCAGGACCCTGAGATCATGACTTGAACTGAAGGCATAGGATTAACCTACTGAGCCACACAGGCACCCTGCTTGCCTTATTTCATTCAGCATAATCTCCTCTAGTCCCATCCAAGTTGATACAAAAGTGGGGTATTCATCCTTTCTGATGGTTGTGTATTATTCCATTGTGTATATGGACTCTATCTTCTTTATCCATTGGTCTGTTGAAGGGCATCTTGGCTCTTTCCACTGTTTGGTGATTGCAGCCATTGCTTCTATGAACATTGGGGTACCTATGGCTCTTTTTTTTTCATTAAATCTGCATCTTTGAGGTAAGTACCCAGTTGCACAATTGCAAAGGCATAGGGTAGCACTATTTTTAATTTCTTAAGGAATCTCCACATTCTTTTCCAACGTGGCTGCACCAACTTACCTTACCACCAAAAGTATAAGAGGGTTCCCCTTTCTCCACATTCTCTCCAACAATTGTTGTTTCTTGCCCTGTTAATTTTGGCCTTTCTAACTCTCATAAGGGCTTCTCAATATAGTTTTATTGTGAATTTCCATGATGGCAAATGATGATGAACATTTTTTCATGTGAAAGAAGTTGCTGTGACCAATGTCATAGAAGTTAGTGCCTATATTCTCCTCTAGGATTTTGATAGATTCCTGCCTCATGTTGAAAGCTTTCATCCATTTCCAGTTTATCTTTGTGTATGGTGTAAGAGAATGGTCTGGTTTCATTCTTCTATATATAGCTGTCCAATTTTCCCAGAATCATTTATTGAAGAGACTGTCTTTTTTCAACTATATATTTTTTCCTGCTTTATTGAAGACTAGTTGACCATAAAGTTGAGGATCCATATCAGAGCTCTCTATTCTCTTCCATTGATCTATGTGTCTGTTTTTGTGCCAGTACTATGCTGTCTTAGTGATGACAGCTTTGTAATATAGCTTGAAATCAGGAAACATGGTGTCCCCAAGTTCGTTTATTTATTTTTTATTTCCAACATTTCCTTGGCATCTCGGGTCTTTCCTGCTTCCATACAAATTTTAGGATTGTTTGTTCCAGTACTTTGAATGATGTCAGTGGAATTTTGATCCAGATGGCACTGAAAGTTTAGATTGCTCTGGGCAGAATAGACATTATAACAATGTCTATGCTTCTGATCTATGAGCATAGAATGCTTTTCCATTTTTTGGGGTCTTCTTCAATTTCTTTCATGAGTCTTCTGTAGTTCCTTGAGTACAGATCCTTTACATCTTTTGTTAGGATTATTCCAAGGTATCTTTTGGTTCTTGGTGGTATAGTAAATGGAATCAATTCTGTAATTTCCCTTTCTATGCTTTCATTGTTAGTGTATAAGAAAACAACTGATTTATTATATGTGAATGCTCCACATTCCTATTTTTAAATGCCTACTATATTTCTGGATCAGTAATAACAGATATTCTTTTTAGCAAGAGTGAGGGTGCCCCCTCCTGACAGCACATGGGAGAAGAATGAGGCACAAACAAGTCAGCTGCAAGAGACAGGGGCGACAATAGAAAATACAGTCATCCAAAGCAAGTCCTCAGTCTCATATTTATCAGAAAGTCTTTAACAACCAAAGAAGATGGATTACGCATTGGCCATGAGTCTTGTAAATACATAAGAAGAAAGGCCAAATATGTCTGGTTACGAAGTACATAACCTATAGTGAGCAAGCCCAAACAAAAGGATTATCTGACTAACTGCTGGCATTCTGTGGGGAGGAGGAGATAACAGAAAATTGAAGCAGTAGGCATTCTGCCCTGAGTGGGCCAGGTGTTCCCAGCTGTTCAGCTTCTAGGATGTATATCATCTTCTCCCCCAGAGGACTATTGCCAGTACATATTTTTTTTTTAATATATTTTATTTATTTGACAGAGAGAAATCACAACTAGGCAGAGAGGCAGGCAGAGAGAGAGAGAAGGAAACAGGTTCCCTGCAGAGCAGAGAGCCCTATGCGGGGCTTAATCCCAAGACTCTGGGATCATGACCTGAGCCAAAGGCAGAGGCTTTAACCCACTGAGCCACCCAGGCGCCCCAACATATTTTTCTTAAGGCTATATCTAAGCATGCTTGGTTACTAGTATAATTTCTCCTAGGTTACATTTTAAGTAGTACATTATTCTGAGGGACCATTACATGAGGGTATACTATAGTCTAAGAAGTTGCTACTTTGGGAATTGTCTCTTCTGTTGATACAGTGATACACTATTTCTTTAATAGATGGCTTATCTCTGTGAGGTAGTTTTAGTTGTGTAGTCTGTCCCTGTGATTTTCTTTTGTTTCTGTAAAAACTTGGTTGAGATATAGAAAAACAAAAACAAACTCTGAGATGGAGAAATGCATGTAATAAGTTTGGTGGAGAATGCTCTGAGTCTCACTAATTATTGATGGAATGGAAGAAGTAAGAACGATGAGTTGACTATAGTCACAATAAAGACTTTAGCCAATCTGGTGAAGAAGTAGGGATTTGGGATGTCCCTTTGATGTTCCTATGCCCAAGGCAGGGACCTGAAATTTACATTTTTCATGCAACAGTCATTAAATGTAGGCTGCTTCCAAGGAAGGAATATGACCTTCATAAGACAATTATCTTCAGATAATCATATTTTCTGATAAGGGATTCAGTTGAGAACTATCATCTATTGGCCCTCTCACTGCTGGAGATCTTGGCTCTGACCGTAGTTCCATTACTAGCCACCATTTATACTGTCCATAGCTACTTATTTCTTGTAATAATTTATAGGGATAAGCCCACCACAATTTGAGTCTTTTTCTTGGCCTGGAGAATCTTACAAAATGAAGGTTAATGGGACACCTGCAGTTCCCACTGTTATAGCTGTTCTCGTGACTACCAAATAGCCACCTTCTCCCTCCTTTTAACTACCTTCACCATTTCCTAATACCTCTCCTGGTCCAGGCGACTAAAATAGTGGGCGGATCTGGAATGAGGTCCTCAGAGAATCTGAGCCTTTCATCACAATGACCTTTTCAGTCCCAGTGGTTGTATATGTCTATTTACTGTTGAGCAAGAGAGTACCAACATATGCCTATGGACCACCTCAATGCCAAACATACTTTTTCCATCTCCCATTGCATAAGAGCTGCCCTATCTCTTCCTGATAGCAGTGAATTACCCCTGTAATCCTTATAGATTCCTTTCCTTGGCTTCTGACTTATTGGGAAAAAAAATATCTCATGTGACTGGCTGCTAGCTGTATCTTTCTGTATAATGGAATTCTTGTTGCATTCTTTGGCAAGAATGTATCCGCTTTGAGTACCAGAAGCTCTAACCCCATAGAGCTCAGGGATGTGGGAACAAGACGGCAAATTCCCCAAGCAGATCACTTGACAAGTCCTGGATTGAACTGTTCCAACTTCTGAAGGCATGGCACCATATAATGTTCACCAACTTCCGATGCAGAGTGCACCCTGGAACGTAGAGTCCTGACATCTTTATAATATCTGTCAAAGGCCATTTTATCAACTCCTTAAGCCAGCAGCATCTAGGAGGTGTGAATTAGAACAGAATCATTGTGCCCAGGACAATACCTCCTTTACTGCAACCTAGATTTCCTTCTCAAGAGCAACTTAATGCCCCATTCTACGAGCTTCAGAGAATAATTCTTCATGAGCCTTGTAGATTAGAAAGATGACCCATATTTGGATTATATTGAAACGAATGAAGATGAATTACTGCACCTTTCAGAAAGGAGCAGGTTCAAAGCTACAAAGTGGATGTTGTCTGATGGGGGACTCTGGAATTATCTGTTTTTGGCAGGTTAGAACCTGGCAAGAACAGTACCTGGATTAGCCTTGAAAAGTTGGAGCCATAGTCTCTTATGGTTCGCCTCCCCTCCCCAATGTCCATAGCCCGCTCCCCCCTCCCAATCCCACCTCCCCCCAGCAACCCCCAGTTTGTTTTGTGAGATTAAGAGTCATTTATGGTTTGTCTCCCTCCCAATCCCAATCTTGTTTCATTTATTCTTCTCCTATCCCCCTACCCCCCCATGTTGTTTCTCCATGTCCTCATATCAGGGAGATCATATGATAGTTGTCTTTCTCCGATTGACTTATTTCACTAAGCATGATACGCTCTAGTTCCATCCATGTCGTCACAAATGGCAAGATTTCATTTCTTTTGATGGCTGCATAGTATTCCATTGTGTATATATACCACATCTTCTTGATCCATTCATCTGTTGATGGACATCTAGGTTCTTTCCATAGTCTGGCTATTGTAGACATTGCTGCTATAAACATTCGGGTACACGTGCCCCTTCGGATCACTATGTTTGTATCTTTAGGGTAAATACCCAGTAGTGCAATTGCTGGGTCATAGGGTAGTTCTATTTTCAACATTTTGAGGAACCTCCATGCTGTTTTCCAGAGTGGTTGCACCAGCTTGCATTCCCACCAACAGTGGAGGAGGGTTCCCCTTTCTCCACATCCTCTCCAGCATCTGTCATTTCCTGACTTGTTAATTTTAGCCATTCTGACTGGTGTGAGGTGATATCTCATTGTGGTTTTGATTTGTATTTCCCTGATGCCGAGTGACGTGGAGCACTTTTTCATGTGTCTGTTGGCCATCTGGATGTCTTCTTTGCAGAAATGTCTGTTCATGTCCTCTGCCCATTTCTGAGGGTTTTGCAGGGTCAGGGGTGGGAGGTTGGGGGAACAGGTGGTGGGTAATGGGGAGGGCACGTTTTGCATGGAGCACTGGGTGTTGTGCAAAAAGAATGAATACTGTTACGCTGAAAAAATAAATAAAATGGAAAAAAAAAAAAAAAGAAAAGTTGGAGCCTATGCTATTAGGCACATGCATGCCTCCATCTCAGCCACTATAGCACTTCATTCATGTGCCAATTGGGCCAGCACTGGGGTGGCAGATGAACAATATTTTATGGCCTTCACTGGCTGTCATTCAGTGTACTTGGTAGGTTAGTAGATTTTGATGATAGATGCTCTCTGGTATACATTTACAGGTAATATAAAGAAGTCCAAACTTCATATCCATTCCAGTACATCCATCTGTATGACTTTTCCTCAGATTTCCTGGTCACTGGCCTTTTAATCTGTCAGCCTCTAGGCTATTCACCAATATCCAAGCTGTTATCTTTACTATGCATCTATACATTCTCACCTTAGACCACTTCTTTCTGTACAATGAATATAGGTAATCAGGGCCTACATTAAGGGAAGATTTCCCCTTATTTTCCCCTTTTAAGGTCATGCTGGGTGGATCTAGACTTCTGCAGCAATACATCTTGGCTTACCTCAACATACCAAGCTGATTAATTAAGAATCATCTCGGCTTTTTGAGTTCAGACATGTGGGAAGAAGGCAAGAAGTCAGTTCAATGGGGGAGGATTATACTCGGAGGTCTCAGTTACCTGCTTGTGCAGCTTGCTTTGTTCTCAGACTCTGTTCATGCCAGATCCTTGGATGTATCACTTTCATCTTCCAATGAATTACCCCCAGCCCACTCAATTTTTTAAAATAATATATAATTTATTATTTGTTTCAGGAGTACGTTCTGTGATTCATCAGTCTTACACAATTGACAGTATTCACCATAGCACATACCCTCCCCAATGTCCATCACCAGTCACCTCATCCCTCCCACCCCACCAACAATTCTTAATTTATTTCCTGAGATAGAGTCTTTGTATAGTTTGTCTCCCTCTCTGGTTTCATCTTATTTCATTTTTCCCTACCTTCCCCTATGATTCTCTGTCTTGTATCTCAAATTCCTCATGTCACTGAGATCACATGATAATTGTCTTTCTCTGATTGACTTATTTTGCTAGCAAAATAGCCTCTAGTTCCATCTACAGCCTTGAAAATGGCAAGATTTTTTTTTTTGATGGCTGCAATATGTATATTTTTTCACATCTTTATCCATTCAACTTTTGAAGGACATCTAGGTTCTTTCCATAGGTTGGCTATTGTGGACCTTGCTGCTATAAACATTTAGGTGCACATGCCCCTTTGGACCACTATATTTGTATCTTTGGGGTAAGTATCCAGTAGTACAGTTGCTGGGTCATAGGATATTTCTATTTTCAACTTTTTGAGGAACCTCCATACTGTCTTCCAAAGGGGATAACCAGCTTGCATTCTCACTAACAGTGTAGAAGGGTTCCCCTTTCTCAACATCCTTGCCAACACCTGTCCTTTCCTGACTTGCTAATTTTGCCATTCTGACTGGTGACTGGTGCAGTTTATTTTTTTCCACTGTAGTTTTGATTTGTGTTTCCCTGATATGGAGTGAAGTTGAGCACTTTTTTCATGTGTCTGTTTGGCCATTTGGATGTCTTCTATGCAGAAATGTCTGTTCACCACCACTTTGTTCCTTCCTTACTCAATCTTATCCTTAATAGTCTGACTAATTCTGGCTCATGAAGTCAATTTTGGCCTTTTTCTCACATATTGTCCCAAGATTAGGAGGTCTTCCTCTAGCAGAGTTCATAGCAGAGCAAGAAGATATTTTTTTGAATAGTTTATACTCCATAGAAAACGAAGTCTTGTTCTAAAACCAGAAGGGTATGTATTATGTTTTTCCTATTAGAGTTCTCTATAAATTCTAATCCTGAATATTCTACATCCAATTTATTTCCATAAACTCAAACTCTGATATTTCTTATATTATGGGCCATCTTAGTCAGTGTGAACTGAAGAGCAGGTTCTTTTTGTGAGACCCACTCAAAACTTGCATTCTTCTCCCATTGGAGAATCTATCTCTGTACAGTATCTTTTCAACTTTGTAGGACATTGAGAGATGTTTGGAAAGAGATTTAATCGAGTTCTTGAATTGCAATATTACAGTGCTAAGCTATAATTTATTTATTTTTTATTTTTTAAAAGATTTTATTTATTTATTTGACAGACAGAGATCACAAGTATGCAGAGGCAGGCAGAGAGAGAGAGGAAGAGAAGCAGGCGCCCCATCAAACAGAGAGCCTGATGCGGGGCTCAATCCCAGGAATCTGGGATCATGACCTGAGCCGAAGGCAGCGGCTTTAACCCACTGAGCCACCCAGGCGCCCCTAAGCTATAATTTAAATAACAAGATATGTATCACATTTTTTTCTGAAAAGGATTATTATTTAATTATATAATAGTGTTAGTGGGAAGGAAACAGTGTTTTAATATTATTAGTACATAAAATTAAAATTTTTAACACCATTTCTTTAGTCTAATTTTTAAAAAAATTTCTGTTTTCATATCTTATAATACATAATAGTTTTAGTATAGTGGTACACCTACCTAATTTGTAGGTAAGAATATATATATATTTAGAACATACTACAAATAATCTTATTAATATGAATGTATACGAGAATCAAAACCTAGTGAGATACCACCTCACACCAGTCAGAATGGCTCAAATTAACAAGTCAGGAAATGACAGATGTTTTCGAGGATGCGGAGAAAAGGGAAACTTCGTACACAATTGGTGGGAATGGAGGCTGGTGCCGACACTCTGGATAAGAGTATAGAGGTTTTTTATTTTTTTTTCACTTTTTTGTAATTTCTTTTCAACGAAACAGTATTCGTTGTTTTTGCACGACACCCAGTGCTCCATGCAATACATGCCCTCCCTATTACCCACCACCTGGTTCCCCAACTTCCCACCCCTGCCCGTTCAAAATCCTTAGGTTGTTTTTCAGAGTCCATAGTCTCTCATGGTTCATCTCCCCTTCCAATTTCCCTCAACTTCCTTCTCCTCTTCATCTCCCCATGTCCTCTGTGTTCTTTGTTATGCTCCACAAATGAGTGAAACCATATGATACTTGACTCTCTCTGCTTGACTTATTTCACTCAGCATAATCTCTTCCAGTCCCATCCATGTTGCTACAAAAGTTGGCAATTCTTCCTTTCTGATGGAGGCATAATACTCTATAGTGTATATGGACCACATCTTCCTTATCCATTCATCTGTTGAGGGGCATCTTGGTTCTTTCCACAGTTTGGCGACCGTGGCCACTGCTGCTAAAAACATTGGGGTACAGATGGCTCTTCTTTTAACTACATCTGTATCTTAGGGGTAAATACCCAGTAGTGCAATTGCAGGGTCATAGGGAAGCTCTATTTTTAATTTCTTGAGGAATCTCCACACTGTTCTTCAAAGTGGCTGCACCAACTTGCATTCCCACTAACAGTGTAAGAGGGTTCCCCTTTCTCCACAACCTCTCCAACACACGTTGTTTCCTGTCTTGCTAATTTTGGCCATTCTAACTGGTGTCAGTTGATATCTAAATGTGGTTTTAATTTGAATCTCCCTGATGGCTAGTGATGATGATCATTTTTTCATGTGTCTGACAGTCATTTTTATGTCTTCTTTGGCGAAGTGTCTGTTCATATCTTCTGCCTATTTTTGATATGATTATCTGTTTTGTGTGTGTTGAGTTTGAGAAGTTCTTTATAGATCCTGGATATCAACCTTTTGTCTGTACTGTCATTTGCAAATATCTTCTCCCATTCCGTGGGTTGCCTTTTTGTTTTGCTGACTGTTTCCTTTGCTGTGAGAATCTTTTGATCTTGATGAAGTCCCAAAAGTTCATTTTCACTTTTGTTTCCTTTGTCTTTGGAGACATATCTTGAAAGAAATTGCTATGGCTGATATCGAAGAGGTTACTGCCTATGTTTTCCTCTAGGATTCTGATGTATTCCTGTCTCATGTTGAGGTCTTTAATCCATTTTGAGTTTATCTTTGTGTTCAGTGTAAGGGAATGGTTGAGTTTCACTCTTCTACATATAGCTGTCCAGTTTTCCCAGCACCATTTACTGAAGAGACTGTCTTTTTTCCACTGTACATTTTTTTCCTGCTTTGTCAAAGATTATTTGACCATAGAGTTGAGGGTCCATATCTAGGCTCTCTACTCTGTTCCACTAGTCTATGTGTCTGTTTTTATGTCAGTACCATGCTGTCTTGGTTATCACAGCTTTGTCGTAAAGCTTGAAATCAGGTAACGTGATGAAGCCAGTTTTGTTTTTGTTTTTCAACATTTCCTTAGCAATTAGGGGTCTCTTCTGATTCCATACAAAATTTAGGATTATTTGCTCCAGTTCTTTGAAAAATGCCAGTGGAATTTTGATCGGACTGGCATTAAAAGTATAGATTGCTCTAGGCAGTATAGACATTTTCACAGTGTTTATTCTTCCGATCCATGAGCATGGAATGGTCTTCCATCTTTTTGTGTCTTCTTCGATTTCTTTCATGAGTGTTCTGTAGTTCCACGAGTACAGATCCTTTACATCTTTGGATAGGTATCTTATGGTTCTTGGTGCTATAGTAAATAGAATGGATTCTCTAATTTCCCTTTCTGTATTTTCATTGTTAGTGTATAAGAAAGCCACTGATTTCTGTACATTGACTTTGTATCCTGCCACGTTACTGAATTGCTGTATGAGTTCTAGTTTGGGGGTGGAGTCTTTGGGGTTTTCCATATAAAGAATCATGTCATCTGCGAAGAGAGAGAGAGTTTGACTTCTTCCTTGCCAATTTGGATACCTTTTATTTCTCTTTGTTGTCTGATTGCTGTTGTTAGAACTTCTAATACTCTGTTGAACAAGAGTGGTGAGAGTGGGGATCCTTGTCGTGTTCCTGATCTGAACGGGAAGGCTGCAAGCTTTTTCCCATTGAGGATGATATTTGCTGTGGGTCTTTCATAGATAGATTTTATGAAGTTCAGGAATGTTCCCTCTATCCCTATACTTTGAATCGTTTTAATCAGGAACAGATGCTGGATTTTGTCAAATGCTTTTTCTGCATCAATTGAGAGGACCATGTGGTTCTTTCTCTTCTATTATTGATTTGTTCTACCACATTGATTGATTTGTGAATGTTGAATCATCTTTGTAAACCAGGGATGAATCCCACCTGGTCATGAGGATAATCTTTTTAATGTGCTGCTGGATCCTGTTTGCTAGGATCTTGTTGATAATCTTAGCATCCATATTCATCAGTGATATTGGTCTGAAATTCTCCTTTTTGGTAGGGTCTTTGCCTGCTTTGGGGATCAGGGTAATGCTGGCTTCATAAAAAGAGTCTGGAAGTTTTCCTTCTGCTTCAATTTTTTGGAACAGATTCAGGAGAATTGGTGTTATTTCTTCTTTGAAAGATTGGCAGAATTCCCCAGGGCATCCGTCAGGTCCTGGGCTCTTGTTTTTTGGGAGGTTTTTGATCACTGCTTCAATCTCATTACTAGATATCAGTCTATTCAGGTTGTCAATTTCTTCCTGGTTCAATTTTGGGGTTTATAGTTTTCCAGGAATGCATCCATTTCATCTAGGTTGCTTAGCTTATTGCCATATCTGTTGGTAATAATTTCTGATGATATTTCTATTTCCTTGGTGTTAGTTGTGATCTCTCCCTTTTCTTTCATAATTTTATTAATTTGGGCTTTCTCTCTTTTCTTTTGGGTTAGTGTGGCCAATGGTTTATCGATCTTATTGATTCTTTCAAAAAACCAGCTTCTAGTTTCATTGATACATTCTACTATGTCTCTGGTTTCTGCCTCATTGATCTCTGCTCTAATCTTGATTATTTCCCTTCTTGTGTGTGGAGGTGGTTTGATTTGTTGTTGATTCTCCAGTTCTTTAAGGTGTAGAGACAGCTGGTGTATTCTGGATTTTTCAATGTTTTTGAGGGAGGCTTGGATGGCTATGTATTTCCCCTTTAGAACCGCCTTTGCTGTATCCCATAGGTTTTGGACCGAAGTGTCTTCATTCTCATTGGTTTCCATGAATTGTTTAAGTTCTTCATTGATCTCCTGGTTGATCCAAGCATTCTTTTTTTTTTTTTTCCATTTTATTTATTTTTTCAGTGTAACAGTATTCATTCTTTTTGCACAACACCCAGTGCTCCATGCAAAAGGTGCCCTCCCCATTACCCACCACCTGTTCCCCCAACCTCCCACCCCTGACCCTTCAAAACCCTCAGGTTGCCCCAACCTCCCACCCCTGACCCTTCAAAACCCTCAGGTTGTTTTTCAGAGTCCATAGTCTCTTATGGTTCGCCTCCCCTCCCCAATGTCCATAGCCCGCTCCCCCTCTCCCAATCCCACCTCCCCCCAGCAACCCCCAGTTTGTTTTGTGAGATTAAGAGTCATTTATGGTTTGTCTCCCTCCCAATCCCATCTTGTTTCATTTATTCTTCTCCTATCCCCCTACCCCCCCATGTTGCTTCTCCATGTCCTCATATTAGGGAGATCATATGATAGTTGTCTTTCTCCGATTGACTTATTTCACTAAGCATGATACGCTCTAGTTCCATCCATGTCATCACAAATGGCAAGATTTCATTTCTTTTGATGGCTGCATAGTATTCCATTGTGTATATATACCACATCTTCTTTATCCATTCATCTGTTGATGGACATCTAGGTTCTTTCCATAGTTTGGCTATTGTAGACATTGCTGCTATAAACATTCGGGTACACGTGCCCCTTCGGCCAACAGACACATGAAAAAGTGCTCCACGTCACTCGGCATCAGGGTAATACAAATCAAAACCACAATGAGATATCACCTCACACCAGTCAGAATGGCTAAAATTAACAAGTCAGGAAATGACAGATGCTGGAGAGGATGTGGAGAAAGGGGAACCCTCCTCCACTGTTGGTGGGAATGCAAACTGGTGCAACCACTCTGGAAAACAGCATGGAGGTTCCTCAGAATGTTGAAAATAGAACTACCCTATGACCCAGCAATTGCACTACTGGGTATTTACCCTAAAGATACAAACATAGTGATCCAAAGGGGCACGTGATCCAAGCATTCTTAAGCAAGGTGGTCTTTAGCTTCCCGGTGTTTGAGTTCCTTCCAAATTTTCCTTGTGATTGAGCTCCAGATTCAAAGTGTTGTGATCTGAGAATATGCAGGGGATAATGTCTGTCTTTTGGTATTGGTTGAGTACTGATTTGTGACCCAGTATGTGGTCTATTCTGGAGAAGGTTCCATTTGCACTTGCGAAGAATGAGTATTCTGTTGTTTTAGGGCGGATTGTTCTGTATATATCTATGAGGTCCATCTGGTCCAATATGTCATTCAATGCTCTTATTTCTTTATTGATTTTCTGCTTCGATGATCTGTCTATTACTGAGAGAGGCATATTAAGATCTCCTACTATTAATGCAGTCATATCAATATGACTCTTTATCTTGATTAATAGTTTTATTATGGAATTGGCTGCTCCCATATTGGGGGCATAGATATTTACAATTGTTAGATCATCTGGGTGGACAGTCCTTTTAAGAATGATGTAGTGTCCTTCTGTATCTGTGACTATGTTCTTTAGTTTAAAATCTAATTTATCTGATATGAGAGTTGCTACCCCCGGCCTTCTTTTGAGGCCCAATGGCATGAAAGATGCTTCTCCATCCCTTCACTTCCAGTCTGCGTGTATCTTTAGTTTCAAAATGGGTCTCTTGTAGACAACATATGGCTGTGTCCTGTTGCTTTATCCAATTTGCAACCCTGTGTCTTTTTATGGGCGCATTTAGGCCCTTCCATTGAGAGTGATTATTGATACGTTTTTATTGACATAGGGTTACCTTTGAAGTATTTCTGTCTGTAGATTGTCTCTATATTTCTGTTCAATGATATTCTTAGGAATTTTTTCTCTTTTATAGGACCCCCCTTAATATTTCCTACAGTGTTGTCTTGGTGGTTGCATAGTCTTTTAAGCCTAGCCTGTCTTGGAAACTCTTTATCTCTCCATCCATTTTGAATGTCAGTCTTGCTGGATAAAGTATTCTTGGCTGCATGTTCTTCTCATTTAGTGCCCTGAATATATTTTGCCAACCCTTCCTGGCTTTCCAGGTCTCTGTGGACAGGTCTGACATTATTCTGATGGGCTTTCCTCTGTATGTAAGGAGCTTCTTTGTCCTAGCTGCTTTCAAGAGGGTCTGCCTGCAGTTATAATTCTTCATTCTTACTCTTAGGTGTTGCGAGGACTTTCAAGAACCTATATTCTTGGGGGGAAACCTTTCTGCCTCTAGTATATGAATGCTGTTTCCATTCGTGAAATTGGGAAATTTTCATAGACACTTGTTCCACTATATCTTCTAGACTTCATTCTTTGTCTTCCCCTTCAGGGATTCCAATAATTCTGATGTTGGAATGTTTCATGGCATCATTTATTTCCCTGATTCTGTTTTCATGGCTTCTGAGCTGTTTGTTCCAGGCTTCCTCCTGATCCTTTCTCTCTATCTGTTTGTCTTCCAGATCACTAATTCTATCTTCTGTCTCAGTTACCCTAGCTTTTAGAGAATTCAGATTAGATTGGAACTCATTGAGAACATTTTGAACATCATCCCTGATGGCTTTTAGTTCTGCCCTAACATTGTGAACATCATCCCTGGTGACTTTCATTTCTGACCTAATCAATTCTGTTTTGTCATCCATGGCTTTCTCCAACCTAGCTATTGCCTGGATAATTGCTAGCCTGAAATATTGTCTATGTCGATAGCCATTAGCTCTGTTGCAGAAGGCCCATCTTGTGAATTTTTCTTCTGTTGGGCATTCCTCCTCCTAGTCACTTTGGTGAGAGATGACTGAATGGATGTAGCTGGATGTATCAACTGTTGTGCAGTCAAGGTGCACCCTGGAACGCTTCTGAGCAATCAGGATTCTCCACCCAAATGAGAGAAAAAAGAAAAGAAAAAGAAAAAAAAGGAGAGAGAGAGAGAGAGACAGGAAAAAAAGGGAAGATAAAAGAGAATGCTCAGCCCAAATGTGTCCCGAGGTAAGATTTATGAAGTATACAAACAAAACCAGACAAACAAAAAGACTGATAAAAGTATATGACAAGAGAAAAAATATATATATAAAAGCAGAAAAAGGAAGAACTTCGTCAAAAAGAACCCCAAGTATAAGATTTATATACTATCAGGACAAACACAAATACAGAGAAATACTGGCGGCAGGAAAAGATGGGAGAGTGGTTATAAGTTCTCAGTGTGGGTGAAGAAGGTTATTTTGATTCTTCCTTGATGTATCATGATGTCTTTGTCAAAGGACTCAACTTTTCTAAGATAAAGGGGGATTAAAAATTGGCTTACCTATAGGGGTAGCATTGATTGGGGAAAGGGGATTACCTTGAAGTTTAACTCTATATTTATATTAGAAAATAAAAATTAAAAAAGAATAAACTAGACTAAACTAAACTAATTTTTTTTAAAAAAATTAAAAAATAGAAAAGCAAAAGAAAACTTGGGTGTATGTATCAAAAAGTTCAGGTTAGAAGGTTATTAAGGAATTTGACGTACTGGACATCTCACTGTGATGGTAAATAGGTTAAAAAATTATCTATATGTATAAAAAACAATGAACCAGAATAGTGGTAACGAGTTAAAAATAAAAGATATATTTATGAAGTAGAGGTGGTTGTTCTCTTGTGGTCTTTTTTTTTTTTTTTTCTATTCTTTCCCGGTTGGTTTTCTGGGAGAGAGGCCTGCCATGTGGGTTTTCAGTCAATGATGTTCCCTGAGTTAAGTCCTCCCGCCCCCCTCAAGGGGGTGGGCTCTGAGGAAACTGTTTTTTTCAGGCTTTTGTTCTCTGGAGGTTTTTATGTTTGTTCATCTGTTTTCTTTTGCCTTGACAGCTTTTGATGGTTTCTGGAGGTTTAGAGGAGAACAAACTGCACCCTGACCTCCCTCTCAGAGAGAAACCTCAGAATGTTCTGCATTCTGCAGAGCTGCTGGCAGAGTAGGTTCCTAGTCATGGTCACTGGGGATGCAGTATCTCCTCCTTGTACCCAAAACCATGGCAGCAGTAGCTGTCTGGGCAGCTCCAGACCACCAGAGAGGTTCCAAGCAGTGATCACACACTGAGATTTTCCTGCTGGCCTGTGCTGGGAGTGCCTGGTTTTTCCAGGTTCGAGAGCTCTGGCTAGCGCCTCTGAGCACCTCTCCCAGGGGAGGTTGTGGTGTGTGTGAGACTCATGCTCTGATCCCTCGCGTGGGTCTAAGAGCGCCAGGCTACTGCCTGCTCGCACCTCTCTCAGGGAGGGTGGGGGCGTGCGCATCTCAGGACCGCTGTCTGGCGAGGCTCCCAGCCCCTCATGGGAGCCGGACCCCAGGTGTTCTTGGGCCTGCTGGCAGCTCAGGGACCAAGACCTGGTTTCTCCGCCACACTCTCTCTGGCTCAGCACCAGGGGAGGCTGTCCTGGGTCCAAGGACTTAAGCCCCTGTCCCTAACTGCCCAATTGCCACAATTTCCCCCCCATAATCCTTTGCTCTTTTTGAGTGCTTTCAACCAGACTCCAAGTTAATGCTTGTCCCCAGATGCAGGACACTCTCGTATTGGGGTATTATTTTCCAATCGGTCGCCTCTAGTGGCTCCCTCTCCCTTTTGTTTATCTTCCGATATCAGTTGGACGTTCCCACTCCACTTTACCTGCCCACTGGCATATTCTGCCTCTGTAGAGATCCAGACATGTGTTATTCTGATCTCAGGCTGATTTCATGAGTAATTAGAGTTCTTTGGTAGGTAATCAGCTCACTTTAGGGTACAGGATGAAATGGCGCCTCCTCCTACTTCCCCACCACCTTGACTCCGAGTATAGAGGTTTCTAAAAAGTTTGAAATATATCTACCCTACAATCCAGCAATCGCACTACTGGATATTTACCCTAAAGGTAAAAATGTAGAGATCTGAAGGGCACATGCAGCCAAAGTTTTATATCACTATGTCCACAATAGCCAAACTATGGAAAGAACCTAGAAGTCCATGAACAGATGATGGATAAAGATCTTACTATGCAACATCAAAAAATGAAATCTTGCCATTTACAACGACCTGGATGGATCTAGAGTGTATTATGCTAAACAAAACAAGTCATTCAGAGAAAGACAATTTTCATATGATATCTCTGATAGAAGGAATTTGAGAAGCAGGGCAGAGGGCCTTGGGCAGTAGGGAGCAAAAAATGAAACAAGATGGGATCTGGAGGGACACAAACCACAAGAGACTCTTAATCTCACAAAACAAACTGATGGTTGCTGGGGGGTGAGAGGGGAGGGATAGGGTGGCTGGGTTATGGCCATTGGGGAGGATATGTGCTATGGGGAGTGTTCTGAAATGTGTAAGCCTGATGATTCACAGACCTGTACCCCTGGGGCAAATAATACATTTTATGTTAATAAAAAATATAAATGTTCAACAGAATAGGTTGAAATATCTATTCTAATGAAGCCATGAGTACATGAAACATAGTTGAAAACACAAGAGTAGATGAGATAATATGGGGAAAAGTGTAGAATGAAAGAAGAGGGAGGTCAAGGATATAATCAGAAAGAAGCATCATTCAGTGATAAGAGCAAAACATGACCTAGTATAAAACACCGAGATGCAGCAATCAAGGACAGAAGCAGAGAGGGTTACCATAAGAATCCAGAGAAGATTTTAATAGTACCAAACACTACTCTTGGTTAGGAAGATGATTAAATATTCTTTGCTTTTGGCATTTAAAATTGTTTGTGGCCTTGGAGAGAGAAGGTTTTAATGAATATGCAGAGCAGAGACAATAAAGGTGAAGGAACCAAATAGGATAATTTCCAATCTCTTTTCCTATTCTTTTTATGTTACCTGTTGTGTCTCCTTGTGTCATGTGTGAATAAACTTCAGCCATTTTAGTTTACTATCCATTTTAAAAAAAATTTGGTCTGGCTCTTTTAAGAGTGCAGGCTTTTATACATGTTTCCCTCAGTCTACTGCTTTTCCTCATGTTTTCCCCCAATTCTTATCCTGCTTATCCTGTAAAGTTATCTGAAATTGTACTTCCATTGGGAAGCGTTTCTTTCTTCCTAGAGGTCACCATTCACTTACCTTACTATATTTTTAAGATAACATGTTTACACTTCTTATCTATTGCAGCCTAAATCACACACTAGTTAACAATGTAAGGGCCTTTCTTTATCCCTACTAGATGATGAGCTTCTTGTCAGCAGCCATATATAAAAAACTAGGCAATTATCCCCATCAGTCTCCCATCCTGTGCATACTCTCCATTGACTTTTCCAGTAACTTGCATATTGAAAGTACTTGATAAAAGTTAAACAGGATGGTAATGTTAGCAGTTAATGCAGCAGGATCTAGTTCAGAAAGATGCATGACATGATTGGTGACTTAATATGCAGTCAAGACTTTTATAATCAAGACACATATGAGTCACACTTGTTATGGTGGTGAATGCATTATAAAAGCAGTGAACCATGAGAGACTATGGATTCTGAAAAACAACCTGAGGGTTTTGAAGGGGCAGGTGGTGGGAGGTTGGGGGGGGCTGGTGTTGAGTATTAAGGAGGGAAGTATTGCATGGAGCACTGGGTGTGGTGCAAAAACAATGAATACTGTTACACTGAAAAGAAATGAAATAAAAAAAAAAGCAATGAAGTATCATGTAAATCAGGAAAAGAAAGAATCAATTCTATTTGAAGGACCTAGGAATGTCCTCATGGAGGAGATTTGATTTGAGTTCAAGAATGAGTAGTATTGAGATGGAAGGACAGAAAGGAGTTTTAGATGAGGGAAACATTGTTAAGTGAGTTGGTTGAAAGAACTGTCCAGAAGGGCCGTGAAGGGATGCACATGGCCAAGTCCCCTGATGTAAGAGGAAGAAAGGAAAGTGATATATAGGACACAGTCTGACTGTGGAGAATCTGGAATACCCAAATAAGAAAAATGGATTTGGGGGTACCTGGGTGGCTCAGTCAGCTAAGTGTCGGCTTGGTCATGATCCTGGAGTCCTGGGAACAAGCCTCAGGACCACATGTCCAGCTCTCTGCTCAACAGAGAGCTGGTCTCTCTCTCCTTTTCCTTCTTCCCATCCCTCTGCTCCTTCTCTCTCTCTCTCACTTACTCTCTTTCAAGTAAATAAGTACAATCTAAAAAAAAAAAAAAAAAAACTAAAAGAAAATTTTACAAAAACCATAAAAAAAGAAAAATCGATATGGTTTGAAATTCAATCAGAGACAGCTGCAAATTCCTGAATGGTAGACTATCATTGTTTTAATCATTCAATAAATATTTGTTAAGCACTACAAAGTAGTGCTTAACACTTCTTTTCTAACGCTCCTTCATTTTCAACACTGTTGAAGGTGTTAGAAATGAAGGAATGAAATGAAGGAATGAATATAACAGAGAAATCCCTTCCCTCCCATGTCTATACATAATGCTAGCAGCAGGCAACAAGTGATGGATTATAGACATTCTTTATGTATAGTATTTTTATTAAATTAAATTTTATTAAATGTACAGTATATTTTTTAAAAAGGTTTTTACTTATTTATTTATTTAAGAGACAGAGATCACAAGTAAGCAGAGAGGCAGGCAGAGGGAGAGGAGGAAGCAGGTTCCCTGCTGAGCAGAAAGCCCGATGTGGTGCTCAATCCCAGGCCCCTGAGATCATGACCTGGGATGAAGGCAGAAGCTTTAACCCACTGAGCCACCCAGGCACCCCAAATATACAGTATATTTATATGATTAGTGGTGTGCAGGGGTGTCCCCTTCTTGAGGGGGGGATCCTAGTGATCAGAGCTGATGTGATGGGGAGACTACCGACTGATGATCAGTAGATGTCTTTATTTCTCACAATCACTTATTTTATACCTTCCTTGAGATCCGATTAGAAACAGGATATAGATTTATGTGCAGGGTGTGGGCTACATGTGGGATGTGATTTACATGCAGGCAATCAAGTGAGACAAGTGAACAACAATGATTATCGCTTAGCTTTAAATGACAATATCTCTTAGCTTTTAATGACAAGAGCAAGTTAAGCTTAAATCTCCTTGATTTAAGGATTCTCCACACATACTAGATCTTCTTAAAAGAGGACAAGAAAACACTCCAGGGATCTTCCCATGTTTATTCAGGGCGTGGGCCCAGGAAACTCTTGCCCTCCATTTCCTGGAGTTTTCTCAGGATTCAACAGGACCCCAGTCACATTGGCGAGGATCCAGGTTTTGTTTCAACAATTCCCCTTTTTTGTTTTTTTAACTGCAACATCTTAAGAGCCAATTCCAAGCTCGACGCCTGTTGTTTGTTCACTCGTTATTTGAGGAGACAGTACCCGCAGATGTACAGGTCAGAAGAGCAACGATAGCCAAAAACAAGTTCTCAGGGGTCTGTGGGCTTCAGATAGATCATAAAACTGCTTCTCCTTTAGCTGACAGGGCCTTAATCTGACCCCATGTGGGTGGATCGTCCCTAAGCTGATATGGTCAGGGTCTCCACTTATGAAGGGACAGCACACATATCTTGTGAGTGACCTCTTGTATCTCTTGTATTTCTGCATCTTTCTCGTAGATCATGGAAGCAGTGGTTATCAGCTGGGTCATTGGTTTTTGGGGCCTGATGAGCCGAAGAGGAAGCTATAATGTTTCAGAAGGGTCCATCACTGGAATCAGAGGAAATAAGAGCAGACCCTCTGCCTTTACTTAATAGGAGGCCAGGGATCCATTCATTAAAAGATATGAACCAAATAGTTATAGATGCTTCAAGAGATTACTGTGATTGTGAGAAGTGTTTTTCAGCTGCTTTCTAATGTCGCATTGGGGTAAATTCCAATAATTAAGAGTAAATAAAGAGAGTGCTAAGACATCCTTGTGGACTCCCCCCTTTTTATTTTAATAATTGCAGTTTTAGTGTATGATGAGCTCGTTCAACTATACCTTGTCCCTGTGGGTTATAAGGTAACCTGTAATATGATGAACCTGCCAATCAGAAAAAAAGGCAGAAAATTTGTGTCTCATGTAAGCTGGTGCATTATCAGTTTTTATGGTAGTAGGGACCCCCATAACACTAAAACATCGCAATAGAGTAGCGTGGACAGCAGAAAGGGAACTAGAGGATTAAGGAATTGCCCAAAGAATTTTAGAAAATATATCAATAACATGTAAATAAGGTTGACGAGGAAAGAGATGGAAATGAGTTACATCCATTTGACATGGTTCGTTGGCTTGTGAGGCATGATGATTGGCTCCTGAAGGGTGTGGGCAACAGTGCAAAGGCATACAAACAGAAAAAGACTGAACAATGTTATGTGTCTTTTGAAGTGGAATGTGGTAAGGGTTGTGCAGTCGATTAGCACTGATATGTAAAACGGAGGGCTCATCTGAAGGTGATGTGGAAATAGGACATGTCAGGATATCTGCTTGATGATTACCTTCTACCAACAGGGAGTGGTAGAGAAGAATGGGTCCTAATATGGGTGACATACAGAGGATGGGAACAGGATTGTACAAGGGACTGTAGTTTTGTGAGAAGGTGTAATATGGATTTTTGTGTTGTAGATATCTGAGCTGTTTCAATTAAGGGAAAGGCACCAGCTACATAAGCAGAATCAGAAACGATGTAAGTGCAGAAGATATATGAATTAAGAGTAGTAAGAACGAATATTTCTCTTTGTTGCACTGATGCATACTCGCTTTGAATAGAGAGGTTTAAGCCAGGTCCATGTATACTTCATTTTCCAGTCAAGGAGCCATCAATATAATACATGGGCGCACCTACAACTGGACTAGTTTCACAGATATTAGAAATACAAATGATGGGAGCACCTGGGTGGCTCAGTGGGTTAAAGCCTCTGTATTTGGCTCAGGTCATGATCTCAGGGTCCTGGGATCAAGCCCTGCATCGGGTTCTCTGCTCAGCGGGGAGCCTGGTTCCCCCTCTCTCTCTGCCTTCCTCTCTGCCTACTTGTGATGCCTCTCTCTGTCAAATAAAAAAAATAAAATCTTAAAAAAAAAAAGAAATACAAATGATGACTTTTTTAGGAAATCCCATAATTTACACACAGGGCAATGGTTTCCAATGGTTCCAGAATATCTTGCTAAAGCATTAAGGAGATGATCATTCAAGGGAAATAGGGAAGAAAATTTTTTATAGAAATAGGAAGAATGATAACATGTGGGTCGTATCTCAGTATCTGAAGACGTCTGGTTCGGCCAAGGATAATGAGGTCTGCAAGAAGATCAACATATGCGTTTAAATCCTTAGGAGCTCAGTGATTCAAGTAGATCCATTCTAAAGGACAGTCTTATTGAGCTGTCACCTCTTTAGGTGAATGGGAAGTAGGGAAAAGAAATAACAGTAGTGGTAACAAAGGATCATATCGACACAAGGACACTTGATGAAGGCATTCCTCAAGGAACTTAAGTTCCTGTTCACCCTGTGGTATTAAGCTTTGAAGACTATCAAGGTTACGGTCTCCCTCAAGAGTGGCAAATAGATTTGTAAGTTGATGTGTAGGAGTACCCAACACTGGGCATAACCAATTAATAGCTCGTAATAAATTCTAAAATCATTTAGAGCACTTAAAGTATCTCTACGAATGGAAAACTGAGGACTAATGGTGGTACGGTCTATAATACAATCTAAATAGAAGAAGAGTGGAGTAAATTGTACCTTTTCAGGAGCTATTGTAAGACTGCCCTGTTGTAGGTATTATTGTGTATTTGGAAACAGTTCATGTAGGACCTATGGGGTTGGGGCTGCTAGTAAGATATCATCCATGTAGTGGAAAATATAACATGTGGGATATAATTGTCAAATGGGCTCAAGAATCTTTCCAATAAAATTCTGGCACATCGTAGGAGAGTTAGTCATGCCTTGAGAGAGAACTTTCCAATGAAATCTTTGTAAAGGTTCTTGTTGATTTACTTTTGGAATTGAAAGCACAAAATGCTCTTTGTCTGAGGGGTGGTTAGGAATAGTGTAAAAGCAGTCCAGTAAATCCAAAACTACTAAAGGCCATTTGTAGGTATACAAGAGGGAGAAGGAAGTCCTGGTTATAACGATCCCATAGTTTCTATGGCAGCCTTAATATTATGGAGATCTATTATAATCTCCATTTGCCTGACCTTTTCTTTACCACAAAAAAATGGAGAATTCCAAGGAGAAAAAGAAAGTTCAATATGTCCGTTTCCCAATTGTTCTTGAATTAAAACTTTTAGAGCTTTTGGTTTTTCTAATAGTGAAGGCTAACATGGGGTGTCCAAATAAGCTCATTACTTCTCCAGGTGATTGGAATTGGTGAAAGGGCTTTATCAACCCCAATAGTCCCTATATAAAACCCAGTCCAACACAAGTATCATTAGGGTTAAGATCTATAGGTGCAGGCACTCCTTGTAAGTTTTTACCTAAACCGCTCCTAGGAATATACCCCATGATTTTCATCATGTTTTTTACAAGTGAGGATGTAGGTATGTGAATTTCAACATCCCATTGTTGTAATAAATCTCATCCCCAGAGATTAATAGGTAAGGGGGCAATGTAAGTTTGAATATGACCTAGTAATCCCTCTGGGCCCTTACAGGGCAGAGGTTGGCTGCTTTGTCTCAATTGCTGATTAGTTACATAGCCAAGACCCTCAAGGGCATAATTAGCAGGCATTGGAGGCCATTGGCCTGGCCAACATTGACAAGAAAAGATAGAGATATCTGTTCCAGAATCTAAAAGCCCTTCAAATATTCATTCCTTACTAGAAAGCTTCATTTGGGGTTGACTTCCTTCACACAGTTTCTTAGAAAAGGAATCTTTTTATTAGTACTGCCGAATCCTCCTTCCCTAAAATTTAAAGATTGAGTAGGCATAATATAGGGAAGTAGCAAAAGTTGGGCGGCTCATTCACCTGCTGAGAAGGTCTGAGGAACAGTGACAGAAACCATAATTTGAATCTTGCCATAATAATCAAGAGTCTATTACTCCAGTATGTACTGTAACTCCTTTCATAGTTAAACTACTCCATCCAAGCAGGAGACCAAACATATTTCATATAGGTCCATATAGGTTTGTTGGCAATTTATAAGGACACTGAGATGGATGTATAAAGCAAGTCTTAGAGAGAGGGATATCAAGAGCAGTGCTCCTAGTCCCTGATTAGCAGGGACACAGTCCCTTAATGACAGTTGTTCTTGGGTACAAACTGAATAGTAGAGTTCCATGACCCGTTATTTATTGGGACCTGGGGCTGCATCTTAGGGAGTTTCCCTGATGAGGGTTTCCCAAAGGAGTTCCATCTTTCTCGTTTTTAGACTTACATTCCTTGACCCAGTGTTTGCCTCATCAAGAGCAGAGACAAACATTAGGGGGTTGAATCTTGGATTTATTCAGGCGATTGGTGGGAGAGGGGGCAACCAGACAGGGAGGGAGACAGCATTGCTTTTTTATGTGTCCTGTTTGTCCAGGATTGAAACATTTTGCCTGCAATCATTTTTGAACAGCATTGGTTTCTTACGCTGTTACTCGGGCCCAAGGTTTAAAGGGTCGTACATTATGAGAAGTTTTAAATAATCCATGACATCACCAGATTCTCTAAGAGGTTGAATCATGGCCTGGTAATCTTCATTAGCATTATCATATGCTAGTAGTCTTAAGAGTATTTTCTGAATTTGTTCTTTTATCTGTTTTTCCAATGATTCTTTTAACCTGTAGATAAAATCAATGTACGGCTCTTTAGACCCTTGTATTTTTGTATAACTGGCAGTATAATCAGTGTCTGAATTAATTTTTTGTCAGGTTTATAAGGCCACATCACATATGTGGGGAAGGGCTGCAGGAAGGATGTTATGAGTTTGATGATTAGAAGTCGATCAAACTCCTGTTCCTATGAGCATATCATTAGTAACAGCAGCTACATTCCCTCTCTGTCCAAACTCCCGACCTTTTCATGTGCCTCTTCAGAAAGTCACATCTTCCATTTTAGAAATTCAGAAGAGGTTAATACCATTTGAGCTATGACTTGAAAATCATAGGGAATCCAGTGGGCGTTATTGCTCCAATTGGGTAAATATTCATAGCAGTAAGGAGAAGTAGGCCCGTACATGGAACATACCTTTCCAAATTCTCTTACAGTCTCCATCAGCATCCTATCAAAGTGTCTGGCCTGTTAGCATGAAAAGTTACAAGGAAAACTAAGGGAAGCTCATGGGGGTGAGACAGTGTAGAAATAGAATTTTGTTTTTTAGATTTTGTTGTCTCCAAATGTAACATGTGTAAATTATCATCCAACACAGTGTCATTTCCCTCATTCCCAAAGAGGTCTGCTGCTCTTTCCTCATCCCCAACTCCAGAGGAAATCGGAGGTGCCATGGCCAAAGGATAAACATAGCATTTGTCCTTTTTGCCGAAAAATATTTTTTTACTTTCAGCTTGAATTTGTTGGGTTGGTTCATCATCTAACTCATACGTGTGCAGAGAGGCACTGTTTCAGCCTTAAGATCCTCTTCGTTATGTTCCCGTCTAAGAATTAAAATAACCATTTTTACCAACATCCTTGTAACCCAAAACTCCACAGGAATTTCTGCACCTTGTCTATAGGCTTTTTCCACATTACCACATATGTGCTACCAAATTGTCTTTTCCAAGGTTCTTTCATCGGGAAACTAAGGATTATATTCGCTAATAATATCCAGACAAGTTCTTAATTGACATCTGGATACTCGAGCACCTCCGTGAGATAAAAGGTGTATTAATGCTAGAAAAGGCTGGGGGCAACTTTGATTCTGCCCCATCGTTCTCACTTACCTCATTCTGTGAGGGACTCTGGATCCCTGCGTGACTGTTCCTCAATTTCAGTGCCCTGTTCAGGTGCCACTTGTCACCTTCCCGAGGTGGGGATCCTGGTGATCAGAGCCTGCATGATGGGGGAACAACCGACTGATGATCAGTAGATGTCTTTATTTCTTACAATCACTTCTTTTATACCTTCCCTAAGATCCCATTAGAAACAGGATATAGATTTATGTGAGTGGGCTACAGTGTGGGATGTGATTTACATGCAGGCAATCAAGTGAGACAAGTGAACAACAATGATTATCTCTTAGCTTTAAATGACAATATCTCTTAGCTTTAAATGACTAGAGAAAGTTAAGGATTCTCCACACTTATCAGATCTATCTAAAGGGGGACAAGAAAACACTCCAGGGATCCTCCCATGTTTTTCCCTGGTGTGGGACTAGGAATATGCTTGCCCTCCATTTCTTGGATTTTTCTCACAGAATTGGACTGGACTCCAGTCACCTTGGCAAAGATCCAGTTGGAACTGTGTAGTTCCAACACAGGGGAAAATAGGGTAAGAAAGGTAAAGTTATTGGGGTGAACTGAACAGAACATAGATTAACTCAGTAAATCATATGTGTGGCTAAAGGGTAACTGCAAAGTTCCCCTGAAGATTTTGCAATACATGGGAACAACTTCAACTCAGGGTGAAGGAGTTGATGAGACTAGCTAACAGTACCACAACTTTTGTTCTCCTCTCTAAATGCTAATCATCTTTGATAAACCCTATTATTCTCTCCCAGTAACTGTCCAAACTGAAATGAGAGTCCCTTCAGCTCATTTAACATTCTATGCATAGGTAAAGAACAGAATTCTAGAAATGATGTCAGTTACATAAGAATCAGCAAGATGATCATCAAATGACTTAGTGACTTTAGCAAAGGTCATTTACTTTAACCACATTGTTTCACAGGTCATCTTTATTTTATGTCACAGAGTTAATATGTTTTGGGAACAGAATCTCCCCACTGATGTCATCATAGGCAAGTCCCATAAGCATTTGATGGAAAGTTTAATTTTGCATTGTGAGGAACATAATTATTCGCACTGACTTATTAGTCATCTCTCAGATTTTCATTCTTTTAATCCCAAATGTTTCTGAGAAAAAAATTTTATCCTGAAGTTATATGAGACTTCACACCACCCAGACACACACAAAACCAATATGATGGTATAAAACTCTTCTCAGAGCATTCCGGTAACAAAAGTATTCAGATTTATCTTTACCTTACTATACTTTATCTTACCTACTATACTTTACCCTACTATTAGTGTCCATAAGTACTGATTTATCTCAATCAGTTAGCATTTTTATTTATTTTATTTTTTTTTTTTTTTAAAGATTTATTTATTTGACAGATAGAGATTACAAGTAGGCAGAGAGGCAGGCAGAGAGAGAGAGAGGAGGAAGCAGGCTCCCCGCTAAGCAGAGAGCCCGATGCGGGGCTCGATCCCAGGACCCTGGGATCATGACCTGAGCTGAAGGCAGAGGCTTTAACCCGCTGAGCCACCCAGGCGCCCCCAGTTAGCATTTTTAAATTGTTCTCAGGTTCAACTTCTCACCTTTCCACATCTTCCCACAGCTGAAGGCTATGGCAAATCAGCATGAGATTTGAAGTCAGTTCAAATCGACCTTTTCTGATTATAAAGTAGATCTGCAAAACATACAGGTAAGAGTGCAGCTTAATTCTGTTATAATTCAAGCAAGTACATTGAAAGTTATTTCTAACATAGCTGAATAATTAAATGGTTTATCTTTAGTACTTTAAAACAAGAAAAAGAAACGTTCAGCCTGTGCTTTTATTTTGGTGTTTTGAGTATGGAAAATTAAACCCATTTTGACCATAAAATTTACATAATTAGACACATTGGTCAAAATATCCTAACGGATCCCTAAGTAGTAATAAAAGATAGCCTTTGAGGTAAAACAAAATTTGTTCTCAAAAATCATATTTATTTTAAGATTTTTTACAAATTTATTCATTTGAGAGAGAGAAACAGAGAGGCAGAGAAAACTCAAGCAGAGGGAGAGGCAGAGAAGAGGAACAAGGAGAATTCCCACTGAGCTGGGAGTCAGATATGGGGCTCAGTCCCAGGACCTGGAGAATCATGACCTGATCCAAAGGAAGATGCTTAAATATCTTAGCCATCCAGGTAGCCCATCTCAAAAATCATATCAAGATTTAAGATTTTTCTCTTTCTCTAAGTGTTATAAAACTAAAATATACAGGCAAGCTTATGTTTATTAGCTTTCAAACTACTGTGATATACTTCAGAAAATATTACATAAGTTTCTTAGGAAGCAGGGAAATAGTAGCCTGGTCACTTCCATTAAGAGAATGATGCATAAGGTTTTTTTGTGATAAATTTCCAAGAATTTCCCTTGTAGCCTATTCTTCAAAACTAACAGTCTCAATTTATGGAGACCAAAAAGCTCACTAAGGATCAGTGGTAGTATGCTGACAACAAGTTCACCTATCTCAGGTCTTTGAAGCTAGGACTGGAATCAATACCCCCCCCCCCATAGTATTATATAACTCCTTTTTTTAAAAAAGATTTTATTTATTTATTTGACAGAGAGAGATCAAAGTAGGCACAGAGGCAAGGAAAGAGAGAGAGAGGAGAAAGCAGGCTCCCTGTGGAGCAGAGAGCCCAATGCAGGGCTCGATCCCAGGACCCTGAGATCATGACCTGAGCTGAATTCAGGCAGAGGCTTAACCCACTGAGACACCCAGATGCCCTAGCATTACTCCTATGAGAAGTAGAAGTCATAGCTGAACTCAAATGTCTACAATTCTAATAAACAAACTGAACATGCATATTTTTTAAGAAAGCCATGTGTAGTATTCATAAACAACTCTAGATTGTGTTGGGTATATAGAATGTGCTTGAGAATGCAAGAAGTGAAAATCAGTGTGGTCTAGGGCTTTTAGTTAAGCTCTCTTAAGTAGCATAATATGTAAACTATTCTTTACATAAAGATGGGAAGGATTTAGAAATCTGGGCAAAAATCAACAGGAATGATGGCATGGACAAAATCAGTTTTTATGGAAATGGATCTAATACCAGGAAAAGGAATGAGAGAGGAGAAAAGACATAGATTTTTATTTCCTTGTATATCCCAAGGAATTTACTCAAAAGATGAACATCCTATTCTTAAACCTCTGTGATCTTCATAGAATTCCTGAGATATAAATTTAACATATTTGTGGTATGCTCTTTTCAAGCATTCATTCCACTGGGAGAGTATATGAAAACTTTTTGCTCAGTTAAAAAAATGTGTATACGTGAAGATTGACAACAAATTTATTTTAAGGATCTTTAATACAAAAACTGACACTAATATTGTTTGTCAGCATTGAACCAAATATGGGAATGCTAGATTTCTACACTATTCATATGTGAATTCATAAAGACAAACCTTTTCCTCTAAAAGCATTCTTCTTGGAATTACAAAAATATTTGTGGGAATGCTGAGTTTTGGTGTTGAGCTTATAAAACTGATATTTTTAGGGGAACGATTATTCCCTAGAGGTTTTTGTGTCTATATCCAGAGATACTGAGGAGAGTTTGAAGAAGCTTCTCTCTTTGTTGTCTAAAGAAAATTTGGAAGGAAAGTTATACACATTCTAAATTTAAATCTTATATCTCCAGAATTCCTATCTCAACAGAGAAGGTGGATATGACTGAGGATAACTACTCCTTGACCACTGAATTTATCCTCATAGGATTTACAGATCACCCAGAGTTGAGGAGCCTCCTGTTTGTGGTGTTTCTTAATATCTACGTGATTACTATGATGGGGAATCTTGGCCTGGTGACATTGATTTTTATGGAGCATCGTCTTCACACACCAATGTACATCTTACTGGGCAACCTGGCTCTGATGGATTCCTGTTGCTCCTGTGCCATTACCCCCAAAATGTTAGAGAACTTCTTTTCTAATGACAGAATGATTTCCCTTTACAAATGCATGGCACAATTTTATTTTCTCTGCCTTGCTGGAACTACAGAATGCTTTGTCCTGGCAGCAACGGCCTATGATCACTATGTGGCCATATGTAGCCCACTGCAGTACCACACCATGATGTCAAAGAAAGTGTGCATTCAGATGACTACAGGGGCCTACATAGCTGGAAACCTGCATTCCATAATTCATGTGGGGTTTCTCTTTAGATTAACTTTCTGTGGGTCAAATCAAATTAATCACCTTTTTGTGATGTTTTTCCATTATACAGACTTTTTGTGTTGACCCTTATATCAATGAATTGATGATATTTATCTTTTCAGGTTCAGTTCAAGTGTTCACCATTGGTAGTGTCTTAATATCTTACTTCTACATTCTCTTTACTATTTTCAAAATGAAATCCAAAGAGGGAAGAGGCAAAGCCTTATCTACTTGTACATCCCACTTTCTCTCTGTCTCAATATTCTATGGTTCTCTTCTCTTTGTGTACCTTCTCCCACACTCAGTTAAAGAAGAGGATGAAGACATACCTGGTGCTGTATTTTATACTCTAGTGATTCCATTACTAAGCCCCTTTATTTGTAGTCTAAGAAATAAGAAAGTAATAAATGCTATGAAAAAAATTATAATGAATATTTTATAATATTCTAGAAAAATATCATTCCCTGTGAAAAATTAACTTAAATTTGATAATATGTTTTTCCAAACTATGGAATATTGAGAAAGGAGAAAAGGACCACTTTGCTCATAGAATTTTCAATTACTAAAACATGATATATAGGAGTCAGATAGTAAGTTCAACAAAGTGAGTTCTGCTATAATGTATTGTAAAATCTAAGCTCTAGCTCCCAGCAAGAATGAAATAAATAATTCTTCTTCAGGTCACACACTGTCACAATGAGATTAGTTAAAATATTAGCTAACAGTTTCAATGGGTAATGAATTAAAATGTTCAACAAATATAACAAATATATGAATAAAAGACAGTTAGATAAAGATCACTTCCATTTAAATTAATTTAAAACAATGACTCTTGGAACACTGAAAAAATTTAAAAAAATAATATTGTTGACAAATTTCTAGAATTCCAAAGCATAACCCTACAATCTCTGGCACATTCCACATTCTCAGGAATTAATCCCTTCTTAAACAACACCAACTATTTGAAGTAAAATGTATATCCTTGATTCTTAATTTTCTTTGAGTTTATTCAAGAGAAGATATTTGAATATTAGTTCACACAGAAAATTCTCAAATCAAGAATATGTTCACCTTTGAAAGGGGAACTTTTGTTATATATATTTTACAACAATGAAAAAAATGTTGAAACCAAGAAAATAATGCTAGTAAAAATGTACAATAAAAAAAGACTATTTTCATCTTTAATGTTAGTCAATTTTACTTTCAAGTTCTCTGAAATAGACTATCTGTATACTGGTGATGTAAAACTCTATAGCTGCCATAAATGGTATTTATGGATTGGATGTTCATATGGATTTGGCTGTTTTCATATAATTTGATTAGGGTGTCCATCAAAAATGCAGTGTATTCCTGAATACACTAAATTAAACAACGGGCTTTTCTCTCTGATATTACTTATCTTGTTACTAGGAATTCCACCAACCTGTACTTATTCCAGTGTAAATTACTGATACAGTCACAGCAATAAAAAAAGTTGGAGTTGCTAAAAAGCACAAATGAGGCACAAAATAGTGACAATTCTAAATTCCTAAACAAAAATATTTATTGATCATTTTTATATGCAAATATTAAAGAAAACCATATGTTACTGAGAACATGTTATCTGCTGGGCACAAAACTATACCTTTCATATATATTATCTACCAATTGTTTAGAAGTGATTTTCCATGCATCTTCTCAGTAAAATCCTCATACTTTGAAACATTGAGTGGCTTGCTCAAGTTCAGCCAGGTGATTGAGATAGAGCTAGAATTTGTATCAATGATACTTGGGAGTTCAGCAAATGGAGATGCTTGCCCCCTGGGCTATTTAGACCTTATGCAGCATCAGAAGTTAGATGTGCCTTAAAAATGATTTTAAAATATGATGTTTTGAGGAGAAAAACGAATGAGTATGACCACAGTCAATGTGTATGGAAATTAGTGTGACACTGGAAACTGGGGTGAAGGAGCTGAAGCATGGACAGAGTCAGAAATTTTACAAAGCTTTTGTTAATAGCTGTTGTGGAATATGGGAAATAAGGCTGGGAGGGAATCAGGTTACTGAGAATCTTCAAAGCCAACCCTTAAACATCTGAATTTATCTCAGAGGCCTCAGACGCTAATACTTCCTAGAACCAGGTAATATGATTGCATTTTTTTGAGAAAAGTAATCTGGTGATCAGAATGATGCTAGAAGAAATAAGGCTAACTTCAAGAATTCTTATACTAGGTGATGAGAGTTGAAATTGGAAGATAAAAAGGGAGGAGTGTACAGATATAAGCAACATTTTAAAGGGAAAGTAATGAATTATAACTATTAGATAATAAAATGAAGGCCAATTTTCTTCTGAGAGTACCAATCATGTTATAACCGATTTCCTTCACTAATAGTTAAAAAAGGTACCTAACACAATTGGCCATTCACTAGTCATTTCTTTAATATACATTTAAATAAATATATAGTAAGTTTGTTATTTTTATTTTTAATGAGTCAATAAATATATATTTTTTAATTTCTTGGTTTCAATTTATAATATTGCAAGTTTAGATATCACCCACAGAAACAAAGTTTACAGGGTCCTAAACACTTTTTTTAAGGGTATAAAGGAATCCAGATACCTGAGTTTGATGAATGCTGTTTCTTTGTATCCACTCTCTATAGTAGGGGATATTTTCAGTTGTGAGATTCACATGCATTGATCCCTTTCCCTTTTCCAGGCATACGACAAGTTCTATTTACATATTTCTTCACCACCCACTGCTAACACTTAGAAACATTTTTTTAATGGTGTAAAGGAATACATATACCTGAGTTCGATGAATGCTATTTCTTTGTATCCACTCTGTATTTTAGTTGTTAGATTTAGTGTTAGATTCACAGGCATTGAGCCCTTTTCCTTTTCCAGGCATACCACAAGTTCTGTTTACATATTTCTGCACCACGCACTGCTAACCCTTAGTAACACTGAAGCCTAGAGGTATGCTAAGGGAAGAGTCTGTGACTTATTTGGGGCCAAGGAGACAAAAGAGTGAATTTTGTAGAAGTTCCTCGGAAATATGCTTTCTTGGTTTTAAGAGATCCACAAAAAAGTAGTCTTCCTCTGGGGCGCCTGGGTGGCTCAGTGGGTTAAGCCTCTGCCTTCGGCTCAGGTCATGATCCCAGGGTCCTGGGATCGAGCCCCACATTGGGCTCTCTGCTCTGCAGGGAGCCTGCTTCCTCCTCTCTCTCTGCCTGCCTCTCTGCCTAGTTCTGATTTCTCTCTGTCAAATAAATAAAATATTAAAAAAAAGTAGTCTTCCTCTGAATGTCATGTTTTGTGGATATGAAATCTGTCACAGTCTACTACCATTTTGCTATCAAAAGAGACACCAGCCAGGAGGTGAAGTCAATACACATGTAGGGCATAGCTGAGGGAATCACAGAGAAGCAGACCCAGGGATTCTAGAATTCATCACCGCTTCTCATTTCAAAATCCAATAGATCTCCTTACTGTTAACCTTGTTTGGAAAAAATGCTTTCAATGCCAATGAATAAATATTAACTGTAATTCCTCGAGTAAAGATCCTTTACCTCTTCGGTTAGGTTTATTCCCAGGTATCTTATGGTTCTTGGTGCTATAGTAAATGGAATCAATTCTCTAATTTCCCTTTCTGTATTTTCATTGTTAGTGTATAGGAAAGGCACTGATTTCCATAAATTGATTTTGTTTCCTGCCACATTACTGAATTGCTGTATGAGTTCTAGTAGTTTGGAGGTGGAGTCTTTTGGGTTTTCCATATAAAGAAACATGTCATCGGCAAAGAGAGAGAGTTTGACTCCTTCCTTGCCAATTTGGATACCTTTTATTTCTCTTTGTTTTCTGATTGCCGTTGCTAGGACTTCTAATACTATGTTGAACAAGAGTGGTGAGAGTGGGCATCCTTGTCCTGTTCCTGATCTCAACGGGAAGGCTGCAAGCTTTTTCTCATTGAGGATGATATTTGCTGTGGGTCTTTCATAGATAGATTTTATGAAGTTCAGGAATATTCTCTCTATCCCTATACTTTAAAGTGTTTTAATCATGAATGGATGCTGGATTTTGTCAAATGCTTTCTCTGCATCAATTGAGAGGACCATGTGGTTCTTCTCTCTTCTCTTATTGTTTTGTTCTATCACATTGATTGATTTGTGAATGTTGAACCATCCTTGTAACCCAGGGATGGATCCCACCTGGTCATGGTGGATAAACATTTAAATGTGCTGCTGGATCCTGATTGCTAGGACCTTTTTGAGAATCTTAGCATCCATATTCATCAGTGATATTGGTCTGAAATTCTCCTTTTTGGTGTGGTCTTTGCCTGCTTTGGGGATCAGGGTAATGCTGGCTTCATAAAAAGAGTCTGGAAGTTTTCCTTCTGTTTCTATTTTTTGAAACAGCTTCAGGAGAATTGGTGTTATTTCTTCTTTGAAAGTTTGGTAGAATTCCCCAGGGCATCCATCAGGTCCTGGGCTCTTGTTTTTTGGGAGGTTTTTGATCACTGTTTCAATCTTGCTACTAGATATTGGTCTATTCAGGTTGTCAATTTCTTCCTCTTTCAATTTTGGGAGTTTATAGTTTTCCAGGAATGCATCCATTTCCTCTAGGTTGCTTAACTTATTGGCATATAACTGTTGATTTTAACTTCTGGTGATTGTTTCTACTTCCTTGGTGTTAGTTGTGATCTGTACATTTTCATTCATAATTTTATTAATTTGAGCTTATTTTTAAATTTATTTATTTTTTATTTTTTTATAAACATATAATGTATTTTTATCTCCGGGGTACAGGTCTGTGAATCACCAGGTTTACACACTTCAGAGCACTCACCATAGCACGTACCCTCCCCAATGTCCATAACCCTCCTCTCCCTCTCCAAACCTCCCCTCCCCCCAGCAACCCTCAGTTTGTTTTGTGAGATTAAGAGTCACTTATGGTTTGTCTCCTCCCAATCCCATCTTCTTTCATTTATACTTCTCCAATCCCCCTTACTGCCCATGTTGCATCTCCACTTCCTCATATCAGGGAGATCATATGATAGTTGTCTTTCTCCTATTGACATATTTCACTAAGCATGATATCCTCTAGTTCCATCCACGTCATTGCAAAGGGCAAGATTTCATTTCTTTTGATGGCTCCATAGTATCCCATTGTGTATATATACCACCTCTTCTTTATCCATTCATCTGTTGATGGACATCTAGGTTCTTTCCATAGTTTGGCTATTGTAGACATTGCTCCTATAAACATTCAGGTGCACATGCCCCTTCAGGTCACTACATTTGTATCTTTAGGGTAAATATCCAGTAGTGAAATTGCTGGGTCATAAGGTAGTTCTATATTCAACATTTTGAGGAACCTCCATGGTGTTTTCTTTTAGGCTCTCTCTTCGCTAAGAGGACCCCTTTCAATATTTCCTGTAGAGCTGGTTTGGTGTTTGCAGATTCTTTCAGTTTTTGTTTGTCCTGAAAGCTTTTTATCTCTCCTTCTATTTTCAATGATAGCCTAGCTGGATATACTATTCTTGGCTGCAAGTTTTTCTCATTTAGTGCTCTGAATATATCATGGCAGCTCTTTCCTTCCTGCCAGGTCTCTGTGGATAAGTCTGCTGCCAATCTAATATTTTTCCATTGTATTTTACAGACTTCTTTTCCCAGGCTGCTTTCAGGATTTTCTCTTTGTCACTAAGACTTGCAAACTTTACTATTAGGTGATGGGGTGTGGACCTTGATTTTGAGGGGGAGTTCTCTGCACCTCCTGGATTTTGATGCTTGTTCCCTTTGCCATATTAGGGAAATTCTCTCCAATAATTTTCTCAAATATACCTTCTGTTCCCCTCTCTTTCTTCTTCTTCTGGAATTCCAGTTATTCTAATGTTGTTTTGTCTTATGGTGTCACTTATCTCTCAAATTCTCCCCTCGTGGTCCAGTAGCTGTTTGTCCCTCTTTTGCTCAGCTTCTTTATTCTCTGTCATTTGGTCTTCTATATCACTAATTCTTTCCTCTGCCTCCTTTATCTCAGCAGTGAGAGCCTCCATTTTTGATTGCACCTCATTAATAGCTTTTTAAATTTCAACTTGGTTAGATTTTCTTTTATTTGTCCAGAAAGGGCTTTTATATCTCCAGAGAGGGTTTCTCTAATATCTTCCATGCCTTTTTTGAACCCGGCTAGAACCATGAGATTTGTCATTCTGAACTCTAGATCTGACATATTACCAATGTCTGTATTGATTAGGTCCCTAGCCTTCAGTACTGCCTCTTGTTTTTTGTTGTTGTTGTTGTTGTTTGTTTGTTTTTGTTTTTGTTTTTGTGAATTTATCTGCCTTGTCATTTTGTCCAAATAAGAGTATATTAAGGAGCAAGTAAAATACTAATAGGGTGGCAAAGACCCCAGGAAAATGCACTTTAACCAAATCAGAAGAGATCCCAGATCATGGGGTGGAGAAAGGGGATAAAAAGATGTTCAGAAAAAAAGAAGAAAAATCAAAAAAAGAAAACAAATAAAGAAAAAATATAAAAAAGAAATATATGTACTGCATGGAGCACTGGGTGTGATGCAAAAACAATGAACACTGATACGCTGAAAATAAAGAAATAAAAAAAAAAGACATCTATATAAATATATTAGATAAACTAGTAAAAAACGTTAAAAAAGCAGAGAGTAAAAGTTAAAAAAAATTAGGAGAAGAAAAACAATTGAAAAAAAATTAAATTAACTGCAAGACTAAAGAATCATGGGGAGAAAGCCATGAGTTCTGTGCTTTGCTTTCTCTTCCTCTGGAACTCGGGTGCTGTCCTTGGTATTGAACCTGCCCTCCTTGGTATGTGAACTTGGTTCTGGCTGGATTTCTTGTTGATCTTCTGGGGGAGGGGCCTCTTGTAGAGATTCTCAAGTATCTTTGCCTGAGGTGGAATTGCACTGCCCTCACCAGGGGCCAGGCTAAGTAATGCGCTCAGGGTCGCTTTTGGGTGCTTTTCTTCCCTGAATGCTTTCCGTAGATTTCCTGAGGACGGGAATGGAAATGGTGACCACCCAGTCTCCGGCCCAGAGATGCAGATAGTCCAGGGACCCACTCCTCAGTATGCCCCCAGAGAATAGCACCCAATCACTCCCGTATCCCCGGCATCCAGCCATTCTCCAAGCTCACCCAGCCTGCAACCAGTTTAAGGTAACCCTGAGCTGAGAGCTCACTCCTTGGCTCTGTTTCTGTACCCGGCTTCCCCGTTCTAATACCTGCAAGCTCTGTGACACTCTGACACCCCCGGTCCTTCTGTGACCATGTGGGACCTGGGGCCACGCTGACCCCGCATGGGCTTCACCCAGGTTTATTCTCTGGAGTAATATCCCTCAGTGGAACTGACTTTTAAAAGTCCTGATTTTGTGCTCCGTTGCTCTGCAACTTGCCGGGAGCTGGCCCCTCCCCCTGCAGACTGTCTTCCCGACTCTTTGGATTCACTTCTCCGCCAGTCCTACCATTCAGAAAGTGGTTGACTTTCTACTTCTAAAATTGCTGTTCCTCTTCTCTTCAATCTCTCATTGGATTTGTAGGTGTTTGCAATGGTTAAATAAGCTATCCAGCTGATCTCCTGTTACCTGATGTAGTCTCAAACTGCTACTTCTCCGCCATCCTGACTCCTCCCCCCTAATTTGAGCTTTCTCTCTTTTCTTTTGGATTGGTGTGGCCAATGGTTTATAGATCTTATTGATTCTTCAAAAAAAACCAGCTTCTACTTTCATTGATATGTTCTACTGTATCTCTAGTTTCTACCTCATTGATTTCTGCTCTAATCTTTATTATTTCCCTTCTTACATGTGGATTTGGTTTAATTTGTTGTTGATTCTCTAGTTCTTTAAGGTGTAGTAACAGCTGGTGTATTCTAGATTTTTCAATTTTTTTGAGGGAGGCTTGTATGGCTATGTATTTCCCCCTTAGGACCGCCTTTGCTGTACCCCATAGGTTTTGGACCAAAGTATCTTCATTCTCAATTCTTTCCATGAATTGTTTAAGTTCTTCTTTGATCTCCTGGTTGATTCAAGCATTCTTAAGCAAAGTGGTCTTTAGCTTCCAGATGTTTGAGTTCCTTCTGTACTTTTCCTTGTGATTGAGCTCCAGTTTCAAAGCGTTGTGATCTGAGAATAGGCAGGGAATAATCTCTGTCTTTTGGTCGGTTGAGTCATGATTTGTGATCCAGTATGTGGTCTATTCTGGAGAAGGTTGCATGTGCACTTGCAAAGAATGAGTATTCTGCTGTTTTAAAGTGGAATGTTCTGTATATATCTATGAGGTCCATCTTGTCCAATATGTCATTCAATGCTCTCATTTCTTTATTGATTTTCTGCTTGGGTGATCTATTATTGAGAGAGGCATGTTCAGATCTACTATTAACGTATTCATATCAATATGACTCTTTATCTTGATTAATAGTTTTCTTATGTAACTGGCTGCTCCCATATTGTGGGCATAGATATTTACAATTGTTAGATTATCTTGGTGTATAGTCCCTTTAAGAATTATGTAGTGTCCTTCTGTATCTCTGACTACAGTCTTTAGTTTAAAATCTAATTTATCTGATATGAGAATCACTATCCTGGACTTCTTTTGAGGCCCATTGGCATGAAAGATGCTTCTCCATCCCTTCACTTTCAGTCTATATGTATCTTTAGGTTCAAAATGGGTCTCTTGTAGACAACATATGGATGGGTCCTGTCGTTTTATCCGACCTGCAACCCTGTGTCATTTTATTGCTGTATTTAGGCCATTCACATTGAGAGTTATTATTGATGCATTTTTATTGAGATTGTGTCACCTTTGAAGTCTTTCTTTCTGTAGATTGTCTCTATATTTCTGTTTAATGATATTCTAAGGATTTTCCCTCTTTTATAGAACCCCCCTTAATATTTCCTGCAGTGTCGGCTTGGTGGTCACATACTCTTTTAAGCCTTGCTGTTCTTGGAAACTCTTTATCTCTCCATCCATTTTGAATGTCAGTCTTGCTGTATAAAGTATTCTTGGCTGCATGTTCTTCTCATTTAGTGCCCTGAGTATATCTTGCCAGCCCTTTCTGGCTTGTCAGATTTCTGTGGACAGGTCTGACATTATTCTGATGGGCTTTCCTCTATACGTAAGGAGCTTCTTTTTCCTGGCTGCTTTCAAGAGGGTCTGCCTACATTATAATTCCTCATTCTTACTATCAGGTGTCTTGAGGACTTTTGAGTATCTATAATCTTGGGGGGAAAACGTTCTGCCTCTAGTACATGAACACTGGTTCCATTCGTAAGATTGGGAAAATTTTCATGGAGAACTTGTTCCACTATATCTTCTAGAATTCTTTCTTTCTGCTCCCCTTCAGGGATTCCAATAATTGTGATGTTGGAATGTTTCATTGCATCATTTATTTCCCTGATTCTGTTTTCATGTCTTCTAAGCTGCTTGTTCCAGGCTTCCTCCTGATCCTTTCTTTCTATTTGTTTGTCCTCCAGATCACTAATTCTATTTTCTGTCTCAGTTACCCTAGCTTTTGGACAATTTAAATTAGATTGGAACTCATTGAAAGCATTGTGAACATCATCCCTTGTTGCTTTCATTTCTGCCCTAATCAATTCTGTTTTGTCATCCATGGCTTTCTCCAACCTAGCTATTGCCTGGATAATTGTTAGCCTGAATTCCCTTTCTGACATATTTCTATGTCTATAACCATTAGCTCTGTTGCAGAAGACCCATCCTCTGAATTTTTCTTCTGTTGGGCATTCCTTGTGCTAGTCATTTTGGTGAGAGATAGCTGAATGGATGTAGCTGGATGTAGTGACCGTGGTGCAGTCAAGGTGCATCCTGGAAAGCTTCTGAGCACTCAGAAGTCCCCATCCAAATGAAAGAGAAAAGAAAGATAGAAAAAAGAAAAGAAAAAGAAAAAGAGAGAGAGAGAGAAATAAAGGGGGAAAAAAAGAAAGATAAAAAGACGGCTCAGCCCAAGTGGGCCCCAAGGTAAGATTTATGAAGTATACAAACAAAAAGACTGATAAAAGTAGATGACAAGAGAAAAAAGAAAAGAAAAAGAAAAAGAGAGAGAGAGAGAGATAAAGGGGGAAAAAAAGAAAGATAAAAAGACGGCTCAGCCCAAGTGGGCCCCAAGGTAAGATTTATGAAGTATACAAACAAAAAGACTGATAAAAGTAGATGACAAGAGGAAAAAAAAACATATATATAAAAGCAAAAAAAAAAAAAAAAAAAAAAAGAGCCTCGTCAAAAAGAACTCCGAGTATAAGATTTATATACTATCAGGACAAACACATATACACAGAAGTACTGGTGGAAGAACAAGAAAAGTGCCTATAAATTCTCAGTGTGGGCAAGGAAGATTATTTTGATTCTTCCTGGATGTATCTTGATATCTTTGTTAATGGACTCAACATTCCTAAGATAAAGGGGGATTACAAATTGGTTTACCTATAGGGGTAGCATTGGATTGGGGAAAGGGGATTACCTTGAAGTTTAACTCTATATGAATATTAGAAAATAAAAATAAAAAAAGAATACAGTAAATTAAACTAAACTAAAATTTAAAAAAAATTTAAAAATAGAAAAGCAAAAGAAAAAACACAGGTATATGTATGAAAATTTCAGGTTAAAAGCTTATTATGGAATTTGATGTACTGAACATCTCACTGTGATGGTAAATAGGTTAAAAATTATCTATATAAAAAAATGAACCAGAATAGTGGGAACGAATTAAAAATAAAAGTTCTATCTATGAAGTAGTGGTGGTTGTTCTCTTGTCATCTGTTTTTTTTTTTTTTTTTTTTTCCTGTTTTTCCTGGTTGGTTTTCTGAGGGAGGGGCCTGCCACAAGGGTTTTCAGGCAATGTTCCCTGAGTTATGTCCTCCAGCCCATCTCAATGGGGTGGACTCCGAGTAAACCGGTTTTTCAGGCTTTTATTCTCTGGAGGTTTTTATGTTTGTTTGTTCATATTTTTTTTCTCTCCTTCACAGCTTTTGATGGTTTTGGGAGTTTTAGAGGAAAGCAAACTGCACCCAGACCTCCCTCTCAGAGAGAAGCCTCAGTCTGTTTCCGTCTGGGTTCTGCAGAGCACATAAATTCCCCCCTTGGCCACTGGCAGAGCACGTCCCAAGTCTGAGTCCCTGGGGACACAGGAACTCCTGCTTGTACCCAAAACAACAACAGCGGTGACTCTCTGGGCAGCTCCGGACCACCAGAGAGGTTTCAAGCAGTGATCGCACACTGTTATTTTCCCACTGGCCCGGGCTGGGAGTGCCTGGTCTTTCTGGGTCTGAGAGCGCCCGGCTGGCCCCTCGCACATCTCACTCAGGGGAGGGCCCAGGGCGTGACCATAGCTCTGATAGCACCGCATGGCACTCACATGGGGACTGCAAATAGGCTGTGCTTCTGCCAGATTGAGAGGCTCCCAGCTCCTCATGGGAGCCCGACCCCATGATCTCTCAGGCATACTGGTGGCTCAGGGACCAAGACCTGGTTTCTCCACTGCACTCTATCTGGCTCAGCACCAGGGGTGGATGTCCTGGGTCTGGGGACTTAAGCCCCTGTTATTAACTGCCCCAATTCCCACAATTTCCCCCCCATGATCCTTTGCTCTTTTTGAATGCTTTCAACCAGACTCCAAGTTAATTCTTGTCCCAAGATGCAGGGGACTCTTATATTGGGGTATTTCCAATGGGTCGCCTCTGGTGGCTCCCTCTCCCTTTTGTTTATCTTCCAATATCAGTCTGACATTCCCATTCCATTTTACCTGCCCACTGGTGTCTTCTGTCCCCATAGAGATCCAGATGTGTATAATTCTGATCTCAGGCTGATTTCATGGGTGATCAGAGTTCTTTGGTAGGTAATCAGCTCACTTTAGGGTACAGGTTGAAACAGCGCCTCCTCCTACTTCCCCGCCATCATATCTCCTCCAACATTCCTTGTTTTTGAAGTTCCTGGTAAGTTTTGAGAAGTACTAACCAGACATTTTGTAGAATGTCTCTCAACTGGGATCCTTCTGATGTTTTTCTCATGATTAGACTGGGGGGATACTTTTTGAGGAGAAAGGCCCCAGAGTTAAATCACCATTTTCATGATATCCTGTCAGTGGAAACTACTGTCTTCATCACTTGTAACACTTATTGTTGACCTTGACCACCTGGTTGATGCAGTGTTGGTAGGTTCCTCTGCAGTGAAGCTGCTTTGTCTCTACCCTCTCTTACTTTGTTCTGTGTAAGGAAGTAACCATAATCCACACTTAGAGATAGGAAAGAAATGGACCACCTCCCTGGGGCAAAGTATCTATACAAACCAGAATTCTCCTGCCTGGAAGATTTATCTAGTCACCTCACTTATTTATATATTCAATCCTCTATTTACATAAATATGGGATCATGGATATTTATTTTATATTTCAGTGAAATTACACAGTACTTTATTAATTTTGCTGCTCAAATCATAGGAGCTTTGGCCACAGGGAGCTGTTTCCACTGGCTCCTTTGTCCCTTTGGCATACACGCATCATTGAGTATGCAGGGTGTGTTTGTGTTTGTTTGTTGTTTAGCTTTTGTGTTTTGTTGTTGTTGTTTTCTGGCATTCCAAGATGTTCCAGGCTCATCCTGCATATTTACTTCCTACCCTAGTCACTGTATCAGCTATTTCTCCAAGTAGATCTAATTAATTTCCCTATAAAATGATATTAAGAGCCAAAATATTGGGGTGAAGAGTCAAGATGGCAGAGGAGTAGCAACCTGAGATGACATTAGGTAGCAGGACATCAGCTAGATAGTTTATCAAAACATTCCAAGCACCTACAAATCCAAGGGGAGATCGAAGAGAAGAAGAGCAACAATTCTAGAAACAGGAAATTAGCCATTTTCTGAAAGGTAGGACTTGCGGAGAAGTGAATCAAAAGCAACAGGAAGATAGTCTTCAGTGGGAGGGGTTGGCTCCAGGCAAGTGATGGAGCAATGGTGCACAAAATCAGAACTTTTTAAAGTTTGCTCCACTGAGGGTCATCCCTCCAGAGGCTAAGCCAGGGTGAAGCCCATGTGGGTACATCATGGTCTCAGATCCCACAGGGTTACAGAATGATCAGGGGTGTCTGAGTGTCTCAGAGCTCACAGATATTAGAGTGGGGAAGCTGGCTACAGAGGTGAAGTCAAGGAGTGAGCTCTCAACTCAGGGGTACCTTAACCTGTGATCTGTGGCACAGTCAGGCCACTTTTCTTTGAGATGAGACCCCACAAGATCCTGGGAGTCCCCCTGAAAGGGGGAATCTGCTGGGTTGGAGACTCCAGGCAGAGCTGTGTGACAGAGAAAAGGACGCTTGGTCATAGGCTGGGTGAGCTGGTAGCATGGCTGGAGGCCAGGGAAACAGGAGTGATTGAGGGCTTTTCTCTGAGTGCGCACTGGGAAGTGGGGCCTGAGCTCTCAGCTCCTCTAGGCCAGGATTGGGAGGCTGCCATTTTTATTAACCATCCTCCGGAACTCTAAGGAAAGCATTCAGGGAACAAAAGCTCCCAAATCGAACCCAAGCAGATTACTTAGCCCAGTCCCTTGTAATGGCAGTGCAATTCTGCATTGGGCAAAGGCACTTGAGAATCACTACAACAGGCCCCTCCCCTAGAAGATCAGCAAAAAATCCATCCAAGACCAAGTTCAATTACCAAGAACAACAGAATTCCAGAGAAGGAGAAAGCAAAGCACAGAATTCATGGCTTTCTCCCCATGATTCCTTAGTCTTTCAGTTAATTAATGTTTTAAATTTCATTTTTTCCTTACGCTGATTTTTTTAACTTTTGCTGTTTCCTCTTTTAAAGTTTTTTTCACTAGTTTATCTTAAAAATACCTTTCACAAAAATATTTTTGAACCTTCATTTTTATAGTCATATTTTATACTTCATTGTATCTAACTTTATATATTGTATACACATAGGGATTTTTCTTCTAAAAATTTGAGATAAAACTTCTTCTAATAGATCAATATATACACTAAAACCAAACCAAACAAAACAAAAAACACAGGGCTTTGTTCTAGTCTCCAATCTGAATAAATTATTGCCAATTTCTTTTTCTTTATTCTCCCAACTAACTTATCAACTCCTTTTTTGGAAATATTTTTTGAAAATTTTCATCTTTATAGTCATATTCTATCCCTTCATCGTGTTTACCATATATATACATGCATATTTTCATTCTTTGGGTGTAGATACTTTTATGAGAGCAAAATGCTCCCAAAATTATTTGGGTGACTCTTCTATTCACCAGACTAATATAGATATTTCTTCTTTATACTTCTTCTTTCTTTTTTTTTCTGAACTTCTTTTTACCCCATTTCTTCCCCTCATGATTTGGGGTCTCTTCTGATTTGGTTAAGTATATTTTCCTGGGGTCTTTGCCACCTTTTAGTATTTTATTTGCTTCTTTCCATATTCTTATCTGCATAAAATGACAAGGCAGGAAAACACACCACAAAAATAATAAAAAAAAAGAACAAGAGGCAGTACCAAGATCTAGGGATGTAATCAATATGGACATTGGCAATATGTCAGGTCTAGAGTTCAGAATGACAATTCTCAAGGTGCTAGCTGGGCTTGAAAAAGGCATGGAAGATATTACAGAAACCCTGTCTGATAAATAAAAGCCCTTTCTGGAGAAATAAAAGAACTAAACTCTAACCAAGATGAAATAAAAAAAGCTATTAATGAGGTACAATAAAAAATGGAGTCTCTTACTGCGAGGATAAATGAGGCAACAGAGAAAATTACTGATATAGAAGACCAAATGAAAGTGAATAAAGAAGCTGTGCAATAGAGAGACAATTACTGGACCATGAGGGGAGAATTCGAGAGATAAGTGATACCATAAGATGAAACAATATTCGAATGATTGGGAATCCAGAATAAGAAGAAAGAGAGAGGGGAGCAGAAGGTATATTGGAGGGAATTATTGTAGAGAATTTCCCTAATATGGCAAATGAAACAAGCATCAAAATCGAGAAGGTACAGAGAACTCCCCTCAAAATCAGTAAGAATAGGTATACACACCCTCATTTCATAGTAAAATTTACAAGTCTTAGTAAAAAAGAGAAAGTCCTGAAAGCAACCTGGAACAAGAAAGCTCTAACATACAATGGTAAAATTATTACACTGGCAGCAGACTTACCCACAGAGACATTGCAGGCCAGAAAGAACTGGCATGATATATTCAGAGCACTAAATGAGAAAAACATGCAGCCAAGAATACAATATCCAGCTAGGCTATCATTGAAAATAGAAGGAGAGATTAAAAGCTTCCAGGAAAAACAAAAACTGAAAGAATTTGTAAAAACCAAACCAGCTCTACAGGAAATATTGAAAGGGGTCCTCTAAGCAAAGAGAGAACCCAAAAGTAGTAGATCAGAAAGGAACAGATACAGTATACAGTAATAGTCAACTTACAAGCAATACAATGGCACTAAATTCATATGTCTCAATAGTTATCCTGAATGTAAATAAACTAAATGCCCCAATGTAAAGACACAGGGTATCAGAATGCGTAAAAAAAAAAAACAAAACAAACCCAACAATATGCTGTCTACAAGAAAATCATTTTAGACCCAAAGACACATCCAGATTTAAAATGAGGAGGTGGAAAACAATTTAGCATGCTAATGGACAAAAAATAAAACAACTATGGTGTCAATCCTTATATGAGATCAATTATATTTTAAGCCAAAGACTCTAATAAGAGATGACGAAGGACATTATATCATACTCAAAGGGTCTGGCCAACAAGAAGGTCTAACAATTTTAAATATCTATGCCCCTAACGTGGGAGCAGCCAACTATATAAACCAATGAATAACATATCAAAGAAACACATTGACAAAACCAATGAATAACATAATCAAAAAAACACATTGACAATAATACAATAATAGTAGGGATACTAACACTCCCTTCACTGAAATGGACAGATAATCCAAGCAAAAGATTAACAAGGAAATAAAGGCCTTAAATGACACACTGGACCAGATAGACATCAAAGATATATTCAGAACATTCCATCCCAAAGAAATAGAATACACATTCTTCTCTAGTGCACATGGAATATTCTCCTGGATAGATCACATCCTGATCATAAATCAAGTCTCAACCAGTATCAAAAGATTGGCATGATTCCCTGCATATTTTCAGAACACAATGCTCTGAAGCTAGAACTCAATCACAAGAGGAAACTTGGAAAGAACCCAAATACATGGAGATTAAACAGCAACATGCTAAAGAATGAATGGGTCAAACAGAAAATTAAAGAAGAATTGAAAAAATTCATGGAAACAAATGATAATAAAAAAAGAATCGTTCAAAATCTGTGGGACACAGCAAAGACAGTACTGAGAGGAAAATAGATAGTGACACAAGCCTTTCTCAAGAAACAAGAAAGGTCTCAAATACACAGCCTAACCCTACACCTAAAGGAACTGGAGAAAGAACAACAAAGAAAGCATAAATACAGCAGAAGAAGAGAAATAATAAAGATCAGAGCAGAAATCAATGAAATAGAAGGAAAAAAAAAAAACAAAAACAAAACCCCACAATAGAACAAATCAATGAAACTAGGAGCTTGTTCTTTGAGAGTATTAATAAGACTGATAAACCCCTGGCCAGACATATCAAGAAGAAAAGAGAAAGGACCCAAATAAATAAAATCATAAATGAAAGAGGAGAAATCACAAACAACTGCAATGAAATACACACAATTATAAGAACATATTATGAGCAACTATACACCAGCCAATTTGACAATCTGGAAGAGATCAATGCATTCCTAGAGACATATAAACTACCACCACTGAGCCAGGAAGAAATAGAAAACATGAAACAGACCCATAACCAGAAAGGAGACTGAAACAGTCATCAATAATCTCCCAAAAAACAAGAGCCCAGGGCCAGAGGGCTTCCCAAGGGAATTCTACCAAACAATTGAAGAAGAATTAATTCCTATTTCCTGATAATGTTCCAAAAAATAGAAATGGAAGGAAAACTTCCAAACTCATTTTATGAAGCCAGTGCTACCTTGATCCCAAAACCAGACAAGGATATCATCAAAAAAGAGAATTACAGACCAATATCCTTGATGAACAAGATGGGAAAATTCTCACAAAAATAGTAGCCAAAAGGATCTAACAGTACATTAAAGGATTATTCACTACAACCATGTCGGATTTATTCCAGGGCTACAAGATGATTCAATATCCACAAATCAATCAATATGATACACCACATTAATAAAAGAAAGAATTAATAAAAGAAAGAATAAAAACCATATGATCCTCTCAATAGATGCTGAAAAAGGATTTGATAAAGTGCAACATCCATTCCTGATTAAAAATCTTCAAAATGTAGGGATAGAAGGCACATACATCAATATTATCAAAGCCATCTATGGAAAAACCCACTGCAAATATAATTCTCAATGGAGGAAAACCTGAAAGCTTTTCCGCTAAGGTCTGGAACACGGCAAGGATGTCTGGTGTCATCACTGCTGTTCAACATAGTACTAGAAGTCCTAGCCTCAGCAATAAGACAACAAAAAGAAATTAAAGCATACAAATCGGCAAAGAAGAAGTCAAACTATCACTCTTCGTGGATGATATGATACTATATGTGGAAATCCCAAAAGACTCCACTCGAAAACTGCTAGAACTTGTACAGGAATTCAGTAGTGTCAGAATATAAAGTCAATGCATAGAAATCAGTTGCATTTCTTTACACTAACAACAAGACAGAAGAAAGAGAAATTAAGAAGTCAGTCCGATTTACAATTGTACCCAAAACCATAAGATATCTAGGAATAAACCTAACCAAAGACGCAAAAAATCTATACTCAGAAAACTATAGAGTACTCATGCAAGAAATTGAGTAAGACACAAAGAAATGGAAAAATGTTCCATGCTCATGGATTGGAGGAACAAATATTGTGAAGATGTCTATTCTGCCTAAAGCAATCTACATATTTAATGCAATCCCTATCAAAATACCATCCATTCTTTTCAAAGAAATGGGACAAATCATCCTAAAATTTATATGGAACCAGAAAAGACCTCTAATAGCTAGAGGAATATTGAAAAAGAAAGCCAAAGTTGGTGGCATCACAATTACGGACTTCAAGCTCTATTACAAAGCTGTCAGCACCAAGACAGTATGGTACTAGCACAAAAACAGACACATAGATCAATGGAACAGAATAGAGAGCCCAGAAATAGACCCTCAACTCTACGGTCAACTAATCTTTGACAAAGCAAGAAGGAATGTCCAATGGAAAAAAGACAGCCTCTTCAATAAATGGTGCTGGGAAAATTCGACAGCCACATGCAGAAAAATGAAATTGGACTATTTTCTTACACCACACATGAAACTAGACTCAAAATGGATGAAGGACCTCAATATGAGAAAGGAATCTATTAAATCCTTGAGGAGAACACATGCAGCAACCTCTTCGACCTCAGTCACAGCAACTTCTTCCTACGAACATCGCCAAAGGCAAGGGAAGCAAGGGCAAAAATGAACTACTGGGATTTCATCAAGATCAAAAGCTTTTGCACAGCAAAGGAAACAGTTAACAAAACCAAAAGACAACTGACAGAATGGGAGAAGATATTTCAAACGACATATCAGATAAAGGGCTAGTATCCAAAATCTATAAAGAGCTTAGCAAACTCAATGCCCAAAGAACAAATAATCCAATCAAGAAATGGGCAGAGGACATGAACAGACATTTCTGCAAAGAAGACATCCAGATGGCCAACAGACACATGAAAAAGTGCTCCACATCACTCAGCACCAGGGAAATACGAATTGAAACCACAATGAGATATCACCTCCTACCAGTCAGAATGGGTAAAATTAACAAGTCAAGAAATGACAGATGCTGGCAAGGATGTGGAGAAAGGGGAATCCTCCTACATTGTTGATGGGAATGCAAGTTGGTGCAACCACTCTGGAAAACAGCATGGAGGCTCCTCAAAAAGTTGAAAATATATACAGCAATTTCACTACTGGGTATTTACCCAAAAGATACAAACGTAGTGACCCGAAGGGGCACGTGTACCCGAATGTTTATAGCAGCAATGTCTACAATAGCCAAACTATGGAAAGAACCTAGATGTCCATCAACAGATGGATGGATAAAGAATAGAAGGTATATATACACAATGGAATACTATGCAGCCATCAAAAGATATGAAATCTTGCCATTTGCGATGACATAGATGGAACTAGAGGGTATTACACTTAATGAAATAAGTCAATCAGAGAAAGACAGCTATCATATGATCTCCCTGATATGAGGAAGTGGAGATGCAATGTGGGGAAGTTGGGGGGTAGAAAAGGAAAAAATGAAAGAAGATGGGATTGGGAGGGAGACAAACAATAAAAGACTCAATCTCGGAAACCCGACTGAGGGATGCTGGGGGGAAAGGAGACAGGAGAGTGTGGTGGGGATATGGAAATTGGGGAGGGTATTTGCTATGATGAGTGCTGTGAAATGTGTAAACCTGATGATTTACAGACTTATACACCTGGGGATAAAAAAAATTATATGTTAATTAAAATAAATAAATAAATTAATTAAAAAAAAGCACCTGGGTCTTAAAAGGACAGACCAAATTTTAAAAAAAAAATGGATAATAAGCTAAAAAGGCTCAAGTTTATTCATACATGATACAAGGAGATAAATCAGGTAACATAAAAGGAATAGGAAAGAGATTGGAAAATGTCCTGTTTGATTCTTTCATGTATTTTCTCTGCTCTACCAATTCATTAAAACCTCTCTCCAAGGCCACAACTAAATTTAAATGCCAAAAGTAAAGAGTATTTAATCATTTTCCTAACCAAGTGTAGTGATTAGTACTATTAAAGTCCTCTCTGGCCTTTTATGATAACCCTCTCTGCTTCTATCTTCTTCATAGCTGCATCTCAGTATTTCACACTAGTTCATGTTTCCCTCTTTGCCCATAATGATTCTTCCTTCTGATTGTTCCTTGACCTCCCCCTATTTTTATTCTAGACTTTTCCCCATATTATCTTGCCTACTCTCTGTTTTCAACTATCTTTCATCTACTGATGATTTCCCTAGAGAAGATATTTCAAACTATTTTGGTGTACATTTATGTTTTTTTTCACTAACATATAATGTATTATTTGCCCCAGGGGTACAGGTCCGTGAATCATCAGGTTTACACAATTTAGACAACTCACCACAGCACATACCCTCCCCAATGTCCATAACCCACTCACCCTATTCCTCACCTTCCACCCCTTAGCCAACCCTCCATTTGTTTCCTGAGATTGAGTCTCTTATACTTTATCTCCCTCCTGATCCCATCTTGTTTCATTTTCTCCCTCCCTACCCTCATGACCTGTGCCCTTCCTTTCAAATTCTTCATGACAGACAGATCATATGATTGTCTTTCTCTGATTGACTTGTTTCACTTAGCATAATACCCTCTAGTTCCAACCAGGTTGTTGCAAATGGCAAGAGTTCAATTTTTGATATTGTATAGTATTCTATTGTATACATATACCACATCTTCTTTATCCATTCATCTGTTCACGGACATTTAAGTTCTTTCCATAGTTTGACTATTGACGACATAGCTGCTATAAATGTTTGGGTGCATGTGCCTCTTTGGATCCCTACATTTGTATCAAAAGGTACAGACAAAGGGTCCTTGGTTCACTCAGTTGGTTAGCTCCTGGTTTGGGCTCCAGTCATGAACCAAAGGTCCTGGGATCTAGTCCTTTGTCAGGCTCCCTGCTCAGGGGGTAGTCTGCTTTACCCTCTCCTTCTGCCCCTCACCACTACTCATGCTGTCTTTCTGTCAAAAAAACTTTAAAAAGTCATTTAAAAACACCAACAAATAGCAACCTAAGCATATTTAAAATTTCAGAGATGTCTAACCAAAGGACAGATAAAGGACATGAAAGTGGTGTGAGAATTGATATTTCTTCATTAAGAACTGTGAAGTTTTATGGGGACAAAGAGATCTTGAATAAGTAAATGAAATAATTAATGAATACTTATAATTAAGAGCAAGGATGAGCTGGTGCAATATGCCACATTTCATAAGTGACAGAACTTGGATTGAGATGAAGGGAAAGGTTGGGAGAACTAGAGCAGAGTAAAAACCATTCAGTAACCTAGGGCTAAAAGGGGAACGTTTTCAACTTGATGAGAACATTTCTGAAAAAGCCATAGTGTAGGCTGACTTCTGAATGGCAGTATGAGAAGTTCCATGACTCAGTTCCCAACAGAACAGGCTCAGTGGGTTGAAGCCTCTGCCTTTGGCTCAGGTCATGGTCCCGGGGTCCTGGGATCGAGCCCCGCATCGGGCTCTCTGCCCTGCAGGGAGCCTGCTTCCTCCTCTCTCTCTGCCTGTCTCTCTGCCTAGTTGTGATTTCTGTCTGTTAAATAAATAAAATATTAAAAAAAAAACATGATTTAAATCTTTTGGAAGTGAAGGCGACTGTGCTAGTGCTCTGGCTGATTCCTGTCCTGGAGGTGGTGCTGCCACAGGACCATGCCACAGGGCCCAGGGTGCCATTGGGTGGTGAGGAGGACTGGGTCCCCCCCATGGGCCTGGGCTCCCAGGATGAGCTGGTGGGTGCATACACCCATGTATAAGGAGGAAGAAGAAGAGAGAAGCTACAACAGCTGCAAGCGCCACTGAGTGCTCAATAACATGCTTGCATCCAGTGCAGGGGGAATGTGCTGACCTCTGGCTTTCCCCCTGGGCCTCCTGCAAATGCAGCTGAGCCTACACTATGATGAGAACTACCAACATATGAAGTATGGCAACATGGGGCTACCTGATATCAACAGCAAGGTGAGGATGGAGATCAACATGGCACCTACCGCTGCTTTACTTTACATACCTGTGCTCATCAGAGGCCATGATAGCCTTGTGCTTTGGTCTCTGTGCCCACAATAAGCTGTGAAAGCTGAAGTGTTGTGAGCACAGGACTCACCTGAGAGCACTAGCAAGTCCATATCTATGCTATTCCATCCTAGGGACCCTGACTCCCAGATCAGGGATTGCTGCAAACTTCACAATTCCTCATGTGCTGGGACCCGGATCTGTGGCCACTCTGGTTTCAGGCCATAGCAATCTGGGTAAGCTCATGGTGTCTGCATCACTCCCACAGCCCACAGGTTTTTTTTGGCACCAAGTGGATGATGTTCTGGGTTGTGAGTATTTATGTCCTCTAAAAAAAGAAAAAAAAAAAAAAGGAAGGAAGAAAAGAAGAGTCTCTGACTGGAAATTGTACTAGGTTATGCAGCAGATGAAACATTCATTCAAGAAAATGTATAAAAATTTGGTAAGAACAGTGAGAATCTACAGAATTTGAATCATACCCTGGCCCTTCCCAGCTCAGTGTGAGGAAAGGTCCACTTTATTTAGGTGCAGACAAGAACACAAAACTCCCTCCCCACATCCCCTCTACCTCCTAGTAGTTGACTATGTTACCTCCCAGGAGGGCCACACCCAACAGGTTTTCTCACCTCTTTGATGCTATGTATTGTATAAGTTAAATTCTAGGAAATTGTGATCAAGAGTTTGGGGATCCCTTCTACCCAGTACACACTCTTAAGATAGAGACTCTATCTTAGTTATGACTTCGACAGCAGGGGTATCACATGGAGGGAAGTGGGTCACTGTCACTACTCTCATGTTTAAAAGTTGAATCTCAGAGATTTTACCCCAAAGGGAAGAAAGATCTTAAGAACAGAGACCTACAAAAGATCCCTCAAAGAAAATGGTTCTATTGGCAAAAGATGATTAGTGGGAGAATAGTGGAACTATTGGTGTAACATCCAGCTGGTTTACCTAGAAGAATGCAGGATGGGAGAAAATAAGGAAGAGCTTGCCTTGAGTCAAAAGACACTCAAGCATTAGCTTCAAAAACCATGCTTCAAAGGGGCCCAAATTTAATTGCTTATGAATGTGGAACAATTTATTCCCCAAGGCATTAAAGAAAGAGAGAGAGAGCGAGAGTGAGAGCGAGAGTGAGCGCGCTCGTTCATGCTATTGCTGGGAGTTCATGGGGCCCAAGAGCTGAGTGTGATCAAAGAAGGAGATAATAGGACTTCTGATAAAGCCATGGTCATCCCAAGAGACTGTGTGCATGCTGCATCCTCTGAAGTGCAGCACAAGAGGCTTTACATTGCAGAGGAAATGGACTTCATGCACACACACACACCCACACACCCACACACACACTCCACCAAGTCACTGAACAACAAAAATATTACAAAACCAAGGATGAATGAGTACCCAGATTTCTACCATATATTAGCATAAATGCCCAGTTCTCAACAACAAAAAGTCATGATATGGGCAAAAGTGTCACCCATCTATCAGAAAATTAACAGAAAACATCAACTGCCTTTGAGAATAATCATATGCTGGACTTAAAAAAACATAAAAATAATCACGATAAAAATGATCACGTACTACAGGAAATCAGGATTAAATAAATAAAGGGAGGTGTGAATGCAGTGTTATATGAATGCAGTGTTATATGAAGCAGCAACTATCAATAAAGAGGATGTTTAAAGAAAAAATTCAGTGGACATTCTGTAGTTGATAAGTACTACTGAAATTAAAAAAAATCATTGAAGATATTCAACTGTAGATTTAAACTGACATAAGAAAGATATGTGAAATTGAAGTTTTATCAACAGAGAGTATGCAATCCAAAGGAGGAAGGAAAAAAAGAATGAGAAGATATGCACATATCCTCAGAGAAATAAAGCCAGCATTAACTGCCTCGTCATGTGCTTTTGGGAATACCAGGAAAACATGTTTCTGATAAAAGACTTGTAGGAAAAGATCCAAGCTGTTTGTTGATAAACAATGATAAGCAATGAACAGAAAGTATACAAATAATCTAATAAAATTGGGCAAAATGTCTGAACAAACATTTTATCAAAGAAGAAATATAAATGATAAATAAGCATATGAAAATCTGTCCACAGTGTTTGCCATAGAAAATTGCAAATTAATTAATAATGGTGTATGTAAAACTTTGGCTAAAATTAAGAAAATAAATACCAGTTCCTGGCAAGAATATGGATGATAGAAACATACATATCCTCACTCTGTCAGCTGACAGAGAACAGAAGCAATGACTTTGCAGAAGCAATTAGCATACCTATGGCCCAGATTTTGGTTCTTTTATTTTTATTTTTATTTTTTTATTAGCATATAATGTTTTATTAGCCCCTGGGATAGAGGTCTGTGAACCGCCAGGTTTACACACTTCACAGCACTCACCATAGCACATACCTTCCCCAATGTCCATAAACCCACCCCATTCTCCCTCCCCCCCTCCCCCAGCAACCCTCAATTTGTTTTGTGAGATTAAAACAGGGGGTACCTGGGTGGTCAGTGGGTTAAAGCCTCTCCCTTTGGCTTGGGTCCTGGTCTTAGAGTCCTGCGATCCAGTCCAGCATCAGGCTCTCTGGTCAGCGGGGAGCCCTCCTCTCTTTGCCTGACTCTCTGCCTACTTGTGATCTCTGTCAAATAAATAAATAAAATCTAAAAAAAAAAAAAAAGAGTCTCTTATGGTTTGTCTCCCTCCCGATCCCATCTTGTTTCATTTATTCTTTTCCTACCCCTACCCCACGTTGCCTCTCAAGTTCGTCATTTCAGGGAGATCATATGATAATTTTCTTTTTCTGATTGACTTATTTTCCTAAGCATAATACCCTATAGATCCACCCATGTTGCTGCAACTGGCAAGATTACCTTTATTTTGATGGCTGCATACTATTACATTGTGTATCTATACCGCCTCTTCTTTACCCAATCATCTGACATCATCATCATCATGCTGGACATCTGATTCATTCCATAGTTTGGCTACTGTGGACATTGCTGCTATAAACATTTGGGTGCACGTGCCCCTTTGGATCACTACATTTGTATCTTTAGGCTAAATACCCAGGAGTGCAATTGCTGGGTCATAGGACAGCTCTATTTTAAATTTTTGAGGAACCTCCATGCTGTTTTCCAGAGTGGTTGCACCAGCTTGCATTCCCACCAACAGTGTAGGAGGGTTTCCCTTTCTCTGCATCCTCACCAGCATCTGTCATTTCTTGACTTGTTAATTTTACCCATTCTGACTGGTGTGAGGTGGTATCTCATTGTGGTTTTGATTCATATTTCCCTGATGCTGAGTGATGTGGAGCACTTTTTCATGTGTCTGTTGGCCATCTGGGTATCTTCTTTGCAGAAATGTCTGTTCATGTCCTCTGCCCATTTCTTGATTGGATTATTTGCTCTTGGGTGTTGAGTTTTCTAAGTTCTTTATAGATTTTGGACACTAGCCCTTTATCTGATATGTCGTTTGCAAATATCTTCTCCCATTCTGTCAGTTGTCTTTTGGTTTTGTTAACTGTTTCTTTGCTGTGCAAAAGCTTTTGATCTTGATGAAGTCCTCATAGTTCATTTTGCCCTTGCTTCCCTTGCCTTTGGCGATGTTCCTAGGAAGAAGTTGCTGCGGTTGAGGTTGAAGAGGTTGCTGTCTGTGCTCTCGGAAGGGATTTTAATGGATTCCTTTCTCATATTGAGGTCCTTCATCCATTTTGAGTCTATTTTCATCTGTGGTGTAAGGAAATGGTCCACTTTCATTTTTCTGTATGTGCCTGTCCAATTTTCCCAGCACCATTTAGTGAAGAGACTGTCTTTTTTCCATTGGACATTCTTTCCTGCTTTGTCGAAGATTAGTTGACCATAGAGTTGAGGGTCTATTTCTGTGTTCTCTATTCTGTTCCACTAATCTAAGTGTCTGTTTTGGGGGACAATACCATACTTTTTTGATGATGATAGCTTTGTAATAGGGCCTGAAATTTCAAATTGTGATGCCACCAGCTTTGGCTTTCTTTTTCAACATTCCTCTGGCTCTTTGAGGTCTTTTCTGGTTCCATATAAATTTTTGTATGATTTGTTCCATTTCTTTGAAAAAATGGATTGGATTTTGATAGGGATTGCATTAAATGTGTAGATTGCTTTAGGTGGCTTAGGCACTTTCACAATATTAATTCCTCCAATCCAGGAGCATGGAATATTTTTCCCTTTCTTTGTGTCTTCCTGAATTAATTTCATGAATACTTCATAGTTTTCTGAGTATAGATTCTTTATCTCTTTCGTTAGGTTTATTCCTTGGTATCTTATGTCTTTGGGTGCAATTTTAAATGGGATTGAGTCCTTAATTTTTCTTTCTTCTGTCTTGTTATTGATGTATAGAAATGCAACTGATATCTGTGCATTGATCTTATATCCTGACCCTTTACTTAATTCCTGTACAAGTTTTAGCAGATTTGGAGTGGAGTCTTTTGGTTTGTCCACATATGGTATCATATCATCTGCAAAGAGTGATAGTTGACTTCTTCTTTGCTGATTTGGACGCCTTTAATTTCTTTTTGTTGTCTGATTGCTGAGGCTAGGACTTCTAGTCCTGTGCTGAATAGCAGTGGTGATAATGGACATCCCTGCCATGTTCCTGACCTTAGCAGAAAAGCTCTCAGTTTTTCTCCATTATGAATGATATTTACTGTGGGTTTTCCATAGATGGCTTTGATGACATTGTGGTATGTACCCTCTATACCTCCACTTTGAAGAGTTTTGTTCAAGAAATGATGCTGTACTTTGTCAAATCCTTTTTCAGCACCAATTGAGAGGATCATATGGTTCTTGTTCTTTCTTTTATTAATGTATTGTATCAGTTAGATAAAGATCACTTCCATTTAAATTAATTTAAAACAATGACTCTTGGAACACTGAAAAAATTTAAAAAAATAATATTGTTGACAAATTTCTGGAATTCCAAAGCATAATCTTACAATCTCTGGCACATTCCACATTCTCAAGAATTAATCCCTTCTTAAACAACACCAACTGTCAGAAGTAAAATGTATATCCTTGATTCTTAATTTTCTATGAGTTTATTCAAGAGAAGATATTTGAATATTAGTTGACACAGAAAATTCTCAAATCAAGAATATGTTCACCTTTAAAAGGGGAAATTTTGTTATATATATTTTACCACAGTTAAAAAATACTGAAACCAAGAAAAGAAGGCTAGTAAAAATGAGCAATAAAAAAAGACTATTTTCATCTTTAGTGTTAGTCAATTTTACTTTCAAGTTCTCTGAAATAGACTATCTGTATACTGGTGATGTAGAACTCTATAGCTGCCATAAATGGTATTTATGGATTGGATATTCATATGGATTTGGCTGTTTTCATATAATTTGATTAGGGTGTCCGTCAAAAATGCAGTGTATTCCTGAATACACTAAATTAAATGATGGTGTTTTTGTCTCTGATATTACTTATCTTGTTACTAGGAATTCTACCAACCTGTACTTATTCCAGTGTAAATTACTGATACAGTCACAGCAATAAAAAAAAGTTGGAGTTGCTAAAAAGCACAAATGAGGCAGAAAATAGTGACAATTCTAAATTCCTAAACAAAAATATTTATTGATCATTTATATATGCAAATATGAAAGAAAACCATATGTTACTGAGAACATGTTATCTGCTAGGCACAAAACTACACCTTTCATATATATTATCTACCAATTGGATAGAAATGATTTTTCATGCATCTTCTCAGTAAAATCCTCATACTTTGAAACATTGAGTGGCTTGCTCAAGTTCAGCCAGGTAATTGTGATAGAGCTAGAATTTGTATCAATGATGCTTGGGAGTTCAGAAAATGGAGATGCTTGTCCCCTGGGCTATTTAGACCTTATGCAGCATCAGAAGTTAGATGTGCCTTGAAAATTATTTTAAAACATGATGTTTTGATGAAAAAAAAACGAATGAATATGACCACAGTCAATGTTTATGGAAATTAGTGTGACACTGGGAACTGGGGTGAAGGAGGTGAACCATGGACAGAGTCAGAAATTTTACAAAACTTTTGTTAAAAGCTGTTGCGGAATATGGGAAATAAGGCTGGGAGGGAATCAGGTTACTGAGAATCTTCAAAGCCAACCCTTAAGAATCTGAATTTATCTCAGAGGCCTCAGATACTGAGTATTTCCTAGAACCAGGTAATATGATTGTATTTTTTGAGAAAAGTAATCTGGTGATCAGAATGATGCTAGAAGAAATAAGGTTAACTTCAAGAATTCTTATACTAGGTGGTAAGTGTTGAAATTGGAGGGTAAAAGGGGAGGAGTGCACATATAAAAGCAACATTTTAAGGGAAAATAATGAAGTATAACTATTGGATAATAAAATGAAGGCCTATTTTTTTCTGAGAGTACCAACCATGTTATAGCTGATTTCCTTTACTAATACTTAAAAAGGTACCTGACACAATTGGCCATTCACTAACCATTTCTTTAATATACATTTAAGTTAATATATAGTAAGTCTTTTATTTTTATTTTAACAAGTTAATAAATATATTTTTTAAATTTCTTGGTTTTGATTTATAATACTGCAAGTACTGTTAGATATCAACCACAGAAACAAAGCTTTATAGGGTCCTAAACACTTTTTTTAAGGGTATAAAGGAATCCAGATACCTGAGTTTGATGAATGCTGTTTCTTTGTATCCACTCTCTATTGCACAGGATATTTTCAGTTGTCAGATTCATGTGCATTGATCCCTTTTCCTTTTCCAGGCATACCACAAGTTCTCTTTACATATTACTTCACCACCCACTGCTAACACTTAGTAACATTTTTTTTAAGGGTGTAAAGGAATCCAGATACCTGAGTTGATGAATGTTGTTTCTTTGTATCCACTCTCTATTTTAGGGGATATTTTTAGTTGTCAGATTCACAGGCATTGAGCCCTTTCCCTTTTCCAGGCATACCACAAGTTCAGTTTACATATTTCTGCACCACCAACTGCTAACCCTTAGTACCACTGAAGCCTAGAGGTATGCTAAGGGAAGAGTCTGTGACTTATTTGGGGTCAAGGAGACCAAAGAGGGAATTTTGTTGAAGTTCTTGGGAAATATGCTTTCTTGGTTTTAAGAGATCCACAAAAAAGTATTCTTCCTCTGAATGTCATGTTTTGTGGATATGAAATCTGTCACAGTCTACTACCATTTTGCTATCAAGAGACATCAGCCAGGAGGTGAAGTCAATACACATGTAGGGCATAGCTGAGGGAATCACAGAGAAGCAGACCCAGAGATTCTGGAATTCATTACCCCTTCTCATTTCAAAGTCCAATAGATCTCCTTACTGTTTACCTTGTTTGGAAAAAAATGCTTTTAATGCCAATGAATAAATGTTAACAGGTACATTTATGTCTCTTGTCTCATCTCTCATTTTTGCTTTATTTTAAATTAATTTTAAGATACTCTTTCAGTTTATAAATAACATTTCATCACTCTCCATTTAACTAGTCAGCAAATCTCTTAAATCTTTTATTTTGACTTCTATATTTTAATTTCCTATAGTGAAACTGAAAAAAAAAAGGGGGAACAAAGAGGTTTCCTAATTTGTCTACAGAAATACTAAGGTGGAGCTCAGGGATCAAACTGAGGGGTCCCATCCAAATTCCATGTTCTTAAGCACTAAGTCATATTGTACACAACATAGAGAAGTGAAAGTAGCAGGAGAAGAAAACTTTCAAGAAACTAAGCTATTAAGTGGGTAGAGAAACAGGGCAGAGAGTCAAGAAAAATGTGAATCAATGACATTTTCCTCCATATTTATTATTATTATTTTTTAAGAATTCAATTAAATACTAGTACTTGGTGTATTATCATTTTTCAACCTCCTGCAATCTCTAACAGAACTTTTTTCTCCTTTCAAGACATTTAAAAATTTTTAAATCTTTGTGTCAGACATCATGTAAAATATCCTCCCATATCTATTTTTGTGATGTTTCCTCATGATTAGATTAGGTTAAATAATTCAGTCATCACAATTATGCTGTTTTAAGGTGAGGCCAATGACATTAGCTTGCCTAGTTAACTGAAGCCATTTATTGATTACTTCATTAAGGTGGTACTATCGTGATCTGCTCCACGATACAGATAGCATATTTCCTTCCTATGAAAATCTAATCTGTAGGGTGGTACCTGGCCACCATGTGAATTTCTTGTTCCCTAATAATTTTTCATCAACAGTTTTAGCATCCAATGACAATAATTTTTTGAATCAATTATTATCATTGGAATCATAAAACTGATGATTGTTTTTCCCCAAGTGTTCTCTGGCTGCATTCTGAGAAAGAGAATTAAAAAAATAAATTTTGGGGGCGCTTGGGTGGCTCAGTGGGTTAAGCCTCTGCCTTCGGCTCAGGTCATGATCTCAGGGTCCTGGGATTGAGCCCCGCATCAGGCTCTCTGCTCGGTGGGGAGCCTGCTTCTCTCTCTCTCTCTGCCTGCCTCTCTGCCTACTTGTGATCTCTCTCTGTCAAATAAATGAATAAAATCTTTAAAAAATAAATTTTGAACAGTTTTGGATTTATAGAACATAGTATAGTCTTATGAATTCCCATATCTGACACACCCATTTTCCTATGTCATTTACATCCTACATTGGTATAGTTATTTTATTATAATTAGTGTGCCAATATTGATACATTGTGATGAAGCGAAATTCATACTTGATTCAGATATGCATAGTTTAATCTAGTGTCCTTGCATCCAGAATCCCATTCAGCACATCAGTTTATATTTAGTCATGACCTTCCTTTAGTCATCAGGTGGCTGCAATATCTTTTGAACATTCCTTGTTTGTTTTTGTTTGGTATTTTCTATTTCTTTTCAGCGTAACAGAATTCATTGTTTTTGCACCACACGCAGTGCTCCATGCAATACGTGCCCTCCTTAATACCCACCACCTGGCTCCCCCAACCTTCCACCCCCCATTCCTTCAATACCCTCAGATTATTTTTCAGAGTCCGTATTCTCTCATGGTTCAACTCGTCTTCCAATTTTCTTCAACTCCCTTCTCCTCTCCATCTCCCTATGTCCTCCATGTTATTTGCTATGCTCCACAAATAAGTGAAACCATATGATACTTGACTCTCTCTGCTTGACTTATCTCACTCAGCATAATCTCTTCCAGTCCTGTCCATGTTGCTAGAAAAGTTGGGTATTCATCCTTTCAGATGCAGGCATAATACTCCATCATGTATATGGACCACATCTTCCTTATCCATTCGTCTGCTGAAGAGCATCTTGGTTCTTTCCACAGTTTGGAAATCATGGCCATTGCTATTAAAAACATTGGGGTACAGATGGCCATTCTTTTTACTACATCTGTATCTTTAGGGTAAATACCCAGTAGTGCAATTGCAGGGTCATTGGGAAGCTGTATTTTTAATTTATTGAGGAATCTCCACACTGTTCTCCAAAGTGGCTGCACCAACTTGCATTCAGACCAAAAGTGTAAGAGGGTTGCCTTTCTCCACATCCTCTCCAACATATGTTGTTTCCTGTCTTGTTAATTTTGGCCATTCTAACTGGTGTAAGGAGGTATCTTAATGTGGTTTTAATTTGAAACCCTAATGCCTAGTGATGATGAACATTTTTTCATGTGTCTGATAACCATTTGTATGTCTTCATTGGCAAAGTGGCTGTTCATATCTTCTGCCCATTTTTTGATATGATTATCTGTTTTGTGTTTGTTGAGTTTGAGCAGTTCTTTATAGATCCTGGTTATCAAACTTTTGTCTATACTGTCATTTGCAAATATCTTCTCCCATTCCTTGGGATGCCTCTTTGTTTTGTTGACTGTTTCCTTTGCTGTGCAGAAGCTTTTGATCTTGATGAAGTCCCAAAAGTTCATTTTCGCTTTTGTTTCCTTTGCCTTTGGAGACATATCTTAAAAGAAGTTGCTGTGGCTGATATCGAAGAGGTTACTGCCTATGTTCTCCTCTAGGATTCTGATGGATTCCTCTCTCATGTTGAGGTCTATTATCCATTTTGAGTTTATCTTTGTGTACAGTGTAAGAGTATGGTCAAGATTCATTCTTCTACATATAGCTGTCCAGTTTTCCCAGCACCATTTATTGAAGATACTGTCTTTTTTCCACTGTATATTTTTTCCTGCTTTGTTGAAGATTATTTGACCACAGAGTTGAGGATCCAGATCTGGGTTCTCTACTCTGTTCCACTGGTCTATGTGTCTATTTTTATGCCAGTACCATGCTGTCTTGGTGATCACAGCTTGGTATTAAAGCTTGATATCAGGTAACATGATGCCCCCAGTTTTGTTTTTGTTTTTCAATATTTCCTTAGCAATTCGGGGCCTCTTCTGATTCTATACAAAATTTAGGATTATTTGCTCCAGTTCTTTGAAAAATACTGGTGGAATTTTGATCGGAATGGCATTAAAAGTATAGATTGCTCTAGGCAGTGTAGACCTTTTATTTTTATTTTTTTTCAGCATAACAGTACTCATTGTTTTTGCACCACACCCAGTGCTCCAGGCAATACGTGCCCTCCCTATTACCCACCACCTGGTTCCACAACTTCCCATCCCCCACCCATTTAAAACCCTCAGGTTGTTTTTCAGAGTCCATAGTCTAACATGGTTCATCTCCCCTTCCAATTTCCCTCAACTCCCTTCTCCTATCTCCCCATGTCCTCCATGTTATTTGTTATGCTCCACAAATAAGTGAAACCATATGATACTTGATTCTCTCTGCTTGACTTATTTCACTCAGCATAATCTCTTCCAGTCCTGTCCATGTTGCTAGAAATGTTGGGCATTCATCCTTTCGGATGCAGGCATAATACTCCATCGTGTATATGGACCACATCTTTCTTATCCATTCATCCGTTGAAGGGCATCTTGGTTCTTTCCACAGTTTGGCGACCATGGCCATTGCTGCTATAAACAATTGGGTACAGATGGCTTTTCTTTTCACTACATCTGTATCTTTGGGGTAAATACCCATCAGTGCAATTGCAGGGTCATTGGAAAGCTGTATTTTTAATTTCTTGAGGAATCGCCACACTGTTCTTCAAAGTGGCTGCACCAACTTGCATTCCCATCAACAGTGTAAGAGGGTTCCCCTTTCTCCACATCCTCTCCAACACACGTTGTTTCCTGTCTTGCTAATTTTGGTCATTCTAACTGGTGTCAGGTGGTATCTCAATGTAGTTTTAATTTGAATCTCCCTGATGGCTAGTGATGATGAACATTTTTTTCATGTGTCTGATAGCCATTGGTATGTCTTCATTGGAGAAGTGTCTGTTCATGTCTTCTGCCCATTCTTTGATATGATTATCTGTTTTGTGTGTGTTGAGTTTGAGGAGTTCTTTATAGATCCTGGATATCAACCTTTTGTCTGTACTATCATTTGCAAATATCTTCTCCCACTCCGTGTGTTCCCTCTTTGTTTTTTTGACTGTTTCTTTTGCTGTGAGAATCTTTTGATATTGATGAAGTCCCAAAAGTTAATTTTTGCTTTTGTTTCATGGCCTTTGGAGACATACCTTTTTTTTTTATTTTTAAAATTTATTTCTTATTTTTTTATAAACATGTAATGTATTTTTTTTTGTTTGTTTGTTTACAGCATAACAGTGTTCATTGTTTTGGCATCACACCAGTGCTCCATGTAGTACGTGCCCTCCCTATTATCCACCACCTGGTTCCTCAACCTTCCACCCAGCCCCGCCCCTTCAAAACCCTCTTGTTGTTTTTCAGAGTCCATAGTCTCTCATGGTTCATCTCCCCTTCCAGTTTCCCTCAAAGACATATCTTGAAAGAAGTTGCTGTGGCTGATATCGAAGAGGTTACTGCCTACATTTTCCTCTAGGATTCTGATGGTTTCCTGTCTCACGTTGAGGTCTTTTATCTATTTTGAGTTTATCTTTGTGTATGGTATAAGAGAATGGCTGAGTTTCATTCTTCTACATATAGCTCTCCAGTTTTCCTAGCACCATTTATTTAAGAGACTGTCTTTTTTCCACTATATATTTTTTCCTGTTTTGTCAAACATTATTTGACCATAGAGTTGAGGGTCCATATCTGGGCTCCCTACTATGTTCCACTGGTCTATGTGTCTGTTTTTATTCTAGTACCACACTGTCTTGGTGATCACAGCTTTGCAGTAGAGCTTGAAATCAGATACCATGATGCCGCCAGTTTTGTTTTTGTTTTTCAACATTTCCTTAGGAATTCGGGGTCTCTTCTGATTCCATACAAATTTTACTATTATTTGCTCCAGCTCTTTGAAAAATACTGGTGGAATTTGGATTAGAATGTCATTAGAAGGATAGTTTGCTCTAGGCAGTATAGACATTTTCACAGAGTTTATTCTTCTGATCCAAGAGCATGGAATGGTCTTACATCTTTTTGTGTCTTCTTCAGTTTCTTTCATGAGTTCTGTAGTTCCTCAAGTACAGATCCTTTACCTCTTTGGTTAGGTTTATTCCCAGGTATCTTATGGTTCTTGGTGCTATAGTGAATGGAATAGATTCTCTAATTTCCCTTTCTGTATTTTCATTGTTAGTGTATAAAAAGCTATTGATTTCTGTACATTGACTTTGTATCCTGCCACGTTACTGAATTGCTGTATGAGTTCTAGTCATTTGGGGGTGGATTCTTTTGGGTTTTCCATATAAAGAATCATGTCATCTGTGAAGAGAGAGAGTTTGACTTCTTCCTTGCCAATTTGGATACCTTTTATTTCTCTTTGTTGTCTGATGGCTGTTGCTGTTCTAATACTATGTTGAACAAGAGTGGTGAGAGTGGGCATCCTTGTCATTCTCCTGATCTCAACAGGAAGTCTGCAAGCTTTTTCCCATTGAGGATGATATTTGCTGTTGGTCTTTCACAGATAGATTTTATGAAGTTCAGGATTATTCCCTCTATCTCTATACTTTGAAGCGTTTTAATCAGGAATGGATGATGGATTTTGTCAAATGCTTTTTCTGCATTAATTGAGAGGACCATGTGATTCTTCTCTCTTCTCTTATTGATTTGTTTCATCACATTGATTGAGTTGAGAATGTTGACCCATCCTTGTAACCCAGGAATGAATCCCACCTGGTCATGGTGGATAATCTTTTTAATGTGCTTCTGGACCCTGTTTCCTAGGACCTTGTTGAGAATCTTAGCATCCATATTCATCAGTGATATTGATCTGAAATTCTCCTTTTTAGTAGGGTTTTTGCCTGGTTTGGGGATCAGGGTAATGTTGGCTTCTTAAAAAGAGTCTGGAAGTTTTCCTTCTGTTTCTATTTTTTTGAAAGAGCTTCAGGAGAATAGGTGTTATTACTTCTTTGAAAGTTTGGTAGAATTCCCCAGGGAATACATCCTGTCCTGGGCTCTTGTTTTTTGGGAGGTTTTTGATCACTGTTTCAGTCTCGTTACTAAATATCAGTCTATTCAGGTTATCAATTTCTTCCTGGTTCAATTTTGGGAGTTTATAGTTTTCAGGAATGTATAAATTTCATCTAGGTTGCTTAGCTCATTGGCATATAACTGTTGGTAATAATTTCTGATGATTGTTTCTATTTCCTTGGTGTTAGTTGTGATCTCTCCCTTTTCATTCATAATTTTATTAATTTGGGCTTTCTCTCTTTTCTTTTGGATTAGTGTGACCAATGGTTTATTGATCTTATTGATGCTTTCAAACAACCAGCTTCTAGTTTCATTGATACTTTCTACCATATTTCTGTTTTCTACCTCACTGATCTCTGATCTAATCTTGATTATTTCCCTTCTTGCGTGTGGAGTTGGTTTGATTTGTTGATTCTCCAGTTCTTTAAGGTGTAGCGACAGCTGGTGTATTCTGGATTTTTCAATTTTTTTGAGGGAGGCATGGATGGCTATGTATTTCCCCCTTAGAGCCGCCTTTGCTGTATCCCATAGGTTGTGGACCGAAGTGTATTCATTCTCTTTGGTTTCCATGAATTTTTTAAGTTCTTCTTTGATCTCCTGGTTGATCCAAGCATTCTTAAGCAAGGCGGTCTTTAGCTTCCAGGTGTTTGAGTTCCTTCTGAACTTTGCCTTGTGATTGAGGTCCAGTTTCAAAACATTGTGATCTGAGAATATGCAGGGGATAATGTCAGTCTTTTGGTATGGTTGAGTCCTGCTTTGTTACTGAGTATGTGGTCTATTCTTGAGAAGGTTCCATGTGCACTTGAGAAGAATAAGTATTCTCTTGTTTTAGGGTGGAATGTTCTGTATATGTCTACAGGGTCCATCTGGTCCAATGTTTCATTCAATGCTCTTATTTTTTTTTTATAGATTTTATTTATTTATTTAACACAGAGAGATTACTAGTAGATAGAGAGGCAGGCACAGAGAGAGAGAGGGAAGCGGGCTCCCTGCTGAGCAGAGAGCCTGATGCAGGACTCAATCCCATGACCCGAGATCATGACCTGAGCTGAAGGCAGTGGCTCAACCCACTGAGCCACCCAGGCACCCCGATGCTCTTATTTCTTTATTGATTTTCTGCTTCGATGATCTGTCTATTACTGAGAGAGGCGTGTTAAGATCTCCTACTATTAGTGTATTCATATCAACATGACTCTTTATCTTGATTAATAGTTTTCTTATGTAATTGGTTGCTCCCATATTGGGGGCATAGATATTTACAATTGTTAGATCATCTTGGTGTATAGTCCCTTTTAGAATTATTTAGTGTCCTTCTGTATCTCTGACTACAGTCTTTAGCTTAAAATCTAATTTATCTCATATGATAATCACTATCCTGGCCTTCTTTTGAGGCCCATTGGCATGAAAGATGCTTCTGCATCCCTTCACTTTTAGTATGCGTGTATCCTTAGTTTCAAAATGGGTCTCTTGTAAGCAATGTACGGATGGGTCCTGTCGTTTTATCCAATCTGCAACACTGTGTCATTTAAGGGCACATTTAGGCCATTCACATTGAGAGTGATTATTGATAGATGTGTTTTTATTGACCTCGTGTTACCTTTGAAGTCTTTCTGTCTGGAGATTGTCTCTATATTTCTGTTCAGTGATAGTCTTAGGATTTTTTCTCTTTTATAAGACCCCCCCTTAATATTTCCTGCAGTGTTGACTTGGTGGTTGCATAGTCTTTTAAGCCTTGCCGGTCTTGGAAACTCTTTATCTCTCCATCCATTTTGAATGTCATTCTTGCTGGGTAAAGTATTCTTGGCTGCATGTTCTTCTCATTTAGTACTCTGAATATATTTCGTCAGCCCTTCCTGGCTTGCCAGGTCGCTGTGGACAGGTGTGACATTATTCTAATGGACTTTCCTCTGTATGTAAGGAGCTTCTTTGTCCTAGCTGCTTTTAAGAGGGTCTGTCTAGAATTGTAATTCTTCATTCTAACTATCAGGTGTCATGAGGACTTTTGAGAATCTAACATCTTGGGTGGAAACTGTTCTGCCTCTAGTATATGAATGTTGTTTCCATTCGTGAGATTGGAAAAATTTTCATAGACAACTTGTTCCACTGTATCTTCTAGACTTCTTTCTTTTTCCTCCCCTTCAGGGATTCCAATAATTATGACGTTGGAATGTTTCATGGCATCATTTATTTCCCTGATTCTGTTTTTGTGGCTTCTGAGCTGTTTGTTCCAGGCTTCCTCCTGATCCTTTCTCTCTGTTTGTCCTCCGGATCACGAATTATATCTTCTGTCTCAGTTACCCTAGCTTTTAGAGAATTCAGATTAGATTGGAACTCACTGAGAACATTGTGAACATGATCCCTGGTGGATTTCAGTTCTGCCCTAACTTTGTGAACATCATTCCTGGTGGCTTTCAGTTCTTCCCTAATCAATTCCTTTTGTCATCCGTGGCTTTATCCAACCTAGCTATTGCCTGGATAATTGTTAGCCTGAATTCTTTTTCCGATATTTTGTCTATGTTGGTAGCAATTAGCTCTGTTGCAGAAGGTCCATCGTCTGTATTTTTCTTCTGTTGGGCATTCCTCCTCCTAGTCATTTTGGTAAGAGATGACTGAATGGATGCAGCTGGATGTATCAACTGTGGTGCTGCCAAGGTGCACTCTGGAAGCTTCTGTGCAATCAGGATTCCCCACCCAAATGAGAGAAAAAAGAAAAGAAATAGAGAAAAAAAAATGAAAAGAGAGAGAGAGAGAGAGAGACAGGAAAAAAAAGGGAAGATAAAAGAGATGGCTCAGCCCAAATGGGCCCCATGGTAAGATTTATGAAGTATCCAAAAGAAACAGACAAACAAAAATACTGATGAAAGTATATGACAAGAGAAAAAAATATATGTATATATAAAAAAGCAAAAAAAAGGAAGACCTTTGTCAAAAAGAACTCCAACTATAAGATTTATATACTATCAGGACAAATATAAATACACAGAAACTGGTGGAAGGAAACGGGGAGAGAATGGTTATAAATTCTCAATGTGGGTGAGGAAGGTTATTTTGATTTTTCCTGGATGCATCTTGATGTCTTTGTTAAGGGACTCAACTTTCCTAAGAGAAAGGGGGATTAAAAATTGGTTTGCCTATAAGGTAGCTTTGATTGGGGAAATGGGATTACCTTGAAGTTTAACTCTATATGTGTATTAGAAAATAAAAATTAAAAAAGAATACACTAGACTAAACTAACTTAAAATTTACAAATAATTTAAAAAATAGAAAAGCAAAAGTAAAACACGGGTATATGTATCAAAAAGTTCAGGTTAGAAGGTTATTAAGGAATTTGATGTACTGGACATCTCACTGTGATGGTAAATAGAGTAAAAAAATGTCTATATGTATTAAAAAAATGAACCAGAATAGTGGTAAAGATTTAAAAATGAATGTTGTCTTTATGAAGTAGTGGTGGTTGTTCTCTTGTTGTCTTCTTTCTTTCTTTCTTTTTTTTTTTCCTTCCTGGTTGGTTTTCTGGGGGAGGGGCCTGCCACGTAGGTTTTCAGTCAATGATGTTCCCTGAGTTAGGTCCTCCCGCCACCCTCAAGGGGGTGGGCTCTGAGGAAACCGTTTTTTTCAGGCTTTTGTTCTCTGGAGGTTTTTATGTTTGTTCATCTGTTTTCTCTCGCCTTGACAGCTTTTGATTGTTTTTGGAGGTTTAGAGGAGAGCAAACTGCACCCAGACCTCCCTCTCAGAGAGAGGCCTCAGAATGCTCTGCAGAGCTGCTGGCAGAATAGTTTGCAAGTCATGGTCCCTGGGGATGCAGGATCTCCTCCTTATACCCAAATCCACAGCAGCAATTGCTGTCTGAGCAGCTCCAGATGACCAGAGAGGTTCCAAGCAGTGATCACACACAGATTTTCCCACTGGACCTGGCTGGGAGTGCCTGGTTTTCCCGGGTGCCAGAGTTCCCGGCTAGTGCCTGTGGGCACCCCTCCCAGGGGAGGGTGTGGGGAGTGCTCATTTCAGGAACGCCATCTGGCGAGGCTCCCAGCCCCTCACGGGAGCCATACCCTATATGTTCTTGGGCGCGCTGGGGGCTCAGGCGCGCTGGTGGCTCAGGGACCAAGACCTGTTTTCTCCGCCACACTCTCTCTGGCTCAGCACCAGGGGAGGATGTCCTGGGTCCGGGGACTTAAGCCCCTGTCCCTAATAGTCCTAATTCCCACAATTTCTCCCCGCAATTCTTTGCTATTTTTTTTTTTTTTTTTTAGTGCTTCCAACCAGTCTCCAAGCTAATGCTGGTCCCCAGATGCAAGGCACTCTCATATTTTGGTATTACATTCCAATCAGTTGCCTCTGGTGGCTCCCTCCCACTTTTGTTTATCTTCCAATATCAGTGTGACATTCCCACTCCGCTTTACCTGCCCCCTGGCATCTTCTGCACCCGTAGAGATCCAGACGTGTATAATTCTGATCTCAGTCTGCTTTCATGGGTGATAGGAGTTCTTTGGTAGGTAATCAGCTCACTTTAGGGTACAGGTTGAAACGGCGCCTCTTCCTACTTCCCCACCATCTTGACTCCCTCCCAGTATCGACATTTTAACAATGATTATTCTTCCAATCCAAGAGCATGGAATGGTCTTCCATCTTTTTGTGTCTTCTTCAATTTCTTTCATGAGTGTTCTATAGTTCCTCGACTACAGATCCTTTACCTCTTTGGTTAGGTTTTTTCCCAGGTATCTTATGGTTCTTGGGGCTATACTAAATGGAATTGATTCTCTAATTTCCCTTTCTGTATTTTCATTCTTAGTGTATAGGAAAGCCACTGATTTCTGTACATTGGCTTTGTGTCCTGCCACGTTACTGAATAGCTGTATGAGTTCTAGTAGTTTGGGGGTGGAGTCTTTGGGTTTTCCATATAAAGAATCATGTCATCTGTGAAGAGAGAGAGTTTGATTTCTTCCTTGCCAATTTGGATACCTTTTATTTCTCTTTGTTGTCTGAATGCTGTTGCTAGGACTTCTAATACTATGTTGAACAAGAGTGGTGAGATTGGGCATCCTTGTCATTCTCCTGATCTCAAAGGGAAGGCTGTGAGCTTTTTCCCATGGAGGATGATATTTGCTGTGGATCTTTCATAGATATATTTTATGAAGTTCAGGAATATTCCCTCTATCCCTATACTTTGAAGCGTTTTCATCAGGAACGGATGCTGGATTTTGTCAAATGCTTTTTCTGCATCAATTGAGAGGACCATGTGGTTCTTCTCTCTTCTCCTATTGATTTGTTCTATCACATTGATTGATTTGTGAATGTTGAACCATCTTTTTAAGCCAGGATGAATCCCCCCTGGTCATGGTGGATAATCTTTTTAATGTGCTGCTGGATCCTGTTTGCTAGGATCTTGTTGAGAAACTTAGCATCCATATTCATCAGGGATATTGGTTTTATATTCTCGTTTTAGTAGGGTCTTTGCCTGGTTTGGGGACCAGGGTAATGCTGACTTCATAAAAAGAGTCTGGAAGTTTTCCTTCTGTTTCTATTTTTTTTGGAAGAGCATCAGGAGAATACGTGTTATTTCTCCTTTGAAAGTTTGGTAGAATTCTCCAGGGAATCCGTCAGGTCCTGGGCTCTTGTTTTTTGGGAGGTTTTTGATCACTGCTTCAATCTTGTTACTAGATATCAGCCTATTTAGGTTGTCAATTTCTTCCTGGTTCAATTTTGGGAGTTTATAGTTTTTCAGGAATGCATCCATTTCCTCTAGGTTGCTTAACTTATTGGCATATAACTGTTGATGATCACTTCTGATGATTGTTTCTACTTCCCTCGTATTAGTTGTGATCTCTCCCTTTTCATTCATAATTTTATTAAATTGACCTTTCTCTCTTTTTTCTTTTGGATCAATGTGGCCAATGGTTTATCAATCTTTTTGATTCTTTCAATAAACCAGCTTCCAATTTCATTGATACGTTCTACTGTATCTCTAGTTTCTACCTCATTGATCTCTGCTCTAATCATAATTATTTTCCTTCTTATGTGTGGAGTTGTTTTAATTTGTTATTGATTCTCTAGTTCTTTAAGGTGTAGTGACACAGGTGTATTGTGGATTTCTCAAATTTTTTGAGGTAGGCTTGGGTGGCTATGTATTTCCCCCTTAGGACCGCCTTTGCTGTACCCCATAGATTTTGGACCAACATATCTTCATTCTCAATGGTTTCCATGAATTGTTTAAGTTCTTCTTTGATCTCCTGTTTGATCCAAACATTTTTAATAAGGCGGTCTTTAGCTTCCAGGTGTTTGAGTTCCTTCCAAACGTTACCTTGTGACTGAGCTCCCGTTTCAAAGCATTGTGATCTGAGAATATGCAGGGAATAATATCAGTCTTTTGGTATCAGTTGAGTCCAGATTTCTGACCCAGTATGTGGTCTATTCTGGAGAAGGTTGCATGTGTACTTGAGAAGAATGAGTATTCTGTTGTTTTAGAGTGGAATACTCTGTATATATCTATCAGGTCCATCCGGTCCAATATGTCATTCAATGCTCTTGTTTATTGATTTTCTGCTTGGATTTTCTATTACTGAGAGAGGCATGTTAAGATCTCCTACTACTAATGTATTCATATCAATATGACTCTTTATCTTGATTAATAGTTTTCTTATGTAACTGGCTGCTCCCATATTGTGGGCATAGATATTTGCAATTGTTAGATTATCTTTGTGTATAGTCCCTTTAGGAATTATGCAGTGTCCTTCTGTATCTCTGTCTACAGTCTTTAGTTTAAAATATAATTTATCTGATATGACAATCACTACCCCGACCTTATTTTGAGACCCATTGTCATGAAAGATGCTTCTCCATCCCTTCACTTTCAATCTGGGGTGTATCCTTAGGATCAAAACGGGTCTCTGTAAGCAATGTATGGATGGGTCCTGCCGTTTTATCCAATTTGCAACACTGTGTCATTTTATGGGCGCATTTAGGCCATTCACATTGAGAGTGATTATTGATAGATGAATTTTTATTGACATCCTGTTACCTTTGAAGTCTTTTTTCTGTAGATTGTCTCTATATTTTTGTTCAATGATATTCTTAGGATTTTCCCTCTTTTGTTGAACCCCCCTTAATATTTCCTGCAGTGTCAGCTTGTTGGTCACATACTCTTTTAAGCCTTGCTGGTCTTGGAAACTCTTTATCTCTCCATCCGTTTTGAATGTCAGTCTTTCTGGGTAAAGTATTCTTGGCTGTATGTTCTTCTAATTTAGTGCCCTGAATATATCTTGCCAGCTCTTTCTGTCTTGCCAGGTTTCCGTGGACAGGTCTGACATTATTCTGATGGGCTTTCCTCTATATGTAAGGAGCTTCTTTGTCATGGCTGCTTTCAAGAGGGTCTGTCTATAATTATAATTCCTAATTCTTACTATCAGGTGTCTCGAGGACTTTTGAGAGACTATAATCTTGGGGGGAAACTGTTCTGCCTCTAGTACATGAATGTTGGTTCCATTCATGCGATTGGGAAAATTTTCATGGACAACTTGTTCCAGTATATCTTCTAGACTTCCTTCTTTCTCCTTCCGTTCAGGGATTCCAATAATTATGACGTTGGAATGTTTCATGACATCATTTATTTCCCTGATTCTGTTTTTGTGGCTTCTGAGCTGTTTGTTCCAGGCTTCCTCCTGATCCTTTCTCTCTGTTTGTCCTCCAGATCACTAATTGTATCTTCTGTCTCAGTTACCGTAACTTTTAGAGAATTTAGATTAGATTGGAATTCATTGAGAGCATTTTGAACATCATCCCTGGTGGCTTTCAGTTCTGCTCTAACATTGTGAACATCATCCCTGGTGGCTTTCATTTCTGCCCTAATCAATTCTGTTTTGTCATCCATTGCTTTCTCCAACCTAGCTATTGCCTGGATAACTGCCAGCCTGAATTCCCTTTCTGACATATTGTCTATGTCAATAGCCACAAGCTCTATTGCAGAAGGACCATCCTCTGAATTTTTCCTCTTTTGGGCATTCCTTCTCCTAGTCATTTTGGTGAGAGATGGCTGAACGGATGTAGCTGGATTTAGTGACCGTGGTGCAGTCAAGGTGCATCCTGGAACGCTTCTGAGCACTCAAGAGTCCCCATCCAAACAAAAGAAAAAAAAAAGAGAGGAAAAAAAGAAAAGAAAAAGAGAAAAAGAGAACGAGAGAGACAGGAAAAAAAAAAAGAAAGATAAAAAGAAGGCTCTGCCCAAATGGTCCCCAAGGTAAGATTTATGAAGTATACAAAGAAAAACAGACAAACAGAAAGACTGATAAAATTATATGACAAGAGAAAAAAAATATATATAAAAGCAAAAAAAAAAATAGCCTTGTCAAAAAGAACCCCAAGTATAAGATTTATGTACTATCAGGACAAAAACAAATACACAGAAATACTGGCGGATGAAAAAGGTGGGAGAGTGGCTATAAATTCTCAGTGTGGCCGAGGAAGTTTATTTTGATTCTACCTGGATGTATCTTGATATCTTTGTTAAAGGACTCAACTTTCCTAAGATAAGGGGGATTAAAAATTGGTTTTCCTATAGGGTAGCATTGATTGGGTAAAGGGGATTTCCTTGAAGTTTAACTCTATATGAATATTTTAAAATACAAATAAAATAAAAAGAATAAACTAAACTAAACTAAACTAAAATTTAAAAAAAAAATTAAAAAATAGAAAAGCAAAGATAAACACGGGTATATGTATCAAAAAGCTCAGGTTAGAAGGTTATTAAGGAATTTGATGTACTGGACATTTCACTGTGATGGTAAATAGGTTAAAAATTATCTATATAAAAAAAAATGAACCAGATACTGGGAACGAACGTAAAATAAAAGTTGTATCTATGAAGTAGTGGTGGTTGTTCTCTTGTCATCTGTTTTTTTTTTTATTTTTTTATTTTTTTCTGTTTTTCCTGGTTGACTTTCTGAGGGAGGGGCCTGCCACGTGGGTTTTCAGGCAATGTTCCCTGAGTTAATTCCTCCCGCCCCTCTCAAGGGAGTGAAACCAGATTTTCAGGCTTTTGTTCTCTGGAGGTTTTTATGTTTGTTTGTTCATTTTTTTTTTCTCTCTCCTTCACAGCTTTTGATGGTTTTTGGAGGTTTAGAGGAAAGTAAACTGCACCCAGACCTCCCTCTCAGAGAGAAGCCTCAGTCTGTTCCCCTCTGGGGGCTGAAGAGCACATAAGTTTCCCCTCCACCACTGGCAGAGCACGATCGGAATTGTGGTCCATAGGGCACAGGAACTCCTGCTTGTACCCAAAACCACAACAGCAGCGGCTGTCTGGGCAGCTCCGGACCACCAGAGAGTTTCGAAGCAGTGATCCTACACTGATATTTTCCCACTGGCTGGGCTGGGAGTGCCTGGTCTTTCCTGGTCCGGGAGCGCTCGGCTGGTGCCTGCGCGCACCTCTCTCAGGGGAGGGCGCGGGTTGTGACACTGGCTCTGATAGCACGGCGATAGCACGGCATGGCACTCACGTCGGGACTTCAAAAAGACTGTGCACTGCCAGCTGGAAAGGTTACCAGCCCCTCATGGGAGCCAGACCCCATGCACTGTCAGGCATGCTGGCGGCTCAGGGACCAAGACCTGGTTTCTCTGCTGCACTCTCTGGTTCAGCGCCAGGGGTGGCTGTCCTTGGTCCAGGGACTTAAGCCCCTGTCCCTAACCGCCCTGATTCCCACAATTTTCCCCCGCAATCCTTTGCTCTTTTTGAATGCTTTCAACCAGACTCCAAGTGAATGCTGTTCCCCAGATGCAGGGGAATCTCGTATTGGGGTATTTCCAATGGGTCACCTCTGGTGGCTCCCTCTCCCTTTTGTTTATCTTCCAATATCAGTCTGACATTCCCACTCCACTTTACCTGTCTACTGGCATCTTCTGTCCCTGTAGAGATCCAGACGTGTATAATTCTGATCTCAGGCTGATTTCATGGGTGATCAGAGTTCTTTAGTAGGTATTCAGCTCACTTCAGGGTACAGATTGAAACAGAGCCTCCTCCTACTTCCCCACCATCTTGTCTCCTCCAACATTCCTTGTTTTTGAAGTTCTTGGTAAGTTTTGAGAAGTACTAATCAGACATTTTGTAGAATGTCCCTCAACTGGGATCCTTCTGATGTTTTCCTCATGATTAGACTGAGATAGTTTTTGAGGAGAAAGGCCCCAGAGGTAAATCACCATTTTCATGATATCCTGTCAGTGGAAACTACTGTGCTCATCCCTTGTAACTCTTATTGTTGACTTTGACCACCTGGTTGATGCAGTGTTGGTAGGTTCCTCTGCAGTGAAGCTGCTTTGTCTCTACCTTCTCTTACTGTGTTCTGTGTAAGGAAGTAACTATTCACAGTCCACACTTAGAGATAGGAAAGAAATGGACCACCTCCCTGGGGCAAAGTATCTATACAAACTGGAATTCTTCTGCATGGAAGATTTATCTAGTCACCTCACTTGTTTACATATTCAATCCTCTATTTACATAAATATGGGATCATGGATATTTATTTTATACTTCAGTGAAATTACACAGTACTTTATTAATTTTTCTGCTCAAATCATAAGAGCTTTGATCACAGGGAGCTGTGATTCCATTGACTCCTTTGTCCCTTTGGCATACACACATCATTGTGTATGCAGGGTGGATTTGTGTTTGTTTGTTGTTTAGCTTTTGTGTTTTGTTGTTGTTGTTGTTTTCTGGCATTCCAAGATGTTCCAGGCTCATCCTGCATATTTACTTCCTACCCTAGTCACTGTATCAGCTATTTCTCCAAGTAGATCTAATTCCTTTCCCTGGAATATGATATTAAGAACCAAAATCTTGGGGTGAGGAGTCAAGATGGTAGAGGAGTAGCAGCCTGAGATGATATCAGGTACCAGAACATCAGCTAGATAGTTTATCTAAACATTCCAAACACCTATAAATCCAAGGGGAGATTGAAGAGAAGAAGAGCAACAATTCTAGAAACAGGAAATTAGCCATTTTCTGAAAGGTAGGACCTGCAGATAAGTGAATCCAAAGCGACGGGAAGATAGACTTCAGTAGCAGGGGTTGGCTCCTGGCAAATGGTGGAGCAATAGAGCACAAAATTAGAACTTTTTAATGTTTGCTCCACTGAGGGGCATCACTCCAGAGGCTAAGCCAGGGTCAAGCCCATTAGGGTACAGCATGGCCTCAGGTCCGACAGGGTTACAGAAGGATCAGGGGTGTCTGAGTGTCTCAGAGCTCACAGATATTAGAGTGGGGAAGCTGGCTACAGAGGTGGAGTCAAGGAGTGAGCTCTCAACTCAGGGGTACCTTAACCTGTGATCTGTGGCACAGTCAGACCACTGTTCCTTGAGAAGGGACCCCACAAGATCCTGGGAGTCCTCCTGGAAGAGTGCAGGAATCTTCTGGGTTGGAGACTCCAGACAAGGCTGTGTGACAGAGAAAAAGATGCTTGGTCATAGTCTGGGTGAGCTTGTAGCATGGCTGGAGGCCAGGGAAACAGGAGTGACTGAGGGCTTTTCTCTGAGGGAACACAGAGAAGTGGGGCCCGATCTCTCAGCTCCTCCAGGTCAGGATTGGGAGGCTGCCATTCTCATTAACCATCCTCCAGAACTCTAAGGAAAACATTCATGGAACAAAAGCTTCTCAAAGCAAACCCAAGCAGATTACTTAGCCTGGTCCCTTGTAATGGCAGTTCAATTCTGCATTGGGCAAAGGCACTTGAGAATCACTACAACAGGCCCCTCCCCTAGAAGATCAGCAAGAAATACAGCCAAGACTAAGTTAACAAGAACAGCAGAATTCCAGAGAAGGGGAAAGCAAAGTACAGAATTCATGGCTTTCTCCCCATGATTCCTTAGTGTTTCAAAGTTAATGTCTTAAATTTTATTTTTCTTTCTTAAGATAATTTTTTTAACTTTTACTGTTTCCTCTTTTAATGTTTTTTCACTAGTTTATCTTAACAATACCTTTCATAAAATATTTTGAACCTTCATTTTTATAGTCATATTTTGTCCTTCATTGTATCTAACTTTATATATTGTATACACATAGGTTTTTTCTTCTAAAATTTTGAGATGAAACTTCTTCTAATAGATCAATATATACCCTAAAAACAAACAAACAAACAAACAAACAAACAAACAAACAAACAAACACAGGGCTTTGTTCTAGTCTCCAAACTGAATAAATTCTCTCCACTTTCTTTTTATTTATTCTCCCAACTAACTTATAAATTCTTTTTTTGGAAATATTTTTGAAAATATTCATCTTTATAGTCTTATTTCATTCATTCATTATGAATACCATATATACACACATATTTTCATTCTTTATAATTTTGGGAGGTAGGGGTGCCTGGGTGGCTCAGTGAGTTAGAGCCTCTGTCTTCAGCTCAGGTCATGATCTCAGGGTCCTGGGATAGAGCCCTGTGTCAGGCTTTCTGCTCAGCAGGGAGCCTGCTTCCCTCTCTCTCTGCCTCCTCTCTGCCTACGCGTGATTTCTCTCTCTGAAATAAATAAATAAAATCTTTAAAAAAATTTTGGGAGGTAGTTTCTTTACGAGATCAAAATGATCCCAAGATTATTTGGGTGACTCTGCTATATTCACCAGTCTAATATAGATATTTTCTTCTTTATACTTCTTCTTTCTTTTTTTTTCCTGAACTTCTTTTTACCCCCTTTCTTCCCCCTATGATTTCCGGTCTCTTCTGATTTGGTTAAAGTATATTTTCCTGGGGTCTTTGTCACCTTTTAGTATTTTATTTGCTTCTTTCCATATTCTTATCTGCATAAAATGACAAGACAGAAACACACACACACACACACACACACACACACAAGAACAAGAGGCAGTACCAAGGGCTAGGGATGTAATCAATATGGACATTGGTAATGTGTCAGGTCTAGAGTTCAGAATGACAATTCTCAAGGTGCTAGCTGGACTTGAAAAAAGTCATGGAAGATATTAGAGAAACCCTGTCTGATAAATAAAAGCCCTTTCTGGAGAAGTAAAAGAACTAAATGCTAAACAAGATGAAATAAAAAAAAAAGCTATTAATGAGGTACAATAAAAAATGGAGTCTTTTACTGAGAGGATAAATGAGGCAACAGAGAGAATTTCAGATATAGAAGACCAAATGACAGAATAAAGAAGCTGAGCAAAAAAGAGACTAACAATTACTGGACCATGAGGGTAGAATTAGAGAGATAAGTGATACCATAAGATGAAACAACATTTGAATGATCGTGATTCCAGAAGAAGAAGAGAGAGGGGAGCAGAAGGTATATTGGAGAGAATTATTGTAGAGAATTTCCCTAATATGGCAAAGGGAACAAGCATCAAAATCCAGAAGGTGCAGAGAATCCCTCACAAAATTAATAAGAATAGGTCTACACATCGTAATCCAATAGTAAAATTAACAAGTCATGGTAACAAAGAGAAAATCCTGACAGCAGCCGGGACAAGAAGGCTATAACATACAATGATAAAATTATTAGATTAGAAGCTGATTACCCACAGAGACCTGGCAGGCCAGAAAGAATTGGCATGATATATTCAGAGAACTAAATGAGAAAAACATGGAGCCAAGTATATGATATCCAGTTAGGATATCATTGAAAATAGAAGGAGAAATTAAAAGCTTCCAGGACAAACAAAAACTGAAAGAATTTGTAAACACCAAACCAGCTCTACAGGATATATTGAAAGGGGTCCTCTAAGCAAAGAGAGAGCCCAAAAGTAGTAGATCAGAAAGGAACAGAGACAATATACAGTAATAGTCACCTTACAAGCAGTACAATGGCACTAAATTCATATGTCTCAATAGTTACCCTGAATGTAAATGGGCTAAATGCCCCAATCAAAAGACACAGGGTAGCAGAATGGATTAAAAAAAATCAATCAAACCATCAATATAGCAGAATGGATTAAAAAAAAATCAAAACAAGAAACTCATTTTAGGCCCAAAGACAAATCCAGATTTAAAGTGAGGCGGTGGAAAACGATTTACCATGCTAATGGACATCAAAAGAAAGCTGGGGTGGAAATCCTTATATCAGATCAATTAGATTTTAAGCCAAAGATTAGAATAAGAGATGAGGAAGGAAATTATATCATACTCAAAAGGTCTGTCCAACAAGAATATCTAATAATTTTAAATATCTATGCCCCTAACATGGGAACAGCCAACTATATAAACCAATGAATAGCATAATCAAAGAAACACATTGACAATAATACAATAATAGTAGGGACTTTAACACTCCCCTCACTGAAATGGACAGATAATCCAAGCAAAAGATCAACAAGGAAATAAAGTTTATTTATTTCCTTGTTGTGCCTTAAATGACACACTGGACCAGATAGACGCACAGATACATTCAGAACATTCCACCCCAAAGTCACAGAATAAACATTCTTCTCTAGTCCACATGGAATATTCTCCAGAATAGATCACATCCTATCATAAATCAGGTCTCAACTGGTATCAAATGATTGATATGATTCCCTGCATATTTTCAGAACAGAATGCTTTGAAGCTAGAACTCAATCACAAGGGGAAATTTGGAAAGAACCCAAATATATGGAGACTAAACAGCAACCTGCTAAAGAATGAATGGGTCAAACAGAAAATTAAAGAAGGAGTGAAAAAATTCATGGGAACAAATGACAATGAAAACAAAATTGTTCAAAATCCATGGGACACAGCAAAGGCAGTCTCAGAGGAAAATATATAGCAGTACAAGCCTTTCTCAAGAAAGAAGAAAGGTCTCAAACACACAACTTAACCCTACACCTAAAGGAGCTGGAGAAAGAACAACAAAGAAAGCATAAATACAGCAAATACAGCAGGAGAAGAGAAATAATAAAGATCAGAGTAGAAATCAATGAAATAGAAACCCAAAAAACAATAGAACAAATCAATGAAACTAGGAGCTGGTTCTTTGAGAGTATTAATAAGACTCATAAAACCCTGGCTAGACATATCAAAAAGAAAAGAGAAAGGACCCAAATAAATAAAATCATAAACAAAAGAGGAGAGATCACAATCAACTGCAATGAAATACACACAATTATAAGAACATATTATGAGCAACTATATGCCAGCCAATTTGACAATCTAGAAGAGATCAATGCATTCGTAGAGACATATAAACTAGCACAACTGATCCAGGAAGAAATAGAAAACCTGAACACACCCATAACCAGTAAGGAGATTGAAGTCAATAATCTTCCAAAAAACAAGAGCCCAGGGCCAGAGGGCTTCCCAGGGGAATTCTAACAAACATCTGAACAATAATTAATTCCTATTATCCTTATAATGTTCCAAAAAATAAAAATGGAATGAAAACTTCCAAACTCATTTTATGAAGCCAGAGTTACCTTGATCCCAAAACCAGACAAGGAACCCATCAAAAAATAGAATTACAGACCTATTTCCTTGATGAACAAGATGGGAAAAGTTTCACCAAAATAGTAGCCAACAGGATCGAACAGTACATTAAAGGATTATTCACCAAAACCAAGTGGGATTTATTCCAGGGCTACAATATGGTTCAACATCCACAAATCAATCAATATGATACACCACATTAATAAAAGAAAGAATTAATAAAAGAAAGAATAAGAACCATATGATCCTCTCAATAGATGCTGAAAAGTATTTGACAAAGTACAGCATCCATTCCTGATCAAAACTCTTCAAAGTGTAGGGATAGAGGGTACATACCTCAATATCATCAAAGCCATCTGTGGAAAGAAAACCCACCACAAATATCATTCTCAATGGAGAAAAACTGAAAGCTTTTCTGCTAAGGCCAGGAACATGGCAGGGATGTCCATTATCCTCACTGCTATTCAACATAGGACTAGAAGTCCTAGCCTCAGCAATCAGACAACAAAAAGGAATTAAAGACATTTAAATTGGCAAAGAAGAAGTCAAACTATGACTCTTTGCAGATGATATGATACCATATATAGAAAACCCGAAAGACTCCACTTTATATCGTAAAGTGTCACGATATAAAATCAATGCACAGAAATCAGTTGCATTTCTTTATAGGACAGAAGAAAGAGAAATTAAGGAGTCAATCGCATTTACAATTGCCCTTAAAACCTTAAGATACCAAGGAATAAACCTAACCAAAGAGGTAAAGAATCTATACTCAGAAAACTATAAAGTACCCATGGAATTAATTCAGGAAGACACAAAGAAATGGAAAAATTGTTCATTACTCCTGGATTGGAAGAACAAATATTGTGAAAATGTCCATGCTACCTAAAGCAATCTACACATTTAATTCAATCCTTATCAAAATCCCATCCATTTTTTTTTCAAAGAAATGGAACAAATAATCCTAAAATTTATATGGAACTAGAAAAGACCTCTATTAGCCAAAGGAATATTGAAAAAGAAAGCCAAAGTTGGTGGCATCACAATTCCAGACTTCACACTCTATTACAAAGCTGTCATCACCAAGACAGTATGGTACTGGCACAAAAACAGACACATAGATCAATGGAACAGAATAGAGAGCCCAGAAATAGACCCTCCACTCTATGGGATCATGACCCGAGCTGAAGGCAGACTCTAACCCACTGAGCCACCCAGGTGACCCGTGAAGGCAGACTCTTAACTGAATGAGCCACCCAGGCACCCCCAAATCCATTTTTCTTATTTTGGTATTCCAGATGCTCCACAGTCAACCTGTGTCTTATCTATCTCTTTCTTTACTTCCTCCTACATCAGAGCACTTGGCCATGTGCATTCCTTCACAACCCTATTGCAGTTGCTTCAACTATTTCACTTTCAATGTTTCCCTCAACTAAAACTCCTTCTCTCTTTCCTTCCAACTCAGTACTACTCATCCTTGAACTAAGCCAGATCTCCATGGGGACTTTTCTAGGTCTTTCAAATAGAATTGATTCTTTCTTTTCCCGATTTACCTGACACTTCACTGCTTTTATAATGCATTCAGCACCATATCAAGGGTGACTCATATGTGTCTTGATTGTAAAAGTATTGACTGCATATTAAGTCACCAATCATATCATGCATCTTTCTGAGAAACTGATGACAAACTGAGCTAGATCCTGCTGCATTAACTGCTAACATTACCATTCAGTTTAACTTTTATCCAGTACTTTCAATATACAGGGTATTGGAAAAGACAATGGAGAGTGTGTGCAGAGAGTGAGACTGATGGGGGTAATTTCCCAGTTTTTATATATGGCTGCTGACGAGAAGTTCATGGGGAGAAAGAAAGGCACTTACATTGCTGACCAGTGTGCAATTTAGCCTATAATATATAAAAAGTGTATACAAGTTGTGTAAAAATATAGTGAGGGAAGTTAATAGTGACCTGGATGAAGAAAGAAATGTTCCCCAGTGGAAGAATAATTTAAGATAACTTCATAGGATATGTAGTATGAGAATTCAAGAAGAACAGGAGGAAAAGCAGTAGACTGAGGGAACCATGTATAAAAGCCTGGAGTCTTTTTTTTTTTTTTTTAAGATTTATTTATTTGACAGATAGAGATTACAAGTAGGCAGAGAGGCAGGCAGAGAGAGAGGAGGAAGCAGGCTCCCAGCCAAGCAGAGAGCCCGATGCGGGGCTCGATCCCAGGACCCTGGGATCATGACCTGAGCTGAAGGCAGAAAAAGCCTGGTGTCTTAAAAGGACAGACCAAATTAATAAAAATGGATAGTAAGCTAAAAACGCTCAAGTTTATTCATACATGATACAAGGAGACACAACATGTAACATAAAAGGAATAGGAAAAGAGGTTGGAAAATGTCCTGTTTGATTCCTTCTCATATTTTCTCTGCTCTACCAGTTCATTAAAACCTCTCTCCAAGGTCACAACTAAATTTAAATGCCAAAAGTAAAGAATATTTAATCATTTTTCTAACCAAGTGTAGTGATTAGTACTATTAAAGTCCTCTCTGGCCTTTTATGATAACCCTTTCTGATTCTATATTCTTGATAGCTGCATCTCAGTATTTCACACTAGTTCATGTTTCCCTCTTTGCCCATAATGATTCTTCCTTCTGATTGTTCCTTGACCTCCCCCTATTTTTATTCTAGACTTTTCCCCATATTATCTTGCCTACTCTCTGTTTTCAACTATCTTTCATCTACTGATGGCTTCACTAGAGAAGATATTTCAAACTATATTGGTGTACATTTATTTTTTTCACTAATATATAATGTATTATTTGCCCCAGGGGTACAGGCTGTGAATCATCAGGTTTACACATTTTAGAAAACTCACCACAGCACATACCCTCCCCAATGTCCGTAACCCACTCACCCTATTCCTCACCTTCCACCCCTTAGTCAACTCTCCATTTGTTTCCTGAGATTGAGTCTCTTATACTTTGTCTCTATCCTGATCCCATCTTGTTTCATTTTTTTTCCCTCCCTACCCTCATGACCTATGCCTTTCCTTTCAAATTCTTCACGTCAGACAGATCATATGATAATTGTCTTTCTCTGATTGACTGGTTTCACTTAGCATAATACACTCTAATTCCATCCAGGTTGTTGCAAATGGCAAGAGTTCAATTTTTGATATTGTATAGTATTCTATTGCATACATATACCACATCTTCTTTATCCATTTATCTATTCATGGACATTTAGGTTCTTTCCATAGTTTGACTATTGACGACATAGCTGCTATAAACGTTTGGGTGCATGTGCCTCTTTGGATCCCTACATTTGTATCAGAAGGTACAAACAAAGAGTCCTTGGTTCACTCAGTTGGTTAGCCCCTGGTTTGGGCTCCAGTCATGAACCAAAGGTCCTGGGATCTAGTCCTTTGTCAGGCTCCCTGCTCAGGGGGGAGTCTGCTTCACCCTCTCCTTCTGTCCCTCATCCCTACTTATGCTGTCTTTCTGCCAAAAAAAAACTTTAAAAGTCATTTAAAAACAGCAACAAATAGCAACCTAAGCATATTTAAAGGTTCAGAGATGTCTAACCAAAGAACAGATAAAGGATATGAAAGTGGTGTGAGAATTGATATTTCTTCATTAAAAACTGTGAAGTTTTATGGGGACAAAGAGATCTTGAATAAGTAAATGAAATAATTAATGAATACTTATAATTAGGAGCAAGGATGAGCTGGCCCAATATGCCACAGTTCGCAAGTGACAGATCCTGGGTTGAGATGCAGGGAAATGTTGGGAGAACTAGAGCAGAATAAAAACCAGTCATTAACCTAGGGCTTGAATGGGAATTTTTCAACTTGATGAGAACATTTCTGAAAAAGCCCTAGTGTAGATTGACTTCTGAATGGCAGTATGAGAAGTTCCATGGCTCAGGTCCCAACAGAACAGTGTAAATGGTGACAATTTTATGTTAAAAAACATGACTGAAATCTTTTGGAAGTGAAGGCGACTGTGCTAATGCTCTGGCTGGTTCCCGTCTTGGAGGTGGTGCTGACACAGGACCATGCCACAGGGCCCAGGGCGCCACAGGGTGGTGAGGAGGACTGTGTCCCCCATGGGCCTGGGGATCCTAGGATGAGCTGGTGGGCACATACACTGATGTATAAGGAGGAGGAAGAAGAGAGCAACTACTACAACTGCAAGCGCCTCTGCATGCTCCATAATGTGCTTGCATCCAGTGCGGGGGAATGTGCTGATCTCTGGCTTTCCCCCTGGGCCTCCTGCAAATGCAGCTGAGCCTACACTATGATGAGAACTACCAACAGGTGAAGTATGGCAATATGGGGCAACCTGACATCAACAGCAAGTTGAGGACGAAGATCGACATGGCGCCTACCGCTGCTTTACTCTACACACTTGTGCTCATCAGGGTGCCCTGGGCCCGGTGGCATGGTTGGGAACTGAGCCTCCACTCCAAATCTGTTGTCCATCTGGATGTCTTCTTTGCAGAAATGTCTGTTCATGTCCTCTGCCCGTTTCTTTATTGGATTATTTCTTCTTTGGGTGCTGAGTTTGATAAGTTTTTTATAGATTTTGGACACTAGCTCTTTATCGGATATGTCTTTTGCAAATATCTTCTCCCATTCTGTCAGCTGTCTTTTGGTTTTGTTAACTGCTTCCTTTGCTGTACAAAAGCTTTTGGTCTTGATGAAGTCCCCATAGTTCATTTTGCCCTTGCTTCCCTTGCCTTTGGCGATGTTCCTAGGAAGAAGTTGCTGTGGCTGAGGTCAAAGAGGTTGCTGCCTGTGCTCTCCGAATGGATTTTGATGGATTCCTTTCTCACATTGAGATCCTTCATCCATTTTGAGTCTATTTTCGTGTGTGGTGTAAGGAAGTGGTCCAATTTCATTTTTCTGCATGTGCCTGTTCAATTTTCCCAACACCATTTGTTGAAGAGACTGTCTTTTTTCCATTGGATATTCTTTCCTGCTTTGTCGAAGATTAGTTGTCCATAGAGTTGAGGGTCTATTTCTGGGTTCTCTATTCTGTTCCACTGATCTATGTGTCTGTTTTGGGGCCAGTACCATACTGTTTTGATGATGATAGCTTTGTAATAGGGCTTGAAATCTGGAATTGTGATGTCACCCACCAGCTTTGGCTTTCTTTTTCAATATTCCTCTGGCTATTTGAGGTCTTTTCTGGTTCCATATAAATTTTTGTATGATTTGTTCCATTTATTTGAAAAAATGGATTGGATTTTGATAGGGATTGCATTAAATGTGTAGATTGCTTTAGGTGGCTTAGGCTCTTTCACAATATTAATTCCTCCAATCCAGGAGCATGAACATTTTTCCATTTCTTTGTGTGTTCCTGAATTAATTTCATGAACACTTTATAGTTTTCTGAGTATAGATTCTTTGACTCTTTGGTTAGGTTTATTCCTTGGTACCTTATGGTTTTGGGTGCAATTTAAATGGGATTGAGTCCTTAATTTCTCTTTCTTCAGTCCTGTTGTTGGTGTAAAGAAATACAACAACTGATTTCATATTATATTTTATATCAATGACACTTTACTGAATTCCTGGGCAAGTTCGAGCAGATTTGAGTGGAGTCTTTCGGGTTTTCCATATATAGTATCATATCATTTGCAAAGAGTGATAGTTGATAGTTTGTTCAGAAAAGGATGCTGTACTATGTCAAATCCTTTTTCAGCATCTATTATTAGGATCATATGTTTCTTGTTCCTTCTTTTATTAATGTATTGTATCGCATTGATTGATTTGTAAATTAGAGCCATCCTTGCAGCCCTGGACTAAATCCCACTTGGTCATAGTGAGTAATCCTTTTAATGTACTGTTGGATCCTATTGGCTAGTATTTTGGTGAAAATTTTCGCATCTGTGTCCATCAAGGATATTGGTCTTTAATTTGATGGGATATTATTCTGGTTTTGGGATCAATGTAATGCTGGCCTCATGAAATGAGTTTGGAAGTTTTCCTTCCCTTTCTGTTTTTGGAACAGTTTCAGAAGAATAGGAATTACTTCTTCTTTAAATGTTTGGTAGAATTCCCCTGGGAAGCTGTCTAGCCCTGGACTCTTGTGTGTTAGGAGATTTTTTTTTTTAAGATTTTATTTATTTATTTGACAGACAGAGATTACAAGTATGAAGAGAGGCAGGCAGAGAGAGAGAGAGGTAAGCAAGCTCTCCACTGAGCAGAGAGCCTGATGCGGGGCTCAATCCCAGAACCCTGGGATCATGACCTGAGCTGAAGGCAGAGACTTTAACCCACTGAGCCACCCAAGTGGCCCTGTTAGGAGATTTTTGATGACTGCTTCAATCTCCATACTGGTTATGGTTCTGTTCAGGTTTTATATTTCTTTCTGGTTCCGTTGTAGTAGTTTATATGTCTCTAGGAATGCATCCATTTCCACCAGACTGTCAAATTTGCTTGTTTATAGTTGCTCATAATATGTTCTTATAGTTGTGTGTATTTTGTAGGTGTTGGTTGTGACCTCTCCTCCTTCATTCGTGATTTTATTTATTTGGGTCCTTTCTCTTTTCTTTTTGATAAGTTGCCATGATTTCAGCAATCTTATTAATAATTTCAAAGAACCTGCTCCTAGTTTTGTTGATTTGTTCTATTGTTTTTGAGTTTCTGTTTCATTGATTTCTGCTCTACTCTTTATTATTTTTCTTTTCCTGCTGGGTTTAGGCTTTCATTGTTGTTCTTTTTCCAGCTCCTTTAGGTGTAGAGTTAGGATGTATATTTGAGATCTTTCTTGTTTCTTGATAAAGGCTTATATCACTACATATTTCCTCTCAGGACTGCCTTTGCTGTGTCCCACAGTTTTTGAACCATTGTGTTTTCATTATTATTCATTTCCATGAATTTTGTCAATTCTTCTTTAATTTCCTGGTTGATCCATTCATTCTTCAAAACGATGCTGTTTAGTCTCCATGTATTTGTGTTCTTTCCAAATTTCCTCTTGTGATTGAGTTCTAGCTTCTGAGCATTGTGGTCTGAAAATATACAGGGAATGATCCCAATCTTTTGATATTGTTGAGACCTGATTAATGACCCACAATGTGATCTATTCTGGAGAATGTTCCATGTGCACTATAGAAGAATGTGTATTCTGCTGCTTTGGGGTGGAATGTTCTGAATATATCTATTATGTCTGTCTGGTCCAGTGTGTCATTGAAGGTCTTTATTCCTTTGCTGATCTTTTCCTTAGATGATCTGTCCATTTCAGCGAGGTGAGTGTTAAAGTCCCCCACTATTATTGTGTTATTGTTGATGTGTTTCTTTGATTTTGTTTTTAATTGGTTTATATGATTGGCTGCTCCTATGTTAGGGGCATAGATATTTAAAACTGTTAGATCTTCTTGTTGGACAGACCCTTTGAGTATGATATAATGTCCTTCCTCATCTCTTATTCGAGTCTTTGGCTTAAAATCTGATTGTTTGGATATAAGTATTGCCACCTCAGCTTTTTTTGATGTCCATTAATATGGTAAATTGTTTTCTACCTCCTTGCTTTAAATCTGGATTTGTCTTTGGGTCCAAAATGAGTTTCTTGTAGATAGCATACTGATGGGTTTTGGTTTTTTATCCATTCTGCTACCCTGTGTCTTTTGATTGGAACATTTAGCCCATTTACATTCAGGGTAACTCTTGAGACATATGAATTTAGTGCCATTGTATTGTCTGTAAGGTGACTGTTACTGTATATTGTCTCTGTTCATTTCTGATCTACTACTTTTATGCTCTCTCTTTGCTTAGAGGACCCCTTTCAATATTTCCTGTAGAGCTGGTTTGGTGCTTATAAATTCTTTCAATTTTGGTTTTTTTTTTTTTTTTTTTTTTTTTTTTTTTTTTTTTTTTTGTCCTGGAAGATTTTAATCTCTCCTTCTATTTTCAATGATAGCCTAGCTGGATATTGTATTCTTGGCTGCATGTTTTTCTCATTTAGTTCTCTGAATATATCATGCCAATTCTTTCTGTCCTGCCACGTCTCTGTGGGTAAGTCTGCTGCCAGTGTAATAATTTTATCATTGTATGTTAGAGCCTTCTTGTCCCAGGTTGCTTTCAGGACTTTCTCTTTGTTACTAAGACTTGTTAATTTTACTATTAGATTATGAGGTGTGGACCTATTCTTACTGATTTTGAGGGGGGTTCTCTGCACCTTCTGGATTTTGATGTTTGTTCCCTTTGCCATATTAGGGAAATTCTCTACAATAATTCCCTCCAATATACCTTCTGCTCCCCTCTCTCTTTCTTCTTCTTCTGGAATCCCAATCATTCTAATGTTGTTTAATCTTATGCTATCACTTATCTCTCAAATTCCCCCCTCGTGGTCCAGTAGTTGTTTGTCTCTCTTTTGCTCAGCTTCTTTATTCTCTGTCATTTGGTCTTCTAATCAGCAATTCTCTCTGTTGCCTAGCAGTAAGAGCCTCCGTTTTTTATTGCACCTCATTAATAGCTTTTTAAATTTCATCTTGGTTAGAGTTTAGTTCTTTTATTTCTCCAGAAAGGGCTTTTATTTCTTCAGACAGTGTTTTTCTAATATCTCCCATGTGTTTTTCAAGCCCAGCTAGACCTTGATCATTGTGATTCTGAACTCTAGATCTGACATATTACCAATGTCTGTATTGATCAGTTACTTAGTCTTAAGTACTGCCTCTTGTTCTTTGTTTTGTGGTGATTTTTTCTGCCTTGTCATTTTATCCAGGTAAGAATATATGAAGGAGCAAATAAAATACTAAAAGCCTGGCAAAGACACCGGAAAATGTACTTTAACCAAATCAGAAGAGACCCCAAATAATGGGGGGTAGAAAGAGGGTAAAAGTTCAGAAAAAAATAAAAAAGAAAAAAATAAACAAGAAATATAAAAAAGAAAATATACATATTAAACTGGTGAATAGAACAGAGTCACCCACTTTATTTTGGGAGTATTTTGGTCTCTTAGGAGAAATTAACTTCTAGTATTTTAAAGAAAGAGAAACTTCTATATTTCTCTCTCTCTCTCTCTCTCTATATATATATATACACACACACACACACACACACACAGATAAAATTAAGTGAAACACAATGAAGAGGTAGAATATGACTATAAAGTTGAAACATTTTTAAAAATATTTCTAAGAAGGGAGTGATAAGTTAGTTGGGAGAATAAAGGAAAAGAAAGTGGAGAGAATTGCTCAGGCTGGAGACTAGAACAAAGATCTGCACCAGATTTAGGGTATATTTTGATTTGTTAGAAGAATTTGTATCCCAAATTTTTTTTTAGAAGAAAAAGCCCTATATTTATACAAAACAAAACAAAACAAAAAATATTAGAGACAATGAATGATAATATATGACTATAAAAATAATGTTCAAAAAATTTTTTTAATGAAAGGTATTGTTAATATAAACTAGTGAAAAAACTTTAAAAGAGGGAAGAGTAAAAGTTTAAAAAAGTAGCATAAGAAAAAAATGAAAAAAATTATTTAACTTTGAAACACTAAGGAATCATTGGGAGAAAGCCATGAATTCCATGCTTTGCTTTATCCTCCTTTGGAATTCCGCTTTTCTCCTTGGTAAGTGAACTTGGTCTTGGCCAGATTTCTTGCTGATCTTCTGGGGGAGGGGCCTGTTGTAGTGAATCTCAAGTGTCTTTGCCCCAGACGGAATTGCACCGCCCTTACCAGGGGCCAGCTAAGTAATATGCTCGGGTTTGCTTTTGGGAGCTTTTGTTCCCTGAAGTCTTTCTGAAGACTTCTGAAGGATGGGAATGGAAATGGTGACCTCCAAATCTCTGGACTGGAGGAGTCAAGACCTCAGGGCTCCACCTCTCAGTGTGCCCTCGAAGAAAAGCACTCAGTCACTCCAGTTTCCCTGGCCTCCATCCACACACCAAGCTCACCCAGCCTGTGACCAAGCATCTGTCTCTGGCACACTACCAGCCTGGAGTCTCCAAACCCAGCAGATCCCTTTGCTCTTCTTTTACTACCCAGATCTTGTGAAGTCCCTGTTCACAGAGCAATGGCCTGACCATGCCATAGACCACAGCTTAAAGTACCCCTGAGTTGAGAGCTCACTCCTAGGCTCTGTCTCTGTAGCCAGCTTCCCCACTCTAATACCTGTGAGCTCTGAGACACTCAGACACTCCTGATCCTTCTCTGACCCTGTGGGACCTGAGAACACGATGTCCGCACATCGGCATCACCCTGGCTTAGTCTCTTGTGCTATGCCCATCAGTGGAGCAGTCTTTAACGAGTTCTGATTTTGAGCTCCATGGCTCTGCCACTTGCCAGGAGACAGCCCCTCTCTCATGATCTATCTTCCTGTGGCTTTGGATTCACTTCTTGGCAGGTCCCACCTTTCTGAAAGTGGTTAATTATGTTTCTAGAATTGCTGCTTCTTTTCTTCAATCTCCTCTTGGATTTGTAGGTGTTCAGAATGGTTTATTAAACTATCTAGCTGATCTCCTGCTACCTGATGTCATCTCAACCTGCTACTCCTCTGCCATTTTGAATCAACCCCCTGGGTTTTGGTACTTAATATCATTTTCCGGTCAAAGGAATTAGATCTACTTGGAGAAATAGCTGATACAGTGACTAGGGCATGAGGTAAATATGCAAGATGAGCCTAGAACATCTTGGAATGCCAGAAAAAACCATCACCAACAACAATAACACACAAAAGCTAAACAACAAACAAACACAAACCCACCCTGCATACACAATGATGCATGTATGTCAAACGGACAAAGGAGCCAATGGAAACAGCTACCTGTGACCAAAGCTCCTATGATCTGAGCAGCAAAATTAATAAAGTACTGTGTAATTTTCAAAGTATAAAATTAATATCCATGATCCCATAATTATGTAAATAGAGGATTGAATAAATAAGTAAGTGAGGTAACTAGATAATCTTCCATGCAGAAGAATTCCAGTTTGTATAGATAATTTGCCTCAAGGAGTTGGTCCATTACTTTCCTCTCTGTAAGTGTGGACTGTGGATAGTTACTTCCTTACAGAGAACACAGTAAGAGAGGGTGGAGGAAAACAGCTTCACTACAGAGGAACCTATCAACACTGCCTCAACCAGGTGGTCAATGTCATCATCAAGAGTTACAAGTGATGAGGACAGTAGTTGTCACTGACAGGATGTAATGAAAATGCTGATTTACCTCCGGGTCCTTTCTCCTCAAAAGCTATCCCCCCAGTCTAATCATGAGAAAAACATCAGAAGGATTCCAGTTGAGGGACATTCTACAAAATGTCTGATTAGAACTTCTCAAAACTTACCAAGGACTTCAAAAACAAGGAATGTTGAAAAGCTGTTGCGGACACCTGATGACTAAAGGGACGTGATGACTAAATATAAAGTGATATGCTGAATGGGATTCTGGATTGAAGGACACTAGATTAAACTATGCAAATCTGAATCAAGTATGAATTTTACTTCATCACAATGTATCAATATTGGCTCACTAATTATAACAAAAGTACCATACCAATGTAGGATATTAATGACATAGGAAAATAGGTGTGTCAGATATTGGAATTCTCTATACTATCTTTATTATTTTCTATAAATCCAAAACTGTTCAAAAAAATTTTTTTTAATTCTCTTTTTCAGAATGCAGCCAGAGAACACCTGGGGAAAAACAATCACCAGATTTCTGCTTCCAATGATAATTGATTCAAAAATTATTGTCATTGGATGCTAAAACTGTTGATGAAAATTATTAAGGAATAAGAAATTCACATGGTGTCCAGTTACAAACCTTCTGATTAGATTTTCATAGGAAGGAAATATGTTATCTTTATTGTAGAGCAGACAGTGATGGTACCACATTAATGAAGTAATCAGTAAATAGCTTCAGTTAACAAGACAAGCTAATGTCATAAGCCTCACCTTAAAACAGCACACTTGTGCGGGCTGAAGTATTTAACCTAATCTAATCATGAGGAAACATCACAAAAAATAGATATGGTGGTATATTTTACATGATGTCTGACACAAAGATTTAAAAATGTTTAAATGTCACGAAAGGAGAAAGAAGCAAGAGGTTTGTTCTAGATTACAGGAGATTGAAAAATGATAATACACCAAGTAGTGGCATTTAATTGAATTCTTGATGAAAAAAATATATTGCCAAGAAGGACAATTTGGGCAAAATTTTAGTGTGAACATCATGTTAGGTGATGTTAAATTTCTTGGAGGTAATAATGAAATGATGGGATACCTGAGTGGCTCATTCAGTTAAGTCTCTGCCTTTAGCTCCAGTCATGATCCTGGGGTCCTGTGATCAAGCCCCAAGCACCTAGGGCTCCTGCTTCTCCCCCATTCCCACTTGTCCTCCCTCTTGCTCTCTCTTTCTCTCTCTCTCAAATAAATAAATAAAATCTTTTAAAAATGATATGACAGTGTAGGAAATGTCTTTGTTCTTTTGAGATATATATTGAAGAATTTATGGTAAACTATCATAATCTCAAGACAAAAGAAAACAAAACAAACAAAAAAAATAATCTCATATATGTATAGTCACATACACATACCTATATTCAATATGTATGTACACACATTTTCCAGGTGCATTGTTAGACAAGTGTGGTGAAATGTCAATAATTTTTAATTATGATTTTAAAAATTCATGGGCATTTTCCAACTTTTCTGTAGGTTTGATATTTTTTCAAAACAAATCTGGAGGAAAATGTCATTGATTCATGTTTTTCTTGACTCTCTTCCCTGTTTCTCTATCCACTTAACAGCTTAGTTTCTTGAAAGTTTTCCTCTCCTGCTTCTTTCACTTCTCTATGTTGTGTACAATATGACTTAGTGGTTAAGAACATGGAATTTGGATTGGATCCCTCAGTTTGATCCCTGAACTCCTCCTCAATATTTCTGTAGACCAATTAGGAAACTTCTTGTTCCCCATTTTTTCAGTGGGGCTATACGAAATTAAAATACAGAAGTCAAAGTAAAAAATTCAAGACATTTGCTGAGTAGTTAAATGGAGAGTGATGAAATGTTATTTATAAGCTAAAAAGATGTCTTAGAATTAATTTAAAATAAAGCAAAAATGAAAGATAAGACAAGAGACATAAATGTATCTGTTAATATTTATTCACTTGTATTAAATCATTTTTTTTCCAAACACGGTTAACAGTTACGAGATCTCCATTGGATTTTGAAATGAGATGGTTAATTGAGGGTGGTTAATTCCAGAAACCCTGGATCTGTTTCTCTGTGATTCCCTCAGGTATGCCCTCCATGTATATTGACTTCACCTCCAGGCTAGTTTCTCTTTTGATGGCAAAATGGTTGTAGACTGTGCCACATTTCATAGCCACAAAACCTGACGTTCAGAGGAGGATTACTTTTTTGTGGACCTTTTTTAAAACAAAAGAAACATATTTCCCAGGAACTTCCACAAAATTCACGCTTTGGTCTCATGAGTAGCTTGCTCAAGTTCAGCCAGTTGTCACAGACTCTTCCCTTAGCATACCTCTAGGCTTCAGTTTTACTAAGGGTTAGCAGTGGGTGGTTCAGAAATATGTAAACAGAACTTGTTGTATGCCTGGAAAAGGGAAAGCCATCAATACATATGAATCTGACAACTGAAAATATCCCCTAAAATAGAGAGCAGATACAAAGAAACAGCATTCATTGAACTCAAGTATCTGGATTCCTTTACACCCTTGAAAAACGTGTTTAGGACCCTGTAGAGCTTTGTTTCTGTGGGTGATATCTAACAGTAATTGCAATATTATAATATAAAAAACCAAGAAATTAAAAGTATTTTTTGACTTGTTAAAAATAAAAATAACAAACTTACTATATATTAACTTAAATGTATATTAAAGAAATGGCTAGTGAATGGCCAATTGTGTCAGTTAACTTTTTAAGTATTAGTGAAGGAAATCAGTTATAACATGCTTGGTACTCTCAGGAAGAAGATAGGCCTTCATTTTATTATCCAGTAGTTATAATACATTATTTTCCCTTTAAAATGTTGCCTATATCTGTGCACTCCTCTTCTTTTATCCTCCAATTTCAACTCTTTTCATCTGGTATAAGAATTCTTGAAGTTAGCCTCATTGCTTCTAGCGTCATTCTGATTATCAGATTACTTTTCTGAAAAATACAATCATATTACCTGGTTCTAGGAAGTATCCAGTGTCTGAGGCCTCTGAGATAAATTCAGATGTTTAAGGGTTGGCTTTGAAGATTCTCAGTAACCTGATTCCCTGTCACCCTTATTTCCCATATTCCACAAGAGCTTTTAACAAAAGCTTTGTCAAATTTCTGACTCTGTCCATGGTTTACCTCCTTCACCTCAGTTCCCAGTGTCACACTAATTTCCATACACTTTGACTGTGGTCATATTCATTTGTTTTTTTTCCTCAAAACATCATATTTTAATATCATTTTCAAGGCACATCTAACTTTTGATGCTGCATAAGGTCTAAATAGCCCAGGAGACAAGGATCTCCATTTTCTGAACTCCCAAGCATCATTGATACAAATTCTAGCTCTATCACAATCACCTGGTGAACTTGAGCAAGCTACTCAATGTTTCAAAGTATGAGGATTTTACTGAGAAGATGCATGGAAAATCATTTCTAACCAATTCGTAGGTAATATATATAAAAGGTGTAGTTTTGTGGCATCAGATAACATGTTCTCAGTATTATATGTTTTTCTTTCATTTTTGCATGTATAAATGATCAATAAATTTTTTTGTTTAGGAATTTAGAATTGTCACTATTTTGTGCCTCATTTTTGCTTTATAGCAACTCCAACTTTTTGTTATTGCTGTGACTGTATCGGTAATTTACACTGGAATAAGTACAGGTTGGTGGAATTCCTGATAACAAACAACATAAATAATATCAGAGAAAAAATGGCTTCATTTAATTTAGAGTATTCAGGAATACACTGCATTTTTTTTTTAAAGATTTTACTTATTTGAGAGAGATCACAAGTAGACAGAGAGGCAGGCAGAGAAGTGGGGGGAAGTAGGCTCACCGGTGAGCAGAGAGCCCGATATGAGACTTGATCCCAGGACCCTGAGACCATCACCCAAGCCACTGCCAGAGGCTTAACCCACTGAGACACCCAGGCGCCCCTACACTGCATTTTTGATGGACACCCTAATCCAAATATATGAAAACAGTCAAATCCATATGGACATCTAATCCATAAATTCCATTTATGGCAACTACAGAGTGCTTCATAACCAGTAAGCAGATACTCTATAGATACTCTATTTCAGAGAATTTGAAAGTAAAATTGACTAACACTAAAGATGAAAATAGTCTTTTTTTAATTTTACATTTTTACTAGCATTTTTTCTTGGTTTCAGTATTTTTTAACTGTGGTAAAATATATATAACAAAATTTCCCCTTTTAAAGGTGAACATATACTTGATTTGAGAATATTCTGTGTGAACTAATATTTAAATATATTCTCTTGAATAAACTCAAAGAAAATTAATAATCAAAGATCTACAGTTTACTTCTGACAGTTGGTGTTGTTAAGAAAGGATTAATTCTTGAGAACCTGGAATGTGCCAGAGATTGTAGGATTATGCTTTGGAATTCCAGAAATTTGTCCACAATATTATTTTTAAAAATATTTTCAGTGTTCCAAGAGTCATTGTTTTAAATTAATTTAAATGGAGGTGATCTTTATCTAATGGGCTTCTATTCATCATATTTGTTGTATTTGTTGAAGACGGTAATTCATTATCCATTGAAACAATTAGCTAATAGTTTAGCTAATATTTTTTGACACTTAGTGTGTGACCTGAAGAAGAATTATATAGTTCAATCTTGCTGAGAGCTAGAGCTTAGATTTTGCAATACATTATACCAGAATCTCTCCTTTTTGACCTTAATTTGACTCCTATAATATCTTGTTTTAGTAATTGAATATTCTGAGGACAAAGTGGTCCTTTTCTACTTTCTCCGTATTCCATGAATTTGAAAAACATATTATTAAATTTAATTTTCCACAGGGTATTATATTTCTTTTAAATTGTTATAAAATTTTCTTTATAATTTTTTTCATAACATGTATTACTTCCTTATTTCTTAGACTATAAATAAAAGGGTTTAATAAAGGGATCACTAGAGTATAAAAAACAGCACCAGGTATATCTTCATCATCTTCTTTAACTGAATGTGGTCGAATGTACACAAAGAGAAGAGAACCATAGAATATGGAGACAGAGAGAAAGTGGGATGCACAAGTAGAGAGAGCTTTGTCTCTTCCCTCTTTGGATTTCATTTTGAAAATAGTAAAGAGAATGTAGAAGTAAGATATTAAGACACTACCAATGGTGAACACTTGAAGTGAACCTGAAAAGATAAATATCATCAATTCATTGATATAAGGGTCAACACAGGAAAGTCTGTATAATGGAAAAGCATCACAAATAAAATGATTAATTTGATTTGACCCACAGAAAGTTAATCTAAAGAAAAAACCCACATGAATTATGGAATGCAGATTTCCAGCTATGTAGGCCCCTGTGGTCATCTGAATGCAGCGTTTCTTTGACATCATGGTGTGGTATTGCAGTGGGCTGCATATGGCCACATAGCGATCATAGGCCATTGCTGCCAGGAGAAAGCATTCTGTAGTTCCAGCAAGGCAGAGAAAATAAAACTGTGCTATGCATTCATAAAGGGAAATCATTCTGTCATTAGAAAAGAAGTTCTCTAACGTTTTGGGGGTAATGGCACTGGAGCAACAGGAATCCATCAGAGCCAGGTTGCCCAGAAAGATGTACATTGGTGTGTGAAGACGATGCTCCATAAAAATCAATGCCACCAGGCCAAGATTCCCCACCATAGTGATCACATAGATAGTGAGAAACACCACAAACAGGAGGCTCTTCAACTCTGGGCGATCTGTAAATCCTATGAGGATAAATTCAGTGATCAAGGAGTAGTTATCTTCAGTCATATCCTCCTTCTCTGTTGAGATAGGAATTCTGGAGATATAAGATTTTAATTTAGAGTGTGTAGAATGTTTCTTCCAAATTTTTCTTTTTACAACAAAGAGAGGAAGTTTTTCAAACTCCCCTTAGTATCTCTGGATACAGGCACCCAAACATCTAGGGGATAGTCATCCCCCTACAAATGTCAGTTTTATAAGCTCAACTGTGAAAATCAGCATTCCAATGAATATTTTTGTAATTCCAAGAAGAATGCTTATAGAGGAAAAGGTTTGTCGATGACTTCATGCATGAATAGTGTAGAAATCTAGCATTCTTATATTTGGTTCAATGTTGACAAATAATATCAGGGTCAGTTTTTGTATTAAAGATCCTTAAAATAAATTTACTATCAATTTTCATGTATACACATTTTTTTTTAACTGAGCAAAAAGTTTTCATATACTCTCCCAGTGGAAAGAATGCTTGAAAAAAGCATACAACAGATATCTTAAATTTATACCTTAGGAATTGTATGAAGATCACAAAGGTTTAAGAATAGGATTTTCATCTTTAGATGAAATCCTTGGGATATCCAAGGAAATAAATATCTGTTTATTTTTAACTTTCTCATCCCTGTTCCTGGTATTAGATCCATTTCCATAAAAACTGATTTTGTCCATGCCATCATTCCCATTGATTTTTGCCCAGATCTCTAAATCCTTTCCATCTTTATGTAAAGCATAGTTTACATATTATGCTCCTTAAGAAAGCTTTAACTAAATGCCCCAGAGTACACTGATTGTCACTTCTTGCATCCACAAGCATATCCTATATACACAACACAATCTAGCATTGTTTATGTATAATACACATGGTTTTTAAAAAAATATATGCATGTACAGTTTCTTTATGAGAATTGTAGACATTTGAGTTCAGCTATGACTTATACTTCTCATAAGAGTTATTTAATGCTATGGGGTGGGGGGAAGTATTGATTCCAGTCCTAGCTTCAAAGACCTGAGTTAGGTGAGCTTATTGTCAGTATAGTATCATTGATCCTTAGTGACCTCTATAGTCTCCACAAATTGAGACTGCTAGTTTTGAAGAACAGGCTACAAAGGAAATTCTTGGAAATTTCTCATAAAAAATCTTATGCATCGTTCTCTTATCGGAAGCGACCCAGCTACTATTTTCCTGCTTCCTAAGAAACTTATGTAATATTTTCTGAAGTATATCACAGTAGTTTGAAAACTAATAAACATAAGCTTGCCTGTATATTTTAGTTTTATAACACTTAGAGAAGGAAAAAATCTTAAATCTTAATATGATTTTTGAGGTGGGCTGCCTGGGTGGCTAAGATATTTAAGCATCTTCTTTTGGTTCATGTCATGATTCTCCAGGTCCTGGGACTGAGCCCCTTGTCGGACTCTCAGCTCAGTGGAAATTCTCCTTGTTCCTCTCCCTCTACTTGAGTTCTCTCTCTCTGTTTCTCTCTCTCAAATGAATACTTTTTTAAAAAATCTTAAATAAATATGATTTTTGAGCACAAATTTTGTTTTATCTCAAAGTCTATCTTCTACTACTACTTATGGATCTGTTAGGATATTTTGACCAATGTGTCTAATTATGTAAATTCTGTGGTCAAAATGGTTTTTTTTTTCCATACTTAAAACATCAAAATAAAATCACAGGCTGAACATTTCACTTTCTTGTTCTAAAGTACTGAAGATAAGCCATTTAATTATTCAGCTATGTTAGAATTAACTTTCCATGTGCTAGCCTGAATTATGTAACAGAATTAAGCTGCATCCTTACCTGTATATTTGGAAGATCTACCTTATAATCAGGAAAGATCGATATGAACTGAGTTCAAATCTCATGCTGATTTGCCATAGCCTTCAGCTGTGGAAAGACCCAGAAAGGTGAGAAGTTGAAACCTGAGAACAATTAAAAAATGCTAACTGATTCAGATAAATCAATACATAAAGACACTAATAGTAAAGTAATGATAAATCTGAATACTTCCATTACCTGAATGCTCCAAGAAGAGTTTTATAACATCATATTTGTTTTGTGTGTGTCTGCATGGTGTGAAGTCTCATATAATTTCAGGATATAGTTTTTGTTTTTTTTTTCTCAGAAACACTTGGGATTAAATGAATGAAAGTCTGGGAGACGACTAATAAGTCAGTGTCAATAATTATGTTTCTTTCAATGCAAAATTAAACTTTGCATTAAATGCTTATGGGACTTGCCTATGATGACATCAGTGTATTTCTATGGGGAGATTCAGTTCCCAAAACATATTAACTCTGTGACATAAATTAAAGATGACCTGTGAGACTATGAGGTTAAAGTAAATGACCTTTGCTAAAGTCACTAAGTCATTTGATGATCATCTTGCTGATTCTTATGTAACTGACATTATTTTTAGAATTCTGTTCTTTATCCTGTGCATAAAATATAAAATGAGCCGAGGAGAGTCTCAGGTCAGTTTGGACTGTTACCTGAGAGAATAATAGGGTTTATGAAAGATGATTAGCATTTAGAGAGGAGAACAAAAGTTGTGGTAGTGTTAGCTGTATCATCAACTCCTTCACTCTGAGTTGAAGTCATTCCCATGTATTGCAAAATCCTCATGGGAACTTTGCTGTTACCCTTCAGCCACATATATGATTTATTGAGTTAATCTCTGTGCTTTTCAGCTCACCTGAATTGCTTTACCTTTCTCTCCCTGTTTTCCCCATTTGTTGGAATACCACCCGGATCCTCTGCAATGTGACTGGTGCCCTGTCACATCCTGTGAGAAAACTCCAGGAAATGGAGGGCAAGTGTCTTCCTGGGCCCACGCCCAGAATAAACAAGGGAGGATCACTGGAGTGTTTTCTTGTCCTCCTTTAGATAGATCTGATAAGTGTGGAGAAACCTTAACTTTCTCTAGTCATTTAAAGCTAAGAGATATTGTCATTTATAGCTAAGAGATATTGTCATTTAAAGCTAAGAGATAGTAATTGTTGTACCTAAATCACATCCCATAAGTAGCCCACGCCCTGCACATAAATCTATATCCTGTTTCTAATGGGATCTTAGGAAGGTATAAAAGAAGTGATTGTAAGAAATAAAGACATCTACTGATCATCAGTCCGTAGTTCCCCCATCACGCAGGCTCTGATCACCAGGATCCCCACCCTGGGAAGGTGACAAGTGGTGCCTGAACAGGGCCCTGAAATCGAGGAACAGTCACACAGGGATCCAGAGACCCTCACAGAAGGAGGTAAGTGATAATGATGGGGGAGAATCAAATTCGCCCCCAGCCTTTTCTAGCATTAATACACCTTTTATCTCAGGGAGGTGCTCGAGTATCCAGATGTCAATTAAGAACTTGTCTGGGTGTTATTAGTGAATATAATCTGTAGTTTCCTGATGAAAGAAACTTGGAAGAGAAAATTTGGTAGCACACATGCCATAATGTGGAAAAGGCTTATAGACAAGGTGCAAAAATTCCTGTGGATTTTTGGGTTACATGGACGTTAGTTAAAAATGATTATTTTAATTCTTAGAGGGGAACATAATGAAAAGGATCTTAAGGCTGAAACAGCACCTCTCTGCATACATATGAGTTAGATGATGAAACAACCCAACAAATTCTAGCCGAAAGTAAAAAAAATATTTTTCATCAAAAAGGAAAAATGCCATGTTTCTCCTTTGGCCACTGCACCTCTGATTTCCTCAGGGGATGAGGACAAGGAAAGAGCAGCAGACCTCTTTGGGAATGAGGGAAGTGACATTCGGTTGGATGAGAATTGATGCATGTTACAATTAGGACCAACAAAAAACAAAATTCTATTTCTGCACCATCTTACTCCCATGAGCTTCACTTAGTTTTCCCTATAACTTTTCATACTAACAGGCCAAATACTTACAATAGGATGCTGATGGAGACTGTAAGAGAATTTGAAAAGGTATGCTCCATGTACAGGCCCACTTTTCCTTATCGCTATGAATATTTATCCAGTAGGAGCAATAATGCCTGCTGGATTCCCTATGATTTTCACCTCATAGATAAAGTGCTATTAACCTCTTCGGAATTTCTACAATGGAAGATGTGGCTTTCTGAAAAGGCACATGAAAAGGTCAGGAGTTTAGGATAGAGAGGGAATGTAGTTGCTGTTATTTATGATATGCTCATGGGAACAGGAGTTTGGACGACTTCTAATCATCAAACTCATAACATCCCTCCTGCAGCCCTTCCCCATATATGTGATGTGGCCTTACAAATCTGGCAAAAAATTAATTCAGACACCGATTATACTGCCAGGCATAAAAAAATAAAAGGGCCTAACAAGCCGTACATTGATTTTATCTGCAGGTTAAAAGAATCGCTGGAAAAACAGATAAGAGGAGAACAAATTCAGGAAATACTCTTAAGACAACTAGCATATGATAATGCTAATGAAGATTGCCAGGCGCTGATTCAACCTCTTAGAGAATCTGGTGATGTCATGGATAATTTAAAAGCTTCTGTAATGTAGGACCCTTTAAAACTCAGGCCCAAGTAACAGTGTTAGAAACCAATGCTGTTCAAAAACAATTGCAGGCAAAATGTTTTAATCCTGGACAAATAGGACACATTAAAAAAAATGATGTTTCCCTTCCTGTCTGTTGTCCCCTCTCCCAACAATCACCTGAATAAATCTAAGATTCAACCTCCTAATATACGTCCCTGCTCTTGATGAGGCAAACACTGGGCCAAGGAATGTATGTTTAAAAACAAGAAAGATGGAAATCCTTTGGGGAACTCTCATCAGGGAAACTCCCTAAGGGGCAGCCCCAGGCTCCAATAAATATGTGATCCTAGAACTCTCCTATTCAGTTTATAGCCAAGAGCTATAATGGACTTATTCCCTGCTACTCAGGGACTAGGAGCGCTACTCTTGATATCCCTCTCTCTAAGACTTGCTTTATACAACCATCTCAGTGTCCTTATAAATTGTCAACAAACTTATATGGACCTATACCCACAAATATGATTGGTCTCCTGCTTGGATGGAGTGGTTTAACTATGAAAGAAGTTATAGTACTTACTGGAGTTGTAGACTCCATGTGCACTTGAGAAGTATGAGTATTCTGTTGTTTTAGACTGGAATGTTCTCTATATATCTATGAGGCCCATCTGGTCCAATGTGTCATTCAATGCTCTCATTTCTAAATTGATTTTCTGCTTCGAATATCTGTCTATTACTGAGAGATGTGTGTTAAGATCTCCTACTATTAATGTATTCATATCAATACTACTCTTTATCTTGATGAATAGTTTTGTTATGTAATTGGCTGCTCCCATTTTGGGGGCATAGACATTTACAATTGTTAGTTCATCTTGGTGGATAGTCCCTTTAAGAATTGTGTAGTGTCCTTCTGTATCTCTGACTACAGTCTTTAGTTTAAAATCTAATTTCTCTGATATGTGAATTGACACCCCGGTTTTCTTTTGAGGCCCATTGGCTTGAAAGATGCTTCTCCATCCTTTCACTTTCAATCTGGGTGTATCTTTAGTTTCAAAATGGGTCTCTTGTAGACAACATATGGATCGGTCCTGTCATTTTATCCAATCTGCAACCCTGTGTCTTTTTATAGGCACATTTAGGCCATTCACATTGAGAGTGATTATTGATAGATACGTTTTTATTGACATCGTGTTAGCTTTGAAGTCTTTCTTTCTGTAGATTGTCTCTATATTTCTGTTCAATAATATTATTAGGATTTTCCCTCTTTTATACAATCCCCCTTAATATTTCCTGCAGTGTTGGCTTGGTGGTCACATACTCTTTTAAGCCTTGCCAGTCTTGGAAACGCTTTATCTCTCCATCCATTTTGAATGTCAGTCTTGCTGGATAAAGTATTCTTGGCTGCATGTTCTTCTCATTTAGTGCCCTGAATATATCTTGCCAACCCTTCTTGGCCTTCCAGGTCTCTGTGGACAGGACTGACGTTATTCTGATGGGCTTTCCTCAGTATGTAAGGAGCTTCTTTGTCCTAGATGCTTTCAAGAGGGTCTGCCCACAGTTTTAACAATTCATTCTTACCATTAGGTGTCTCGAGGACTTTTGAGAATCTATAATCTTGGGGGGAAACCGTTCTGCCTCTAGCTCATGAATGCTGGTTCCATTTGCAAGATTGGGAAAATTTTCATGGACAACTTGTTCCACTATATCTTCTAGACTTCTTTCTTTCTTCTCCCCTTCAGGGATTCCAATATTCTGACATTAGAATGTTTCATGGCATCATTTATTTCCCTGATTCTGTTTTTGTGGCTTCTAAGCTGTTTGTTCCAGGCTTCCTCCTGATCCTTTCTCTCTATCTGTTTGTCCTCCAGATCACTAATTCTATATTCTGTCTCAGTTACCCTAGCTTTTAGAGAATTTAGATTAGATTAGAACTCATTGAGAGCAATTTGAACATCATCCCTGGTGGCTTTCATTTCTGCCCTACTCAATTCCGTTTGGTCATCCATGGCTTTCTCCAACCTAGCTATTGCCTGGATAATTGTTAGACTAAATTCACTTTCTGACATAGAGTCTATGTCAATAGCCACGAACTCTGTTGCAGAAGGCCCATCCTCCATATTTTTCTTCTGTTGGGCATTCCTCCTCCTAGTCATTTTGGTGATGGATGACTGATTGGATGTAGCTGGGTAGATATATCCATGGTGCAGTCAAGGTTCACCCTGGAACACTTCTGAGCAATCAGGATTCCCCACCCAAACAAGCGAAAAAAGAAAAGAAAAAAAAAAAGAAAAGAGAGAGAGAGAGAGACAGGAACAAAGGAAGATAAAAGTGAAGGCTCAGCCAAATGGGCCCCAAGGTAAGATTTATGAAGTACACAAACAAAAACAGACAAACAAAAAGACTGATAAAAATATATGACAAGAGAAAAAAAATATATATAAAAGCAAAAAAAAAAAAAAGGAAGAACTCATCAAAAAGAACCTCAAGTATAAGATTTATATACTATGAGGACAAACACTAATACACAGAAACACTGGCAGAAGAAAAAGACGGAAAATTGGTCATGAATTCTGATTGTGGGCGAGGAAGCTTATTTTGATTCTTCCTGGATGTATCTTGATATCTTTGTTAAAGTACTCAACTTTCCTAAGATAAAGGGGGATTAAAAATTGGTTTACCTATAGGGGTAGCATTGATTAGGGAAAGGGGATTACCTTGAAGTTTAACTCTATATGAATATTAGAAAATAAAAATAAAAAAAAGAATAAACAAAACTAAACCTAAGTAAAATTTTAAAAAAATTAAAAAAGTAGAAAAGCAATAGAAAAACTCGGGTGTATGTATCAAAAAACTCAGGTTAGATGGTTATTATAGAATATGATGTACTGGACATCTCACTGTGATGGTAAATAGGTTAAAATTATCTATATAAAAAATGAACTAGAAAAGTGGGAACGAGTTGAAAATAAAAGTTGTATCTATGAAATAGTGGTTGTTGTTCTCTTGTTGTCTTTTTTTTTTTTTCTTTCCTGGTAGGTTTTCTGGGGGAGGGGCCTGACACGTGTGTTTTCAGTCAATGATGTTCCCTGAGTTAAGTCCTCCCACCCCCCTCAAGGGGGTGGGCTCTGAGGAAACCGGTTATTTCAGGCTTTTGTTTTCTGGAGGTTTTTATGTTTGTTCATCTGTTTTCTCTCACCTTGGCAGCTTTTGATGGTTCTTGGAGGTTTAGAGGAAAGCAAACTGCACCCCAATCTCCCTCTCAGAGAGAATCCTCAGTCTGCTCCCCTGTGGGTGCTGGAGAGCATATAAATTTCCCCTTGGCTGCTGGCAGAGCAGTTTCCAAGTCGCGGTCCCTGGGGATGCAGGATCTTCCGCTTGTATCCAAAATCAAGGCAGAGGCGGTAGTCTGGGCAGCTCCAGACCACCAGAAAGGTTCCAAGCAGTGATGGCACACTGAGATTTTCCTGCTGGCCTGGGCTGGGAGTGCCTAGTCTTTCCAGGTCCGAGAGCTCCTGGCTGGTGCCTGCACACACCTTTCCAAGGGGAGGGTGTGAGGTGTGCTCGTCTCAGGCTGATAGAACGGCCCGTCCTTCTGCCATCTGGTGAGGCTCCCAGCCCCTCATAGGAGCCAGACTGCATGAATTCTCGGGCCTCTGGCTGCTCAGGGACCAAGACCTGGTTTCTTCACCACACTCTCTCTGGCTCAGTGCCAAGGGAGGCTGTCCTGCGTCTGAGGACTTAAGCTCCTGTCCCTAACTGCCCCAATTCCCACAATTTCCTCCTGCGGTCCTTTGCTCTTTTTGAGTGCTTTCAACCAGACTCCAAGTTAATTCTGGTCCCCAGATGCAGAGTACTCTTATATTGGGGTATTACTTTCCAATCGGTCACTTCTGGTAGCTTCCTGTCCCTTTTGTTTATCTTCTGATATCAGTCCAACATTCCCACTCCACTTCACCTGCCCACTGGTGTCTTCTGCCCCAGAGAGATCCAGACGTGTATAATTCTAATCTCAGGTTGATTTCATAGGTGATCAGAGATCTTTGGTAGGTAATCAGCTCACTTTAGGGTACAGGTTGAAATGGCACTTCCTCCTACTTCCATGCCATCTTGTCTCTGATTTTCTTGCTCTTAAGGTTTTAACTGCATATGTTGACCTTCTTGCAGATCTCATTATCCTTGGCAGAACCAGATGTCTTCACATATTGAGATACAACCCTCATGCTATCATTCTTCCTATTTCTATAAAATATTTTATTTCCCTATTTCCCTTGAATGATCATCTCCTTAATGCTTTAGCAGGATATTCTGGAACCATTGGAAACCATTGCCCTGTGGGTAAATTATTGAATTTCCTAAAAGAGTCATTATTTGTAATTTCTACTATCTGTGAAACTAGTCCAGTTGTAGGTGCTACCATGTATTATATTGATGGCTCCTTGACTGGGAAACAAAGTATACATGGACTTGGCTTAAACCTCTTGATTCATAGCGAGTATACATCAGTGCAACAAACAGAAATATTCGTTCTTACTACTCTGTTAATTTGTGTATCTTCTGCACTTACATCATTTCTGATTCTTCTTATGTAGTTGGTCTCTTTCCCACCCCGCCATTGAAACAGCTCAGATATCTACAACACAAAAATCCATATTACACCTTCTCACAAAACTACAGTCCCTTGTACAATCCTGTTCCCATCCTCTCTATGTCACCCATATTAGGGCCCATTCTTCTCTCCCAGGACACATTGGTAGAAAGTATCCATCAAGTAGATATCCTGACATGTCCTATTTTCAAATCACCAGCAGAAGAACACTCGGTTTTATATGCTAATGCTAATCGAATGCACAACTCTTATCACATTCCACTTCAAAAGACGCATAACATTGTTCAATCCTGTCCTATTTGTGTGCCTTTGCACTGTTGCCCACACTTTTCTGGAGCCAAGCCTCATGGCTCAAAAGCCAATGAACTGTGACAAATGGATGTAACTCATTTCCATCTCTTTCCTCGTCAACCTTATTTACATGTTATTGATACATTTTCTAAATTTCTTTGGGCAATTCCTGAATCCTCCAAGTCCTTACTGCCATCCGGTCTACTCTATTGCAATGTTTTAGTGTTATGGGGGTCCCTACTACCATAAAAACTGATAATGCACCAGCTTATACTAGACACAAAATACTGCCTTTTGTTCTGATTGGCAGATTCATCATATTACAGGCATACCTTATAACCCACAAGGACAATATATAATTGAATGCGTTCATCATACACTAAAACTTCAACTATTTAAAAAAAATGGGGTTGGGGACTCCCAAGGATGTTTCAGCACTCTATTTACTCTTAATTTTTGGAATTTACCCCAAGACGGCATTCAGACAGCAGCAGAAAAACACTTCTCACAATCACAGTAATCTCTTGAAGCATCTATTCCTATTTTGTTCATATCTTTTAATGAACGGATCCCTGGCCTCCTATTAAGGAAAGGCAGAGAGTCTGCTCTTATTTCCTCCCATTCTTGTGATAGACCCTTCAGAAACACTATGGCTTCCTCTTCGGATCATCAGGCCCTGAAAACCAATGACCAAGCTGATAACCACTGCATCCGTGATCTACGAGAAAGATGCAGTAATACAAGAGACACAGGAGGTCACTCACAAGATACATGTGGTGTCCCTTCATAAGAGGAGACCCTGACTATATCAGCGTAGCGACGATCCACCCACATGGGGTCAGATTAAGGCCCTGTCAGCTAAAGGAGAAGCAGTTTTGTGATCTACTTGAAGCCCACAGACCCCTGAGAACTTGTTTTTGGCTATAGTTGGTCTTCTGACCTGTACATCAGCGGATACTGTCTCCTCAAATGACGAGTGAACAAACAACAGGCATCGAGCTCGGAATTGGCTCTTAAGATGTTGCAATTAAAAAAAACAAAAAAAATATATTTTTTTTTATAAAAAAAAAAAATGGATTGTTGAAACACAACCCGGATCCTCGCCAATGTGACTGGGGTCCTGTCGAATCCTGAGAAAACTCCAGGAAATGGAAGGCAAGAGTTTCCTGGGCCCATGCCCCAAATAAACATGGGAGGATCCCTGGAGTCTTTTCTTGTCCTCTGTGAGGATGCTCTAGTATATGTAGAGAATCCTTAACTTGCTCTTGTCATTAAAAGCTAAGAGATATTGTCATTTAAAGCTACATGATAATCATTGTTTACTTGTCTCACTTGATTGCCTGCATGTAAATCACATCCCACATGTAGCCCACACCCTGCGCATAAATCTATATCCTGTTTCTAATCAAATCTCAAGGAAGTTATAAAATAAGTGATTGTGAGAAATAAAGATATCTATGGATCATCAGCTGGTAGGCTCCCTATCACATCGGCTCTGATCACCAGGATCCCCACCTCGTGAAGGTGACACCCCTTCACTCCACTAATTGTATAAATATACAGTATATTTAATAATATTTAATTTAATAAAATAACTATACATAAAGAATATCTATATCCATCACTTGTTGCCTGTTGCTACCATTAGTTATAGACATAAGAGGGAAGGGATTTCTCTGTTATGTTCATTCCTTCATTTCATTTCTTCATTTCTAATACCTTGAACAGTGTTAGAAATGAAAGAGTGTTAGAAAAGCACTACTTTAGTGCTTAACAAGTATTTGTTGAATGATTAAAAAAAAATGATAGTCTACGTCTCAGGAATTTGCAGTTGTCTCTGTTTATATTTCAAACCAAATCTATTTTTCTGTTTTTTAGAGTTTTTTTAAAATATTTTGTTTTAGTTTTTTTAAAAGATTTTACTTATTTACTTGAAAAAGAGTAAATGAGAGAGAGAGAAGGAGCGGAGGGATAGGTAGGAGGAGAGAAAGAAGCCAACTCTCTTTTCAGCAGAAAGCTGGGCATGTGGTTCTGGTGCTTGATATCAGGACTGCAGGATCATGACCCAAGCTGAAGGCAGATGCTTAACTGAATGAGCCACCCAGGCATCCCCAAATTCATTTTTCTTATTTTGATATTCCATATTCTCCACAGATAGACTTTGTCTTATCCATCAGTTTCCTTTCTTCCTCTTACATCAGGGGACTTGGCCATGTGCATCCCTTCATGGCCCTTCTGGGCAGTTGATTCAACTAATTCATTTAGCAATGTTTCACTCATCTCAAACTCCTCTCTTTCTTTCCATCACAGTACTACTCATCCTTGAACTCAAGTCATATCTCCTCCATGAGGACATTCCTAGGTCCTTCAAATAGAATTGATTCTTTCTTTTCCTGATTTACATGACTCATCACTGCTTTTATAATGCATTCACCACCATATCAAGTGTGACTCATATGTGTCTTGACTGTAAAAGTCTTGACTGCATATGAAGTCACCAATCATATTATGCAGTTTCTGAGAAACTGACTACAAACTGAGCTAGATCTTGCTACATTAACTGCTAACATTTCCATTCTGTTTTTTATGAAGGACTTTCAATATGGAGGGTATTGGAAAAGACATGGAGAGTGTGGGCACAGGATGTGAGACTGATGGGGATAATTTCCCTAGTTTTTTATATATGGCTGCTGACAAGAAGCTCATCTTCTCGTGGGGAGAAAGAAAGGCACTTACATTGCTATCTAGTGTGTAATATAGGCTGTAATATATAAGAAGTGTAAACATGTTATATAAAAATATAGTGAGGGAAGTGAATGGTGACGTTTAGGAAGAAGGAAAAGCTTCCCAGTGGAAGTAGAATTTCAGATAACTTTACAGGATAAGCGGGATAAGAACTGGGGAAGAACATGAGGAAAAGCAGTAGACTGAAGGAAACATGTATAAAAGCCTGGACTCTTAAAAGAGCCAGACCAAATTTTTTTTTAAACGGATAGCAAACTAAAATGGCTGAAGTTTATTCATACATGACATAAGGAGACACAACAGGTAACATAAAAAGAATAAGAAAAGAGATCAGAAATTGTCCTATTTGGTTCCTTTGCCTTCAGTTTCTGTGCTCTGCCTATTCATTAAACCTTCACTCTCCAAGGTCACACCCAACTTTAAATGCCAAAAGTAAAGAATATTTAATCATTTTCCTGACCAAGAGTAGTGTTTGGTACTATTAAAGTCTTCTCTTACTTCTTATGGTAACCCTCTTTGCTTCTGTACTTGATTGCTCATCTTAGTGTTTTATACTATCTCATGTTTCCCTCTTTGCCCTGAATGATGCTTCTTTCTGATTAATCCTTTGACCTCCCACTTCTTTCATTCTAGATTTTTCCCCATATTATCTCATCTACTCTTGTGTTTTCAACTATGTTTCATGTACTCATGGCTTCACTAGAGAAGATATTTCAAGCCATTCTGGTGTACATTTATATTTTTTATTAACATATGATGTATTATTTGCCCCAGGGGTACAGGTCTGTGAGTCATCAGGCTTACACATTTCAGACAATCCCCACAGCACATATCCTCCCCAATGTCCATAACCCAGCCACCCTATCCCTCCCTTCTCACCCTCTAGCAACCATCAGTTTGTTTTGTGAGATTAAGAGTCTCTTATGGTTGGGGCGCTTGGGTGGCTCTGTGGGATATAACTTCTGCCTTTGGCTCAGGTCGTGATCCCAGTGTCCTGGGATCGAGCCCCACATTGGGCTCTCTGCTCAGTGGGGAGCCTGCTTCCTCCTCTCTCTGCCTGCCTCTCTGCCTACCTGTGATCTCTTTCAAATAAATAAATAGATAAAATCTTTAAAAAAATTAGTAGCCCCTTATGGCTTGTTTCCCTCCAGATCCCATCTTGTTTCATTTTTTTTTTCACTCCCTACCACCCAAGGTCCTCTGCCCTGCCTTCTGAATTCTTCATATCAAAGAGATCATATGATAATTGTCTTTCTCTGAATGACTAGTTTAGCTTAGCATAATACCTTCTAGATCCATCCAGGTCATTGCAAATGACAAGGCTTTATTTTTTTTTATTTTTAATTTATTTATTTTTTCACTGTAACAGTATTCATTGTTTTTGCATAACACCCAGTGCTCCATGCAAAACGTGCCCTCCCTATTACCCACCACTGTTCACCCAACCTCCCACCCCAACCCTTCAAAACTCTCAGGTTGTTTTTCAGAGTCCATAGTCTCTTATGGTTCGCCTCCCCTTCCAAATTTTTTTATTTAATAAACATATAATGTATTTTTATCCTCAGGGGTACAGGTCTGTGAATCGCCAGGTTTACACACTTCACAGCACTCACGATAGCACATACCCTCCCCAATGTCCATAACTCCCTCCCCCTCTCCCAACCCCACCTCCCCCCAGCAACACCCAATTTGTTTTGTGAGATCAAGAGTCATTTATGGTTTGTCTCCCTCCCAATCCCATCTTGTTTCATTTATTCTTCTCCTATCCCCCTAACCCCCCATGTTGCATCTCCATGTCCTCATATCAGGGAGATCATATGATAGTTGTCTTTCTCTGATTGACTTATTTCACTAAGCATGATACCCTCTAGTTCCATCCACGTCATCACAAAGGGCAAGGTTTCATTTCTTTTGATGGCTGCATAGTATTCCATTGTGTATATATACCACCTCTTCTTTATCCATTCATCTGTTGATGGACATCTAGGTTCTTTCCATAGTTTGGCTATTGTAGACATTGCTTCTATAAACATTAGGGTACACGTGCCCCTTCGGATCACTGTTTGTATCGTTAGGGTAAATACCCAGTAGTGCAATTGCTGAGTCATAGGGTAGTTCTATTTTCAACATTTTGAGGAACCTCCATGCTGTTTTCCAGAGTGGTTGCACCAGCTTGCATTCCCACCAACAGTATAGGAGGGTTCCTCTTTCTCCACATCCTCGCCAGCATCTGTCATTTCCTGACTTGTTAATTTTAGCCATTCTGACTGGTGTGAGGTGATATCTCATTGTGGTTTTGATTTGTATTTTGCTGATGCTGAGTGACGTGGAGCACTTTTTCATGTGTCTGTTGGCCATCTGGATGTCTTCTTTGCAGAAATGTCTGTTCATGTCCTCTGTCCATTTCTTGATTGAATTGTTTGTTCTTTGGGTGTTGAGTTTGCTAAGCTCTTTATAGATTTTGGATACTAGCCCTTTATCTGATATGTCATTTGCAAATATCTTCTCCCATTCTGTCAGTTGTCTTTTGGTTTCGTTAACTGTTTCCTTTGCTGTGCAAAAGATTTTGATCTTGATGAAATCCCAATAGTTCATTTTTGCCCTTGCTTCCCTTGCCTTTGCCGATGTTCCTAGGAAGATGTTGCTGTGGCTGAGGTCGAAGAGGTTGCTGTCTTCGTTCTCCTCAAGGATTTTGATGGATTCCTTTCTCACATTGAGGTCCTTCATCCATTTTGAGTCTATTTTCATGTGTGGTGTAAGAAAGTGGTCCAATTTCATTTTTCTGCATGTGGCTGTCCAATTTTCCCAGCACCATTTATTGAAGAGGCTGTCTTTTTTCCATTGGACATTCTTTCCTGCTTTGTCAAAGATTAGTTGACCATAGAGTTGAGGGTCGATTTCTGGGCTCTCTATTCTGTTCCACTGATCTATGTGTCTGTTTTTGTGCCAGTACCATGCTGTCTTGATGATGACAGCTTTGTAATAGAGCTTGAAGTCCGGAATTGTGATGCCACCCACTTTGGCTTTCTTTTTCAATATTCCTTTGACTACTCGAGGTCTTTTCTGGTTCCATATAAATTTTAGGATTATTTGTTCCATTTCTTTGAAAAAATGGATGGTATTTTGATAGTGATGGCATTAAATGTGTAGATTGCTTTAGGTAGCATGGACTTTTTCACAATAATTTTCTTCCAATCCAGGAGCATGGAATATTTTTCCATTTCTTTGTGTCTTCCTCAATTTCTTTCATGAGTACTTTATAGTTTTCTGCGTATAGATTCTTAGCCTCTTTGGTTAGGTTTATTCATAGGTATCTTATAGTTTTGGGTACAATTGTAAATGGGATTGATTCCTTAATTTCTCTTTCTTCTGTCTTGTTGTTGGTGTACAGAAATGCAACTGATTTCTATGCATTGATTTTATATCCTGACACTTTACTGAATTCCTGTACAAGTTCTAGCAGTTTTGGAGTGGAGTCTTTTGGGTTTTCCACATATAGTATCATATCATCTGCGAAGAGTGATAGTTTGACTTCTTCTTTGCCAATTTGGATGCCTTTAATTTCTTTTTTTGTCTGATTGCTGAGGCTAGGAATTCTAGTACTATGTTGAATAGCAGTGGTGATAATGGACATCCCTGCATGTTTCTGACCTTAGCGGAAAAGCTTTCAGTTTTTGTCCATTGAGAATGATATTTGTGGTAGGTTTTTCATAGATGGCTTTGATAATATTGAGGTATGTGCCCTCTATCCCTACACTTTGAAGAGTTTTGATCAGGAAGGGATGCTCTACTTTGTCAAATGCTTTTTCAGCATCTATTGAGAGTATCATATGGTTCTTGTTCTTTCTTTTATTAATGTGTTGTATCACATTGATTGATTTGCAGATGTTGAACCAACCCTGCAGCCCTGGAATAAATCCCACTTGATCGTGGTGAATAATCCTTTTAATGTACTGTTGAATCCTATTGGCTAGTATTTTGGCGAGAATTTTTGCATCTGTGTTCATTAAGGATATTGGTCTGTAGTTCTCTTTTTTGGTGGGATCCTTGTCTGGTTTTGGGATCAAGGTGATGCTGGCCTCATAAAATGAGTTTGGAAGTTTTCCTTCCATTTCTATTTTTTGGAACAGTTTCAGGAGAATAGGAATTAGTTCTTCTTTAAATGTTTGGTAGAATTCCCCTGGGAAGCCGTCTGGCCCTGGGCTTTTGTTTGTTTGGAGATTTTTGATGACTTTTCAATCTCCTTACTGGTTATGGGCCTCTTCAGGTTTTCTATTTCTTCCTGGTTCAATTGTTGTAGTTTATATGTCTCTAGGAATGCATCCATTTATTCCAGATTGTCAAATTTGTTGGCGTAGAGTTGTTCATAGTATGTTCTTATAATTGTATTTCTTTGATGTTAGTTGTGATCTCTCCTCTTTCATTCATGATTTTATTTATTTGGATCCTTTCTCTTTTCTTTTTGATGAGTCTGGCCAGGGGTTTATCAATCTTATTGATTCTTTCAAAGAACCAGCTCTTAGTTTCATTGATTTTTTTCTATTGTTTTTTTTGGTTTCTATTTCATTAATTTCTGCTCTGATCTTTATGATTTCTCTTCTCCTGCTGGGTTTAGCATTCCTTTCTTGTTCTTTCTCCAGCTCCTTTACGTGTAGGGTTAGGTTGTGTACTTGAGACCTTTCTTATTTCTTGAGAAAGGCTTGTACCACTATTTATTTTCCTCTCAGGACTGCCTTTGCTGTGTCCCACAGATTTTGAACCATTGTGTTTTCATTATCATTTGTTTCCATGAATTTTTTCAATTCTTCTTTAAATTTCCTGGTTGACCCATTCATTCTTTAGAACGATGCTGTTTAGTCTCCATGTATTTGGGTTCTTTCCAGCTTTCCGCTTGTGATTGAGTTCTAGCTTCAGAGCATTGTGGTTTGAAAATATGCAGGGAATGATCCCAATCTTTTGATACCGGTTGAGACCTGATTTGTGACCCAGGATGTGATCTATTCTGGAGAAGGTTCCATGTGCATTAGAGAAGAATGTGTATTCTGTTGCTTTGGGATGAAATGTTCTGAATATACCTGTGATGTCCATTTGGTCCAATGTGTCATTTAAGGGCTTTATTTCCTTGTTGATATTTTGCTTGGATGATCTGTCCATTTCAGTGAGGGGAGTGTTAAAGTCCCCTATTATTATTGTATTATTATTTATGTGTTTCTTTGATTATGTTATTAATCGGTTGATATAGTTGGCTGCTCCCATGTTAGGGGCATAGATATTTAAAATTGTTAGATCTTCTTGTTGGACAGACCCTTTGAGTAGGATATAGTCTCCTTCCTCATCCATTATGATAGTCTTTGGCTGAAAATCTAATTGATCTGATATAAGGATTGCCACCCCAGCTTTCTTCTGTATGGTAGTATGGTAAATTTTTTCCACCCCCTCACTTTAAATCTGGAGGTGCCTTCGTGTCCAAAATGAGTTTCTTGTAGGCAACATATTGATGGGTTTTGTTTTTTTATCCATTCTGATACCCTGTGTCTTTTGATTGGGGCATTTAGCCCATTAACTTTCAGGGTAACTATTGAGAGTTATGAATTTAGTGCCATCATTAGCCTGTAAGGTGACTGTTATTGTATATTGCCTCTGTACCTTTCTGATCTATTACTTTTAGGCTCTCTCTTTGCTTAGAGGACCCCTTTCAATATTTCCTGTAGAGCTGGTTTGGTGTTTGCAAATTCTTTCAGTTTTTGTTTGTCCTGGAAGCTTTTTATCTCTCCTTCTATTTTCAATGATAGCCTAGCTGGATAGAGTATTCCTGGCTGCATGTTTTTCTCATTTAGTGCTCTGAATATATCATGCCAGCTCTTTCTGGCCTGCCAGGTCTCTGTGGATAAGTCTGCTGCCAATCTAATATTTTTACCATTGTATGTTACAGACTTCTTTTCCCGGGCTGCTTTCAGGATTTTCTCTTTGTCACTAAGACTTGTAAATTTTACTATTAGGTGACGGGGTGTGGACCTATTCTTGTTGACTTTGAGGGGGGTTCTCTGCATCTCCTGGATTTTAATGCTTGTTCCCTTTGCCATATTAGGGAAATTCTCTCCAATAGTTCTCTCCAATAGACCTTCTGCTCCCCTCTCTTTCTTCTTCTTCTGGAATCCCAATTATTCTAATGTTGTTTCGTCTTATGGTATCACTTATCTCTCAAATTCTCCCCTCGTGGTCCAGTAGCTGTTTTTCCCTCTTTTGCTCGGCTTCTTTATTCTCTGTCATTTGGTCTTCTATATCACAAATTCTTTCTTCTGCCTCATTGATCCTAGCAGTGAGAGCCTCCATTTTTGATTGCACCTCATTAATAGCTTTTTTGATTTCTACTTGTTTAGATTTTAGGTCTTTAATTTCTCCAGAAAGGGCTTTTATATCTCCAGAGAGGGTTTCTCTAATATCTTCCATGCCTTTTTCGAGCCTGGCTAGAACGTTCAGAATCGTCATTCTGAACTCTTGATCTGACATATTACCAATGTCTGTGTTGATTAGGTCCCTAGCCTTCGGTACTGCCTCTTGTTCTTTTGTTTGTGGTGATTTTTTCCGCCTAATGTTTCATTTTTTGATGCTGCGTAATATGATCTTTATCCATTCATGTGTTCAAGGACGTTTAGGTTCTTTCCATAGGTTGGCTATTGTGGACATAGTGGTATAAACATTTGGGTGCTTGTGCCCCTTCAGATCCCTACATTTGTATCCTTAGGTTAAATACCCAGTAGTGCGATTACTGGATTGTAGGGTAGTTCTATATCCAACTTTTTGAGGAACCTCCATACTCTTCTCCAGAGTGCTGCACCAGATTACATTCCCACAAACAGTGTAGGAAGGTTCCCCTTTCTCTGCATTCTTACCAACATCTGTCATTTCCTTACTTGTTAATTTGAGCCATTCTGACTGGTGTGAGGTGGTATCTCACTATGGTTTTGATTCTGGTATACATTCATATTAATAAGATCATTTGCAGTATTTTATATATATATATATACGTATATATATATACGTATATATATATATATATATATATATATATATATATGTGTGTAGGTAAGAATATATATATTCTTACCTACAAATTGGGTAGGTGTACCACTATACTAAACTATTATGTATTATAAAACATGAAAAGATAAATTTAAAAAGAATTAGACTAATGAAATGGTTTTAAATTTTTAAATTTCTGTATTAATAATATGAAAACACTGTTTTCTTCCCACTAACACTATTATATACTTAAATAATAATCCTTTTCGGAAGAAAATGTGATATGAGTCTTATTATTTAAATTATAACTTACCATTGTGATAATGCAATTCAAGAACTTGCTTAAATCTATTTCCAATCATCTCTCAATACCCTACAAAGTTTACAAGATACTATACACAGATTGATTCTCAAATGGGAGAAGAATTCATTTTTTAATTGGGTCCCACAAGAAAGTGCTCTTTAGCAGGTTACACTGACTGAGAAGGCCCATAATATTAGAAATATCCAAGTTTGAGTTTATGGAAATAAATTGTATATAGAATATCCATAATTAGAATTTATGGAAAACTCTATTAGGAAAATCATAATACATACCCTTCTGGTTTTAGAACAAGACATTGTTTTCTACAGGAGAATAAACTATTCAAAAAATACTTCTTGCTCTGCTATGAACTCTGCTAGAGGAAGACCTCCTAACCTTGGGACAATATGTGATCACGAGGCCAGTATTACCTTCATGAGCTGGAATTAGTCAGACTAATAAGCATAAGATTGAGAAGGGAAGGAGCAAGGTGGTGATCAACAGACATTTCAGCAAAGAACACACCCAAATGGCCAACAGACACATGAAAAAGTGATCAACTTCACTTGGCATCAGGGAAACACAAATCAAAACTACAGTGGAAAAAAAAAAAAAAAACTTCACTGAGATACCACCTCTCTCCAGTCAAAACAGCTAAAATTAGCAAGTCAGGAAAAGAAAGGTGTTGGCAAGGATGTTGAGAAAGGGGAACCCTTCTACACTGTTTTTGGGAATGCAAGCTGGTGTAGCCCCTCTGGAAAATAATATAGAGGTTCCTCAAAAACTTGAAAATAGAAGTACCCTATGACCCAGAAATTACACTACTGGGTATTTACATAAAAGATAAAATGTAGTGATCCTAGGGGCGCCTGGGTGGCTCAGTGGGTTAAAGACTCTGCCTTTGGTTCAGGTCATGATCCCAGGGTCCTGGGATTGAGCCCGGTGTTGGGCTCTCTGCTCTGTGGGGAGCCTCTTTCCTCCTCTCTCTCTGCCTGCCTCTCTGCCTACTTGTGATCTCTGTCTATCAAATAAATAAATAAAGTCTTTAAAAAAAATGTGGTGATCCTAAGGGGGCATGTGCACCTGAATGTTTATAGCAACAAGGTCCACAATAGCAAAACTATGGAAAGAGCCTAGGTTTCCATCAAGAGATGAATGGATAAAGAAGATGTGAATACACACACACACACACACAAAATGTATTTTACATATGTATATGAAAACTATATGCATAAAATATGTATATATTAATATTTTTATTTTTTTCTTATTCTAAAATTTTTAAACTTTTACTCTTTCCTCTTTTAACGTTTCTTAACTAGTTTATTTGTTGGGTCCCCCAAAATTGGGTAACCCAATAATGGGTCCTTGATTAAAGGAGTGAGACTAATACAAAGCAAAGGTCAAGCAAAGCTTTGTTTCACACCAAGCATCAGGAACCAAACTGGCCAGCCAGTGCCACACCTCTTACAGAGAGGGCGACCCCTCCCTGCTTTCCAGACTAACTTTTATAGAGCAAAGGACATGTGGTTGGGCCTGGCCACACACAGGTGGCTAATTGAATTACAATTCACCCCACAGTAGTTATAGAAACTAGTCCATTACCTTGGTAGCTAGGAGACAGTATGCATCGCCACTGATTGAATACCTTGACCTGGCCTGACCCACCCTTGTACTTGGACTTTGTTACATGGGACTTGTTTTTAAGTAAGTTCCCTGAGGGGGGTTGGGGGGCAGTCAATTTAAGTTTTACAACAAAATGACAGTTCAACCGGGGTGGGGCTGCTCTGGCTGAATAGGCCCTTACAATCTTAACAATACCTTTCATTAAAAAATCTTTTTTGAACATTCATTACTATAGTCATATTTTATCTTTCATTGTATCTAACTTTATTTTTTGTGTACACCTAGGTTTTTTCTTCCAAAAAAATTTGGGATCAACTTCTTGTAATAGATCAAAATATACCCTAAAACTAGCACAGAGCTTTGTTCTGCTCTTCAGCCTGAACAAATTCTCTCCACTTCTGTTTTCTTTATTCTCCCAACCAACTTATCTTATCAACTCCTTTTTTAGAAATTTTTTAAAAAAGTTTTCATCTTTACAGTCATATTCCATCACTTCATTCTGTTTACCCTTATATATGTTTTTCATTCTTTAAAGTTATGGAATGTAGTTTCTTCTAAGAGACCAAAATACTCCCAAAATTAAGTGGGTGACCCTGTTTTGGTCACCAGTCTAATATATATATTTTCATTTTTATCTTTTTCTTTCCTTTTTTCTTTTTAATTTTTATTTTCTGAACTTCTTTTTACCTCCATTCTTCCCCCTGTGAATTGGGGTCTCTTCTGATTTGGTTAAAGCACATTTTCCTGGGGTCCTTACCACGCTTTTAGTATTTTATTTGCTCCTTCATATATTCTCATCAGGATAAAATGACAAGGCAGAAAAACTCACCACACACACACACACACACACACACACACACACAAAGAACAAGAGGCAGTACCAAAGCCTAGGGACCTAATCAATACAGATATTAGTAATATTTCAGATCTAGAGTGAAGAATGATTCTCAACATGCTGACGTGCTTGAAAAAGGCATGGAAGATATTAGAGAAACCCTGTCTGGAGAAATAAAAGCCCTTTCTGGAGAATCTAACTAAAATCTAACCAAACTGAAATTTTAAAAAAGCTATTAATGACATGCAATACAAAATGGAGGCTCCAGGTGAAGTCAAGATGGCGGAGAAGTGGCAGGCTGAGACTACATCAGGTAGCAGGAGATCAGCTAGAGAGCTTATCAATCCATTGCAAACACCTACAAATCCAATGGTAGATCGAAGAGAAGAAAAACAGCAATTCTAGAAACAAAATCGACCACTTTCTGAAAGGTAGGACCGGCGGAGAAGTGAATCCAAAGAAGGATAAGATAGACCATGGGGGGAGGGGCCAGCTCCTGGCAAGCGGTGGAGCAACAGAGCACAGAATCAGGACTTTTTAAAAGTCTGCTCCATAGAGGGGCATCGCTCCAGAGGCTAAACCAGGATGAAGCCAATGTGGGGTCAGCAGGTCTCCAGGTCCCACAGGGTCACAGAAGAATCAGGGGTGTCTGAGTGTCACAGAGCTCACAGGTATTAGAGCAGGGAAGCTGGCTACAGAGACAGAGCCCAGGACTGAGCTCTCAGCTTGGGGTTACCTCAAACCGGTCACAGGCTGGAGAGCTCGGAGCGTGGCTGGAGGCCAGGGAGATTGGAGTGGTTGAGCGCTTTTCTCTGAGGGCGGACTGAGGAGTGGGGCCTGAGTTCTCGCTCCTCCAGGCTGGAGATCGGGAGGCCACCATTTTCATTCCTGTCCTCTGGAACTATACAGAAATTGTTCAGGGAATAAATGCTGCCGAAAGCGAACCTGAGCAGATTACTTAGCCTGGCCCCTGGTAAGGGCGTGCAATTCCACCTCAGGCAAAGACACTTGAGAATCAATACAATAGGCCCCTCCCCCAGGACAGCAACAAGAAATCCAGCCAGTCCCAAGTTCACTTACCAAGGAAAAGAGCGGAATTCCAGAGGAGGAGAAAGCAAAGCATGGAATTCATGGCTTTCTCCCCATGATTCTTTATTCTTGCAGTTAATTTAATTTTTTTTAATTTAATTTTTTTTCCTCTGCTAAATTTTTTTGAGCTTTTACCCTTTTATTTTTTTAACATTTTTAAACTAGTTTATCTTAACAATACCTTTCATAAAAAAAAAACCTTTTTTGAACCTTCATTATTATAGTCATATTTAATCCTTCATTGTATTTAACTTTATTTTTTGTATACATATAGGTATTTTTCTTCTAAAAAATTTGGGGTACAACTTCTTCTAATAGACCAAAATATACCCTAAATCTAGCTCCGGGCTTGTTCTAGTTTCCAGGCAGAGCAAATTCTCTTCACTCTTTTTCTTTATTCTCCCAACCAACTTACTTTATCAACTCCTTTTTTAGAAATTAAAAAAAATTTTCATCTTTATAAGCATATTCTATCCCTTCATTGTGTTTACACTTAAATATGTTTTTCATTCCTTAAAATTTTGTGAGGTAGGATTTTTAAGAGACCAAAATACTCCCAAAATTAAGTGGGTGACCCTGTTCTAGTCACCAGTCTAATATATATATATATATATTTCTATTTTATACATTTTTCTTTATTCGTTTTCATTTTTTAATTTTTTTTCCTTGAACTTCTTTTTATACCCTTTCTCCCCCTCCCTCCCCACGATTTGGGGTCTCTTCTGATTTGGTTAAAGCACATTTTCCTGGGGTTTTTGCCACCCTCTTAGTATTTTATTTGCTCCTTCATATACTCTTGTCTGGAAAAAATGAAAAAGCAGAAAAACTCACCACAAAAAAAAGAACAAGAGGCAGTACTGAAGGCTAAGGACCTAAGCAATACAGACATTGGTAATATGTCAGATCTAGAGTTCAGAATGATGATTCTCAGGGTTCTAGCCAGACTTGAATAAGGCAAGGTAGATATTAGAGAAACCCTCTCTGGAGATATAAAAGCCCTTTCTGGAGAAATTAAAGAACTAAAATCTAATCAAGTTGAAATAAAAAAAGGTATTAATGAGGTGAAATTAAAATTGGTGGCTCTTACTGGTAGGATAAAGGAGGCAGAAGAAAGAATTAGTGATATAGAAGACCAAATGACATAGAATAAAGAAGCTGAGCAAAAGGGGGACAAAGAGGTACTGGACCACGAAGGGAGAATTCGAGAGATAAGTGACACCATAAGATGAAACAACATTAGAGTAGTTGGGATTCCAGAAGAAGAAGAAACAGAGAGGGGAGCAGAAGAAATATTGGAGAGAATTATCATAGAGAATTTCCCAAATATGGCAAAGGGAACAAGCATCAAAATCCAGGAGGTGCAGAGAACCCCACCAAAATCAACAAGAATAGGTCCACACCCCATCATCTAATAGTAAAAATGACAAGTCTTAGCAACAAAGAGAAAATCCTGAAAGCAGCCCAGGAAAAGCAGTCGGTAACATACAATGGTAAAAATATTAGATTGGCAACAGACTTATCCACGGAGACCTGGCAGGCCAGAAAAAACTGGCATGATATATTCAGAGCACTAAACGAGAAAAACATGCAGCCAAGAATACTCTATCCAGCTAGTCTATCATTGAAAATAGAAGGGGAGATTAAAAACTTCCAGGACAAACAAAAACTGAGAGAACTTGCCAACATCAAACAAGCTCTACAGAAAATATTGAAAGGGGTCCTCTATGCAAAGAGAGAGCCTAAAAGTAGTAGATCAGAAAGGAAGAGAGACAATATACAGTAACAGACACCTTATAGGCAATACAATGGCACTAAATTCATATCTCTAAATAGTTACCCTGAATGTTAATGAGCTAAATGCCCAAATCAAAAGACACAGAGTAGAAGAATGGATAAAAAAAACCAAACCCCATCAATATGTTGCCTACAAGAAACTCACTTTAGACCCAAAGACACATCCAGATTTAAAATGAGGAGGTGGAAAACAATTGACCATGCTAATGGACATCACAAGAAAGCTGGGGTGGCAATCCTTATATCGGATCAATTAGATTTTAAGCCAAAGACTATAATAAGAGATGAGGAAAGACACTATATCCTACTCAAAGGGTCTGTCCAACAAGAAGATCTAACAATTTTAAATATCTATGCCCCTAACATGGGAGCAGCCAACTATATAAACCAATTAATAAGAAAATAAAAAAACACATCAAAAATAACACAATAATAGTGGGAGACTTTTACACTCCCCTCACTGAAATGGACAGATCATGCAAGCAAAAGATCAACAAGAAAATAAAGGCCTTCAATGACACACTGGACTAGATAGACATCACAGATATATTCAGAACCTTTCATCCCATGGCAACAGAATACACATTCTTCTCTAGTGCACCTGGAACCTTCTCCAGAATAGATCACATTCTGGGTAATAAATCAGGTCTCAACTGGTATCAAAAGATTGGGAGGATTCCCTGCATATTTTCAGACCACAATGGCTCTGAAGCTAGAACTCAATCACAAGAGGACATTTGGAGCGAACCGAAATACATGGAGACTAAACAGCATCCTTCTGAATAATGAATTGGTCAATCAGGAAATTAAAGAGGAATTGAAAAGATTTCATGGCAACAAACGATAATGAAAACACAACAGTTCAATATCTGTGGGACACAGCAAAGACAGTCCTGAAAGGAAAATGTAAAGTGATACAAGCCTTTCTCAAGAAACAATAAAGGTCTCAAATACACAACCTAACCCTACACTTAAAGGAGCTGGACAAAAAAGAACAAAGAAAGCCTGTACCCAGCAGGAGAAGAGAAATCATAAAGATCAAAGCAGAAATCAATGAAATGGAAACAAACAAACAAAAAAATAGAACAAATCAACAAAACTAGGAGCTGGTTCATTGAGAGTACAAATAAGACTTATAAACCCTGGCCAGACTTATCTAAAAGAAAAGAGAAAGGACCCAAATAAATAAAATCATGAATGATAGAGGAGAGATCACAACCAACACCAAAGAAATACACACAATTGTAAGAACATATTATGAACATCTATACACCAGCCAATTTGACAATCTGGAAGAAATGGATGCATTCCTAGAGACATATAAACTACCACAACTGAAAATGTGAAAATGTCTAGCTACCTAAAGCAATCTACACGTTTAATGCAATCTCTATCAAAATCCCACCCATTTTTTTCAAAGAAATGGAAAAATCATCCCAAAATTTATATGGAACCAGAAAAGACCTCGAATAGCCAGAGGGATACTGAGAAAGAAAGCCAAAGTTGATGGCATCACAATTCCAGATTTCAAGCTCTTTTACAGAGTTGTCATCATCAAGACAGTATGGTAATGGTACAAAAACAGACACATAGATCAATGGAACAGAATAGAGAGCCCAGAAATAGACCCTCAACTCTATGGTCAACTAAGCTTCGATAAAGCAGGAAAGAACATCAAATGGAAAAAAAGACAGTCTCTTCAACAAATGGTGTTGGGAAAATTGGACAGCCACATGCAGAAAAATGAAAATGGACCATTTCCTTACACCACACATGAAAATAGACTCAAAATGGATGAAGAACCTCAATGTGAGAAAGGAATCCATCAAAATCCTTGAGGAGAACACAGGCAGCAACCTCTTCGACCTCAGCTGCAGCAAATTCTTCCTAGGAACATCCCCAAATGCAAGGGAAGCAAGGGCAAGATTGAACTATTGGGATTTCATCAAGATCAAAAACTTTTGCACAGCAAAGGAAACAGTTAACAAAACCAAAAGACAACTGACAGAATGGGAGAAGATATTTGCAAATGACATATCAGATAAAGGGCTAGTATCCAAAATCTATAAGGAACTTAGCAAACTCAACACCCAAAGAACAAACAATTCAATCAAGAAATGGGCAGAGGAAATGAACAGACATTTCTGCAAAGAAGACATCCAGATGGCCAGCAGACACATGAAAAAGTGCTCCACATCACTCGGCATCAGGGAAATACAAATCAAAACCACAATGAGATACCACCTCATACCATACAGAAAGGCTAAAATTAACAAGTCAAGAAATGACAGATGTTGGTGAGAATGCAGAGAAAGGGGAACCCTCCTACACTGTTGGTGGGAATGCAAGCTGGTGCAACCACTCTGGAAAACAACCTGGAGGTTCCTCAAAAAGTTGAAAATAGAGCTACCCTACAAACACAGCAATTGCACTACTGATTATTTACCCTAAAGATACAAACGTAGTGACCCAAAGAGGCACGTGCACCTGAATGCTTATTAGCAGCAATGTCCACAATAGCCAAACTATGGAAAGAACCTTCACGTCCAGCAACAGATGAATGGATAAAGAACAAGTGTTGTATATATACAATGGAATACTATGCAGCCATCAAAAGAAAGGAAATCTTGCCATTTGTGACAACTTAGATGGAACTAGAGGATATTATGCTTAGTGAAAACAGTCAATCCGAAAAAGACAATTATCATATGATCTCTCTGAAATGATGAAGTTGAGAGGCAACGTGGGGGGTTTAGGGATAGGAAAAGAATAACTGAAACAAAATGGGATGAGGAGGGAGACAAACCATATGAGACCCTTTTTTTTTATATAAGATTTTATTTATTTATTTGACAGAGATCACAAGTAGGCAGAGAGTCAGGCAGAGAGAGGAGGGCTCCCCACTGAGCCGAGAGCCCGATGCAGGGCTCTATCCCAGGATGCTGAGACCATGACCCAAGCCAGAGGTGGAGGTTTTAGCCCACTGAGCCACCCAGGTGCCCCATAAGAGACTGTTAATCTCACAAAACAAATTGAGGGTTGCCTGGTGTATGGGAGTTAGGGAGAGGGTCGTGGTGTTTTGGGCATTGGGCAAGGTATATGCTCTAGTGAGTGCTGTGAAATGTGTAAACCTGGCAGTTCACAGACCTGTTTTTCTGGGGCTAATAATACATTATATGTTAATAAAAAAATTAAAAATTAAAAAAAAGAACCAAAATCTGGGCAATAGGTATGCTAATTGCTTCTGCAATGTCATTGTTTCTGGGCTCTGTCAGGTGACAGAATGAGGGTATGTATGTGTATTCTTGTCATCCATATTCTTGCCAGCAACTGGTATTTATTTAGTTATTTATTTTTTAATTTTAGCCAACGTTTTACATATGCTATTATTGTATTAATTTACAATTTTCTATGGCAAATAATGTGGAGCAGGTTTTCATATGCTTATTTACCATCTATATTTCTTCTTTGATAAAATGCTTTTTTAGACCTTTTGCCCAATTTTTATTCTAATATTTGTGTACTTTCTGTTCATTGTATATCATTGTTTATCCACAACATTCTCTCCAATATACCTTCTGCTCCCCTCTCTCTCTTCCTTCTTCTTCTGGAATCCCAATTATTTTAATGTTGTTTCATCTTATGGTGTTACTTATCTCTCAAATTCTCCCCTCTGGTCCAGTATTTGTTTGTCTCTCTCTCTCTTTTTAAATATTTATTTCTTATTTTTTTATAAACATATAATGTATTTTTATCCCCAGGGGTACAGGTCTGTGAATCACCAGGTTTACACACTTCACAGCACTCTCCATATCACATACCCTCCCCAATGTCCATAACCCCCTTCCCCCTCTCCCAACCCCCCCCACCAGCAACCCTCAGTTTGTTTTGTGAGATTAAGAGTCACTTATGGTTTATCTCCCTCCCAATCCCATCTTGTTTCATTTATTCTTCTATCCCTCTAACCCCACATGTTGCATCTCCACGTCCTCCTATCAGGGAGATCATATGATAGTTTTCTTTCTCTGATTGTGTTTGTCTCTCTTTTGCTCAGCTTCTTTATTCTCTGTCATTTAGTCTTCTATATCACTAATTCTTTCTCTGCCTCCTTTATCCTAGCATTAAGAGCCTCCATTTTTTATTGAACCTCATTAATAGATTTTTGATTTCAATTTTGTTAGATTTTCATTCTTTTAATTCTCCAGAAAGGGCTTTTATCTCTTTGGAGAGGGTTTCTCAAATATCTGCAATACCTTTTTCGAACCCAGATAGAAACTTGAGAATCGTCATTCTGAACTCTAGATCTGACATATTACCAATGTCCATATTGATTAGGTCCCTAGCCTTCAGTATTGCCTCTTGTTCTTTTTTTTGGTGCGAATTTTTCTTTCTTGTCATTTTGCCCAGATAAGAATATATGAAGGAACAAATAAGATAGTAAAAGGGTGTCAAAGACCCGAGGAAAATGTGCTTTAATCAAATCAGAAGAGACCCCAAATTGTGGGGGAGGGGAGAAAGGGAATAAAAAAGAAGTTCAAGAGAAAAAATTCAAATAATTAAAACAAGTAAAGAAAAAAATATAAAATGAAATATATATATATATATATATATATATATATATATACACACTGGTGACTAGAACAGGGTGACCCACTTAATTTTGGGAGTATTTTGGTCTCTTGGGAGAAATTACCTCCCAAAATTTTGAGGAATGAAAAACATATATAACGGTAAACACAATGAAGGGATAGAATATGCCTATGAATATGAAAAAAAAATTTTTTTAGTTTTTAAATTTCTAAAAAGGAGTTGATAAAGTAAGTTGGTTGGGAGAATAAAGAAAAAGAAAGTGGGGATAATTTGCTTGGACTGGAGACTTGAACAAGCCCAGAGCTAGATAGGGTATATTTTGATCTATTAGAAGAAGTTGTACCCCAAATTTCTTAGAAGAAAAAACCCTATGTGTATACAAAAAATAAAGTTAGATACAATGAAAGATAAAATATGATTATAATAATGGAGGTTCACAAAAGATTATTATTATTTTTTAATGAAAGGCATTGTTATGATAAACCAGTAAAAAACATTAAAAGAGGAAAGGTTAAAATCTATAAAAAATTTAGCAGAAGACAAACCATAAATGACTCTTAATCTCACAAAACAAACTGGGGGATGCTGGGGGGAGGTGGGGTTGGGGGAGGGGGAGGGGGTTATGGACATTGGGGAGGGTATGTGCTATCGTGAGTGCTGTGAAGTGTGTAAACCTGGCGATTCACAGACCTGTACCCCTGGGGATAAAAATACATTATATGTTTATAAAAGAAAAAAAAATGGAAGGGGAGGCAAACCATAAGAGACTATGGACTCTGAAAAACAACCTGAGGGTTTGAAGGGTCAGGGGTGGGAGGTTGGGGGAACACGTGGTGGGTAATAGGGAGGGCACGTTTTGCATGGAGCACTGGGTGTTGTGCAAAAACAATGAATACTGTTATGCTGAAAAAATAAATAAATTTAAAAAAATATTGAAAAAAAATTTAGCAGAAGAAAAAAAATAAAATTTTAAAAAATTAATTAACTGCAAGTCTAAAGACTCATGGGAGAAAGCCATGAATTCCATGCTTTGCTTTCTCCTCCTCTGGAATTCTGCTGTTCTCCTTGGTAAATGAACTTGGTCTTCGCTGGAGTTGTTGTTGATCTTCTGGGGGAGGGTTGTGTTGTAGTGATTCTCAAGTGTCTTTGCCCCAGGTGAAATTTCACCACCCTTACCATGGGCCAGGCTAAGTAATCTGCTCAGGTTCGCTTTCGGGAGCTTTTGTTCTCTGAATGCTTTCCACAGAGATCCGGAGGATGGGAATGAAATTGGAGACCTCCCAATCTCCTGCCCAGAGGAGCCAAGGGCTCGGGGTCCCACTCCTCACTGCATCCTCAGAGAAAAGCGCTCAATCACTCTTGTCTCTCTGGCCTCTGGCCACACTCTGAGCTCACCCAGCCTATGACCAAGCATCTCTGTCTCTGGCACACAGCTCCGCCTGGAGTCTCCAAACCCCGCAGATCCCTGAGCTCCCCCAGGAGGTGTCTCCCCAGATCTTGTGGTGACCCCACTCACAGAGCAGTGACCTGTGCCATGGATTATGATACAAGGAAACCCCGAGTTGAGCACTCACTCCTCATCTCTGTCTCTGTAGCTGGCTTCCCCACTCTAACACCTGTGAGCTCTGCAACACTCAGACACCCCCAATCCTTCTGTGACCCCACAGGACCTGTGGCCACGCTGACCCTGCATGGGCTTCACCCCGGTTTAGCCTCTGGAGCCATATCCCTCAGTGGAGCAGACTTTTAAAAGTCCTGATTTTGTGCTCCATTTTTCCATCATTTGTTGGGGGCCGGCCTCTCCCCCCAAGGTCTATCTTCCTGTTGCTTTGGATTCACTTCTCCACAGGTCCTACGTTTCAGAAAGTGGTCATTTTCTGTTGGTAAAATTGTTGCTCTTCTTCTCTTTGAACTCCTGTTGGATTTGTAGGTGTTCACAATGGTTTGATAAGCTCTCTAGCTGAACTCCTGCTACCTGATGTTGTCTCAGCCTGCTACTTCTCAGCCAACTTGACTTTGCCCCCTATCATGATAATTTTTAAGGTTTTTTTTTTTTTTCTGTTAAATCCAGTATATGACCGCTCTCACGGGCAGTTTAATGCTTTCTGTTAATTTTCTGATGGATGGGTGACACTTTTTGCCTAATCATGACTTTCTGTTGTTGAGAACAGGGCATTTAAGATAATATAGAACTCTGGATACTCATTCATCCTTGGGTCATGTTATATTTTTGCTTGTTCAGTGACTTGATGGAGTGTGTGTGTGTGTGTGTGTGTGTGTGTGTGTGTATGTGAAATCCGTTTCCTCTGCAGTGTAAAGCCTCTTGTGCTGCCCTTCAGAAGATGCAGCATGCACACAGTCCCTTGGGATGACCATGGATTTATCAGAAGTCTTCTTATCTCATTTTTGATCACACCCAACTCTTAGGCTCCACGAACTCCCAGCAATAGCATAAGCATCCTCTCTCTCTCTTTCTAATGCCTTGGGGAATAAGTTGTTCCATACTCATAAGCAATTGAATTTGGGCCCCTTTGAAGCATGGTTTTTGAGGCTAATGCTTGAACGTCTTTCTGACTCAAGGCAAGCTCTTCCTTATTTTCTCCCATCCTGCATTTTTCTAGGTAAACCAGCTGGATGTTACACCAATAGTTCCACCATTCTACCACTAATCATCTTTTGCCAACAGAATCACTTTCTTTGAGGGATCCTTTGTAGGTCCCAGTTCTTAAAACCTTTCTTCCTTTTGGCGTAAAATCTCTAAGACTCAACTTTTAGACATGGGAGTAGTGATAGTACCCACGTCCCTCAATGTGATACTCCTGCTATTGAAGCTAGACCTAAGATAGAGTCTCTATCTTAAGAGTGTGGACTGGGTAGAAGGGATCCCCAAACTCTTGATCACAATTGCCTAGAATTTAACTTCCACAATACATAGCAGCAAAGAGGTGAGAAAAGCTGTTGGGTGTGGCCCTCCTGGGAGGTAACACAGTCTACTACTAGGAGGTAGAGGGGAAGTGGGGAGGGAGTATTGTATTCTGGTCTGCACCTGAATAAAGTGGACCTTTCCTCACATTAAGCTGGGAAGGCACAGGTTGTGATTTGAATGCTTTAGGTTCTCACTGTTCTTACCAATTAATACATTTTATATTGTACATTATACATTATGTACATTATATATTATATACATTATACATTATATAATATACATTATACAATAATGTATATTAATACATTTTCATGAATGAATGTTTCATTTGCTTCATACCCTAGCACAATTTCCTGCCAGAGAGTTTTTTCTTTTCTTTCTTTCATTCTTTTTTTTTTTTTTTTTTTTTTTTTAAGAGGACATAAATATCCACAGCGAGGAACATCATCCACTTGGTGCCAAAAAAACCTTTTCAGCAGTGGGAGGGATGCAGACACCATGAGTTTTGCCAGACTTCTATGGACTGAAAGCAGAGTGGCCGCAGCTCCAGTTCCCAGCTCAGGAGCAAGTGAGAGGTTTGCAGCAATCCTGGATCTGGGAGTCAGGGTCCCTAAGATGGAATAGCATAGATATGGACTCACTGGTGCTCTCAGGTGAGTCCTGTGTTCACAACACTTCAGCTTTCACAGATTAATGTAGCACAGAGCCCAAAGCCCAAGGCTGTCATGGCCTCTGATGAACACAGGTGTGTAGAGCAAAGCAGCGGTAGGTGCCATGTTGATCTCCATCCTCACCTTGCTGTGGATGTCAGGCAGTCCCATGTTGCCATACTTCACCTGGTAATAGTTCTCATCATAGTGCAGACTCAGCTGCATCTGCAGGGGCCCCAGGGGGAAAGCCAGAGTGGTCAGCACATTCCCCTGCACTGATGCAAGTATGTTCTTGAGCAGGCAGAGGCGCTTGCAGCTGTAGTAGCTGCTCTCTTCCTCCTCCTCCTTGTACCTGGGTGTATGCATCCACCAGCTCATCCAGAGGAGACCCAGCTCCATGGGGGACGCCAAGTCAGTACTCCTCACCACCATGTGTTGCCCTGGTCCCTGTTGCGCGGTCCAGTGGCAGCACCGCCTCATTGGCCAGAACCCTCCAGAAGACTAGCACAGCAGCCCTCACTTCCCAAAGATTTTTAGATCATGTTTTTTAACATAAAATTGTCACCATTTTTACTGTTCTGTTGGGAACTGAGCCATGGAACTTCTCATGCTGCCATTCAAAACTGGACCTAAGCTATGGCTTTTTCATTAATGTTCTCATCATGTTGAAAAAGTTCCCCTTCTAGCCCTAAGTTACTGACTGGTTTTTATGCTGCTTTAATTCTCCCAACCTTTCCCTGCGTCTCAATCCAGGTTCTGTTACTTACGAACTGTAGCATATTGGGCCAGCTCAACCTTGCCCTTAATTATAAGTATTCATTAAATATTTCAACTACTTATTGAAGATCACTTTATCCCCACAAAATTTCAGAGTTTTTAATGAAGAAATATCAATTTTCTCACACCACTTTCATGTCCTTTATCTGTCCTTTTATTAGACATGTCTGAACTTTTAACTTTTAAATATGCTTAGGTTGCTAATTGTTGATGTTTTTAAATGACTTTTTAAAGTTTTTTTTTTTTTTAGAAGGACAGCAGGAGTAGGGGTGAGGTGCAGAAGGAGAGGGTGAAACAGACTCCCCCCTGAGCAAGGAGCCTGACAAAGGACTAGATTCCAGGACCTTGGGTTCATGACTGGAGCCCAAAGCAGATGGTTAACCATCTGAGCCAACCAACGGCCATTTATTTGTAACTTTCGATACAAATTTTGGGATCCAAAGGGGCACCTGCACCCAAATGTTTATAGCAGCAATGTATGGAAAGAACCTAGAAGTCCATGAACAGATGAATGGATAAAGAAGGTGTCGTATATGTGTACAAGAGAATACAATGCAACATCAAAAATTTCAATCTTGTCATTTGCAATGACCTGGGTGGACAAGAGGGTATTATGCAAAGCAAAAAAGTCAATCAGAGAAAGACAATTATCATATGATCTCTCTGACATGAGGAATTTGAGAGGCAGGGCATAGGTCATGGGGGATAGGGAGGGAAAAATGAAACAAGATGGGATCAGGAGGGAGAGAACCTATAAGAGTCTCTTAATTTCATGAAACAAATGGAGGTTTGCTGGAGTGTGGGAGGTGAGGAATAGGGTGAGTGGGTTATGGACATTGGGGAGGGTATGTGCTGTGGTGAGTTTTCTAAAAAGTGTAAGCCTGATGATTCACAGACCTGTACCCCTGGGACAAATAATACATCATATGTTACTGAAAAAAACATAAATGTACACCAAAATCGTTTGAAATATCTTCTCTAGTGAAGCCATCAGTAGATGAAAGATAGTTGAAAAAATAAGAGTAAAAAAAAAAGAAAAAAAGAAAAAATATAAATAGAGGGAGGTCAAGGAACAATCAGAAGGAAGCATCATTAGGGGCAAAAAGGGAAACATGACCTAGTGTGAAATACTGAGATGCAGCTATGAAGAAGACAGAAGCAGAGAGGGTTAACATAAGAAGCCAGAGAGGACTTTAATAGTACCAATTGCTACACTTGGTTAGGAAAATGACTAAATATTCTTTACTTTTGGCATTTAAAGTTAGTTGTGTCCTTGGAGAGAGGTTTTAATGAATTGGTAGAGCAGAGAAAAAATGCACAGGAATCAAACAGGACATTTTCCAATCTCTTTTCCTATTCCTTTTATGTTACCTGTTGTGTCTCCTTGTAACATGTATGAATAAACTTGAGCCTTTTTAGTTTACTATCCATTTTTTTATTAAATTTATTTATTTATTTTTTCAGCATAACAGTATTCATTGTTTTTGCACAACACCCAGTGCTCCATGCAATACATGCCCTCCCTATTATCCACCACCTGGTTCCCCCAACCTCCCACCCCCACCCCTTCAAAACCCTCTCGTTGTTTTTCAGAGTCCATAGTCTCTCATGGTTCATCTCCCCTTCCAATTTCCTTCAACTTCCTTCTCCTCTCCATCTCCCAATGTCTTCCATGTCATTTGTTATGCTCCACAAATAAGTGAAACCATATGATACTTGACTCTCTCTGCTTGACTTATTTCACTCAGCATAATCACTTCCAGTCCCGTCCATGTTGCTACAAAAGTTGGGTATTCATCCTTTCTTTTTTTTCTTTTTTAATAAACATATAAGGTATTTTTATCCCCAGGGGTACAGGTCTGTGAATCACCAGGTTTACACACTTCACAGCACTCATGACAGGACATACCCTCCCCAATGTCCATAACCCCCCCTCCCCCTCTCCAAACCCCACCTCCCCCCAGAAATCCCCAGTTTGTTTTCTGAGATTAAGAGTCATTTATAGTTTGTCTCCCTCCCAATCCCATCTTGTTTCATTTATTCTTCTCCTATCCCCCAACCCCCCATGTTGCATCTCCACGTCCTCATATCAGGGAGATCATATGATAGTTGGAACTTAGCAAACTCAACATCCAAAGAACATCCATCAAGAAATGGGCAGAGGACAGGAACAGACATTTCTGCAAAGAAGACACCCAGATGGCCAACAGACACATGAAAAAGTGCTCTACCTCACTCAGCATCAGGGAAATACAAATCAAAACCACAATGAGATATCACCTCACACCAGTCAGAATGGCTAAAATTAACAAGTCAGGAAATGACAGATGCTGGCGAGGATGCGGAGAAAGGGGAACCCTCCTACACTGTTGGTGGGAATGCAAGCTGGTGCAACCACTCTGGAAAACAGCATGGAGGGTCCTCAAAATGTTGAAAATAGAACTATCCTATGACCCAGCAATCACACTACTGGTTATTTACCCTAAAGATACAAACATAGTGATCTGAAGGGGCACGTGTACCCGAATGTTTATAGAAGCAATGTCTACAATAGCCAAACTATGGAAAGAACCTAGATGTCCATCAACAGATGAATGGATAAAGAAGAGGTGGTATATATACACAATGGAATACTATGCAGCCATCAAAAGAAATGAAATCTTGCCATTTGCAATGACGTGGATGGAACTAGAGGGTATCATGCTTAATAAAATAAGTGAATCGGAGTTTACTATCCATTTTTAAGAAAAAATTTGGCCTGTGTCTTTTAAGAGTCCAAGCTTTTGTACATTGTTCCCTCAGTCTACTATTTTTCCTCATGTTCTTCCCCAATTCTTATCCTGCATATCCTATAAAGTTATCTGAAATTATATTTCCACTGGGAAATGTTTCTTCCTCCAGGTCACTACTCATGTCCCTCAATATATTTTTACACAACTTTTTAACACTTCTTATATATTACAGCCTAAATTGCACTCTAGTTAACAATGTAAATGCCTTTCTTTCTCCCCATGAGAGGATGAGCATCTTGTCAGCAGCCATATATAAAAACAAGGAAATTATCCCCTTCAGTCTCACATCTTGTGCACACACATCCATTTTCTTTTCCCATACCCTGCATATTGAAAGTACTTGATAAAAGTTAAACAGAATGATAATGTCAGCAGTTAATGCAGCAGGATCTAGCTCAGTTTGTAGTCAGTTTCTCAGAAAGATGCATGACATGTTTGGTGCCTTATATGCACTCAAGACTTTTACAATCAAGACACATATGAGTAGTCACACTTGATATGGTGATGAATGCCTTATAAAAGTAGTGAAGTGTCATGTAAATCAGGAAAAGAAAGAATCAATTCTAATTGAAGGACATAAGAAAGCCCCATGGAGATCTGATTTGAGTTCAAGGATGAGTAGTACTGAGATTGAATGAAAGAGAGGAGTTTAAGATGAGGGAAACATTGCTAAGTGAATTAGTTGAAGCAACTGCCCAGAAGGGCCATGAAGGGATGCATATAGCCAAGTGCCCTGATGTAAGGTGAAGAAAGGAAAGAGATAGATAAAACACAGGTTGACTGTGGAGCATCTGGAATACCAAAATAAGAAAAATGGATTTGGGGGTGCCTGGGTGGCTCAGTCAGTTAAGTGTCTGCCTTCAGCATGAGTTATGATTCTGGAGACTTGGGATTAAGCCCCAGAGCCACATGTCCAGTTCTCTGCTCAACAGAGAGTTGACATCTCTCTTTCCTTTTCCTTCTACCTATCCCTCTGCTCCTTCTCTATCACTTACTCTAATTCTAGTAAATAATTAAAACAAAAAAAGCTAAAACAAAATTTAAAAACCCTTAAACAAAAGAAAAATGGATTTTGTTAGAAACCAATTAGAGACCATTTTAGATTCCTGAGCAGTAAACTATCATTTTTTCACTCATTCAACAAACATTTGTTAAGTACTACAAAGTACCACTGTTCAAGGTGTTCAGAATGAAGGAATGAACATAACAGAGAAATCCTTTCCCTCTTATGTCCATAGCTAATGGTAGCAGCAGGCAACAAATGATTGATTATAGACATACTCTTTGTATAGCATCTTTATTAAATTAAATTTTATTAAATATACAGTATATTTATATGATTAATGGAATGAAGGGTGAAAACAGGAAAAGAAAGGTAAAGTAATTGGGGTAACTGAAAAGAACAGAGATTAACTCAGTAAATCATATGTGTGACTAATGGGTAACAGCAAAGTCTCCATTAAAATTTTTCAATACATGGAAACAACTTCAGATCAGAGTGAAGGAGTGGATGAGACTAGCTAACACTACCACAACTTTTGTTCTTCACTCTAAATGCTAATCATCATTCATAAACCCTATTATTCTCTCCAGTAACTGTCCAAACCAACCTGAGTGTCCCTTCAGCTCATTCACATATTAGGCATAGAATAAGGAACAGAATTCTAAAAATGATGTCAGTTACATAAGAATCAGCAAGATGATCATCAAATGACTTAGTGACGTTAGCGATGGTCATTTACTTTAACCTCATTTCTCACAGGTCATCTTTAATTTATGTCACAGAGTTAATATGTTTTGGGAACTGAATCTCCCTATAGAAATACACTGATGTCATTGTGGGGAAGTCCCATAAGCATTTGATGGAAAGCTTAATTTTGCACCGAAAGAAACATAACTATTGACACTGACTTATTAGTCATCTCCTAGATTTTCATTCTTTTAATCTCAAATGTTTCTGAGACAAAAACTTATATCCTGAAATTGTATGAGACTTAAAATCACACACACACAAAAGCAATGTGATGTTATAAAACTCTTCTCAGAGCATTCAGGTAAGGAGGTATTCAGATTTATCTTTACCTTTACAATTAGCATCCATAAATACTGATTTATCTGAATTATTTAGCATTTTTTAATTGTTCTCAGGTTTCAGCTCTTGCCATCACAACTGAAGGCTATGGCAAATTAGCATGATATTTGAACTTAGTTCATGCCACCCTTTTCTGATTATTAGGTAGATCTGCAAAACATACAGGTAAGAATGCAGCTTAATTCTATGACATAATTCAGGCAAGCACATTGAAAGTTATTTCTAACATAGCTAAATAATTAAATGGCTTATTTTTAGTACTTTAAAACAAGAAAGTGAAACGTTCAGGCTGTGCTTTTATTTTGATGTTTTGAGTATGGAAAAATAAACCCATTTTGACCATAGAATTTACATAATTAGACACATCGGTCAAAATATCCTAACGGATCCCTAAGTAGTAATAGAAGATAGCCTTTGAGGTAAAACACAATTTGTTCTCAAAAATCATATTTATTTTAAGATTTTTAAAAAATTTATTCATTTGAGAGAGAGAGAAACAGGGACAGAGAGAGCTCAAGCAGAGGGAGAGGCAGAGGGAGAGGAACAAGGAGAATTCCCACTGAGCTGGGAGCCAGGCATGGGGCTCAATCCCAGGACCTGGGGAATCATGTTCTGAACCAAAGGAAGATGCTTAAATATCTTAGCCATCCAGGCAAACCATCTCAAAAATTGTATTAAGATTAAGATTTTTCTCTTTCTCTAAGTGTTATAAACTAAAATATACAGGCAAGCTTATTTTTATTATCTTTCAAACTACTCTGATATACTTCAGAAAATATTACATAAGTTTCTTAAGAAGCAGGAAAATAGTAGCTAGGTCACTTCCAACAAGAGAATGATGTATAAGGTTTTTCATGATAAATGTCCAAGAATTTCCTTTGTAGTGTGTTCTTCAAAACTAGCAGTCTCAATTTGTTGAGACCAAAGTGGTCACTAAGGATCAGTGATCGTATACTGACAAGTTCACCTATCTCAGGTCTTTGAAGCTAGGACTGGAATCAATACATTTTTCCCCCCTCTATAGAATTAAATAACTCTTATGAGAAGTAAATGTCATAGCTGAACTCAAATGTCTACAATTCTAATAAAGAAACTGTACATGCATATTTAAAGAAAAGCCATATGTATTATTCACAAACAACTCTAGATTGTGTTGGATATATAGGATATGTATGAGAATGCAAGAAGTGAAAATCAGTGTGGTCTGGGGCATTTAGTTAAAGCTTTCTTAAGTAGCATAATATGTAAAATATGCTTTACAAAAAGATGGAAAGGATTTAGAGATCTGGGCAAAAATTATCAGGAATAATGGCATGGACAAAATCAGTTTTTATGGAAATGGGTCTAATACTGGGAACAGGGATGAGAGAGGTGAAAATACATAGATATTTATTTCCTTGGATATCCGAAGTATTTTCCTCTGAAGGTGAAAGTCCTATTCTTAAATCTTTGTGATCTTCATACATTTCCCAAGGTATAAATTTAATAACATATCTGTTGTATGCCCTCTTCAAGGATTAAGTCCACTGGCACAGTAAAGGAAAACTTTTTGCTTAGTTAAAAAATGTGTATACATGAAAATTGATAATAAATATATTTTAAGAATCTTTAATATCAAAACTGACACTGAAATTTTTTGTCAATCATGAACTGAATATGAGAATGCTAGATTCCTACACTATTGATACGTGAATTCATAAAGACAAACCTTTCCCACTGTAAGCATTCTTCTTGGAATTACAAAAATATTCATGGGAATGCTGATTTTCAGAGTTCAGTTATCAAACTTACATTTTAGGGGAATGGCTATTCCCTAGAGGATTTTGTGCCTGTATCGAGAGATACTAAGAGTTTGAAGAAGCTTCTCTGTTGTAAAAAGAAAAATTTGGAAGGGAGGTTTTACTAAATTACTAAATTTACTAATTACTAAATTTACAAATTACTAAATTTACTAATTACTAAATTTACTAAATTAGTAATGACTAAATTACAATCTTATGATATTTATTCATCTAATCCATGAGCATGGAATGCTCTTCCATCTTTTTGTGTCTTCTTCAATTTCTTTCGTGAACATTCTCTAGTTCCTCAAGTACAGATCCTTTACCTCTTTTGTTAGGTTTATTCCCAGGTATCTTCTGGTTCATGGTGCTATAGTAAATGGAATTGATTCTCCCATTTCCTTTAATCTTATGTCTCCAGAATGCCTATCTCAACAGAGAAGGTGAATATGACTGAAGATAACTACTCCTTGACCAGTGAATTTATCCTCATAGGATTTACAGATCAACCAGAGTTGAAGAGCCTCCTGTTTGTGGTGTTTCTCACTATCTATGTGATCACTAAGATTCACTATGTGAACCTTGGCCTGGTGGCATTGATTTTTATGGAGGATCGACTTCACACACCAATGTACATCTTTCTGGGCAACCTGGCTCTGATGGATTCCTGTTGTTCCTGTGCCATTACCCCCAAAATGTTAGAGAACTCCTTTTCTAAAGACAGAATGATTTCCCTTTATGAATGCATGGCACAATTTTATTTTCTCTGCCTTGCTGAAACTGCAGATTGCTTTCTCCTGGCAGCAATGGCCTATGATCGCTATGTGGCCATATGTAGCCCTCTGCAGTACCACACCATGATGTCAAAGAAACTCTGCATTCAGATGACCACAGGGGCCTATATAGCTGGAAATCTGCATTCCATTATTCATATAGGGTTTCTTTTTAGGTTAACTTTCTGTGGATCAAATCAAATTAATCACTTTTTTTGTGATGTTTTACCATTATATAGACTCTCATGTGTTGATCCTTATATCAATGAACTGATGATATTTATCTTTGCAGGTTCAGTTCAATTCTTCACCATTGGTAGTGTCTTAATATCTTACTTCTACATTCTCTTTACTATTTTCAAAATGAAATCCAAAGAGGGAAGGAGCAAAGCCTTATCTACATGTGCATCCCACTTTCTCTCTGTCTCAATATTCTATGGTTCTCTTATCTTTGTGTACATTCGACCACATTCAGTTAAAGAAGAGGATGAAGATATACCTGTTGCTGTTTTTTACACCATAGTGGTCCCTTTATTAAACCCTTTTATTTATAGTCTAAGAAATAAAGAAGTAATAAATGCTATGAAAAAAATTACAAAGAAAATTTTCTAGCATTTTAAAAGAAATATCATTGTCAGTGGAAAATTAACTTAAATTTGATAAAATGTTTTTCAAAATCATGGAAATATTGAGAAAGTAGAAAAGGACCATTCATCCATAAAATCTTCAATAACTAAACATGATAGCATAGGAATGAAATAAGTAAGTTTTACAAGGAGAGATTCTGCTAATATGTATTCCAAAATTATAGTTACTAGTTCCCTTCAAGAATGAATTAAATAGTTATTATTGAGGTCACATACTGTGCCACAGAAAAATTAGCTAAATTATTAACTAATTGTTTCAAAGAGTAATGAGTTACAATTTTCAACAAATACTAGGGATAGAAGTCAGTATATGTAAAGACCACCTCCATTAATATTGTTGACAAGTTTCTAGAATTCAAAAGCATAATTTTACTCAGTTTGTCCCATTCCAGGTTCTCAAGAATTAATCCCTTCTTAAACAACACCATCCGTTGGACGTACACTGTACATATTTGATTCTTAATTTTCTTTGAGTTTGTTCAGGGGACTATATTTGAATATCAATTCATATGAAGTATCTATTCTTAAATCAAGAATATTTTCATCATTAAAAGGGGAAATTTTTTTATATATCTTATACCACAATTAAAAAATATTAAAAACAAGAAAACAATGCTAGTCAAAATGTATAATAAAGAAAAACTACATTCATCTTTATTGTTAGTCAAATTTATTCTCAGATTCTCTGAAATAGAGTATCTGTATACTCATGATTTATCAAAATGTAGCTGAAATAGATGGAATTTATATGGATATCCCTATTTCTTTCTCTCTGATATTAATTATTATGTGTGTTACTGAGAGTTTCACCAACTCGTACTGATTCCAATGTAAATTACTGATACATTCACAGCATTAAGAAAAAGTTGGAGATGCTGTAAGCATAAATGAGGCACAAAATTGGGAACATTCTAAATACCAAAATATAAATACTTATTGATCAGTTATATATAGAAATATGAAGGAGTCTCTCATGGTTCATCACCCAAATGGCAATATTTTATGCTTTCTGATGGCTAATATTGCTATATATATATATATATATATACATATATATATATATATATATATATATATATACATATATATATATATATATATATATACACCATTTGTTCTTTATTCATTCATCAGCTCATCATGCCATTTGCAACATCAAAGACTGAACTAGTGTGTATTAGGCTAAGCAAAATAAGTCATTCAGAGAAAGACAAATATCATATGACTTCACAAGTATGTGGAATTTTAGAAACAAAACAGATGAACACCGGGGAAGGGAAGGAAAAATAAGATAAAAATAGAAAGGAAGCGAGGGAGCAAGATGGCGGGGAAGTAGGAGGAGGCACCATTTCAACCTGTACCCTAAAGTGAGCTGATTACCTACCAAAGAACTCCGACCACCCATGAAATCAGCCTGAGATCAGAATTATACACGTCTGGATCTCTACTGGAGCAGAAGACGCCAGTGGCAGGTAAAGCAGACTGGGAGCATCGGACTGATATCGGAAGATAAACAAAAGGGGGAGGGAGCCACCAGAGGTGACCGATTGGAAAGTAATACCCCAACACGAGAGTGCTCTGCGTCTGGGGACCAGCATTAACTTGGAGTCTGGTTGAAAGCACTCAAAAAACAAACAGCAAAGGATCGCGGTGGGGGGGTGTAATAGTGGGAACCTGGGCGGTTAGGGTCAGGGACCTAAGTCCCCGGACCCAGGACAGCCTCCCCTGGCATGGAGCCAGAGAGAGTGCGGCGGAGAAATCAGGTCTCGGTCCCTGAGCCGCGAGTGCACCTGAATGCCAGCGCACCTGAGAACGAGTGGGGTCTGTCTCCCGTGAGGGGCTGGGAGCCTGGCCTGACGGCAATCCTGAAACGCGCGCGTCCCACACCCTCCCTTGGGATAGGTGCTCATAGGCGCTAGCCTGGAGCTCTGGCAGCAGGAAAAACCAGACATTCCCAGCCCGGGACAGCGGGAAAATTTCAGTGCGCGATCTCTGCTCGGAACCTCTCTGGCAGTCTGGAGCTGCCTAGACAGCCACAGCTGCCCTGGTTTTGGGCACAACGAGGAGCTCCTGCATCCCCAGGGACAGTGACCCAGAACCAACTCTGCCAGCAGCTTTTGCAAAACAGTCTGAGGCTTCTCTCTGAGAGGGAGGTTGGGGTGCTGTTTGCTCTCCTCTAAACCTCCAAAAACCATCAAAAGCTGTCAAGGCGAGAGAAAGCAGATGAAAGAACATAAAAACCCCCAGAGAACAAAAGGCTGAAAAAAAAAAAAACAGTTTCCTGAAAAAAAAAGAGCTCACCCCCTTGAGGGGAGTGGGAGGACCTAACTCAGGGAACATCATTGTCTGAAAACCCACGTGGCAGGCCCCTCCCCCAGAAAACCAACCAGGAAGGAAGGAAAAAAAAAAAAGACTACAAGAGAACAACAACCACTACTTCATAAATACAACTTTTATTTTTAACTCTTTACCAATATTCTGGTTCTTTTTTTTTATACATACAGATAATTTTTTAACCTATTTACCATCACACTGAGATGTCCAGTACATCAAATTCTTTAATAACCTTCTAACCTGAAATTTTTGATACATACACCCGTGTTTTTCTTTTGTTTTTCTATTTTTTTAATTTTAACTTAGTTTAGTCTAGTTTATTCTTTTTTTAATTTTTATTTTCTACTATACATATAGAGTTAAACTTCAAGGTAACCCCCTTTCCCCAATCAATGCTACCCCTATAGGCAAACCAGTTTCTAATCCCCCTGTAACTTAGGAAAGTTGAGTCCCTTAACAAAAACATCAAGATACCTTCAGGAAGAATCAAAATAACCTTCCTCACCCACACTGAGAATCTATAACCATTCTCCCAATTTTTCCTTCTGTCAGTGTTTCTGTGAATTTGTGTCTGTCCTGACAATATATAAATCTTATACTTGGGGTTCTTTCTGAGGAGGTTTTTCCCTTTTTTTTTTGCTTATATATACATATTTTTTTCTCTTGTCATATATTTTTATCACTCTTTGTCTGTCTGTTTTTGCTTGTATACTCCACAAATCTTACCTTGTGGCCCATTTGGGCTGAGCCTTCTCTTATATCTTCCCTTTTTTTCCTATCTCTCTCTTTCTCTTTTTTTTCTTCCTTTTTTCTTTCCCCTTTTTTTTCTTTCTTCTTCTCTATTTCTTTTTCTTTTCTTTTTTCTCTCATTTGGGTGGGGAATCCTGATTGCACAGAAGCGTTCCAGGGTGCACATTGACTGCACCACAATTGATAAGTCCAGCTGCATCTGTTTAGTCATCTCTTACCAAAATGACTAGGAGGAGGAATACCCAACAGAAGAAAAATACAGAGGATGGGCCTTCTGCAACAGAACTAATGGCTATCGACATAGACAATATGTCAGAAAAGGAATTCAGACTAACAATTATCCAGGCAATAGCTAGGTTGGAGAAAGCCATGGAGGACCAAACAGAATTGATTAGGGCAGAACTGAAAGCCACCAGGGATGATGTTCACAATGTTAGGGCAGAACTGAAAGCCACCAGGGATGATGTTCAAAATGCTCTCAATGAGTTCCAATCCAATCTAAATTCTCTAAAAGCTAGGGTAACTGAGACAGAAGATAGAATTAGTGATCTGGAGGACAAACAGGTAGAGAGAAAGGATCAGGAGGAAGCCTGGAACAAACAGCTCAGAAGCCACGAAAACAGAATCAGGGAAATAAACGATGCCATGAAACGTTCCAACATCAGAATTATTGGAATCCCTGAAGGGGAAGAAAAAGAAAGAAGTCTAGAAGATATAGTGGAAGAAGTTGTCTATGAAAGTTTTCCCAATCTCACGAATGGAAACAATGTTCATGTACTAGAGGCAGAAAGATCTCCTCCCAAGATTTTAGATTCTCGAAAGTCCTCACGGCACCTTATAGTTAAAATGGGGAATTATGTTTCAAGAGAGACCCTCTTAAAAGCAGCTAGGACAAAGAAGCTTCTTACATACAGAGGAAAGCCCATTAGAATAACGTCAGACCTTTCCACAGAGACCTGGAAAGCCAGGAAGGGCTGGCAAAATATATTCAGAGTACTAAATGAGAAGAACATGCAACCAAGAATACTCTATCCAGCAAGACTGACATTTAAAATGGATGGAGAGATAAAGAGTTTCCAAGACCGGCAAGGCTTAAAAGACTATGCAACCACCAAGCCGACACTGCAGGAAATATTAAGGGGGGTCCTATAAAAGAGAAAAAATCCTAAGAATATCATTGAACAGAAATATAGAAACGATTTATAGACAGAAAGACTTCAAAGGCAACACGATGTCAATAAAAGCCTATCTCTCAATAATCACTCTCAATGTGAATGGCCTAAATGCGCCCATAAAACGACACAGGGTTGCAGATTGGATAAAACGACAGGACCCATCCATATGTTGTCTACAAGAGACCCATTTTGAACCTAAGGATACACCCAGACTGAAAGTGAAGGGATGGAGAAGCATCTTTCATGCCAATGGGCCTCAAAAGAAGGCCGGAGTAGCGATTCTCATATCAGATAAATTAGATTTTAAACTAAAGACTGTAGTCAGAGATACAGAAGGACATTACATAATTCTTAAAGGGACTATCCGCCAAGACGATCTAACAATTGTGAATATCTATGCCCCCAATATGGGAGCACCCAATTACATAAGAAAACTATTAATCAAGATAAAGAGCCATATTGATATGAATACAATAATAGTAGGAGATCTTAATACGCCTCTCTCAGAAATAGACAGATCATCGAAGCAGAAAATTAATAAAGAAATAAGAGCATTGAATGAAACATTGGACCAGATGGACCTCATCGACGTATACAGAACATTCCACCCTAAAACAACAGAATACTCATTCTTCTCAAGTGCACATGGAACCTTCTCCAGAATAGACCACATACTGGGTCACAAAGCAGGACTCAACCGATACCAAAAGACTGACATTATTCCCTGCATATTCTCCGATCACAATGCTTTGAAACTGGAGCTCAATCACAAGGAAAAGTTCAGAAGGAACTCAAACACCTGGAAGCTAAAGACCACCTTGCTTAAGAATGCTTGGATCAACCAGGAGATCAAAGACGAACTTAAACAATTCATGGAAACCAATGAGAATGAAGACACCTCGGTCCAAAACCTATGGGATACAGCAAAGGCGGTTCTAAGGGGGAAATACATAGCCATCCAAGCCTCCCTCAAAAACATTGAAAAATCCAGAATACACCAGCTGTCTCTACACCTTAAAGAATTGGAGAATCAACAACAAATCAAACCAACTCCACATGCAAGAAGGGAAATAATCAAGATTAGAGCAGAGATCAATGAGGTAGAAACGAGAGATACAGTAGAACGTATCAATGAAACTAGAAGCTGGTTTTTTGAAAGAATTAATAAGATCGATAAACCATTGGCCACACTAATCCAAAAGAAAAGAGAGAAAGCCCAAATTAATAAAATTATGAATGAAAAGGGAGAGATCACAACTAACACCAAGGAAATAGAAACAATCATCAGAAATTATTACCAACAGTTATATGCCAATAAGCTAAGCAACCTAGATGAAATGGATGCATTCCTGGAAAGCTACAAACTCCCAAAATTGAACCAGGAAGAAATTGACAACCTGAATAGACCAATATCTAGTAATGAGATTGAAGCAGTGATCAAAAACCTCCCAAAAAACAAGAGCCCAGGACCTGACGGGTTCCCTGAGGAATTCTACCAAACTTTCAAAGAAGAAATAACACCAATTCTCCTGAAGCTGTTCCAAAAAATTGAAGCAGAAGGAAAACTTCCAGACTCTTTTTATGAAGCCAGCATTACCCTGATCCCCAAACCAGGCAAAGACCCTACCAAAAAGGAGAATTTCAGATGAATATCACTGATGAATATGGATGCCAAGATTCTCAACAAGATCCTAGCAAACAGGATCCAGCAGCACATTCAAAAGATTATCCACCATGACCAGGTGGGATTCATCCCTGGGTTGCAAGGTTGGTTCAACATTCGCAAATCAATCAGTGTGATAGAACACATCAATAAGAGAAGAGAGAAGAACCACATGGTCCTCTCAATTGATGCAGAAAAAGCATTTGACAAAATCCAGCATCCGTTCCTGATGAAAACGCTTCAAAGTATAGGGATAGAGGGAACATTCCTGAACTTCATAAAATCTATCTATGAAAGACCCACAGCAAATATCATCCTCAATGGGAAAAAGCTTGCAGCCTTCCCGTTCAGATCAGGAACACGACAAGAATGCCCACTCTCACCACTCTTGTTCAACATAGTATTAGAAGTTCTAGCAACGGCAATCAGACAACAAAGAGAAATAAAAGGTATCCAAATTGGCAAGGAAGAAGTCAAACTCTCTCTCTTCGCAGATGACATGATTCTTTATATGGAAAACCCCAAAGACTCCACCCCCAAACTACTAGAACTCATACAGCAATTCAGTAACGTGGCAGGATACAAAGTCAATGTACAGAAATCAGTGGCTTTCTTATATACTAACAATGAAAATACAGAAAGGGAAATTAGAGAATCGATTCCATTTAATTTACTATAGTACCAAAAACCATAAGATACCTGGGCATAAACCTAACCAAAGAAGTAAAGGACCTGTACTCGAGGAACTACAGAACACTCATGAAAGAAATTGAAGAAGACACAAAAAGATGGAAGACTGTTCCATGCTCTTGGATTGGAAGAATAAACATTGTTAAAATGTCTATACTGCCTAGAGCAATCTATACTTTTAATGCCATTCCGATCAAAATTCCACCGATATTTTTCAAAGAGCTGGAGCAAATAATCCTAAAATTTGTATGGAGTCAGAAGAGACCCCGAATTGCTAAGGAAATGTTGAAAAACAAAAACAAAACTGGCGGCATCACGTTACCCGATTTCAAGCTTTACTACAAAGCTGTGATCACCAAGACAGCGTGGTACTGGCATAAAAACAGACACATAGACCAGTGGAACAGAGTGGAGAGCCCAGATATGGACCCTCAACTCTATGGTGAAATAATCTTCGACAAAACAGGAAAAAATATTCAAAGGAAAAAAGACAGTCTCTTCAATAAATGGTGCTGGGAAAACTGGACAGCGATATGTAGAAGAATGAAACTCGACCATTCTCTTACACCATTCACAAAGATAAACTCGAAATGGATAAAAGACCTCAACGTGAGACAGGAATCTATCAGAATCCTAGAGGAGGACATAGGCAGTAACCTCTTCGATATCAGCCACAGCAACTTCTTTCAAGATATGTCTCCAAAGGCCAAGGAAACAAAAGCAAAAATGAACTTTTGGGACTTCATCAAGATCAAAAGCTTCTGCACAGCAAAGGAAACAGTCAACAAAACAAAGAGGCAACCCACGGAATGGGAGAAGATATTTGTAAATGACAGTACAGACAAAAGGTTGATATCTAGGATCTATAAAGAACTTCTCAAACTCAACACACACAAAACAGATAATCATATCAAAAAATGGGCAGAAGATATGAACAGACACTTCTCCAACCAAGACATACAAATGGCTATCAGACACATGAAAAAATGTTCATCATCACTAGCCATCAGGGAGATTCAAATTAAAACAACATTGAGATACCACCTAACACCAGTTAGAATGGCCAAAATTAGCAAGACAGGAAACAACGTGTGCTGGAGAGGATGTGGAGAAAGGGGAACCCTCTTACACTGTTGGTGGGAATGCAAGTTAGTGCAGCCACTTTGGAGAACAGTGTGGAGATTCCTGAAGAAATTAAAAATAGAGCTTCCCTATGACCCTGCAATTGCACTGCTGGGTATTTACCCCAAAGATACAGATGTAGTGAAAAGAAGGGCCATCTGTACCCCAATGTTTATTGCAGCAATGGCTACGGTCGCCAAACTGTGGAAAGAACCAAGATGCCCTTCAACGGATGAATGGATAAGGAAGATGTGGTCCATATACACAATGGAGTATTATGCCTCCATCAGAAAGGATGAATACCCAACTTTTGTAGCAACATGGACGGGACTGGAAGAGATTATGCTGAGCGAAATAAGTCAAGCAGAGAGAGTCAAGTATCATATGGTCTCACTTATTTGTGGAGCATAACAAATAACACGGAGGACATGGGGAGACGGAGAGGAGAGGGAGTTGAGGGAAACTGGAAGGGGAGATGAACCATGAGAGACTATGGACTCTGAAAAACAACCAGAGGGTTATGAAGGGGCGGCAAGAGGGGGTGGGGTGGTGTGGGAGGTTGAGGAACCAGGTGGTGGGTAATAGGGAGGGCACGTACTGCATGGAGCACTGGGTGTGATGCCAAAACAATGAACACTGTTATGCTGTAAATAAGCAAATAAAAATAAATAAATTAATTAAAAAAATAAAAAAAAATAAAAAAAATAGAAAGGAAGCAAACCATAAGGTCCTCTTATATCGAGAGGATTAACAGGCTTCCTAGAAGGGAGATGGGTGAGGGGATGGGCTAAATGGGTGATGGGCATTAAGGAGGGCACTTGGGATGAGCACTGGGTATTATATGTTAAGTGATGAATCACTAAATTCTATTCCTGTCTCCTAAGCATTAGGAGAAGGGAAAAATGAAGGGGGAAAAATCAGAGTGGGAAAGGACCATGAGAGGTTACATCAAAGAGAGACTAGTCTACTAGTATGTATACTAGTACTAGTCTACATGAGAGACTACATCAAAATTAATGATGCAGAGTGATAGGCAGACTCCAGGCTGAGGATAGAGCCCACCTTGAAGCTCGATCTCAGGATCCTGAGATCATGATGTGAGCCAAAGTCAGATGTTTAACCTACTGAGCCTCCCGGACACACCCCATTTCCATCCTTAATTCACTTTTGGGCATAAGGAACCAAAATGAAATCTATTTTTCAATTTAGTCTGGATCAAAAACATGCTCTGAGAGCTGTGGAGCAGGCTATATCCAAAACATTGTTTTAATGGTCATATGACCTAAATGACTTTTTAAGCAAATATCCCTATGTGTGCAAACTAGAATTTTTGGCGAAAGTTTTCCACTGAACCCTCAGCCTCTAGCAATGAATAATGTGATTTCGGAGTCATCAGAAAATATATTCATCGGAAACTAACAACTACAGTTATTTCAAGAGAAAATGGTTGGTCCGTTAGAGTATTTTGGGAGAGCCATCTCTCATCACTAAAGGAAACCAAATATTTTAATACCTTAAATGCCTGTCATATAATTGGCAACGTCAAAGATACATTCTAGTAAGAATGGATCAGATTGGGAAAGATCAGTCACAGGTCCTTTGGACTATCAATAGAACCTCTCAAACAACTGCCAGCACTAATTTCTAAATAGAAAGCTCTCTGTTAATGCAAAGCACGCTGCCTCAGTTACTAATGAATGTTACTAAATAAAGGAACATGATGTGATTTGGAAGCTTACAATCTTTCTCAAGAATACTTCCCTAGTTAAAAACAGAAAATCCAGAGAGTATAGACTCCAAAATACATATATGAGTTTACCACAACCTGGACATGAGAAAGGAAAATTGTAGGACAGTCTGACTCATAAACCAAACTGCCACAAATTCTTCAAATTGGCAAACTGAATCTTGCATTCTATGAAAAATATAATATGACCAAAGTGGTGTCTTCCAGGGATTTAAGGATGCTTTAGTGCTTGAAAATTGAACAGTGTAATTTGTCTCATTAGTAGATTAAAATAAAATAACATGGCAGTTTAAACAGATGAAAAAAAAAACCAGTTTGGTCAGTTTTAATCATCTTCTTTTTTTAAAAATTTATTTATTTATTTTTAATTTCTTTTCAGTGTTTCAGAATTCATTGTTTATGCACCACACCCAGTGCCCCTGCAATACATGCCCTCCATAATACCCACCACCAGGCTCACCCAACCTCCCACCACCCTTCCCTCCAAAACCCTTAATTTGTTTCTCAGAGTCCACAGTCTCTCATGGTTTCTATCCCCCTCCAATTTCCCCCAACTCACTTCTCCTCTCCATCTCCCTATGCCCTCCATGTTATTTCTTATGCTCCACAAATAAGCAAATCCAAATGACAATTGACTCTCTCTGCTTGACTTATTTCTCTCAGCAAAATGTCTTCCAGTCTCATCCATCTTGACAGAAAAGTTGGGTATTCATACTTTCTGATTGAGGCATAATAAATGTAGTCATCTTCTGTGAAAAATAAAACTTAAAAAATTTGGAATTAAAAAGATGTTCTTTCATAAAAAATTTAAGTGCCAATAACTTAAATAATTATGGCCTTAATAGTAAACAGTGTATGGTTCCTTTTGAGTTCAGGAGTGACACTAGGATGTCTCTTGTCATCACTTGTATTCAGTTTCATAATGAATGTTATAGCCACTGAAATAGGAGCAAATAAAAAAAAGAAAAAATGAATAGAAAGTAAAGAATTAAGAATGAGGAAAGAAGAATGCCATTTTTTTTTGGAGACAAGAGGTAAAGGAAGGAGGTTGGGATTGAAAAATATACACAGGAAACCTCTTATGTGAATCTAATATTCCATGTCTTGATCTTTATGATTATTTCATGGGAGTTCACAACTCAAATTTTAAAAAATCACTGAGGAAACTCAACTGTAGATTTAAACTGACAGAAGAAAGGTCTGTGAAATTGAAGTTTTATCAACAGAGTATGCAATCCAAAGGACGAAGGAAAGAAAAAATGAGGAGACATGCACATACCCTCAGAGAAATAAAGCCAGCACTAAGTGCATCATCATGTGCTTTTGGGAATACCAGGAAAACATGTTTCTGATTAAAGACTTGTATAAAAAAAAAAAAAGCAAGTCGTTTGTTGATAAACAATGAACAGAAAGTACACAAACAATCCAATAAAAATTGTGCAAAAGCTCTGAACAACCTTTTTTTAAAGATTTTATTTATCAATTTGGCAGCCAGAGATCACAAGTAGGCAGAGAGGCATGCAGAGAGAGAGAGAGAGGGGATGAAGCAGGCTCCCCGCTGAGCAAAGAGCCAGATGTGGGGCTCGATCCCAGGACCCAGGGATCATGATCTGAGCCAAAGGCAGAGGCTTTAACCCACTGAGCCACTCAGGCGCCCACTGAACAAGCATTTTATCAAAGAAGAACTATAGATGGTAAATAAGAATATGAAAATCTACTCCACATTATTTGCCGTAGAAAATTGCAAACTAAAACAATAATGGCATATGTAAAAGTTTGGCTAAAATAATAAATAAATAAATAAATAATAAATACCAGTTACTGTCAAGATAATGAATGACAGGAACACACATACATACCCTCACTCTACCAGCTGACAAATCCCAGAAGCAATGACATTGCAGGAACATTTAGCATACCTATGGCCCATTTCTGCTCTTAATATCATTTTCCAGTCAAAGGAATTAGATCTTGGAGAAATAGCCAATTCAGTGACTAGGGCAGGAAGTAAATATGCAAGATGAGCCTGGAACATCTTGGTATGCCAGAAAACACCACCAACAACTACAACAAAGCACAAAAGCTAAACAACAAACAAATGCAAACCCATTCTGTATACACAATGATGCGTATATGTCAAAGGGACAAAGGAGCCCATGGAAACAGCTCCCTGTGGCCAAAGCTCCTATGATTTGAGCAGCAAAATTAATAAGGTACTGTGTAATTTTATCAAAGTATAAAATAAATATCCATGATTCCATACTTATGTAAATAGAGATTGAATATATAAATAAGTGAGGTGACTAGATAAATCTTCCATGCAGAAGAATTCCAGTTTATATAGATACTTTGCCCCAGGGAGGTGGTGCATTTCTTTCCTCTCTGTAAGTGTGGACTGTGGATAGTTACTTCCTTACACAGAACACAGTAAGAGAGGGTGGAGACAAAGCAGCTTCACCACGGAGGAACCTAACAACACTACCTCACCCAGGTGGTCAAGATCAGCATCAAGAGTTACAAGTGATGAGGACAGTAGTTGCCACTGACAGGATGTAATGAAAATGGTGATTTACCTCTGGGGCCTTTCTCCTCAAAAACTATCCCCCCAGTCTAATCATGAGAAAAACATCAGAAGAATCCCATTTGAGAGACATTCTACAAAATGCCTGATTAGTACATCTCAAAACTTACCAAGGACTTCAAAAACAAGGAATGTAGAAAAGCTGTCACAGACACCTGATGACTAAAGGGACGTGATGACTAAATATAAAGTGATATACTGAATGGTATTCTGGATGCAAGGACACTAGATTAAACTATGGAAATCTGAATCAAGTATGAATTTCACTTCATCACAATGTATCAATATTGGCTCACTAATTATAACAAAAGTACCATGCCAATGTAGGTTATTAATGATATAGGAAGATGGGTGTGTCAGAATTGGGAATTCCCTATACTATCTTTATTATTTTCTATAAATCTATAAATGTTCAAATTAAAAAAAAATTCTCATTTCTCAGAATGCAGCCAGAGAACACTTGGGGAAAAACAATCACCAGATTTCTCTTCCAATGATAATAATTGATTCAAAAAATTATTGTCATTGGATGCTAAAACTGTTGATGAAAAATTATTAGGGAACAAGAAATTCACATGGTTTCCAGGTACCACCCTATGGATTAGATTTTCATAGGAAGGAAATAGGTTATCTTTATTGTAGAGCAGATGGTGATGGTACTACCATAATGAAGTAATCAGTAAATGGCTTCAGTTAACAAGACAAGCTAATGCCATAGGACTCACCTTAAATCAACACACTTGTGATGGCTGAATTATTTAACCTAATCTAATCATGAGGTAACATCACAAAGATAGATATGGTGGGATATTTTACATTATGTCTGACACAAAGATTTAAAAATTTTTAAATGTCATGAAAGGAGAAAAAAGCAAGGGGTTTGTTCTAGATTACAGGAGATTGAAAAATGATAATACACCAAATAGTGGCATTGAATTGAATTCTTGATGAAAAAATAAATTGTGAAGAAGGTCAATTTGGGTTAAATTTTAGTGTGAACATCATGTTAGGTGATGTTAAATTTCTTGGGGGTGGTAATGATATGATGGGATGCCTGGGTGGCTCAATCAGTTAAGTCTCTGCCTTTAGCTCCAGTCATGATCCTGGGATCCTGGGATCAAGCCACATGCACTGAGGGCTCCAGCTTCTCCCTTTCCTACTTGTGCTCCCTCTTGCTCTCTCTCTCTCAAGTAATTAAGTAAAATCATTAAAAAATGATATGATATAACCCCCTCCCCTTCTCCCAACCCCATCTCCCCCCAGCAACCCCCAGTTTGTTTATGGACATTGGGGAGTGTATGTGCTATCGTGAGTGCTGTGAAGTGTGTAAACCTGGCGATTCACAGACCTGTACCCCTGGGGATAAAAATACATTATATGTTTATAAAAAAAAATTGTAAGGGGAGGTGAAACATAAGAGACTATGGACTCTGAAAAACAACCTGAGGGTTTTTGAAGGGTCAGGGGTGGGAGGTTGGGGGAACCAGCTGGTGGGTAATAGGGAGGGCACGTATTGCATGGAGCACTGGGTGTTGTGCAAAATAATGAATACTGTTATGCTGAAAAAAAATAAATTAATTAAAAATGAAAAAAGTAAAAAAAAATAAAATAAAGCTGAGTAATAAAAAATGATATGACAGTGGAGGAAATGTCTTTGTTCTTTTGAGATATATATTGAAGAATTTTGGGTAAACTATCATCTCATATATATGTATAGTCACATATATATATCTGTATTTAATACGTATTTATACATATTTTTCAGGTGGATTGTTAGGCAAATGTGGTGAAATGTCAATAATTACTAATCATGATTTTCAAAATTCATGGGCATTTTCTCAACTTTTCTGTTGGTTTGAATTTTTTCAAAACAAATCTGGAGGAAAATGTCATTGATTCATATTTTTCTTGACTCTCTGCCCTGTTTCTCTATCCACTTAAGAGCTTAGTTTCTTGAAAGTTTTCCTCTCCTGCTACTTTCACTTCTCTATGTTGTGTATAATATGACTTACTGGTTAACAACATGGACTTTGGATTGGATCCCTCAATTTGATCCCTGAGCTCCACCTTAGTATTTCTATAGACAAATTAGGAAACCTCTTTGTTCCCCATTTTTTCAGTGGGGCTGTAGGAAATTAAAATATAGAAGTCAAAGTAAAAAATATAATAGATCTGCTGAGTAGTTAAATTGATACTGATGAAATGTTATTTACAAGCTAAAAGGTTGTCTTAGAATTAATTTAAAATAAAGCAAAAGTGAGGGGGCACCTGGGTGGGTCAGTGGGTTAAAGCCTCTGCCTTTGGCTCAGGTTATGATCCCAGGGTCCTGGGATCAAGCCCCGCATCAGGCTCCTCTGCTTCATGGTTAGCCTGCTTCCTCCTCTCTCTCTGTCTGCCTCTCTGCCTACTTGTGATGTCTCTCTCTGCCAAACAAATAAATAAAATCTTTAAAAAAAGATGAAAAAAAATAAGGCAAGGATGAGACAAGAGACATAAGTGTATCTGTTAATATTTATTCTGTTGCATTAAAAGCAATTTATTCCAAACAAGGTTAACAGGAAGGAGATCTATTGGACTTTGAAATGAGAGGGGATGGTTAATTCCAGAAACCCTGGGTCTGCTTCTCTGTAATTCCCTCAGCTATGCCCTCCTTTGTGTATTAAGTTCACCTCTAGGCTGGTGTCTCTATTGATGGCAAAATGGTTGTAGACTACACCACCTTCCATATCCACAAAACATGACATTCAGAGGAAGACTACATTTTTGTGAATCTCTTTTAAAACAAAGTAAACATATTTCCCAGAAACTTCCACAGAATTCCCTCTTTGGTCTCACTGGCCCAAATAAGTCACAGACTCTTCCCTTAGCATACCTCTAGGCTTCAGTGTTACTAAGGGTTAGCAGTGGGTGGTGCAGCAATATGTAAACAGATCTTGTGGTATCCCTGGAAAAGGGAAAGGGCTCAATGCATGTGAATCTGACAACTGAAAATATCCCCTAAAACAGAGAGTGGATATAAAGAAACATCATGCATGAAACTCGAGTATCTGGATTCATTTACACCCTTTAAAAAGTAATTAGGACCTTGTAGAGCTTTTGTCTATGGGTAATATCTAAAAGTACTTGCAATATTATAAATTAGAACCAAGAAATTAAAAATATTTATTGACTTGTTAAAAATAAAAATAACAAACCTATTACATATTAACTTAAATGATTATCTTAAAATGTATTAAAGAAATGGCTAATGAATGTCCAAATGTGTTAGGTACTTTTTTAAATATTAGTGAAGGAAATCAGTTATAACATGGCTGGTACTCTCAGGAAGAAGATAGGCCTTCATTTTATTATCCAGTAGTTATAATTCATTATTTTCCCTTTAAAGTGTTGCCTATATCTGTGCACTCCTCTTCTTTTATCCTCCAATTTCAACTCTCATCATCTAGTATAAGAATTCTTAAAGTTAATCTCATTGCTTCTAGCATCATTCTGATCACCAGATTACTTTTCTGAAAAATACAATCATATTACCTGGTTCTAGGAAGTATTTAGTGTCTGAGGTCTCCGAGATAAATTCGGATTCTTAAGGGTTTACTTTGAAGATTCTCAGTTCTGATTCCCTCCCAGCGTTAATTCCCATATTCCGCAACAGCTTTTAACAAAAGTTTTGTCAACTTTCTGACTCTATCCATGGTTCACCTCCTTCACCTCAGTTCTCAGTGTCACACTAATTTCCATAAACTTTAACTGTGGTCATCCTCATTCGTTTTCTCCTCAAAACATTATATTTTAAAATCATTTTCAAGGCACATCTAACTTCTGATGCTGCATAAGGTCTAAATAGCCCAGGGGACAAGCATCTCCATTTTCTGAACTCCCAAGCATCATTGATACAAATTCTAGCTCAATCTCAATCACCTGGCTGAACTTGAGCAAGCCACTCAATGTTTCAAAGTATGAGGATTTTACTGAGAAGATGCATGAAAAATCATTTCTAACCAATTGGTAGGTAATATACATGGAAGGTGTAGTTTTATGCCTAGGAGATAACATGTACTCAGTAACATATGGTTTTCTTTCATATTTGCATATATAAATGATCAATAAATATTTTTGTTTAGGAATTTAGAATTGTCACTATTTTGTGCCTCATTTATGCTTTATAGAAACTCCAACTTTTTGTTATTGCTGTGACTGTATCAATAATTTACACTGGAATAAGTACAGGTTGGTGGTATTCCTGGTAACAAATGAGATAAATAATATCAGAGAGAAAAACGCCTTCGTTTAATTTAGTTTATTCAGGAATACACTGAATTTCTGATGGACACCCTAATGAAATTATATGAAAACAGCCAAATCCATATATACATCCAATCCATAAATACCATTTTTGGCAACTACGGAGTGCTAAATCACCAGTATACAGATACTCTATTTCAGAGAACTTGAAAGTAAAATTGACTAACACTAAAGATGAAAATAGTCTTTTTTTAGTGTACATTTTTACTAGCATTCTTTTCTTGGTTTCAATATTTTTTTAATTGTGGTAAAATATATATAACAAAATTTCCCTTTTTAAAGGTGAACATATTCTTGATTTGAGAATATTCTGTGTGAACTAATATTCAAATATCTTCTCTTGATAAACTCAAGGAAAATTACGAATCAAATGTATAGAGTTTACTTCTGACAGTTGGTGTTGTTTAAGAAGGGATTAATTCTTGAGAGCCTGTATATATCAGAGATTGTAAGATTATGCTTTGGAATTCCAGAAATTTGTCAACAATATTATTTTTTTAAAATTTTTCAGTGTTCCAAGAGTCATTGTTTTAAATGAATTTAATAGGAGGTGATCTTTATCTAACTGACTTCTATTCATAGTATTTCGCTGTATTTGTTGAAAATTGTAATTCATTACCCATTGAAACAATTAGCTAATAGTTTAGCTAATATTTTTGTAACACAGAGTGTGACCTGAAGAAGAATTATATAGTTCAGCCTTGCTGGGAGCTAGAGCTTAGATTTTGCAATACATTGTAGCAGAATCTCTCCTTGATGAACTTATTTGACTCCTATAATATCATGTTTTAGTAAGTGAATAGTCTATGGACAAAGTGGTCCTTTTCTACTTTCTCAATATTCCATGATTTTGAAAAACACTTTTTTTCAAATTTAAATTAATTTTCCACAGAGGAAGATATTCTTTTAGAATGTTATGAAATATTCTTTATAATTTTTTTCATAGCATTTATTACTTCCTTATTTCTTAGACTATAAATAAGAGGATTCAATAAAGGGATCACTAGAGTATAAAAAACAGCACCAGGTATATCTTCATCCTCTTTTTTAACTGAATGTGATCGAATGTACACAACAAGAAGAAAACCATAGAATATGGAGACAGAGAGAAAGAGGGATGCACAAGTAGATAGGGCTTTGCTCTTCCCTCTTTGGATTTCATTTTGAAAATAGTAAAGAGAATATAGGAGTAAGATATTAAGAAACTACCAATGGTGAACACTTGAACTGAACCTGAAAAGATAAATATCATCAATTCATTGATATAAGGGTCAACACAGGAAAGTCTGTATAATGGAAAAACATCACACAAAAAAGTGATTAATTTGATTTGACCCACAGAAAGTTAATCTAAAGAGAAACCCCACATGAATTATGGAATGCAGATTTCCAGCTATTTAGGCCCCTGTGGTCATCTGAATGCAAGCTTTCTTTGACATCCTGTTGTGGTACTGCAGTGGGCTGCATATGGCCACATAGTGATCATAGGCCATTGCTGCCAGGAGAAAGCAGTCTATAGTTTCAGCAAGGCAGAGAAAATAAAATTGTGCCATGCATTCATAAAGGGAAATCATTCTGTCATTAGAAAAGAAGTTCTCTAACATTTTGGGGGTAATGGCACAGGAACAACAGGAATCCATCAAAGTCAGGTTTCACAGAAAGATGTACAATGGTGTGTGAAGTAGATGCTCCATAAAAATCAATGCCACCCAGACCAAGATGGTGGGGACCATAGTAATCACATAGATAATAAGAAACACCACAAACAGGAGGCTCCTCAACTCTGGGAAATCTGTAAATCCTATGAGGATAAATTCAGTAGTCAAGGAGTATTATCCTCAGTCATATTCACCTTCTCCGTTGAGATAGGAATTCTGGAGATGTAATACTCTAATTTAGAGTGTTTATAACTTTCCTTCCAAATTTTTCTTTTTCTAACAAAGAGATGGGCTTTTCCAAACTCTCCTCAGTATCTCTGGATTCAGGCACCCAAACTTCTAGGGAATAATCATTCCCCTCAAAATGTCAATTTTATAAGCTCAACTCTGAAAATCACTATTCCTATGAGTATTTTTGTAAGTCCACAAAAGATGCTTACACAGGGAAAGGTTTGTCTTTATGAATTCCTACAAGAATAGTGTACAAATCTAGCACTCCCATATTTGTTCAATGTTGACTAACAATATCATGTCAATTTTTGCTTAATGATCCTCTAAATAAATTTACTATCAATCTTCATGTATACACATTTTTTTTTAACTGAGCAAAAGTTTTCATATACCCTCCCAGTGGAATGAATGCTTGAAAAGAGCATACAACAGATATGTTAAATTTATATCTTAGGAATTCTATGATGATCACAAAGGATTACAATAGGACTTTCATCTTTAGAGAAAATTTCTTGGGATACCCAAGGAAATAAATATCTATGTATTTTTACCTCTCTCATCCCTGTTCCCAGTATTAGATCCATTTCCATAAAAACTGATTTTGTCCATGCCATCATTCCTGTTGATTTTTCCCCAATATCTAAACCCTTTGCATCTTTATGTAAAGCGTAGTTTACATATTATGCTCCTTATGAAAGCTTTAACTAAATGCCGCAGACCACACTGATTGTCAATTCTTGCATCCTTAAGCATATCCTATATACCCAATACAATCTAGAATTGTTTATGTATAATACACATGGCATTTAAAAAATATGCATGTACAATTTCCTTATTAGAATTGTAGACATCTGAGTTTAGCTATGACTTTTACTTCTTGTAAGAGGTATTTAATGCTATTGAGGGAAAAAAAACATGATTTATTCCAGTACTAGCTTCAAAGACCTGAGATAGGTGAACTTGTTGTCAGTAAACTATCACTGATCCTTAGTGACCTCGTTGGTCTCCACAAATTGAGACTGCTAGTTTTGAAGAGAAGGTTACAAAGGAAATTCTTGGAAATTTATCATGAAAAACCTTATGCATTATTCTCTTAGTGAAAGTGACCCAGCTACTATTTTCCTGCTTCCTAAGAAATTTATGTAAGTATATCACAGTAGTTTGAAAGCTAATAAAAATAAGGCTGCCTGAATATTTTAGTTTTATAACACTTAGAGAAAGAGAAAATCTTAAATCTTGATATGATTTTTGAGATGGGTTGCCTGGATGGCTAAGATATTTAAGCATCTTCCTTTGGTTCAGGTCATGATTCTCCAGGTCCTGGGATTGAGCCCCACGTCTGGCTCTCAGCACATGGGAATTCCTCTTTTTCCTCTCCCTCTGCTTCAGCTCTGTCTCTCTGTTTCTCTCTCTTAAATGAATAAAATTTAAAAAAAAATCTTAAAACAAATATGATTTTTGAGAACAAATTGTGTTTTACCTCAAAGGCTATCTTATATTACTACTTAGGGATCCATTAGGATATTGTGATCAATGTGTCTAATTATGTAAATTTTATGGTAAAAATGGGTTTATTTTTCCATACTCAAAACATCCACATAAAAGCACAGGCTAAATGTTTTATTTTCTTGTTTTAAATTACTAAAGATAAGCCATTTAATTATTCAGCTATGTTAGAAATAACTTTCAATGTACTTGCCTGAATTATATAACAAAATTAAGCTGTATTCTTACCAGGATGTTTTGAAGATCTACCTCATAATCAGAAGGTTGGCATGAACTGAATTTAAATCTCATGCTAATTTGCCAGAGACTTCAGCAGTGGAGAGACGTAGAAATGTGAGAAGGTACAATGTGAGAACAATTAAAAAATGCTAGCTAATCAGATAAATCAATACTTCTGGACACTAATAGTAAGGTAAATATAAATCTGAATACTTCCTTTACCTGAATGTTCTGAGAAGAGTTTTATAAGACCATATTGATTTTGTGTGTGTCTGCGTGGTGTTAACTATCATATAATTTCAGGATATATGCTTTTTCTCAGAAACCTTTGGGATTAAAGGAATGAAAATCCTGGAGACTACCAATAAATCAGTGTCAAGAATTATGTTCTGCACAATGGTCATCAGTGATATTGGTCTGAAATTCTCCTTTTTGGTAGGGCCTTTTCCTGGTTTGGGGATCAGGGTAATGCTGGCTTCATAAAAAGAGTCTGGAAGTTTTGGTTCTGCTTCAATTTTTTGAAACAGCTTCAGGAGAATTGGTGTTATTTCTTCTTTGAAAGTTTGGTAGAATTCCCCAGGGCATCCGTCAGGTCCTGGGCTCTTGTTTTTTGGGAGGTTTTTGATCACTGCTTCAAACTCGTTAACGGATATCAGTCTATTCAGGTTGTCAATTTCCTCCTGGTTCAATTTTGGGAGTTTATAGTTTTCCAGGAATGCATACATTTCATCAAGTTTGCTGAGCTTATTAGCATATAACTGTTGGTAATAATTTCTGATGATTGTTTCTATTTCCTTGGTGTTAGTTGAGTTCTCTCCCTTTTCATTCATAATTTTATTAATTTGGGCTTTCTATCTTTCTTTTGGATTAGTGTGGCCAATGGTTTATTGATCTTATTGATTCTTTCAAAAAACCAGCTTCTAGTTTCATTGATACTTTCTACTGTATCTCTGGTGTCTACCTCATTGATCTCTGCTCTAATCTTGATTATTTCCCTTCTTGCATGTGGAGTTGATTTGATTTGTTGTTGATTCTCCAGTTCTTTAAGGTGTAGAGACAGCTGGTGTATTCTGGATTTTTCAATTTTTTTGAGGGAAGCTTGGATGGCTATGTATTTCCCCCTTAGAACTGCCTTTGCTGTATCCTATAGGTTTTGGACCAAAGTGTCTTCATTTTCATTGGTTTCCATGGATTGTTGAAGTTCTCCTTTGATCTCCTTGTTGATCCAAGTATTCTTAAGCAAGGTGGTCTTTAGCTTGCAGGTGTTTGAGTTCCTTCTGAATGTTTCCTTGTGATTGAGCTCCAGTTTCAAAGCATTGTGATCTGAGAATATTCAGGGAATAATGTCAGTCTTTTGGTATCGGTTGAGTCCTGCTTTGTGACCCAGTATGTGGTCTATTCTGGAGAAGGTTCCATGTGCACTTGAGAAGAATGAGTATTCTGTTGTTTTAGCGTGGAATGTTCTGTATATGTCAATGACGTCCATCTGTTCCAATGTTTCATTCAATGCTTTTAATTCTTTATTGATTTTCTGCTTCGATGATCTGTCTATTACTGAGAGAGGTGTATTAAGATCTCCTACTATCAATATATTCATATCAATATGACTCTTTATCTTGACTAATAGTTTTCTTATGTAATTGGCTGCTCCCATATTGGGGGCATAGATATTTACAATTGTTAGATCATCTTGGTGGATAGTCCCTTTAAGAAATATGTAGTGTTCTTCTATATCTCTGACTACAGTCTTTAGTTTAAAATCTAATTTATCTGATATGAGAATCACTACCCCAGCCTTCTTTTGAGGCCCATTGGCATGAAAGATGCTTCCCCATCCCTTCACTTTCAGTCTGGGTGTATCCTTAGGTTCGAAATGGGTCTCTTGTAGAGAACATATGGATGGGTCCTGTCGTTTTATCCAATCTGAAACCCTATGTCATTTTATGGCCTCATTTAGGCCATTCACATTGAGAGTGATTATTGATAGATAGGTTTTGTTTGACATCGTGTTACCTTTGAAGTCTTCCTGTCTGGAGATTGTCTCTATATTTCTGTTCAATGATAGTCTTAGGATTTTTTCTCTTTTATAGGACCCCCCCTTAATATTTCCTGCACTGTCAGCTTGGTGGTTGCATAGTCTTTTAAGCCTTGCTGGTCTTGGAAACTCTTTATCTCTCCATCCATTTTGAATGTCAGTCTTGCTGGATAAAGTATTCTTGGCTGCATGTTCTTCTCATTTAGTACTCTGAATATATTTCGTCAGCCTCTCCTGGCTTGCCAGGTCTTTGTGGACAGGTCTGATGTTATTCTAATGGGCTTTCCTCTGTATGTAAGGAGCAACTTTGTCCTAGCTGCTTTCAGGAGGGTCTGTCTAGAATTGTAATTCTTCATTTTAACTTAAGCTGTCATGAGGACTTTCAAGAATCTAAAATCTTGGGGGTAAACCTTTCTGCCTCTAGTACATGAACATTGTTTCCATTCGTGAGATTGGGAAAATTTTCATAGACAACTTATTCCACTATATCTTCTAGACTTCTTTCTTTCTCCTCCCCTTCAGGGATTCCAATAATTCTGACGTTGGAACGTTTCATGGCATCGTTTATTTCCCTGATTCTGTTTTCGTGGCTTCTGAGCTGTTTGTTCCAGTCTTCCTCCTGATCCTTTCTCTCTGTTTGTCCTCCGGATCACTAATTCTATCTTCTGTCTCAGTTACCCTAGCTTTTAGAGAATTTAGATTAGATTGGAACTCATTGAGAGCATTTTGAATATCATCCCTGGTGGCTTTCCATTCTGCCCTATCATTGTGAACATCATCCCTGGTGGCTTTCAGTTCTGCCCTAATCAATTCCATTTGGTCATCCATGGCTTTCTCCAACCTAGCTCTTGCCTGGATAATTGTTAGCCAGAATTCCTTTTCTGACATATTGTCTATGTCAATAGCCATTAGCTGTGTTGCAGAAGGTCCATCCTGTGTATTTTTCTTCTGATGGGCATTCCTCCTCCTAGTCATTTTGGTGAGAGATGACTGAACGGCTGCAGCTGGATGTATCAACTTTTGTGCACTCAAGGTACAAAAGTTGGGTATTCATCCTTTCTGATTGTTGTGTACTATTCCTTTGTGTATATGGACTCTATTTTCTTTATCCATTGGTCTGTTGAAGGGCATCCTGACAGTTTGGTGATTTCAGCCATTCTTGCTATAACATTGGGGTACATATGGCTCTTCTTTTCACTACATCTGTATATTTGAGGTAAATACCCAGTTGCACAATTGCAGGGTCATTGGGTAGCACTATTTTTAATTTCTTAAGGAATCTCTACAGTCTTTTCCAAAGTGGCTACAACAACTTGCCTTTCCACCAAAAGTATAAGAGGGTTCCCCTTTCTCCACATTCTCTCCAACACTTGTTGTTTCTTGTCCTGTTAATTTTGGCCTTTCTAACTGTGGTAAGTGTTTCTCTATATAGTTTTATTGTGAATTTCCCTGATGGCAAATGATGATGAACATTTTTTCATGTGTCTGTTAGCCATTTGTGTGTCTTCTTTGGAGAAGTGTCTGTTCATGACTTCTGCCCATTTCTTGACATGATTATCTGTTTTATGGGTGTTGAGGTTGAGGAGTTCTTTATGGATCTTGGATAAGAGCCCTTTATCTGTGGTGTCATTTGTGAATATCTTCTGCCATTCCGTGGGCTGCCTCATTGTTTTGTTGGTTGTTCACTTTGCTGTAAAGAAGCTTTTGATCTTGATGAAGGCCCAAATTTCATTTTTGCTTTGGTTCCTTTGCCTTTGGAGACATGTCTTGAGAGAAGTTGCTATGGCCAATGTCAAAGAAGTTAGTGCCTATATTCTCCTCTAGGATTTTGATAGATTCCTGCCTCATGTTGAGGTCTTTCATCCATTTCCAGTTTACCTTTGTGTATGGTGTAAGAGAATGGTCCAGTTTCATTCTTCTATACATAGCTGTCTGATTTTCCCAGCATCATTTATTGAAGAGACTGTCCTTTTTCAACTGCATATATTTTCTTGCTTTGTTGAAGACTAGTTGACCATAGCGTAGAGGATCCAAATCTGGGCTCTCTATTCTGTTCCATTGATCTATGTGTCTGTTTTTGTGCCAGTATCATGCTGTCTTAGTGATCACAGCTTTGTAATATAGCTTGAAATCAGGAAACATGATGTCCCCAGCTTAGTTTTTTTTTTCTTTTTTTTTTTCAACATTTCCTTGGCATCTTGGGTCATTTCTGATTCCATACAGATTTTAGGGTAAATACCCAGTAGTGCAATTCTGGGTCATAGGGTAGTTCTATTTTCAACATTTTGAGGAACCTCCATGCTGTTTTCCAGAGTGGTTGCCCCAGATTTTAGAATTGTTTGTTCCAGCACTTTGAATGATGTCGGTGGAATTTTGATCCAGATGGCATTGAAAGTGTAGATTGCTCTGGGCAGAATAGACATTATAACAATGTCTATGCTTCTGATATGAGCATAGAATTCTTTTTCATCTTTTTTGGGTCTTCTTCAATTACTTTATGAGTGTTCTGTATTTCCTTGAGTACAGATCCTTTACATCTTTTGTTAGGATTATTCCAAGGTATCTTATGGTTCTTTGTGGTATAGTAAATGGACTCAATTCTATAATTTTCCTTTCTATGCTTTCATTGTTAGTGTATAAAAAAGCAACTGATTTCTTATATGTGAATGCTCCCATTCCTATTTTTAAATGCCTACTATATTCCTGGATCAGTAATGAAAGATAATCTTTTTTTAATTAAAGATTTTAGTTATTTACTTGACAGACAGGTATCACAAGCAGGCAGAGAAGCAGGCATGGGAGGGAGCAGGCTCCCTGCTGAGCAGAGAGACTGATGTGGGGCTCGATTGTAGGACCCTGAGATCATGAACTGAGCCGAAGGGAGAGGCCTAACCCACTGAGCTACCCAGGTGCCCTGAAAGATATTCTTTTTAGCAAGAGTGAGGGTGATGCCTCCTGACAGCACATGGGAGAAGAATGAGGCACAAACAAGTCACCTGCAAGAGAAAGGGAGCAGGGGCGACAGTAGAAAAGATGGTCGTCCAGAACAACTCCTCAGTCTCATATTTATTAGAAAGTCTTTAACAACCAAAGAAGATGGATTACACATTGACCATGAGTCTTGTAAATACATAAGAAGGAAGGCCAAATATGTCTGGTTAGGAAGTACATACCCTATAGTGAGCAAGCCCGAACAAAAGGATTATCTGACTAACTGCTGGCATTCTGTGGGGAGGAGGAGATAATGGGAAAATGAAGCAGTAGGCATTATGCCTTGAGTGGGCCAGGTGTTCCCAGCTGTTCAGCTTCTAGGATGTATATCGTCTTCTCCCCCAGAGGATTATTGCCAGGCCATATTTTTCTTAAGGCTATATCTAAGCATGTTTGGTTACTAGTATAATTTCTCCTAGGTTATATTTTAAGCAGTACATTGTTCTGAGAGACAGTTACATGAGGGTATACTATAGTTTAAGAAGTTGCTACTTTGGGAATTGTCTTTTCTGTTGATATAGTGATACACTTTTTCTTTAACAGATTGTTTGTCTCTGAGAGGTAGGTTTTGTTGTGTAGTCTGCTGCTGTGATTTTCTTTGGATTCTGTAAAAACTTGGTTGAGATATAGAAAAACAAAAACAAACTCTGTGATGGAGAAGTGCATGTAAGAAGTTTGGTGGAGAATGCTCTGAGTTTCACTAATTATTGATGGAATGGAAGAAGTAAGAACGAGGAGTTGACTATAGTCACAATAAAGACTTTAGCCAATCTGTTGAAGAAGTAGGGATTTGGGATTTCCCATGCCCAAGGCAGGGACCTGAAATTTATATTTTTCATGCAACAGTCATTAAATATAGGCTGCTTCCAAGGAAGGAATATGACCTTCATAAGACAATTATCTTCAGATAAGCCCATTTCCTGATAAGAGATTCAGTTGAGAACTATCAGCTATTGGCCCTCTCACTGCTGGAGATCTTGGCTCTGAACCATAGATCCATTACTAGCCACATTTTATACTGTCCATAGTTACTTATTTCTTCTAATAATTTCTAGGGATAAGCCCACCAAAATTTGAGTCTTTTTCTTGACCTGGAGAATCTTACAAAATGAAGGTTAATGGGACACCTGCAATTCCCACTGTTAAATCACGTGACTGCACTCATATCCATCTTCTCCCTCCTTTTGACTACCTACAACATTTCCTAATACCTCTCCTGGTCCAGGCATCTAAAATAGTGGGTTGCTCTGGAATGAGATAGCCAGGGAATCTGAGCCCTTCATTTCAATGACCTTTCCAGTCCCAGTGGTTGTATTTGTCTATTTACTGTTGAGCAAGAGAGTACCTACAAATGCCTATGGACCACCTCATTGCTAAACATACTTTTTCCAGCTCCCATTGCATAAGAGTTGCCCTATCTCTTCCTGATAGCAGTGAATTACCCTGTAATCCTTATGGATTCCTGTCCTTGGCTGCTGGTTTATTGGGAAAAAAATATCTCAAGTGACTGGCTGGCAGATGTATCTTTCTGAGAATGGAATTCTTGTTGCTTTCTCTGGCAAGAACATATCCCCTTTGAGTACCAGAACCTCTAACCCCATACAGCTCAGGGATGTGGGAACAAGACTGCAAATTCCCCAAGCAGATCACTTGACAAGTCCTGGATTGAGCTGTTCCAACTTCTGAAGTCTTGGCACCATATAGTGTTCACCAACTTCTGACAGAGAGTGCATATATAATTATAAATATATATATATATAGACAGATATAATTAAGATGTCAGTTATATCTGTCAAAGGCCATTTTATCAACTCATTCAGCCAGCAGCTTCCAGGAGGTGTGAAATAGAATAGAATTGTTGTGCCACTCCTGCCAAGGATGATACCTCATTTAGTGCAACCTAGATTTCCTGCTCAAGAGCAACATAATGCCCCATTCTACCAGCTTCAGAGAGTAATTCTTCATGAGCCTTGTAGATTTTAAAGATGACCCATATTTGGATTATGTTGAATCCAATGAAGATGAATTACTGCACCTTTCAGAAAGGAACAGGTTCAAAGCTGAAAAGTGGATGTTGTCTGATGGGGGACTCTGGAATGGTCTGTTTTGGCAAGTTAGAACCTGGCAGGAACAGCAGCTGGATTAGCCTTGAAAAGTTGGAGCCTTTGCTATTAGGCACATGAATGCCTCCATCTCAGCCACTATAACACTTCAGTCATGTGCCCATTAAGCCAGTACTGGGGTGGCAGATGAACAATATTAGATGGCCTCCACTGGCTGTCATTCAGTGTTCTTGTTAGTTTAGTATTTTTTTGATGATAGATGCTCTCTGGTATACCTTTACATGTAAGATAAAGAAGTCCACACTTCATATCCATTCCAGTACCTCCATCTGTATGCCCTTTACTCAGATTTTCTGGTCACTGGCCTTTTAATCTGTCAGCCTCTACGCTATTCACCAACATCCAAGCTGTTATCTCTACTATACATTTTCACCTTGGACCACTTCTTTCTGTACAATGAATATAGGTAATCAGGACACTACTTTAAGGGAAGATTTCTGCTTATTTTCAACTTTTAAAGTCATGCTGGGTGGATCTAGACTTCAGCAGGAATACATCTTGCCTTGCCTCAACATACCAAGCTGATTAATTAAGAAAAAACTCAGGCTTTTGAGGTGAGACATGTGGAAAAAAGGCAAGAGGTTCGTTCAATGGGGGAGAATTACATGGAGGTCTCAGTTACCTGCTTGTGCAGCCTATTTTGTTCTCAGACTCTCTTCATGCCAGATCCTTGGATGTACCGCTTTCATCTCCCAATGAATTACTCTGAGCCCACTCACCTTTTTAAAATTAATATATAATTTGTTATTTGTTTCAGGGGTGCGGTCTGTGATTCATCATTCTTTCAAATTGACAGCACTCACCATAGCACATACCCTCCCCAATGTCCATCACTACTCACCCCATCCCTCTTACCCCCTTATCCTCTAACAATTCTCAGTTTATTTCCTGAGATAAAGAGTCTTGTATGGTTTGTCTCCCTCTCTGGTTTCATCTTGTTTCATTTTCCCATACCTTGCCCTATGATCCTCAGTTTTGTTTCTCAAATTCCTCATGTCAGTGAGATCATATGATCATTGTCTTTCTCTGATTGACTTATTTTGCTAGCGTAATAGACTCTAGTTCCTTTCACTTCCTTGAAAATGGCAAGATTTTGTTTGTTTGTTTTGATGGCTGCACTATATTTGTTTTTTAACATCTTCTTTATCCCTTCATCGGTTGATGGACATCTAGGTTCTTTCCATCATTTGGCTATTGTGGACTTTGTTGCTATAAACATTAAGGTGCACATGCTCCTTTGGATCATTATATTTGTAACTTTGGGGTAAATACCCAGTAGTGAAGTTGCTGGGTCATAGGGTAATTCTATTTTCAACTTTCTGAGAAGCATCCATACTGTTTTCCAGAGGGGCTACACCATCTTGCATTCCCACTAACAATGTAGAAAGGTTCCCCTTTCTCAAAATCCTTGCCAACACCTGTCCTTTCCTGAGTTGCTAATTTTAGCCTTTCTGACTGGTGAGAGGTGGTATCTGAGTGCAGTTTTTTTTTTTTTTCCACTCTAGTTTTGATTTGTGTTTCCCTGACGCGGAGTGGATTTGAGCACTTTTTTCATGTGTCTTTTGGCCATTTGGTTGTCTTCTATGCAGAAATGTCTGCTCATCACCACCTTGTTCCCTCCCTACTCAATCTTATACTTACTAGTCTGACTAATTCTAGCTCATGAAATCAATTTTGGCCTTTCGCTCACATATTGTCCCAAGATTAGGAGGTTTTCCTCTTCCAGAAATCATAGCAGACCAAGAAGATTTTTTTTTTTTGAAAAGTTTATTCTACGTAGAAAACAAATTCTTGTTCTAAAACCAGAAGGGTATGTATTATGTTTTTCCTCTTAGAGTTTTTCATAAATTCTAATCCTGGATATTCTATATCTAATTTATTTCCATAAATTCAAACTCAAATATTTCTTATATTATGGGCGTTCTCAGTCAGTGTGAACTGGCTGAAGAGGACGTTCTTGTTGTGAGACCCACTCAAAACTTGCATTCTTCTCCCACTGGAGAATCTATCTCTGTACAGTATTTTTCAACTTTGTAGAACATTGAGAGATGTTTGGAAAGAGATTTAATCAAGTTCTTGAATTGCAATATTACAGTGCTAAGCTTGAATTTAAATAATAAGCCACATATCACATTTTTTTTTAAATGAATTATTATTTAATTATATAATAGTGTTAGTGGGAAGAAAACAGTGTTTTAATATTATTAATAAATAAAATTAAAAATTTTCATACCATTTCTTTAGTCTAATTCTTTTTAAATTTCTCTTTTCATATTTTATAATACATAATAGTTTAGTATAGTGGTACACCTACCTAATTTATAGGTAAGAAAAAAATATATATGTTTTTAGAACATACTGCAAATGATCTTATTAATATGAATGTATACGAGAATCAAAACCATAGTGATACCACCTCACACCAGTCAGAATGGCTCAAATTAACAAGTCAGGAAATGACAGATGTTGTTTAGGATGTGGAGAAAGGGAAACCCTCCTACACTGTTGGTGGGAATGTAAGCTGATGCAGTCACTCTGGAAAAGAGTATGGAGGTTTCTAAAAAGTTTGAAATAGAGCTATGCTACAATCCAGCAATTGCAGTACTGGGTATTTAACCTAAAGGTACAAATGCAGGGATCTGAAGGGGCACATGCACCCAAATGTTTATACCACTATGTCCACAATAGCCAAACTATGGAAAGAACCTAAAAGTCCATGAACACATGAATGGATAAAGATCATACTATGCAGCATCAAAAAATGAAATCTTGCCATTTACAATGACCTGGATGGACCTAGAGGATATTACGCTAAGTGAAACAAGTTCATTTTCTCCCCTTTAATTTAAAATGTAAATTATTCAGCTGAAATAAAAATCAATTTTATTCTATCTCTCAGGATTATATTACAAAATCATTTATACCCTTACTTGTATATTTATTGATAACACAATAATACATTTGAACTCAGAATAGGTCAGAATGATCCACTGTACTGTGTCTTATTATGGCTTTCCAAAGTATCTTCAGTTTAGAGACAAACCAAAAATTTAGTTATTAAATTGATAAAATGTATTACCAATTAAAATGCTGATTTTTTAGTGAAATGTGTATTTCTGTATTTTAATATTCTAAATAATTTGGAAATCAATTCTCATATTTTTGAGTTCACTGACAAACATTTTATAATAGCTGACTGGCCATGTGATACTTGTTATTAGAGAAATTAAGAATAAATATCTTGGTCTTTAAAACATTTGGGAATAAAGTATGATATAGCACACTTTACCAATAGGTCAGTGACATTAATTATGTTAGCCTTAGGGTAAAGTTAAAGTTTTCCATTGATTCTAGAGGGATTCCTTGGCACTAGCATCTGGGTATTTCTGTAAAGACTCTTAGCATGAGAGATACGGTTCCCAAAACAGAAGTAAACCAAAAGGTGTCAATTAAAGATGGATATCCTTTGGCATTCTGACGTTAGATCAAATGGCTTTTACTAAAGTCAGCCCAAGTATATTTTAGATTTTTTTGCACAATCTCTTCCTCTGTCTCTCTCTCAAGTGTTCTTTATTTGAAAACGATAGTGAAGAGAAAAAAAATCATGTTGATTAATAATGGAAGAAGTTGGAGTTAAACCAAGGTTAGGAGAGAGATTAGGATTTATGGTAAAGAGGCAAAAATGTGAAATCTACCAGAGTTGCAGTCTTCTTCATTCCCTTTGATTAATATGACCAAATCCTATAGATTCATCCTCTGAAACAACTCTGATATTTTATTGTTTCATTTCCCTCTTACAGCATAAGAGAACTTTTTAATTTGTTTTCTATAAACATATTTTTCTATTGTACATATGCTCTTATGGATTGGAAATATTTTTAGCTCTTCATTACTCTCAAACCAAATTTTTGTCCCTTATCTCAGTACTTCAAGGACTTCATACACTGGGTTTATAATAACCATGACTTTATTTTTTACCATCCACCTTTAAGAACATACCAATCACTTCTCAATTCATTGATACACTAGAGCTACATCCTAAATTAGAATATTTACTCAGAATCTACTTCTTATCTAAAATGCCCTCTTTGACTTATTCCTCTACCCAAGTCTTATTTTGTCTTTATAAGAGGTCTGATTCCCTCCATGAAGACATTCTCAACTTCTTGATATGCAAATTGCTGACTGTCTTTGTAACACAAAGAGTTCTTACCTGTGCTTCCCTTGTAGGTTTGGCCAGCTCTTCTCCATATGGAAATCTTGTTTATTCTTAGGTGGATTAATTTTCTTTCTGACTTTTCACACTACACATATCTTAGTATGTATAACAGATAATAGCAGCCTTCAAAGAGTGTTTATTAAAATGTTTACAGAATTTCAATTAAATTCAACACTTATCGGGTGATAATTACAATAAACAAGTCACTGAGTCAGCATTGATTAGAGAGAAACACACAGTAGGGGTAGAATTGGGAAGAAACCATCATAGATAAGTAAGAAATAATCCTGCCATCATGGAGCTGCTAATTCAGAGAGTAAAATCACTTCCACAAATGTATATAGAGCAGCTGAGTCTGAGTTAAATATTATAAAAATGCAAAGAACTATAAGCAAGCTATATGGGAGTAAAAAAGAGGAAGTAACTTAGAGAACTAAGAGAAAACATTACAAAGAGATGACATTTCCTATGTTTCTTTAGAGATAAATTAGATTTCAATAAGCAGAAAATGTGCGTTAAGGATTTATAGGCTGAAAGGAGAGCATAATTAAAGGTAAAATCATGGGAGTTTCAATGTATAGGCATATTTAAGGAATGAAGAATGAGACAGGGCAAGTAACCAGAGTCTAGGTGCATGCTAGGATGAGAAGAGGAGTTAGGAGGTTCAGGTGGTAACTGGTTCTACATCTTCCCCCTCTATTTTGATGACACTGATCTCTCATCAAGATCAAACTCATTTCCTAGTCACTCAATCCAAAGCACATTTGTCAATTACTATTATCTTAATTAACTAACTATATTATATGGAACTGCTGACCACACTCAAACTCCCTCATCAGGCTTCTGTGATAACATTTTCTATTTCTACATTACTATCTCTCCTGCCCCCCCATGTTTTGTATTAGATCCTCATTTCCTCACAAATACACATTTGCTGTAAAGAGTGCATCCTTGAATACATTTACAAAATGATGGATTTCTGTTTTGAAAACTAACTGCTAATTTTTAAAAGGATTTTCCCAATATTTACCTAGTAAGTTACCATATTCCCTTGTAATCATCTGTGTTTGCAAACTAATGAGTATGTGCTCAATTTTTCTTTGTGTTTAAGATAAATCAAACCTCACTGAGCTTCTTTGGAATATTTTCATGTAGGTGATAAAATTCTGTTTCCAAGATTTTAAAATAATATATGCAGACATGAAAAAATTAACATGCTTCTCATATAATTTTTACCTAGAAAATCATATCAAGATATGTGGACACATCCCAAATATGTCTTCAAAATTCTATCTTTAGTGTTCAATTTCCTTTTGAAAACAATTGCTTTCTACTTAAATATCACATTTATATCAAAGGACAAAATAAAGATGTTAATGACTTCTAAAATATTTTTCGAATAGGGTCTTATCATTTATCATCAGAGAATGGAGCAGTAAATTTAGAACACTTGTCTTTTATTAGCAGAAAAATATATGACTCCTAAAATAAGCAACTTTTTAAAGTATTAACATGATGCTCATTGAACATCTGTACTGTATGCGTTCACTCTTCATTTCATTCTTAAGAGTTCATAAAGATCAAAAAGACAAGATATAAAAGTGTGAAGATGTAGAGAAGAAAGGACCATTGTGAACTTTTTTAAAGATTCTGCATATTAGTGAGATCATACAGGGTCTGTCTCTCTCTCTCTGACCTATTTCACTTGGCATAATGTCCTCAAGGTCTATCTATGTTGTCAAAAATAGCAGGAGCCTCATCTTTTTCATGGCTGAGTAATATTCCATCATATGTATGTATGTATGTGTCTGTACATGTATACATGTGTATGTGTACATATACATACCCACAAACACCACATTTTCTTCATCTGTTGATGAACACTTAGGTTGTTTTCATATCTTGGCTATTGTGAGTAATGTTGCAATAAACATGGGGATTAAGCTATACTATATTTTCAGGATAGTCAGTTCATTTTCTTTGGATATATACCCAGATATGGGACTGCTGGATCAGATAGTAGTTCTACTTTTAATTTTTGAGAAATTTTTATACTGTTTTCCATAGTGGCTGTACCAGTTTACATTCTTACAAATAGTGCACTAAATTTCCTTTTCTCCATATCCTCACCAAAACTTCTTTCTTGTCCCCAGAAAATAATCATTCTGATAGTTGTGAGGTGATATCTAATTGTGTTTTTTTTTAAGATTAATGCATAGTTTATTTCTTATTTTTTTAATAAACATATAATGTATTTTTATCCCCAGGGGTACAGGTCTGTGAATCGCCAGGTTTACACACTTCACAGCACTCACCATAGCACATACCCTCCCCAATGTCCATAACCCCCCTCCCCCTCTCCCAACTCCACCTCCCCCCAGCAATGCCCAGTTTGTTTTGTGAGATTAAGAGTCACTTATGGTTTGTCTCCCTCCCAATCCCATCTTCTTTCATTTATTCTTCTCCTATTCCCCTAACCCCCCATGTTGTGGTTTTGATTTGCTTTTTCCTGATGATGAGCATGCTTTTCTTTTTTTAAAAAAATTTTTATTTACTTATTTAACTGAGAGAGAGAGATCACAAGTAGACAGAGAGACAGCCAGAGAGAGAGGGAGAAGCATGCTCCCTGCTGAGCAGAGAGCCCAATTAGGGCTCAATCCCAGGACCCCAAGATCATGACCTGAGCTGAAGGCAGAGGCTTAACCGACTGAACTACCCAGACAACCATGAGCATCTATTTCATTGACTTGTTGGCCATCTGTATATTTTCTTTGGAGAAAGTCTATTCAGGACCTCTGTCCATTTTCAATCAGATTATTATTACTAGCTTCTTTTCCATAATTTCCCCTTTCATTTTGCTGATCATTTCTTTTGCTATGCAGAAGCTGTTTAGTTAGAAGTAATGTTTATTTCTGCTTTTGTTGCTTGTGCTTTTTGGCATTACGTTCAAAATAGCATTGGCCAAGACCACCATGAAGAATCTTTTTCTTTTTTTTTTTTTTTTGTAGGAGCTTCATGGTTTAGGGTCTTACATTTATGTCTTTAATTCATTTGGACTCAATTTTTGTCAGTTGTGTAAGGTAATGGTTAAAGTTTACTCTTTTGATGGGAATATCCAATTTTCCTAGCATTGTTTACTGAAAAGATCTTGGCTCCTTTTTCAAATATTAATTGACTGCTTATGTGTGATTTTATATCTGGGCTTTCAATTCTGTTTCATTGATTTATGTAACTATTTTTATGCCAGTTCCATACTGTTTAGATTATTATAGATTTTTAGCTTGAAATCAGAAAGCCTGATCCTTCCAATTTTATTCTTCTTTCACAAGATTACTTTAACTTTTGGATTCTTTTGTGGTTGCATACAAGTTTTAGGGTTCCTTTTTCTTTTTTGAAAAATGCCAGTGAAATTTTTATAAGCATTGCATCTATAGATGACTCTTGGTAGCATGGACATATTAACAATATTAATTCTTCCAATCCATGAGCATGAGCTATTATTCCATCTATCTGCATATTTTCCAGTTTCTCTCATCAATGTCTTACAGTTTTCAGGGTACAGATTTTTTACCTCCTTGGTTCAATTTATTCCTAAGTATCTTATTAGTTTTCAATGATATTGTAAATAGTATTATTTTCTTTCTCTATCAGCTATTTTGTTGTTGGTGAATAGAAACACAACTGATATTTGTATGTTGATTTTTGTTAAAATGCAACTTTCATTTGTGGGTTACTTGTAATTGTTTTGGTGGCGTTCTTAAGAGTTTTCTACATTTAAGATTATACTATCTGCAAACAAGGACAAATTTACTTCCTCCTTTCCTATTTATTCATTTTTTCCTTTTAATCTAATTACTGTGCATGGATTTCTAATTTCTAGTACTATGTTGAATAGAAGTGGTTGGAATGGCAACTTTGTGTTTTCCCGATTTTTGAAGGTAAATTTCAGCTCTTCACTGTTGCATAGAATGTTAGCTGTGAGATTGTCATATATGGCTTTTATTACGTTGAGATATGCTACTTCTATATTCAAAGTGTTGAGAGCTGTTATCATGAAAGGATGTTGAATTTTGTCAAATGCTTTTTCTGCATCTATTGAATAATCATATGATCTTTATCTTTCATTCTTTTGATGTGATATATCACATTTATTGATTTATGTATGTTGAACCATCCTTGTATACAAGGGATAAATCCTACTTGATCATGATATATTATCCTTTTAATGGATCCTGTTAAATTGTAAGAATTTTGTTGTATATTTTTACATATACATTCATTAGGGATATTATCTTGTAGTTTTCTTTTCTTCTAGTATTATTATCTGATTTTGATATCAAGATAATTCTTTAAAATACGAATTTGAACACATTCTTTTCCTTTTTGGAAGTGTTTGAGGACTGACATTAATTCATTAAATGTTTGGTAGACTTCCCCAGTGAAACCACCTATTCTTGAGCTTTTCTTTGTTGGGAGATTTTTGATTACTGATTCAATCTTCCTACTTGTTATTGGTTTGTCTACATTTTCTGTTTCTTAATGGTTCAGGCTTGGTAGATTGTATGTTTCTAGAAATTTATCCATCAGTTTATGCTATTCAATTTGTTTCCTTATAATTGTTCCTCATAGCTTCTTTTTTTTTTTTAATATACTAATAATATTTATTTATTTTTTTTTCAGCATAACAGTATTCATTCTTTTTGCACAACACCCAGTGCTCCATGCAACACGTGCCCTCCCCATCACCCACCACCTGTTCCCCCAACCTCCCACCCCTGACCCTTCAAAACCCTCAGGTTGTTTTTCAGAGTCCATAGTCTCTTATGGTTCGCCTCCCCTCCCCAATGTCCATAGCCCGCTCCCCCTCTCCCAATCCCACCTCCCCCCAGCAACCCCCAGTTTGTTTTGTGAGATTAAGAGTCATTTATGGTTTGTCTCCCTCCCAATCCCATCTTGTTTCATTTATTCTTCTCCTATCCCCCTACCCCCCCATGTTGCTTCTCCATGTCCTCATATCAGGGAGATCATATGATAGATACAAACATAGTGATCCGAAGGGGCACGTGTACCCGAATGTTTATAGCAGCAATGTCTACAATAGCCAGACTATGGAAAGAACCTAGATGTCCATCAACAGATGAATGGATCAAGAAGATGTGGTATATATACACAATGGAATACTATGCAGCCATCAAAAGAAATGAAATCTTGCCATTTGCGACGACGTGGATGGAACTAGAGTGTATCATGCTTAGTGAAATAAGTCAATCCTCATAGCTTCTTATGATTCTTTGTATATTTGTAGTGTCAGCCATAATGTCTCCTCTTTCATTTACAACTGTATTTAATCATTTCTCTTTTTCTTAATAGAGCTAAAGGTTTTTTGATGTCATTCATCTTTCAGAAAACAAACTCAGTCTTATTGACCTTTTCCATTGCCATTTAGGTCCTTTATAAATTTCTGCTCTAATCTTTACTATTTCCTTCCTTTTCCTAACTTTGGGGTTAATTTTTTTCTTTTCCTATTTAATGTTGGGTAGAGTATTTTTTTTAATGTATACTTTTATTACTATAAACTTCCCTCTTAGAATTATTTTTGCATTATCCTGTAATTTTTGGCATGTTGTAGTTTTGTTATTTAAAGATGCTTTTGATTTTTTATTTTGATTTCTTTTTGATCCATTGATTGTTCAATAGTGTGTTTTTGGTTTCCACATATTTTTGAATTTTTTAGTTTTATTAATATTACTAATTCTTGTTTCTTACCATTGTGGTTGGAAACAATATGCATATGATTCTATATTCTTTTTAAAATGATTCCAATATCCTTAAACTTGCCAGGGATTCTTTGTGGCCCAGCCTAGGATCTATCCTGCAGAATGTTCCATATGCACTTGAGAAGCAGATATATTCTGGTGCTACTAAATGGAATGTCCTGTATATAACTCTTACATTCATTTTGTCTGTTGTGTTATTCAGGTATGCTGTTTACTTGTTGATTATTGGTCTGGATGATCTATCCAATGTGAGGTATTGAAGTTCTCTTCTATTTCATAAGGGCTATTTCTCCCTTCATTTCTGTTAATATTTGTTTTACATATTCATGTGCTCCAATGATAGGTGCATATATATTTACAATTATATCCTCCTGATTAATTGAACGCTTTATCACTATATAGTGACTTTATGTTGTGACTGATTTTATATATTTATTTTTATTTTTAAATTTAATTTAATTATTTCAGTGTTCCAAAATTCATTGTTTATGCACCACACCCAGTGCTCCATGCAATACATGCCCTCCTTAATACCCACCAACAGGCTCACCTATCCCCTCACTCCTCTCCCTCTCCTTCTATGACTGATTTTAAGTGAAATTCTATCTTATTCTGAAATCCTATCCTATCTGTTATCACAGTAGACCTTTTGGTTATTATTTGCATGATTCTGTGTGTGTTTTTAAAGCTAAAGTGAATTTCTTTTTTTTTTCCCATTTTATTTATTTTTTCAGCGTAACAGTATTCATTCTTTTTGCACAACACCCGTGAATTTCTTATAGGTAGCATATTGTTGGATCTTATTTTTTGTTTAGTTTTTATTAACTCAGTCACTCTGTTTTTAGATTATAGAATTTAGTCCATTTACATTTAAAATAATTATTGATAACTAAGGGCTTACTATTGCCATTTTGTAAATTGCTTTCTGATTTATTTTTCTTTAATTAATTAATTTATTTATTTTCAGCGTAACAGTACTCATTGTTTTTGCACCACATCCAGTGCTCCATGCAATACGTGCCCTCTCTATTACCATCCACCTGGTTCCCCACACGCCAACCACCACCCCTTCAAAACCCTCAGGTTGTTTTTCAGAGTCCACAGTCTCTCATGGTTCATCTCCCCCTCCAATTTCCCACAACTCCCTTCTCCTCTCCATCACCCCATGTCCTCCATGTTCTTTGTTATGCTCCACAAATAAGTGAAACCATATGATACTTGACTCTCTCTGCTTGACTAATTTCGCTCAGCATAATATCTTCCAGTCCCATCCATGTTGCTACAAAAGTTGGGTATTCATCCTTTTTGATGGAGGCATAATACTCCATCGTGTATATGGACCACAACTTCCTTATCCATTCATCCGTTGAAGAGCATCTTGGTTCTTTCTACAGTTTGGTGACCGTGGCCATTGCTGCTAAAAACATTGGGGTACAGATGGCTCTTCTTCTCACTACATCTGTATCTTTGTGGTAAATACCCAGAAGTGCAATTGCAGGGTCATAGGGAAGCTGTATTTTTAATTTCTTGAGGAATCTCCACACTGTTCTCCAGAGTGGCTGCACCAACTTACATTCCCACCAACAGTGTAAGAGTGTTCCCCTTTCTCCACAACCTCTCCAACACACGTTGTTTCCCACACTAAGAATTTATAACCACTCTCCCATCTTTTCTTTCCACCAATGTTTCTGTGTATTTGTCTTTGTCCTGATAGTATATAAATATTATACTTGGGGTTCTTTCTGATGAGGTTCTTCCTTTTTTTTTTTCCTTTTATATATATATATTTTTTTTTTCTCTTGTCATATACTTCTATCAGTCTTTCTGTTGGTCTGTTTTTGTTTGTATTCTTCATAAATCTTACCTTGGGGCACATTTGGGCTGAGCCTTCTCTTTTATCTTCCCTTTATTTCCTGTCTCTCTCTCTCTTTTTTTCTTTTTTCTTTTCTTTTCTTTTTTTGTCTCTTTCTTCTCTATTTGTTTTTCTTTTCTTTTTTTCTCTCATTTGGGTGGGGAATCCTGGTTGCACAGAAGTGTTCCAGGGTGCACAATGATTGCACCACAATTGATACATCCAGCTGCATCTGTTCAGTCATCTCTTACCAATATGACTAGGAGGAGGAATGCCCAACAGAAGAAAAATACACAGGATGGACCTTCTACAACACAGCTAATGGCTATTGATATAGACAATATGTCAGAAAAGAAATTCAGGCTAACAATTATCCTGGCAATAGCTAGGTTGGAGAAAGCCATGGATGACCAAGAGGAATTGATTAGGGCAGAAGTGAAAGCCACCAGGGATGATGTTCACAATGTTAGGGCAGAACTGAAAGCCACCAGGGGTGATGTTCAAAATGCTCTCAATGAATTCCAATCTAATCTAAATTATCTAAAAGCTAGTGTAACTGAGACAGAAGATAGAATTAGTGATCTGGAGGACAAACAGGTAGAGAGAAAGGATCAGGAGGAAGCCTGGAACAAACAGCTCAGAAGCCACAAAAACAGAATCAGGGAAATAAATGATGCCATGAAATGTTCCAATGTCAGAATTATTGGAATCCCTGAAGGGGAGGAGAAAGAAAGAAGTCTAGAAGATATAGTGGAACAAGTTGTCCATGAAAATTTTCCCAATCTCACGAATGGAACCAGTATTCATGTACTAGAGGCAGAGCGGTTCCCCCCCCAAGATATTAGATTCTCGAAAGTCCTCACGACACCTAATCGTTAGAATGAAGAATTATGCTTCTAGACAGACTTTCTTAAAAGCAGCTAGGACAAAGAAGCTCCTTACATACAGAGGAAAGCCCATTAGAATAACGTCAGATCTGTCCACAGATACCTGGCAAGCCTGGAAGGGCTGGCAAAATATATTCAGAGTACTAAAAGAGAAGAAAATGCCGCCAAGAATACTCTATCCAGCAAGACTGACATTCAAAATGGATGGAGAGGTTTTTATTTTATTTTATTTTATTTTTTTTGTGTGTGTCTTTATTCTTTTCTTCCTCTCTTGTTGTCTTCCTATGAGATTTATTTTTTGTAGGGGTATGCTTTGATCCTTTTTTATCTTCTACGTACCTATTATAGGTTTTTTGTTGTTGTTGTTACCATGAGGATTAAGTCAAACATGTTATAGATCTAACAGTCTATTTTAAATGATAAAACTTAACTTCAAATGCATATGAGAGTGCACTTTTGTTTCTTTTGTTCCCACACTTTTATGCTGTTGCAATGTTAACACTTTCCATCTTTTTCTGTGTATCCATTAAGAAATTATTGTGACTATAGATATTTTTAATATTATTATATTATGACTTTTATACTTGAAATAAAAAAATGATTTATGTATCATCATTACAGCATTGGAGTATTCAAAATTTGGCTACACATTTCCCTTAAAGATGAGTTTATACTTCTATATGTTTTCATGTTGTTTCTTGGTGTCCTTTCATTTCCTCCTGAACAACTCCCTTTAACATTTCTTGTAAGGCAAGTTGAGTGGTGATGAAATCCCTTAGATTTTGTTTGTTTGAGAATGTCTTTATTTCTCCTTCAGTTCTGAAGGGTAATTTTACCAGTTATGGTGTTCTTAGTTGGTAGAGTTTTTTTGTTTTTTTTTTTTTTTCCTTTCAGTGTTTTGACTATATCATTATACCTCCTCCTGGTGTACTCGGTTTCTGCAGAGAAATTTGCTTATAAGCTTATGGGGGTTTCTTTGTAGGTCACAAGTCATTTTACTCTTCTACAATTTCCAAATCACACCAATCCTATAAATTTAGGACTTACTACAATATCTTCCATTTTTCTAATTTTTCATAGCTGCACATTTAAAAAATGGAAATAATTGCAGTATTTTGAAGCCCTCAAGATGGAGTCCAATCTACAGAGAGGCAATACACAAAATTGAGATGGTATTCTGATGTGAATAATCTATTTCACATCTCCTTTCCATATTTTCATGTTAGAAATTGAGTGACATTTTCCCATTTACTAAATTTCATTTCAGCAACACTCAGTGAGGATTTGGAAAAGGAACGTGGAAAAAGACTTGGAACTACAACATTGCTGACAGATTTGATTCTCACAGGACTCACATATGAACCATAGTGGCAAATCTCCCTGTTCCTGGTGTTCTTGGTTATCTATTTTCTCACCATGGTGAGGATCCTTGGTCTAATTGCTCTCAGATGGGATGACCCTCAGCTTCACATCCCCATGTACTTATTCCTTGGGAGTTTGGCACTTGTGGATGCTTGGATATCATCCACAGTATCCCCCAAGACGCTGGTCAACATTTTTGCCAAGACCAAAATGATATCTCTTTCAGAATGCATGATACAATTTTTTTCCTTTGCAGTAAGTGTAAAAGTGGAATGCTTTCTGTTGGTAACAATGGAATATGATCTCTCTGTGGCCATATACAAACCATTACATTATCTAGTGTTTATGTCCAATGCACTGTGCATCCACTTATTAGTGTTGTCACTTTTAGGTACCCTTTTTCATGCCATAATTCATAGTTCTTTCTTATTCAGATTAGCCTTAGGCAATTCCCATAGTAAATCACTTTTACTGTGACATTATACCATAACTTAAGATTTCTTGCACCGACCTTTCTATCAATTATCTGATAGTATTTGTTTTTGCTGGGTCAATACAGATGTTCACCACTCTGATAGTTCTTGTCTCCTACACAATAGTTCTCTTTATAATCTTAAAAAAGAAGTCTCTACAAGGCATAAAGAAAGCCTTCTCTACCTGTGGAGCCCATCTCTTACCTGTCTCCTTATACTATGGTGCTCTTATTTTCATGAATGTGTGCCCCATATCTACACAATCAGAAGACAAAGATGTGAAGGAATCTCTATTTTACACTATCATAATTCCTTTTTTAAACCCAATTATCTACCATTTGAGAAATAAGAAAGTCATAGATTCATTGAGGAAAATATTGAAGAGAAATTCTTAGAATTCACATTAATATCTGTTCTCTTTTCACTAAAATGACAAACTGTACAGATTACATACTTGCTCTGTGTTGGTTAGGGTTCAGTTTTTGCAGTTATAGTTGTGCTAATGTTTAAATGACTTAAAGTGAGATTACAAAACAAATATATGTATATGTAGTCAAAACAGAGGGAATTTTAATCAAGTGTTCATGACATAAAAATAATTTAAAAGGAAACAAAACATTTTACATGTTTGCATGTTTGAATGTGGCTTCATAAATGCATTAAGCATTGAAATAGGGTAATTTCTCTAAATAGACTTTGAATATGGTATATTTGACTTCCATACAACTATGTGCCCCAAAGACTCACATTACATTTATCCCACATTGGAGTCAGGGTTGTATTTGAGTGAACAGAGACCAAAAAATTTAATGAGTGATCAGATTTCAGGTTCACCTCAGCCCTTCCTCTCTCACCACTGATTACCTACAGCATTCTACTGTTATATCTTAGGTCCTCACACTAAGACTCCTCACTTCTGTCATTTGTTATAATCTTGTTACTTTTTCTACATCCTGTTAATATTCTCTTACTTCCAAAACATTGACTAAATAATATCTCACTTCAGCATCTTTTTATGAATTGTCATAGCGACCAGATTACCAATGGTATACATATCTAGAACTCTATATATCCATATATTTATTCATATAGAATATGTACAAAATGAATGATATGAGTAGATATCTCCAAAAATATTATATAGATTGTATATATCCCTGGAAGATTATATATTTGCTATGTGTTGATTAGTTTGTTGTTGTTATAAATTGTAAAGATTTTATTTATTTATTTGAGAGAGAGAGAGAGCTAGAGAGCACACAGATGTAGAGAAGATGGGCAGAGGGAGAAGCAGACTCCCAAAACAGCTGGGAGCCCAATGTGGAGCTACATTCCAGGACCCTGGGATAATGACCTGAGCCAATGGCAGAACCAACTTAGCTTAACCAACTGAGCCACCAAGCTTCCTCTGTTGTTGTTGCTGTCTTAAAGTAGGCTCCATGCCTAGTGTGGGGCCCAACACAGGGCCTGATCTAATGACCCTGAGATAAAGACCCCAGCTGGGAGCAAGAGTCAGACAACTAACTGACTGAGTCACTCTGGCACCCCTGTGTTGACTGATTTTAAATAATTTTTGCAGTTATATTTGCCCCAGAGTTAATGACTTCAGTCCCAAAGTTATTTTATGCACATCTTTAATATTTGGTATATGTGTTCACATATATACTTGTTCTCCCTTGCATTACTGGAAATTCATCCCCCCCAAACCTTGATTTAACTCTGAAGTCTCCTAAAACACTCCTAATGGATTCTGTGTTATGCTGAAATGAGTTACTGAAATTCTTCTGGACTCTTTTTTCTTAGGTACATACTACAGTCTACAGTAATTGTTACTTCTTGCTCATTAGGTGAAATCAGAATAAGACACTGGTCTTATGGGAGGAAAGAAGATCAAGATCCTTAACATATTTTCAAATCATAAACCTGATGAGAGCTTTGCACCAAGAGTATCTAAAGAATTCTCAAAAGTGAATAATAAATATGTAACTGAATTTTAAAAAGGAAAATACTTGAACAGGTACTTCAGGAAACCATATATATAGATGTCAAGTAGGGCACACAAATATTTTCAATATAATTGATCAGTGGGGAAATGCAATGAAGACAAGAGTGAGATACCACCCCCACCTTTGGCATCCCCACCAGACCACAAGCCTGGAGACTGAAGACTAGTTCAGCCCTTCCCTCAATTCTGCCCCTGGAAATCTTGCCTCAGAGTGGGACCTCAGTGAAGCCAAGTGGGCCCGGCTTGTGGTTGCAGATGATCACAACACGCACCTAGATAGAAAGAGCTCTAAGCACCAGGCCTGCTTGCAGCCCCAATCACCGCACAACACTGGGTCAATTCTCAACACTGGGCCAATTCTGCCCAAATCAATATAGATTTGGGCATAAAACTCATGATCATTGGCCAAAAAACCTGGCATTCTTGCTTCAGGTAGCACGGGCCTTCAGGGGAGCCGCTTAGGCCTGGTCCATGGTCCTGAGTGGTTGTGGCTGGAACTTTGCAAGAAAGCACACTAAGAACCAGGTGCAAGGGTGGCCCACCCCTCCCTCTACTCAGTCCCCTTGGGAGCCCATTTCAGTGCTGGGAGATAAAGCCTGACCTGCACCTAGGCCCTAATCCTAACCCTTGGTTGGAGTTTCAGGCTTCTGTCCACAGAGGCCTGGCACTCAAGCCCTCCAGATTGGGGACCCCTAAGCCAAACCCTAGGATTCTGCCAGCTACCAGGAGGAAACTGTGCCATTTGGAGCTGCGCAAAACCCTCAGAGTTGGAGAATGCTTCTGGAGGCCACCCCATATTTGGCTGCCCCCAGGGCAGAAACCCAGAGTTTGAAGCCCTGTCTGCCCCTGTCCTCCACTTTGCTCCCGGGAATCACCTCAGCATTGTCAGATTGGTCCTGCTATGTCCCTAGTTCCTAACACGAAGTTAGTTTTTTTAGGTTTCTGTCCCCAGAGCCCTGGCCCCCAAACCCTCCAGAATGGGGACCCCTGAGCCATACCCCAGGACTCCACCTGCCACCCAGTAGGAATCCATGCCATTTGGAGCTATGCAGAACCTTCAGAGTGGTAGAAACCTGCATACTCACTGAGGACACGCCCACCTTAGGGTGCCAAAAGGCCACAAAACTGAAGCCTGCTTCTCAGTCTGATCCCCTTGATCAACTCTTTCCCCAGGGAGCTTGACTCAGGGAAGCCACGTGGGCCCATCCCATGGTCCCCGAGGGTCACAACAAGCACCTAGGCAGAACATGCTCCAAACACTGTGCAAGCCTGCCTGAATTGCTGCACAATGCTGGCCAATTCTCATGAGCTTTCTGCCCAAATCAATATGCTGGTCAACTTCTTAGCCAAGAGATGATCTCTCTCTCTGAGTGCATGTAACCATATGCAAACCATTACTTTATCCAGTGATTAAGATGTATAGACTTTGCACCTGGCTGTTGGTCTCTTCATTTGTAGGTGGCTTTATTTATTTTTTTTAATGATTTTATTTATTTATTTGACAGACAGAGCTCACAAGTAAGCAGAGAGGCAGGCAGAGAAAGAGAGGGGGAAGAAGTCTCCCTGCTGAGCAGAGAGCCTGATGGGGGCCTCCATCCCAGGACCCTGAGATCATGACCTGAGCCAAAGGCAGAGGCAGAATGGCATTAAAAGTGTAGATTGCCCTAGGCAGTATAGACTTTTAAACAATGTTTATTCTTCGGATCCAAGAGCATGGAATGGTTTTCCACCTTTTGGGTCTTCTTCAGTTTCTTTCATGAGTGTTCTGTAGTTCCTCATGTACAGATCCTTTACCTATTTGGTTAGGTTTATCACCAGGTATCTTATGGTTCTTGGTGTTATAGTAAATGGAATCAATTCTCTAATATCCCTTTCTGTATTTAAATTGTTAGTGTATAAGAAAGCCACTGATTTCTGTACATTGACTTTGTATTCTGCCACATTCTTGAATTGCTGTATGAGTTCTAGTAGTTTGGGGGTGGAGGCTTTGGGGTTTTCCATATAAAGAATCATGTCATCTGCGAAGAGAGAGAGTTTGACTTCCTTTTTGCCAATTTGAATAACATTTATTTCTCTTTGTTGTCTGATTGTCGTTGCTAGGACTTCTAATACTATGTTGAACAAGAATGGTGAGAGTGGGCATCCTTGTCGTGTTCCTGATCTCAACAGGAAGGCTGCAAGCTTTGTCCCATTGAGGATGATAATTGCTGTGGGTCTTTCATAGATAGATTTTATGAAGCTCAGGAATATTCCCTCTATCCCTATACTTTGAAGCATTTTAATCAGGAACAGATGCTGGATTTTGTCAAATGCTTTTTCTGCATCAATTGAGAGGACCATGTAGTTTTTCTCTTTTCTCTAATTGATTTGTTCTATCACATTGATTGATTTGTGAATGTTGAACCATCCTTGTAACCCAGGGATGAATCCCACTTGGTCATGGTGGATAATCTTTTTAATGTGCTGCTGGATCCTGTTTGCTAGGATCTTGTTGAGAATCTTAGCATCCATATTCATCAGTGATATTTGTCTGAAATTCTCTTTTTGGTAGGGTCTTTGCCTGGTTTGGGGATCAGGGTAATGCTGGCTTCATAAAATGAGTCTGGAAGTTTTCCTTCTGTTTCTATTTTTTGAAACAGCTTCAGGAGAATTGGTGTTATTTCTTCTTTGAAAGTTTGGTAGAATTCCCCAGGGAATACATCCTGTCCTGGGCTCTTGTTTTTTGGGAGGTTGTTGATCACTGCTTCAATATTGTTACTAGATATCAGTCTATTCAGGTTGTCAATTTCTTCCTGGTTCAATTTTGGGTTTATAGTTTTCCAGGAATGCATCCATTTCATCTAGGTTGCTTAGCTTATTGGCATATAACTGTTGATAATAACTTCTGATGTTTGTTTCTACCTCCTTGGTGTTAGTTGTGATCTCTCCCTTTTCATTCATAATTTTATTAATTTGGGCTTTCTCTATTTTCTTTTGGATTAGTGTGGCCAATGGTTTATCGATCTTACTGATTCTTTCAAAAAACCAGCTTCTAGTTTCATTGATACATTCTACTGTATCTCTGGTTTCTACCTCATTGATCTCTGCTCTAATCTTGATTATTTCCCTTCTTTCATGTGGAGTTGGTCTGATTTGTTGTTGATTCTCCAGCTCTTTAAGGTGTAGAGACAGCTGATGTATTCTGAATTTTTTCAGTTTTTTTTAAGATTATTTATTTATTTATTTGACAGAGAGAGAGATCACAAGTGGGCAGAGAGACTTGCAGAGAGTGAGAGGGAAGCAGGCTCCCTGCTGAGCAGAGAGCCCAATGTGGGACTCGATCCCAGGACCCTGAGATCATGACCTGAGCCGATGGCAGTGGCTTAAACCACTGAGCCACCCAGGTGCCCCATTTTTTCAATTTTTTTGAGGGAAGCTTGGATGGCTATGTATTTCCCCCTTAGAACCGCCTTTGCTGTATCCCATAGGTTTTGGAACAAAGTGTCTTCATTCTCATTGGTTTCCATGAATTGTTTAAGTTCTTCTTCGATCTCCTGGTTAAGCAAGGTGGTCTTTAGCTTGCAGGTGTTTGAGTTCCTTCTAAACTTTTCCTTGCGATTGAGCTCCAGTTTCAAAGCATTGTGATCTGAGAATATGCAGGGAATAATGTCAGTCTTTTGGTATCGGTTGAGTCCTGCTTTGTGACCGAGTATGTGGTCTATTCTGGAGAAGGTTCCATGTGCACTTGAGAAGAATGAGTATTCTGTTGTTTTAGGGTGGAATGTTCTGTATATGTCTATGAGGTCCATCTGGTCCAATGTTTCATTCAATGCTCTTATTTCTTTATTGATTTTCTGCTTCGATGATCTGTCTATTACTGAGAGAGGTGTGTTAAGATCTCCTACTATTAATGTATTCACCTCAATATGACTCTTTATCTTGATTAATAGTTTTCTTATGTAATTGGCTGCTCCCGTATTGGGGTTGTAGATATTTACAATTGTTAGATCTTCTTTGTAGATAGTCCCTTTAAAATTATATAATGTCCTTCTGTATCTCTGACTACAGTCTTTAGTTTAAAATCTAATTTATGTGGGGTGCCTGGGTGGCTCAGTGCATTAAAGCCTCTGCCTTCGGCTCATGTCATGATCCCAGAGTCCTGAGATCAAGCCCCACATCGGGCCCTCTGCTTCGCGGGGAGCCTGCTTCCTCCTCTCTCTCTGCCTGCCTCTCTGCCTAGTTGTGATTTCTCTCTGTCAAATAAATAAAATATTTAAAAAGTAAAATAAAATCTAAATTATGTGTTAGGAGAATCCCTACCCTGGCCTTCTTTTGAGGCCCATTGGCATTAAAGATGGTTCTCCATCCCTTCACTTACAGGCTGGTTGTATCTTTAGGTTCAAAATGGGTCTTCTGTAGACAATATATGGATGGGTCCTGTCGTTTTATCCAATCTGCAACCCTGTGTCATTTTATGGGTGCATTTAGGCCATTCACATTGAGAGTGATTATTGATAGATACGTTTTTATTGACATCGTGTTACCTTTGAAGTCTTTCTTTCTGTACATTGTCTCTATATTTCTGTTCAATGATATTCATAGGATTTTTTCTCTTTTATAGAACCCTCCCTTAATATTTCCTGTAGTGTCGGCTTGGTGGTTGCATACTCTTTTAAGCGTTCTAAGCCGGTCTTGGAAACTCTTTATCTCTCCATCCAGTTTGAATGTCAGTCTTGCAGGATAAAGTATTCTTGGATGCATGTACTGCTCATTTAGTGCCCTGAATATATTTTTCCAGCCCTTTCTGGATTTCCAGGTCTCTGTGGACAGGTCTGACATTATTCTAATGGGCTTTCCTCTGTATGTAAGGAGCCACTTTGTCCTAGCTGCTTTCAGGAGGGTCTGCCTACAATTATAATTCTTCATTCTTATTATCAGGTGTCAAGAGGACTTTTGAGAATCTATAATCTTGGGGGGAAACCATTCTTCCTCTAGTTACATGAATGCTGTTTCCATTTGTGAGATTGGGAAAATTTTCTTAGACAACTTGTTCCATTATATCTTCTAGACTTCTTTCTTTCTCCTCCCCTTCAGGGATTCCAATAATTCTGACGTTGGAACATTTCATGGCATCATTTATTTCCCTGATTCTGTTTTTGTGGCTTCTGAGCTGTTTGTTCCAGGCTTTCTCCTGATTCTTTCTCTCTATCTGTTTGTCCTCCAGATCACTAATTCTATCTTCTGTCTCAGTTACACTAGCTTTTAGATAATTTAGATTAGATTGGAATTCATTGAGAGCATTTTGAACATCATCCCTGGTGGCTTTCAGTTCTGCCCTAACATTGTGAACATCATCCCTGGTGGCTTTCACTTCTGCCCTAATCAATTCCTCTTGGTCATCCATGGCTTTCTCCAATCTACCTATTGCCTAGATAATTGTTAGCCTGAATTCCTTTTCTGAAATATTGTCTATGACGATAGCCATTAGCTCTGTTGCAGAAGGTCCACCCTCTGTATTTTTCTTCTTTTGGGCATTCCTCCTTCTAATCATTTTGGTGAGAGATGACTGAACAGAAATGGCTGGATGTATCGACTCTGGTGCATTCAAGGTGCACCCTGGAACACTTCTGAGAAATCAGGATTCCCCACCCAAATGAGAGAAAAAAGAAAAGAAAAAGAAAAAGAAAAAGAGACAGGAAAAAAAAAAGGAAGATAAAAGAAGGCTCAGCCCAAATGTGTCCCGAGGTAAGATTTATGAAGTATACAAACAAAAACAGACAAACAAAAAACTGATAAAATATATGACAAGAGAAAAAAATATATATATATAAAAGCAAAAAAAGGAAGAACCCCATCAAAAAGAACCCCAAGTATAATATTTGTATATTATCAGGACAAACACAAATAGACAGAAACACTGGTGGAAGGAAAAGATGGGAGAGTGGTTATAAATTCTCAGTGTGGGTGAGGAAGGTTATTTTGATTCTTCCTGGATGTATCTTGATGTCTTTGTTATAGGACTCAACTTTCCTAAGGTAATGGGGGATTAAAAATTGTTTTACTATAGGGGTAGAACTGATTGGGGAAAGGCGGTTAACTTGAAGTTTAACTCTATATGTATATTAGAAAATAAATATTAAAAAAGAATAAACTAGACTAAACTAAACTAAAATATAAAAAAAATTAAAAAATACAAAAGCAAAAGAAAAACACGGGTGTATGTATCAAAAAGGTCAGGTTAGAAGGTTATTAAGTTATTTGATGTACTGGACATCTCACTGTGATGGTAAATAGGTTAAAAATTATGTATATGTATAAAATAAAATGAAACAGAATAGCGGTAACAAGTTAAAAATAAAAGTTGTATCTAGGAAGTAGTGGTGATTGTTCTCTTGTTGTCTTTCTTTTTTCTTTCCTGGTTGGTTTTCTGGGGGAGGGGCCTGCTACGTGGGTTTTCAGTCAATGATGTTCTCTGAGTTAAGTCCTCCTGCCCCCCTCAAGGGGGTGGGCTCTGAGGAAACCGCTTTTTTCTGCATTTGTTCTCTAGAGGTTTTTATGTTCTTTCATCTGTTTTCTTTTGCCTTGACAGATTTTGATGGTTTTTGGAGTATTAGAGGAAAGCAAACTGCACCCCAACTTCCTTCTCAGAGAGAAGTCTCAGATTGCTCCCCTGTGGGTGTTGCAGAGCTGCTGGCAGAGTAGGTTCTGAGTCAAGGTCCCTAGGGATGCAGGATCTCCTCCTTGTACCCAAAACTTTAGTAGCGGTGGCTGTCTGGGCAGCTGCAGACTGCCAGAGAGGTTCCAAGCAGCAATCACACACTGAGATTTTCCAGCTGGCCCGGGCTGGAAGTGCCTTGTTTTTCCGGGTCTGAGAGCTCCCGGCTAGCCCCTGTGAGCACCTCTCCCAGTGGAGGATGTGGTGTGCGTGTCTCATGCTCTGATCCCTCACGTGGGTCTAAGAGCACCAGGCTAGTGCCTGTCTGCACCTCTCTCAGGGAGGGTGTGGGGAGTGCGCATCTCAGGAATGCAGTCTGGCGAAGCTCCCAGCCCCTCATGGGAGTTGGACCCCACGCATTCTTGGGTGCGCTGGTGGCTCAGGCACCCTGGCGGCTCAGGGACCAAGACCTGGTTTCTCCGCTGCACTCTCTCTGGCGCACTAGGGGAGGCTGTCCTGAGTCCAGGGACTTAAGCCCCTGTCCCTAACTGCCATGATTCCCACAACCTCCCCCTGCGATCCTTCGCTCTTTCTTGAGTGCGTTCAACCAGACTCCAAGTTAATGCTGGTCCCCAGATGCAGGGCACTCTCGTATTGGTGTATTACTTTCCAATTAGTCACCTCTGGTGGCTCCCTCCCCCTTTTGCTTATCTTCCAATATCAGTCCAACGTTCCCACTCTGCTTTACCTGCCCACTGGCATCTTCTGCTCCTGTAGAGATCCAGACGTGTATAATTTTGATCTCAGGCTGATTTCATGGGTGATCAGAGTTCTTTGGTATGTAATCAGCTCACTTTAGGGTAGAGGTTGAAACAGCACCTCCTCCTACTTCCCCACCATCTTGAATCCCTCACAGGTCATCTTTAGTTTATGTCACAGAATTAATATATTTTGGGAGTGGAATCTCCCCATAGAAATACACTGATGTCATCGTAGGGAAGTCTGATAAGCATTTGATGGGAAAGTTCAACTTTGCATTGTAAGGAACATAATTATGGACACTGACCTCTTAGTAGTCTCCTAGATTTCCATTCTTTTAATCCCAAATGTTTTTGACACCATAATTTTTATTCTGAAATTCTACAAGAAATACCACCATTAAAAAAAAAAAAAAACAACAACCTGATGTTTAAGACTTCTCAGAGAACTCAGGAAAAGGAAGTATTCAAATTTAACTTACTTTTGCTATTAGCATCCTTAAGTATTGATTTATCTGAATTAGTTAGCCTTTTTACACTGTTCTCAGATTTCAGCTTCTCACCTTCCTAGTTCTTCTTACAACTGAAGGCTATGGCAAATTAGCATGAGATTTAAACTCAGTTCATGCTGACCTTTTCTGATTATAAGGTAAATGTTCACAACATACAGGTAAGAATGCAGCTTGATTCTGTTCAATAATTCAGGCAAGTACATTGATAGTAATTTCTAACACAGCTGAATCATTAAATGGCTTATATTTAGTACTTTAAAACAAGAAAATAAAATGTTCAACCTGTGTCTATGTTTTGATGTTTTCATTATGGAAAAATATACCCATTTTGACCAGAGAATTTACATAATTATACACATTGGTCAAAATACCCTAATGGATCCCAAAGTAATGATAGAATATAGCCTTTGAGGCAAAACAAAATTTGTCTTTGAAAATCATATTTAAATTTTTTTTTAAAAAAATTTATTCGTTTGAGAGAAAGAGGCACACAGAGAGAGCTCACACTGGTGTTGAAGGGAAGGAGAGGAAGAAGCACTCTCCACTGACCAGGGAGACATACATGGGGCTCAATTGGAGGAACTGGAGATCATGACCTGATCCAAAGGAACACACTTAACCATCTAAGCCACCCAGGAGCCCCATCTCAAAAATCTTATTAAGATTTTTTTTTTCTCTTTTTCTAAGTAGTATAAAACTAAAATATATAGGCAAACTTATTTTGATTAGATTTCAAACTACTGTGCTATACATCAGAAAATCTTATGTAAGTTTCTTAGGAAGCAGGAATATATTATATGGGTCAATTCAGATAAGAAAATGATACAAAAATTATTTTAATGATAGATTTCCAAGAATTTCTATTGTAGGCTGTTGTTCAAAATTAGTAGTCTCAATTTGCAGAAACCAAAGAGATTACTAGGGATCAGTGGTAGTATGAGAGAAGCTAGGACTGGAATCAATACTTTTTTCTTCTATAGCATAAACAACTACTAAGTCATAACTAAATTCAAATGTCTACAATTCTAATAAGGAAACTGTGTGCATATAAGGAAAAAGCCATGTAGATTATACATGAGAAATTCTAGATTGTGTTGCATATATAGGATATGCTTGAGGATGCAGGAAGTAAAAATCAGTGTGGTCTGGGGCATTTAGTTAAAACTTTCTTAAGTGACATTATATGTAAACTTTACTTTACAAAAGAACAAGAGGATTTAGATATCTGGGAAAACTCAAAAGGAATGATGGGATGGACAAAAACAGTTTTAATGGAAATGGATCTAATCCCAGAGAAAGTGATGAAAGAGGTGAAAATATACAGATATTTAGTTCTTTGGCGAGCCAAAGTAATTTTCTTTAAGGATGAAAGTCCTATTCTTTTTTTTTTTTAAAGATTTTTATTTATTTATTTGACAGCGAGAGAGAGAGATCACAGGTAGGCAGAGAGGCAGGCAGAGAGAGAGGGAAGCAGGCTCCCCGCCGAGCAGAGAGCCCGATGTGGGACTCGATCCCAGGACCCCGAGATCACGACCCGAGCCGAAGGCAGCGGCTTAACCCACTGAGCCACCCAGGCACCCCTGAAAGTCCTATTCTTAAACCTTTGTGATCTTCATACGATTCCTAAGATATGAATTTAATATTTCTTGAATGCTATTTTCAGGCATTCACTAGACTGGGAGAGTAGATGAAGTATATTTGCTCAGTTACAAAAATGTGTATATATGAAAATTGATGGCAAATTTATTTTAAGGATCATTAATACAAACGTTGACACTGAAATTCTTTGTCAACAATGAAATTATGTCAACAATGAACCAAATATGGGTATGCAAGATTTGTACACTATTTATACATGAATTCATGAAGACAAACCTTTTCCATGGTAAGCATTCTTCTTGCAATTACAAAAATATTCATTGGAATGCTGATTTTCAGAATTGAGGTTATAAAACTGACATGTTAGGGGAATGACTATCCCCTAGAAGTTTGTGTGTCTGTATCCAGAGATACTAAGGGACGTTTGAAGAAGCTCCTCTCTTTGTTGTAAAAAGAAAAAGTTGGAAGGAAATTTATAAACATTCTAAATTAGAATCTTATATTTCCAGAATTCCTCTCTCAACAGAGAAGGTGGATATGACTGAGGATTACTCCTTGACCACTGAATTTATCCTCATAGGATTTACAGATCACCCAGAGTTGAAGAGCCTCTTGTTTGTGGTGTTTCTCACTATCTATGTGATCACTATGGTGGGGAATCTTGGCCTGGTGACATTGATTTTTATGGAGGGTCGTCTTCACACACCAATGTACATCTTTCTGGGCAACCTAACTCTGATGGATTCCTGTTGCTCTTGTGCCATTACCCCCAAAATGTTAGAGAACTTCTTTTCTAAGGACAGAATGATTTCCCTTTATGAATGCATGGCACAATTTTATTTTCTCTGCCTTGCTGAAACTACAGACAGCTTTCTCCTGGCAGCAATGGCCTATGATCGCTATGTGGCCATATGTAGCCCTCTGCAGTATCACACCGTGATGTCAAAGAAAGTATGCATTCAGATGACTACTGGGGCCTACATAGCTGGAAACCTGCATCCCATAATTCATGTAAGGTTTTTCTTTGGGTTAACTTTCTGTGGTTCAAATCAAATTAATCACTTTTTTTGTGATACTTTCCCATTATTCAAAGTTTCCTGTGTTGACCTTTACATCAATGAATTGATGATCTTTATCTTTGCAGGTGCAGTTTTTGTCTTCTCTGTTATCATAGTCCTAATTTCTTATCTCTGTATCCTTTTTATGATTTTCAAAATGAAATCCAAAGAGGGAAGAGGCAAAGCCTATCTACATGTTCATCCCACTTTCTCTCTGTCTCAATATTCTATGGTTCTCTTCTCTTTCTGTACACTCCACCACAGTCGCTTAAAGAAGAGGATGAAGATATATCTGGTGCTGCTTTTTATACTCTAGTGATCCCTTTATTAAACCCTTTTACTTATAGTGTAATGAATAAGGAAGCAATAAATGCTATGAAGAAAGTTATAAAGAAAATTTTATAATATTGTAAAAGAAATATCATCCCCTGTGGAAAATTAATTTAAATTTGAGAAAAATGTTTTTCAAAATCATGGAATATTGAGAAAGTAGAAAAGGACTGCTTTGTCCATAAAATATTCAATTACTAATGCACGTTAGTTTGGGAATCGAATAAATAAGTTCTGCAAGGAGAGATTCTGTTACAATGTTTTCCAAAATCTTAGCTACTAGCTCCCTTCAAGAATGAATTAAATAATTATTCCTGAGGTCACAAGCTGTGCCACAAAAAAATTAGCTAGACTATTAACTAAGTGTTTCAAAGAGTAATGAGTTACAATTTTCAACATATACAACAAATACTAGGAATACACATCAGTATATGTAAAGGTCACATCCATTTAATATTGCTGCCAAGTTTCTGGAATTCCAAAGAATAATCTTACAAAGTCTGGCACATTCCATGTTCTCAAAAATTAATCCCTTCTTAAACTATACCATCTGTCTGATGTACACTGTATATATTTGATTCCTAATTTTTGAGTTTTTTTCAAGAGACTATATTTGAATATTACTTCACATGGAATATCTATCCTCAAAAAGAAGAATATTTTCACCCTTGCAGCCCCTGGGTGGCTCAGTGGGTAAAGCCTCTGCCTTTTGCCTGGGTCATAATCTCAGTGTCCTGGGATCCAGCCCAGCATCAGGTTCTCTGCTCAGAAGGGGGCCTGATTCCCCTCTTTCTCTGCCTGTTGCTCTGCCTACTTGTGATCTCTCTCTCTCTCTGTCAGATAAATAAATAAAATATTTTAATAAAAAATAATATTTCACCTTTAAAAGGGGAAATTTTGTTATGTATTATTTGCCACAGTTAGAAGTATAAAGGCAAGAAAAGAATACTAGTAAAGATTTATAATAAAAACGGACTATTTTGATCTTTAGTGTTAGTCAATTTTACTCTCATGTTTTCTGAGGTAGTGTATCTGTATACTTGTGATTTATCAATCTCTAGATGAAATAGATGGTATTCATATGTCAATGTGTGTAGATTTGGATATTTTCATATAATTTGATTAAGTGTCCATCAAAAATGAAGTGCAATTTTCAGTACATTAAACTTAATGAAGGTGTTTCTTTCTTTGATATTACTTATCATGTTTGTTACTAGGAATTCCACCCACCTGTACTTATTCCAATATAAATTACTGATACATTAATAGCATTAACAAAAAAGTTGGAGATGCTATAAGCATAAATGAGGCATAAAATAGTAAACATTCTAAATATCTAAACATATATTCTTATTGTTAACTTACCTTTTCAAATTAAAATGGAAAATTAATTTACTGAAAACATGTTTTTTGCTAGGCACAAAGCTACACCTTAGTCACGCCTGGGTGGCTCAGTGGGTTAAAGCCTCTCCCTTAAGCTCAGGTCATGATCTCAGCGTCCTGGGATCGAGCCCTGTATCGCATCGGGCTCTCTGTTCTTCAGGGAGCCTGCTTCTGCCTCTGTCTCTGCCCGCCTCTCTGCCTGGTTGTGATTTCTCTCTGTCAAATAAATAAAATATTTTTTAAAAAAGCTACTCCTTAAATAGATATTATCTACCAACTTGTTATATATAATTTTTCATGAATTTTCTCAATAAAAATCCTCATACTTTGAAACATTGAGTGACTTGCTCAAGTTCAACCAGGTGATTCAGATTGAACAAGAATTTGTATCAATGTTGCTTGGAAGTTTAGGAAATGGAGAGCCTTGTCACATGGGATATTTAGTACTTATACAGCAACAGAAGTAAGATGTGCCTTAAAAATGATTTTTTTAGAAAGTGATGTTTGGAGAGAAAAAGGAATGAGTATGACCACAGTCAATGTTTATGGAAATAAGTGTGACACTGGGAACTGGGATGAAGGAAGTGAACCATGGACAGAGTCAGAAAGCTGACAAAACTGGCCTTAAAAGCTGCTGTGGAATATGGGAAATAAGAGTGGAAGGGAATCAGGTTACTGAGAATCTTAAATGCCACCCTAAGGAATCTGAATTTATCTCAGAGGCATCAGAGACTGAATTCTTCCTAGAACCACATAGAAAACTAATCTGGAAATTGATTGGAATGAAGCTGGAAGCAATGAGACTAACTGCCAGAATTCATATATTAGATGGCAAGAGCTGGAACTGGAGGATGAAAGGGGTGGAGGGCACAGATATAAGCAACATTTTAAAGAAAAAATAGTAAACTCTGACTACCTGATAATGAAATGAAGGCCTGTCTTCTTCCTGTGAGTACCAACATAGTTGTGACTAATTTCCTACCACTAATACTTGAAAAGGTACCTGACACATTTGGCCATTCATTAGCCATTTCTGTTAATATATATTAATATAATCATTTAGTTTAATATATGACATTCTTGTTATTTTTATTTTTAAAGGAGTGAGTGAATATTTTTAATTTTTGGTTTTAATTTCTAATATTGTAAATACTTTTAGCTATAACCCACAAGCACAAAACTCTACAGGGTCTTAAATACATTTTTTTAAAGAGTAAAGGAATCCAGATAACCTGAGTTCTATGAATGCTGTTCCTTTGTATCCACTGTCTATTTTAGAAGATACTTTTGGTTGTCACATGCATTGGTCCCTTTCCCTTTTCAAGGGGTACCACAAATTCTGTTTATGTATTTTTGCGCCACCTACTTCCAACCCTTAGCAACACTGAAGCCTAGAGGTCTGTTAAGGGAAGTGTCCATGGCTTACTTGGGCCCAAGAAGTCGAAAGAGGTAATTTTGTGAAAGTTTCTGGGTTATATGTTTCCTTTATTTTAAAAGAGATCCACAAGAAAAGGTAATCTTTCTTCCTCTGAATGTCATGCTGTGTGGATATGAAATCTGGCACAGTCTACAACAATTTTGCCATAAAAGAGAAACCAGCTTGGAGATGAAGTCAACACACTAATGAGGGCATAACTGAGGGAATCACAGAGAAGCAGACCCAGGGTCTCTGGAATTAACCATCCCTTCTCATTTCAAAATCCAGTAGATCTTCTTATCATTAAACTTTTTTGGAAGTAATGCTGTTATTACAATTGAATAAATATTAACAGATACATTCATGTCTCTTGCCTCCTCTGTCATTTTTGCTTTATTTTAAATTAATTCATAGACACCCTTTTAATTTGCAAATAAGTTTACACTGGTATCCATTGAACTACTCAACATATCTATTACATTTTTTACTTTTATTCCTATATTTTAATTTTCTACAACCCCACTGAAAAAATGGGAAACAAAGAGGTTTCAAAATTTGTCCACAGAAATATTAAGGTAAGCTCTGGATCAATTTAGAGATCAAATCCAAAATCCATGTTCATAACCACTAAGTCATATTGTAGATAACATAGAGAAGTGAAAGTAGCAAGAAAGGAAAAATTACAAGAAACTAAGCTGTTAACTGAATAGGAAATAGGGCAGAGGGTCTAGAAAAATGTAAATCAGTGACATTTTCCTCCATATTTATTCTTAAAAATTTCAAACCTACAGAAAAGTTGAGAGAATGTCCATGAATTTTTTTTAAATCAAGATGATTAATTGTTAAACTTGCACCACCTTTGCCCAATGATACACTGCAAATGTGTATATATACATACTTAATATACATATTTATGTCTTTACATATATATAAGATTATGACAATTTATCCATAAGTTCTCAAACATACATCTCAAAAGAACAAAGAGATTTCCTACATTGTCATATCACTTTTTAAGGGTTTTGTTTATTTATTTGGGGGAAAGAGAGAGAGAGAGAGGGAGGGATCATGAGTGGGAGGAGGAGAAGCAGAAGTCCAAGGTGCTTGGGGTTTGATTCCAGGACTCCAGGTTCATGACCTGAGCTGAAGGCAGACCTTAACTGACTGAGCCATCCAGGCACCGCATCATATAATTATTATCCCCAAGAATTTTAGCATCATCTAATATGATGTTTATATTAAAAATTTTCCCAATTTTCCCAAAATCATCCTTCCTAGCAATTTATTTTTTTCATCAAGAGTTCAACTAAGGGCCATTATTTGCTTTATTATCATTCTGTAATCTCCGGTAATTTTAAACAAACTTCTTGCTTTTTTTTTTCTTTTCATGACATAATGAAATTTTAAAATATTTGAGTCAGACATCATTTAAAGTATCCCACCACCTCTATTTTTGCAATGTACCCTCCTGATTACCCTCCTGATCAGATTAAATTAAATAATTCAGCTATCAGGGTGTACTGTTTTCTTCTCCCATCATGACGCCTATCACATTAGCTTTTCTTGTTAACAGATGTTGTTCACTGATTACTTCATTAAGGTGGTACCCTCAGCACTATGATAAACTATTTCCTTGCTATTAAAATCTAATCTTTAGGGTGATACATTGAGGTTATGTGAATTTTTTGTTCCATAATAATTTTTTTTTAATTTTATTTCTTTATTTGACAGAGAGAGATCACAAGTAGATAGAGAGGCAGGCAGAGAGAGTGAGAGAGAAGCATGCTCCCTGCCGAGCAGAGAGCCTGATGCGGGACTCGATCCCAGGACCCTGAGATCATGACCTGAGCCGAAGGCAGCGGCTTAAACCACTGAGCCACCCAGGCGCCCCATTTCTAGGCTTCTTTAATGATTCTTGTCATGCTTTTCACTTCTGTGCTCTTTTTTTTTTCCATTTTATTTATTTTTTCAGCGTAACAGTATTCATTCTTTTTGCACAACACCCAGTGCTCCATGCAAAACGTGCCCTCCCCATTACCCACCACCTGTTCCCCCAACCTCCCACCCCTGACCCTTCAAAACCCTCAGGTTGTTTTTCAGAGTCCATAGTCTCTTATGGTTCGCCTCCCCTTCCAAATTTTTTTTTTAATAAACATATAATGTATTTTTATCCCCAGGGGTACAGGTCTGTGAATCGCCAGGTTTACACACACTATCATATGATCTCCCTGATATGAGGACATGGAGAAGCAACATGGGGGGGTAGGGGGATAGGAGAAGAATAAATGAAACAAGATGGGATTGGGAGGGAGACAAACCATAAATGACTCTTAATCTCACAAAACAAACTGGGGGTTGCTGGGGGGAGGTGGGATTGGGAGAGGGGGAGGGGGCTATGGACATTGGGGAGGGTAAGTGCTATCATAATAATTTTTCATCAACAGTTTTAGCATCTGATGACTTTCATTTTTTGAATCAGTTATTATCATTGAAAGCAGAAATCTGATAATTGTTTTACCCCAAGTGTTCTCTGGCTGCATTATGTGAAACAAAAACTTTAGTTCAAAGATTTTAATACATTTTCAAAAGTTCTTCCAATAATTTTGATTCATAGAAAATAATATAGTATAGAGAATTACCATATATGACATATTCATTTTCTGATGTCATTAATATCCTACATTAGTATGGTACTTTTGTTATAATGAATGAGCCAATATTGATACATTGTGATGAAGTCAAATTCATACTTGATTCAGATTTCCATAGTTTAACCTAGTGTCATTTCATCCAGAATCCCATTCAGCATATCACTTTATATTTGGTCATCACGTCCCTTTAGTCATCAGGTGTCTGTGATAGTTTTTCAGACATTCCTTGTTTTTGATGTCCTTGGTAAGTTTTGAGAAGCACTAATAAGGCATTTTGTAGAATGTCCCTGAACTGGGATTCTTCTGATGTTTTCCTCATGATTAGACTGGGGGTGGGGATAGTTCTATAGGAGAAAAGCCACAGAGGTAAATCACCATTTTCTTTTCATCCTACTGGTGGCAAATACTGTCCTCATCACTTGTAACTCTTTTGATGTTGAACTGGACCACCTGGTTGAGGTAGAGTTTGTCAGGTTTCTCCATGGTGGAGCTGCTCTTTCTCCACCTTCTCTTACTGTGTTGTGTAAGGAAGAAGTCACTATCCACAGGCCACACTTACAGAGAAGAGAGAAATGGACCACCTCCGTGGGGCAAACTATCTCTATAATCTGGAATCATTCTGCATGGAAGATTTGTCTATTCACCTCACTTATTTATACATTCAATCCTCTATTTATATCAGTATAGAATCATGGATAATTATTTTATACTTGGATAAAATTAAATACTACTCAATTATACTGGTGTTCAAACCATTCTAGCTTTGGCCAGAGGGAGCTGTTTGCATGGGCTCCTGTGTCCCTTTGGCATACATCCATCACTCTGTATACAGGGAAGTTTTGTGTTTATTTGTTCTTTAGCTTTTATTTTTTTCTTCTTCTCTCCCTCCCTCCCTCCCTTTCCCTCCCTCTCTCTTTTCTTCCTTTCTTTCTCTGTCTCTCTCTTTTTCTTTCTTTCTTCTTTTTTCTATATTCTGGCATTACAAGATGTTCCAGGCTCATCCTACATATTTATTTCTACCCTACCCTATCCTAGCCACCACAACAGCTATTTCTTCAAGTAGACTTAATTCCATTGACTGGAAAATGATATTAAGGACCAAAGTCTGGGTCATAGGTATGCTAATTGTTTCTACAATGTCATTGCTTCTGGATCCTGTCAGTTGGCAGAGTGAAGGTATGCATGTGTGCTCCTATCATTCCTTATTCTTGCCTACAACAGGTACTTTAAAAAATTTTTTTTTAGATTTCTTTTATGTTATGCCATTATAGTTTTAATTTGTAATTCCCAATAGCAAATAATGTGGAGCAGATTTTCATATGCTTATTTACCATCTGTATTTCTTCTTTGGTGAAAAGCTTGTTAAGGCGTTTTCCCAATTTTTATTGGATTGATTCTGTGCTTTCTGTTCATTGTTTATCAATAAAAACAAACAACTTGCATCTTCTTATACAAGTCTTTTATCAGAAATGTGTTTTCCTGGTACTTTGAAAAGCCCATGCTGATGCAATTAGTGCTGACTTTTTTTCTCTGCGGGTCTGTGCATTTCTCCTCATTCTTTTTCTCCTTCATCCTTTGGATTGCATATTTTCTGCAGATATAACTTCAAATTCACCAATCATCCTGCTATCAGTTTAAATCTACAGTTGAGCCTCTGCAGTGAGTTAAAATTTCAGTTGTACTTTTGAATTACAGAATTTCCACTTGTTTCTTTACACTTTTTCTTCATTCATAGTCTATTTCACATAACATTGCATTTATACCTTCCTTATTTTATTTAATCCTGGTTTCCTTTAGTTCTATGAACACATTTATCATGATTATTTTTGTTTTTTTTTTTCCTGTTAAATCCAATACATTGTTTCTCTTACAGGCAGTTTGTGTTCTCTGCTAATTTTATGGTGTATAGGTAACACTTTTTCCCTATCTCATGACTTTTTTGTTGTTGTTGAGAATTTGGCATTTAAGAATATACCTTGTAGAACTCTGAATACTCATTCACCTTTGGGTCTTATTATATCTCTGTTTATTTGTTTAAGAATTGGGTGGATATTGTGTGTGTGTGTGTGTGTGTGTGAGAGAGAGAGAGAGAGAGAGAGAGAAAGAGAGAGAGATTTCTATGCAGTGTAAAGACTCTGATGGTTGCTCTTCAGAGGATGCAGTGTGCACACAGTCTCTTGGGATGACCATCATTTTATCATAGGCCCTCTTCTATCTTTCCTTGACCACAACCAGCTCTTAGGCCCCATTAACTCCTAGCAATAGCATGAGTACTCTCGCTCTCTCTCAAATGTCTGGGTGACTAAGTTGTTCTGCATTCATAAGCAATTAAATTTGGGACCCTTTGAACGATGTTTTTTGAGGATAATGTTTGAGGCTCTTTCTAACTTGAGGCAAGTTCCTCCCTATTTTCTCCTGCATTTTTCCAGGCACACCAGTAAGATGTTTCACCAATGGTTCCACCAATCTCCTCCTAATCATCTATTGCCAATAACGTCACTTTCTTTGAGGGACACTTTGGCAGTTGCTAGACATGACTAATGAATCACTGAACACTACAACAATAACTTTTGATGTACTATATGCTGGCTACCTGAACATAATAAATAAAATAAAAAAATGAATCCTTTCCCAAAAGGATATAAAAATATTTATTCACTTTATTTAATATGATTAGGAAACATAAAATTAGGATTTTCAAGCATGTTTCTTAAATTATCATAAAACATATTTTAGAAAAATCTGAAAATTATGTTTTAATTTTGGGGGTTGCTATCAAAGATTAGGTGAAAAGAGATTAATAAAATTTGATTTGAAACTGATTTTCTACTATTAGTTTTAATCAAAAATAGTCAAACATCAGCAATTTCATATGGTTCTACCTAATTAGAAGCAAAACACAGCTGGAAAACTAATTTTCACATCAAAGGAAACAACCCAGCCCCTGTTTCTAGGAAATAAAGTCTTTGCAAGAGAAGATGACCTCAGCTATTTTGTAATGTGCTTGGAATATCAACCACAACATGTATTCCATACCAGGATTTATGGTGCCAGCTTTCCATGCTTTGGGATACTACCAGTAAGGCTATAACTCACAAAGTCCAATTGTATCTGACTTTCCACAGTGCATATTAAAGACTGATGTTGGACTGACTTTCACAGACAGCTTTGGGTGGCAAGAGGTATGGTCACTGTCCGAAATAAATAACATCCTAATACAAAAATGCCATGTTAGTCAGTAATTTTAAAACCCCATTCCCAAGCACTTTGCATCTTTGGTTAGGTTTTCTGCCTTCCAGGGAAGGTGCTGAAAGGCATGATACTTGAAGAGTGAGTAAGAGGAGGAAAGGGAGTAAGCAGCAACTGCATAGGCAATAATCAGCTACAGAGTAGTACTGGCTCTGCTGTAAGTCAGAAGCAGACTTGATTATTTCTGTGCTAGAGAACACAAATACCTACAGCCATTATATGTCTTTTTGAAAATCTAGCCACATTAAATAGGACACACAGGTCACAAAACTACTCTGAAAACCCGTTTTTAAAACTCTGAAATATAATGGATAAAGAGGCTCTTATTTTCTAATGTGGGCAAAGAGTTCCCATGTATTTTGGAAGATAATACAGACACCAGAAACAAGACATTTTCTGAAGAACCACAGAGATAGTCGTTCAGAATCCTGTACTTCTCTAACCTAAAATATTGAGATTTAAATAAACTCAGACATGATACACAATTGAGTTTCTTCTCATTTATTTTTATTTTTTTTAAAAAGACATTTAGGGGGAGGAGTCAAGATGGCGGAGAAGTAGCAGGCTGAGATTACATCAGGTAGCAGGAGATCAGCTAGATAGCTAATCTAAACATTACAAACACCTACAAATCCAATGGGAGATCGAAGAGAAGAAGAACAGCAAGTCTAGAAACAGAAAATCAACCACATACTGAAAGTTAGGTATGGAGGAGAAGTGAATCCAGAACGACAGGAAGATAGGCCGCGGGGGAGGGGCCAGCTCCCCGCAAGCCGCAGAGCAACAGAGAACAAAATCAGGACTTTTAAAAGTCAGTTCCACTTAAGAACATTGCTCCAGAGGTTAAACCAGAGTGAAGCACAGGCAGGGTCAGTGTAGCCCCAGGTCCCGTAGGGTCACAGAAGGATCAGGGGTGTCGGAGTTTCACAGAGCTCACAGGTATTAGAATGGGGAAGCTGGCTACAGAGAGAGAGCCGAGGACTGAGCTCTCAGCTCAGGGTTACCTTGAACTGGTTGCAGGCTGGTGAGCTTGGAGCACGGCTTGAGGCTGGGGGTATGGGAGTGATTGGGTGCTGTTTTCTGGGGGTGCACAGAGGAGTGGGCCCCCGGGCTCTCAGCTCCTCTGGGCCAGAGACTGGGGGACTGCCATTTTCATTCCTGTTCCTCCAGAGCTCTATGGAAAGCATTCAGGAAACAAAAGCTCCCGAAAGCGAACCCGAGCGGATTATTAGTCCGACCTAAGGGCGGTGCAATTCCGCCTCTGGCAAAGACACTTGAGAGTCACTACAAAAGGCCCCTCCCCAGAATATCAACAAAAAATCCAGGCAGGACGAAGTTCATCTACCAAGGAAAGCAGGTTCAATACCAAGGACAGCAGTGGAATTCCAGAGGAGAAAGCAAAGCATGGAAATCATGGCTTCCTCCCATTGATTCTTTAGTCTTGTGGTTAATTTAATTTTTTTGTTCAATTTTTTTTTCTTCTTCTGCTAATTTTTTAACTTTTAGCTTTTTCTTTTTTAACATTTTAACTAGTTTATCTAATATATATTTTTTCTTTCTTTTTTATATTTTTTCTTTATTTGTTTTCTTTTTTAAATTTTTTTCTTTTTTTTTTTCTGAACCTATATTTATCCCCTTTCTCCCCCCCCCGCACGATTTGGGGTGTCTTCTGATTTGATTAAAGCACATTTTTCTGGGGTCTTTGCTACCCTTTTAGTATTTTACTTGCTCCTTCATATATTCTTATCTGCACAAAATGACAAGGTGGAAAAATTCACCACAAAAAAAAAAAAAAAAAGAACAAGAGGAAGTACCAAAGGCTAGGGATCTAATAAATACAGACATTGGTAATATGTCAGATCAAGAGTTCAGAATGATGATTCTGAAGGTTCTAGCTGGGCTTGAAAACAGCATGGAAGATATTAGAGAAACCCTATCTGGAGATATAAAAGCCCTTTCTGGAGAAGTTAAAGAACTAAAATCTAACCAAGTTGAAATGAAAAAAGCTATTAATGAGGTGCAATAAAAAATGGAGGTTCTCACTGCTAGGATAAAAGAGGCAGAAGAAAGAATTAGTGATATAGAAGACCAAATGACAGAGAATTAAGAAGCTGAGCAAAAGAGGGACAAACAGCTACTGGACCAAAAGGGGAGAATTTGAGAGATAAATGACACCATAAGACGAAAGAACATTAGAATAACTGGGATTCCAGAAGAAGAAGAAAGAGAGAGGGGAGCAGAAGGTATATAGGAGAGAATTATTGGAGACAATTTCCCTAATATGGCAAAGGGAACAAGCATCAAAATACAGGAGGTGCAGAGAAGCCCCTCAAAATCAACAAGAATAGGTCCACACCCCGTCACCTAATAGTAAAATGTACAAGTCTTAGTGACAAAGAGAAAATCCTGAAAGCAGCCCGGGAAAAGAAGTCTGTAACATACATGGTAAAAATATTAGATTGGCTGCAGACTTATCCACAGAGACCTGGCAGGCCAGAAAGAGCTGGCATGATATATTCAGAGCACTAAATGAGAAAAACATGCAGCCAAGAATACTCTATCCAGCTAGGCTATCGTTGAAAATAGAAGGAGACTTAAAAAACATCCAGGACAAACAAAAACTGAAAGAATTTGCAAACACCAAACTAGCTCTACAGGAAATATAGAAAGGGGTCCTCTAAGCAAAGAGAGAGCCTAAAAGTAGTAGATCAGAAAGGTACAGAGACAATATACAGTAACAGTCACCTTACAGGCAATACAATGGCACTAAATTCATATCTCTTAATATTTACCCTGAATGTTAATGGGCTAAATGCCCCAATCAAAAGACACAGGGTATCAGAATGGATAAAAAAACAAAACCGATCTATATGTTGCCTACAAGAAACTCGTTTTAGACTGGAAGGCACCTCCAGATTTAAAGTGAGGGGGTGAAGAACAATTTACCATGCTAATGAGCATCAGAAGAAAGCTGGGATGGCAATCCTTATATCAGATAAATTAGATTTTAAGCCAAAGACTATAATAAGAGATGAGGAAGGACACTATATCATACTCAAAGTGTCTGTCCAACAAGAAGCTCTAACAATTTTAAATATCTATGCCCCTAACGTGGGAGCAGAAAACCAAATAAACCAATTAATAACAAAATCAAAGAAACACGTCAATAGTAATACAATAATAGTAGGGGACTTTGACACTCCCCTCACTGAAATGGACAGATCATCCAAGCAAAAGATCAACAAGGAAATAAAGGCCTTAAATGACACCACAGATATATTCAGAACATTTCATCGAAAAGCAACAGAATACATATTCTTCGCTAGTGCACATGGAACATTCTCCAGAATAGATCACATCCTGGGTACTAAATCTGGTCTTAACTGGTATCAAAAGATTAGGATCATTCCCTGCATATTTTCAGACCACAAAGATCTGAAGCTAGAACTCAATCACAAGAAGAAACTTGGAATGAACCCAAATACATGGAGACTAAACAGCATCCTTCTGAAGAATGAATTGGTCAACCAGGAAATTAAAGAAGAATTGAAAAAATTCATGGAAAAAAATGATAATGAAAACACAATGGTTCAAAATCTGTGGGACGCAGCAAAGCCCATCCTGAGAGGAAAATATATAGCGGTACAAGCCTTTCTCAAGAATCAAGAAAAGTGTCAAGTACACAACCTAACCCTACACCTAAAGGAGCTGGAGAAAGAACAAGAAAGAAACCCTAAACCCAGCAGGAGAAGAGAAATCATAAAGATCAGAGCAGAAATCAATGAAATAGAAACAAAAAAAAAAAAAAAAAGAAAGAAAAAAATCAATGAAACTAGGAGGTGGTTCTTTGAAAGAATCAATAAGATTGATAAACCCCTGGCCAGAATTATCAATAAGAAAAGAGAAAGGATCCAAATAAATAAAATCATGAATGAAAGAGGAGAGAACAAAAATAACACCAAAGAAATAGAGACAAATATAAGAACATACTATGAGCAACTCTATGCCAACAAATTTGACAATCTGGAAGAAATGGATGCATTCCTAGAGACATATAAACTACCACAACGGAACCAAGAATAAATAGAAAACCTGAATAGGCCCAAAACCAGTAAGTAGATTGAAACAGTCATCAAAAATCTCCAAACAAACAAAAGCCCAGGGCCAGACGGCTTCCCAGGGGAATTCTACCAAACATTTAAAGAAGAACGAATTCCTATTCTCCTGAAACTGTTCCATAAAATAGAAATGGAAGGAAAACTTCCAATCTCATTTTACGAGGCCAGCTTCACCTTGATCCCCAAACCAGACAAGGATCCCACCAAAAACGAGAACTACAGACCAATATCCTTGATGAACACAGAGGCAAAAAATTCTCACCAAAATACTAGCCAATAGGATTCAACAGTATATTAAAAGGATTATTCACCACGACCAAGTGGGATTTATTCCAGGGCTGCAGGGTTGGTTCAACATCTGCAAATCAATCAATGAGATAGAACATATTAATAAAAGAAAGAACAAGAACCATATGATACTCTCAATAGAATCTGAAAAAGCATCTGACAAAGTACAGCATCCCTTCCTGATCAAAGCTCTTCAAAGTGTAGGGATAGAGGGCACATACCTCAATATCATCAAAGCCATCTATGAAAAATTCACCACAAATATTATTCTCAATGGCGAATAACTGAAAGCTTTTCCATTAAGGTCAGGAACACGGCAGGGATGTCCATTATCACCACTGCTATTCAACATAGTACTAGAAGTCCTAGCCTCAGCAATCAGACAACACAAAGAAATTAAAACATACAAATCAGCAAAGGAGAAGTCAAACTATCACTCCTCGCAGATGATATGATACTATATGTGGAAAACCCAAAAGACTCCACTCCAAAACTGCTAGAACTTGTACAGGGATTAAGTAAAGTGTCAGGATATAAAATCAATGTACAGAAATCAGTTGCATTTCTGTACACCAACAACAAGACAGAAGAAAGAGAAATTAAGGAATCAATTCCATTTACAATTGCACCCAAAACTATAAGATACCTAGGAATAAACCTAACCAAAGAGGCTAAGAATCTATATGCAGAAAACTATAAAGTACTCATGAAAGAAATTGAGGAAGACACAAAGAAATGGAAAAATGTTCCATGCTCCTGGATTGGAAGAAAAATATTGTGAAAAAGTCCATGCTACCTAAAGCAATCTACACATTTAATGCCATCACTATCAAAATACCATCCATTTTTTTCAAAGAAATGGAACAAATAATCCTAAAATTTATATGGAACCAGAAAAGACCTCGAATAGCCAAAGGAATATTGAAAAAGAAAGCCAAAGTTGGTGGCATCACAATTCCGGACTTCAAGCTCTATTACAAAGCTGTCATCATCAAGACAGCATGGTACTGGCACAAACGCAGACACATAGATCAATGGAACAGAATAGAGAGCCCAGAAATCGACCCTCAACTCTATGGTCAACTAATCTTCGACAAAGCAGGAAAGAATGTCCAATGGAAAAAAGACAGCCTCTTCAATAAATGGTGCTGGGAAAATTGGACAGCCACATGCAGAAAAATGAAATTGGTCCACTTCCTTACACCACACACGAAAATAGACTCAAAATGGATGAAGGACCTCAACTTGAGAAAGGAATCCATCAAAATCCTTGAGGAGAATGCAGGAAACAACCTCTCGACCTCAGCTGCAGCAACATCTTCCTAGGAACATCGGCAAAGGCAAGGGAAGCAAGGGCAAAAATGAACTATTGGGATTTCATCAAGATCAAAAGCTTTTGCACAGCAAAGGAAACAGTTAACAAAACCAAAAGACAACTGACAGAATGGGAGAAGATATTTGCAAACGGCATACAGATAAAGGACTAGTATCAAAAATCTATAAGGAATTTAGCAAACTCAACACCCAAAGAACAAACAATACAATCAAGAAATAGGCAGAGGACCTGAACAGACATTTCTGCAAAGAAGACATCCAGATGGCAACAGACACCTGAAAAAGTCCTCCACATCACTCTGCATCAGGGAAATACAAATCAAAACCACAATGAGATATCACCTCACACCAGTCAGAAAGGCTAAAATTAACAAGTCAGGAAATGACAGATGCCGACGAGGATGTGGAGAAAGGGAAATCCCTGTACACTGTTGGTGGGAATGCAAGCTGGTGCAACCACTCTGGAAAATAGCATGGAGGTTCCTCAAAATGTTGAAAATAGAACTACCCTATGACCCAGCAATCGCACTACTGGGTATTTACCCTAAAGATACAAATGTAGTGATCCGAAGGGGCACATGCACCCGAATGTTTATAGCAGCAATGTCTACAATAGCCAAACTATGGAAAGAACGTAGATGTCCATCAACAGATGATGTATAAAGAAGATGTGGTATATATACACAATGGAATACTATGCAGCCATCGAAAGAAATGAAATCTTGCCATTTGCGACAACATGGATGGAACTAGAGGGTATCATGCTTAGTAAAATAAGTCAATCAGAGAAAGACAACCATCATATGATCTCCCTGATATGAGGACCTGGAGATGCAACATGGGGGTTAGGGGGATAGAGAAGAATAAATGAAACAAGATGGGATTGGGAGGTAGACAAACCAGAAGTGACTCTTAATCTCACAGGACAAACTGAGGTTTTGGGGGGAGAGGGGTTTGGGTGAGGAGGAGGGGGGTTATGGACATTGGGGAGGGTATGTGCTATGGTGAGTGCTGTGAAGTGTTTAAACCTGGTGATTCACAGACCTGTACCCCTGGGCATAAAAATACATTGTATGTTTATAAAAAAATAAGAAATAAATAAAAAATTTTAAAAAAGACAGATTTAGGATACAGTAAGATATTAGTAAGTAACATTCTTAAAAGTGTGTCAAGTCTACAGTAGTGGAATAAATAAATAAGAGTTTTTAAGGTTTTATATTTATAGACATATTTATTTTAAAAAATGTTTGAAATAGATGTTAAATAACATTCAGACACACCAGGAAGGGATTTAGACAAGGAAGGCACATCATTTCACCACAAGAAATAAAAACCTTAGTTCTAAGTTAAAGACCACCCAAAGCTTTAGGTCTTGTGGTAGTTTTCCTGGCTCCAGAGGGTCATTATGGAGGAAACTTCTTCATGGTACATGCAAGAAATAAGATAGGAGTTGGAAAATTTTACTCTGTGGCCCCAGTGGTGTTAGAAAGTAAACACTCTTAATAAGCCTGATGTGCGGGAAGGCAAAGAGCAAAAATCCAAAATGTTTTGGTTGCACTGAAAAACTGAAAATCCTACTGACATTAAGGAAAGCTTAAAAAAATGGTAAAGTAAAATAAGATTAATCCTCTCATCTTGCTGAATTGGAATGCTTACAATTTGCCAACTTAAAATTTCAAGTAAACCACTGTATTTTTCACTTCCATTCTTGTAGACAAACACAGTTTGGTTAAACAGCTGCCATACTTCACCTTGAATAAATCTATATGCCCATATTTGGGGGAAAGGATCTTAGATAACCTCCTTATTTTATATCGCTTAAGTCTTTGAAAAGAGCATTAATGCTCGGGCTGACTGGCTATCTACAATGGCAAAATGACCGTAGGTTCTGACAACAATGAGAGGTTTCTTAGAGAGACTAAAGAGTGTCTAGTTCAACAGATAGTTATTTATTGAAAAGTCTGACAGACTTAAGTATGTGTGTTTGGATCAATTGCCCACTATTAGTTTTCTTTCACAAATATGTGCCAAGTGTCTACCCATTTCTTGATGTCTGGGTTCTAAACTTGGATTAGTTTGTTTAAAATTTGGACTCATTCAGAATATTCCATATAAGTTTTAGTGGTAGTAAGAAACAAATGTCTGTGAATAAATAGAATGGATTTTCAGGATAAAATGGAATATCCACAAAGAAAAAAAATTAAATTAAAAACAATGTGGGGAGGGGAGAAAAGGGGAAATACTAATATTGAGAAATAATAAAAATGACAATCGCAAAGCAGGCAGGGCATCACCTTGTTAGACACAAAGTCTCTCAGCCTCACTCTTGACCTATTCAAGTGGAATCTGCATTTTCAGAAAACAACAATAACAACAGAGTATTCACCTATATTACCATTTGAGAAGCACTCATATATGCCACCTCCCCTGTGGTCCTTTTTTCTATTTTCCTTTTCTTCTCCTCTGCCCTATGCCTAACAAGGTTTTTCATGTGCTTTCATATTAAAGTGGAAAGTTCATTGTAGGTCTGGAATGTGACCTGCAGTTTGTATGAGGGTTGACAACTGTATTTAAATTTAGATCACGAAGAGAATTAAGGACTTTGGTCTCATTAAATTGGTGTATGGTTGATTAGCTCAAAAGATCATACTAATCAAAGTAATCAGAACATCAAAATTTTTAGATCAATTGAAATTTGCACAAATCTGTCAGAAGTGTCATCTGTGCTGGAAGATAGCATAAAGTAGTTTCAGCTGTTAGCATTAGTACTGTATATAGTGACAGAATCCATAATGCCCAATGGGACACCTGGACTTGTCACACATGTTCAGATCTACAATGCCCAGAGGAACAGCTTGGTTTTGTCCTAAATGGAAGCCGTGGGAGCTATTAGGGGATTTTTAGCTCTTCGTGCCTTCCTCTTTTGGCAAAAGCACACAGTTGTACAATTGGTTGACTCTTGTGTTTGAAGCAAACTGATATAAACAACATTTTCATGAACTTGGTAAACGAAGCATCCAAAATGAATAAGTGTTGTTAGTTGTGTTTTGTCATTCCAGTGTTACTATATTTTTTCTACTTTAGAAAGTGTAACTCTCAAAAGGAACTCCATATTTTGTTATAAGATATGGGTAAGAGAGAAATAGTATCTACAACATTCACTCTTTGTATAAAAATTCAAAATACTGTATAATTTGTAATAGCTTTAGATCAACTTAACTAGATCCCGAAAATGGCATGCACAAAATGTAAAACTCTTAATTATCTGTCGATCTTATTTTCAGGACTTAATCTGGATAAGCAAAATACTTGTAAATCTGAAATTTTCACCTTACCATAATTTATTATCTTTCTATGATAACTATAATGACTTTATAAATTTTAGTGAACTCGAATGTTAAACTATATAAGCGGAATTTTATTTATTTTTTTAAAGATTTTACTTGTTTATTTGACAGGCAGAGATCACAAGTAGGCAGAGAGGAAGGCATAGAGAGAGGAGGAAACAGGCTCCCTGCTGAGCAGAGAGCCTGATGCGGGGCTCGATCCCAGGACCCTGGGATGATGCCCTGAGCCGAAGGCAGAGGCTTTAACCCACTGAGCCACTCAGGTGCCCCTAAGCTGAATTTTAATATCAGGTCATGTGTCCTACATAATAAATATTTCTGACTATGCTGACTAGATGATCTATTCTTCTCAATTAATCAAATTCTGTGATTTAAGTTTTAAGGTAAGTCATGTACATATTAACTCCTCTAGCCTTTCTCCCACTTCTGGCAACAATTTCATTGAGTATTTTAAAAACATATTAGCAAGAAATTTATAGAAAAACGTGCCTCCAATACTTTTTACACCATATGACTTAATACACACATCACAGAAATTAATTCTGAGAATTTTAAATTGAGATTTTGAACTGCATTTAAGAGACTCCATTCTAAATAAAAATACAATTAAACACTGGAATTTTGGTAGTGGTTATTTTTGTCACCTGTACTAAGTTCCAGAGTTTGACTCAATTTTATTCTGCTGAAAAAACTGGTGGAGAAATAGTACTCCAAGTAAAACCAGCAGGATTTCTAGAGAAAGCATCAGGTGATTGACTGCTTAAACCTACATCAAGTCCGGTCACACTAGATATAATGGGGATGGGAAACTAAGTTTCTGGCTCTTTTGACCTCTAGAGTGGTAGAATTTGGCTGAAACCAAGACTTGTGTGGCAAAGAGGATCAGTTCCCAGCTATCCAAAAAAGACATGTATCTATTGTCCAACCTCTTTAACGTCTTTTCTCAAGTTTCTTTCTATGTCCTCCTTCTTTTTATTATCTGCTCTCCAGTGGAGAGTAAGTATCTGTAAGTATACCATCTGTAAGTATGCCTTCAGCTACCAAAATGACTCCCAAGTCATTGTTTCTACTAAGCTTCAGTAGACTCATACTACTAAGCTCTCTCACCTATATGTACAGAGGGCTCTTTCTCCACAAATAAGGCATCTGACTTCTCAATCTCAACTTCTCAATCTCAACATCTTCCCAGTCTCCATGTGTCTCTTCTCTCCTTCACATCTAGCATGTCATCAAGCCCTAGTGACTACCTTTTGATTTATTTTTATCTCTTTGTTTTCCTCATCATTTCCAATATTGCATTACACATAAACTAAGAACTTTACATACACTTGAATCAACTAGAAGGGATTTGTAAAATGCAGATTATTAGACTTCATTCTTTACCCTCTGAGTCAACGTCTAGAGTAATACCTCACAATCTATATTTTGTACAAGAAGTTTCCCCTAAATTCTGTTGTGTAATCTGGTTTGAGAATCACTGAACCATATTAAAAACTCATTAAGTAGTACTCATGACTCAGTTTCCCCTCCCTGCAGCATATTCTCTTCACTATAAGGTATTTAATTTAAAAATTATTGTTGGGCACCTAAATGGCTCAGTCAGTGTCTAACTCTTGGTTTCTGCTCAGTTCATGATCTTAGAGATGAGAGATCAAACATCACGTACAACTGTGTGCTCAACACAAAGTCTGCTTGAGATTCTTTCCCTCTCCTTTTGTCTCTCCCCCTCCTCACATGTCCGTGCTCTCTATCTCTCTCTTTCTCTCTAAAATAAATAAATTAAAAAATATTTATGGTGCTACTGATTATCTTAAAAGTTTTTGGTGTATGCCTATTGCCTGAGGAATAAATTTCAAGGTCCTTCATATGTCATTCAATTCATTTTGTCACAATTCACAAAATTCTTTTCCCTTATTTTCCCCTCAACCATGTGCCAGAATTATCTAAGACACTCAGGTATCTCCATAAATTCTCTAACACACTCAGGTATCCCCATAAATTTAGTAACTTAATAAAAATATTTGAAATGTCTTTCTTTTTTTTTTTAAATCTGTTAATGCCTGTACATTTTTAATAGTGAAATTTCTTCTTCTTTTTTTTAAATTTCATTTCAGCATAACAGAATTCATTGCTTATGCACCACATCCAGTTCTCCATGCAATACGTGCCCTATATAATACCCACCACCTGGCTACCCCAACCTCCCACCCCCGCACCTTCAAAACCCTCAGATTGTTTTTCAGAGTCCATAGTCTCTCATGGTTCATCTCCCTGTACATTTTTTGAACTGAAATAATTTCATTTTCTGTTACCTCAGTTCCCCAAATAGTTTTCATATTTTATAGTAGCAGTAAATAAAAGTAAGAGCATTCTGATTACTCTATGGCTTTATTTCAACTACTTTATTCCTCTTTTCTTTGTATATAATCCTAATGAATGCTCTTTCTATACTTACCGCATTTCATTTCAGGGGTCATCCTGTAACAAGATGGATCCTGAAAATGGAACATTGATGACAAAGTTTATTCTCACAAAATTCACATATCAACTACAGTGGCAAACACCCCTGTTCCTGGTGTTCTTGGTGATGTACCTCATCACCATTGTTGGAAACCTTGGGCTAAATGCTCTCATATGTAATGACCCTCACCTTCACATCCCCATGTACTTATTTCTTGGGAGTTTAGCTTTTGTGGATGCTTGGATATCATCCACAGTGACCCCAAAGATGCTGGTCAACTTCCTAACTAAGAGTAAGATGATCTCTCTCTCTGAACTCATGATACAGCTTTTTTCCTTTGTATTTGGTAGAACAACAGAATGTTTTCTCTTGGCAACAATGGCATATGATCGCTATGTAGCCATATGCAAATCGTTACTTTATCCAGTGATTATGACCTATAGTCTTTGCACCTGGCTGTTAGTCTCATCATTTGTAGGTGGTTTTGTTCATTCTGTAATTCATATAGGTTTCTTATTCAGATTAATCATTTATAATTCTAACATAATATATCACTTTTACTGTGACATCATGCCATTGTTTAAGATTTCCTGTACCGGCCCTTCACTTAATTTTCTGATGGTTTTTATTTTCTCTGGGTCAATACAGGTATTTACCATTCTGATTGTTCTAGTCTCTTATACACGTGTTCTCTTAACAATCTGAAGAAAGAAGTCTCTGAAAGGCATTAAAAAATCCTCTTCCACCTGTGGAGCTCATCTTTATATTATGGCCCTCTTCTCTTCAGATATGTGTGTCCTGGATCTGCACAATCGGATGATCAAGATATGATGGACTCTCTGTTTTATACTGTCATAATTCCTTTGTTAAATCCAATGATCTATAGCCTGAGAAATAAAAAAATAGTCATAGATTCAATGAGAAAAATGTTAAAGAGAAGTGTTTAGATCTCATGCTCTTATCTGTTCTCTTTTTCATTAAAAGCATGACAAATTATGCAGATTATATATGGTTCTGTTTGGCAAGTGTGAAAAGAATTTCCAATTATAATTGCCCTAGGGTTTAATGATTTATTAAAAGTGTTCATATCATACTAGAATCATTGAAGCATAAAACAAATAAAAATATCTTATATGCTTACATATTCTTCCTTGTAGTTTTATAAAATAATTCAGTGCTGTAGGTTGTACTTCTTCTGAACAGGAATTGATTATGATGTCTTTGATAATTATATAGCCATCTAGCCTGGAGGGTGGGCCATGCACATTTTGCCATACCCATTGACCATACACACCAGTGGAGGCAGGTTTATGGTTGAATCAACAACAAGACCCAAGAATTCTGCTAGCCATTTAAAGGTCTCTCATTCTACTTTATTTGGGGCATAGTGAATTTCACTTCATGTGGGTATTCAACAATTCTCAAAGCACTAAGGGAAGTAAAAAGAAATGGGGGAGCCATGAGGAAAATATAAGAAGGGACTTAAAACAGTGAGTGTCCAGCCACATTGTAAGAGATAGTCTTAGCCCAGTGTGGGTCTATGAGAAATGAAATGGAACCAGGCAGGGGGGAAAAGGAATGTTGCCTCTCATTGTCTATGATGCCTTCTACATGCCCTTTCTAGCTGTGTTTGTATGTTGTAGGGTAATCTGTAAAAGTCTGCTAATTCAGAAAGGTAAGAAAAGAGACTACAGAATTTTAAGTGGGATGGTCAGGGAGAAAAAAAGAGAAGTAGGAGAAGAGGAAGGAAATAGTCAATCTTTCTTTCCTTTTTTCTTTCTTTTGAAGAATAAAGCTAGTAAGATACATCAGTAATATGTAATTTTTTAATTTGTTGTTGAGGTGTAGACTTCAAAAGCATGTGTCCAAAATTGAAATAATGTTAAGATAATATGATGTCAGAGCACCTAGAGGGTGTCTCTATCATGAAAATGAGCAAGATTTTGGATGTTCTCTGTTCTAAGAATTTTTAAGTGTTAACTTTCTTCTACCCCATAATCTAAGTATAATGAGTGACCCAACTTCAAGTCCAATCCTGTCCTTCCTTTCTTAACATGGAAAATCCACACTATTCTACTGATACTCCTGAAGCCTTGGCCCTGATTCTGTGTTTTGTAAAACTTTGGTTACTTATCTTTTGTATCCTGATACTATTTCTTCCATAACATAGTCACTTTGTTATTCTTTTTTTTTTCCATTTTATTTATTTTTTCAGTGTAACAGTATTCATTCTTTTTGCACAACACCCAGTGCTCCATGCAAAACGTGCCCTCCCCATTACCCACCACCTGTTCCCCCAACCTCCCACCCCTGACCCTTCTTTCTTTTCAACATAACAGTGTTCATTGTTTTTGCACCACACCCAGTTCTCCATGCAACATGTGCCCTCACAAATACCCACCACCTTGTTCCCCCAACCTCCCACCCCCCGCCCCTTCAAAACCCTCAGGTTGCTTTCCAGAATCCATAGTCTCTCGTGGTTCACCTCCCCTTCTACCTCCCACCTACCCACAACTCCCTTCTCCTCTCCGTCTCCCCATGTCCTCCATGTTATTTGTTAAGCTCCACAAATAAGTGAAACCATATGATACTTGACTCTCTCTGCTTGACTTATTTCACTCAGCATAATCTCTTCCAGTCCCGTCCATGTTGCTACAAAAGTTGGGTATTCATCTTTTCTGATAGAGGCATAATACTCCATACTGTATGCGGACCACATCCTCCTTATCCATTCGTCCGTTGAAGGGCATCTTGGTTCTTTCCACAGTTTGGCGACTGTGGCCATTGCTGCTATAAACATTGGGGTATAGATGGCCCTTATTTTCACTATTTTTGTATCTGTGGGTTAAATACCCAGTAGTGCAATTGCAGGGTCATAGGGAAGCTCTATTTTTAATTTCTTGAGGAATCTCCACACTGTTCTCCAAAGTGGCTGCACCAACTTGCATTCCCACCAACAGTGTAAGAGGGTACCCCTTTCTCCAATACATGTTGTTTACTGTCTTGCTAATTTTGGCCATTCTAACTGGTGTGAGGTCGTATCTCAATGTAGTTGTAATTTGAATCTCCCTGATGGCTAGTGATGAAGAACATTTTTTCATGTGTCTAATAGCCATTTGTATGTCTTCAGTGGAAAAGTGTCTGTTCATATCTTCTGCCCATTTTTTGATATGATTATCTGTTTTGTGTGTGTTGAGTTTGAGGAGTTCTTTATAGATCCTGGATATCAACCTTTTGTCTGTACTGTCATTTGCAAATATCTTCTCCAATTCCGTGGGTTGCCTTTTTGTTTTGTTGACTGTTTCCTTTGTTGTGCAGAATTTAGTTAAAGTTTTTTAAGAATAACAAGGTGACTGAGATTTTCCTGCTAGACCAGGCACTCCCAGCCCAGGCCAGCGGGAAAATCTGTCACCTTGTTTTTCTTAAAAAACTTTGACTAAATCATATCTTTTCAATAATTTTAATGGGTTATCATTGCTACCAGATTATGTGCAAGTACAGTATATATCTAGCTCTCCATATATACATATGTGTAAATTTGTGTTCATGTGTATGTCTAGATTTATATATTATTATACATTTTATATATTTATTTGTATATGTAGATTTTATATATACTACATGTATATTTTTCCATATCTATCTATCCATTCATTCCTTCTCTCTATATTCTGGTTTGCCATCCTGGTGTTATTTGAGGTCCTTTCAAATAAAACCTGAGTTAACTCTGAAGTCTCTTCTTCCAAAATTCTCCTAATTCTCCTAGTTTTATACCCAAAATGAGTTTCAGAAAGCTTTATGAATACTTTCTACTCTTTCAAATACATGCTTTTGCTAATACAGGTCTCTTACACAGGGAAAGAACTTTCTTCAAGGTCTATCTCTAATATTACAACTTTCCTGATTATCTTGAAGAGGATATAATGCTTACTTGAAACATTTAGTTTTTGTGTTTGAAACATTTAGCAACTTATTCTTGTTAGGTCACACTTGACTTTGTATAATACTTATTTCTGGGCTACAGGCATTTCAAGATTATTATTATGAATTCAATGTCCTAGTCTCTATTTTTCCCAGTGTTTAGCATGAAGGCATACACATGTGAGGTCCTAAATAAGTATTTGTAAAATATTTGTAAAAGTGAATTGAGCCCAAATGAACAGAATGCAGTAAGAGTGCATCACTCATTTTCTTTTTTTAAAAAGATTTTATTTATTTATTTGAGAATTAATGAGTGAGAGAGAGCATGAGAGAGAAGAAGGTCAGAGGGAGAAGCAGACTCCCCAAGGAGCTGGGAGCCAGAGGTGGGACTCGATCCTGGAAGTACGGGATCATGACCTGAGCCAAAGGCAGTTGCTCAACCAACTGAGCCACCCAGGCGCCTCACATCACTCATTTTCAATCTTGCAACGAGCCCAGGAGATTACCATCCCTGGGATGGCTGGTGCAGCCTAGCTCACCTTCTTGCTTCTTTAATGACAGTTGCCTATATCATACACTTAAGGTGAATTATTTCTGTTCTTATTGCTAGAATTGGCTTCTGGGCTTCAGTTAGTTGTTTGGTTTAAACAGCTATGTGTTTAAAAGATTTTTTTTTATTTGTTTATGTACAGCATAACAGTGTTCATTGTTTTGGCATCACACCCAGTGCTCCATGCAGTATGTGCCCTCCCTATTACCCACCACCTGGTTCTTCAACCTCCTACCAACCCCCCCCCCCCGCCCCTTCAAAACCCTCTGGTTGTTTTTCAGAGTCCATAGTCTCTCATGGTTCATCTCACCTTCCAGTTTCCCTCAACTCCCTCTTTTAAAATAGATAAGCATTCAAAAATTGTAGCTATTCTATAATCTGGAAGTCCACATCACAAGATTAGAGAAGATCATCTGCTCCTGAGGGATATCACCAAGACTTAAGAAAGGGAAGAGTGGATCACAGTAAAGCTGTTTTTATGGTTTTTCTCCCAGAATAATCCATATTATTGCTATGTCTATAGTTTTTAAAATTTTTGTTGTTGTGTAATATTCTCACTGTACTGACAGCTTCCTTTAACTGTCTTTATTTTTACTTGTTCATTCACTATTACAACCCAAGGACTGGATTGATAATGCAACAATTAGTATCTCCTGCCATCATAACAGTCCAGTTCCCTAAGTGGTATTTTCCTTGAATGAGAAGGTTCACATCAAGCTGAGTATAGGAGTATGGTATGTTACCTGACAGGTCTTACTTTAGGTTTTATGATTACAGGTCAGAAAATTGGGGGTGTCTCAGAAGCTCAGACCTCCTCTTCAACCTCTAGTGCATGTCTGGTCTATAGATTCCTCTGCTCTAATTTAACCTTCAGTGGAATACCAAGTACTTTATGCCTTCCAGGAATTCACCAAAGTCCCCTAGTCCACTATGAGATCCCATTCTCTCTTATAGATATTTCTATCTTTGTACTTAATTTTTGTTGCTTCAGTGGCATATGGGAAAAAGATAAAATAGACATCTGTGCAAAATACACAGTTTGGACAAGATATTCTGCTGATTTCTTTAAAAAGAAACTATAAAATTACATATGTATTATCTAATGATTATTTAAGTGTAAAATATAATATCACATTGGTAAGTTTACTCAGTTGTCTGGAACACTGATGATGTTGACTAAACCATCTCATGAAACTACCAACAATATACATGAAATTCTCCTCATTATGCAGATATATTCACTTTCTTAACCTGGGGATTTAAAAGAACTCATTATCCCTCTCATTTTATATACATGGATGTACATATCTATTTTTTCTTATCATTTTCTAATACCTCCTACCCTTCAGAAGATTTCTGACAGAATCTCCAACATCATATTAAAAAAAAAAACAACAAAAGAATTTAAATTTATATTCACACAAAGAAGCACCAGTCAAAACTGGAACTGTATTCCTGAAGTTTGGTTTGTTGAGAGACTATGGCACAATCTCACTGAGTGCATTTAGGTATGTGTTATAATCTCTGTTCTAGGCTTCTTTTTAGTTCTTTTAAAAAGGAAGTTCTCATTTATTCTTCTCCTATCCCCCTAACCCCCCATGTTGCTTCTCCATGTCCTCATATCAGGGAGATCATATGATAGTTGTCTTTCTCCGATTGACTTATTTCACTAAGCATGATACGCTCTAGTTCCATCCACGTCATCGCAAATGGCAAGATTTCATTTCTTTTGATGGCTGCATAGTATTCCATTGTGTATATATACCACATCTTCTTGATCCATTCATCTGTTGATGGACATCTAGGTGGGATTGGGAGGGAGACAAACCATAAATGACTCTTAATCTCACAAAACAAACTGGGGGTTGCTGGGTGGAGGTGGGATTGGGAGAGGGGGAGCGGGCTATGGACATTGGGGAGGGGAGGCGAACCATAAGAGACTATGGACTCTGAAAAACAACCTGAGGGTTTTGAAGGGTCAGGGGTGGGAGGTTGGGGGAACAGGTGGTGGGTCATGGGGAGGGCACGTGTTGCATGGAGCACTGGGTGTTGTGCAAAAAGAATGAATACTGTTACGCTGAAAAAATTAATAAAAAGGGAAAAAAAAAAAGGAAGTTCTCAAACTTTGGCTCAGAATCAACTAGAATAGAAAGCTTTTTAAAACACAGATTGACAGACACTACTGATGTGGGAAACAGAGGCAAAAGAAAATCATTAAATTTCCTTACCTACTGACAAGCCCTTGAAACAGGCAGAGTGGCTCTCCTCTAGGGACTCAACTGCCCTAACCTTGAGGTTCTGCTAAGGGCAAAGGACAATCCTAGCCTGACCAGTCCCCTACCCTCAACCAGGATCCTGTAAGTCTACTTTCACAATTCCTTTAGGAAACTTTATCTCTAAACCTCCAAGATAGATTTGACACTCATTCCTAAGCATATGACTCACTGATATACATCTAAAGGGTCTCACGAGAAGGTTTTTATTCCTGGTAAAAAATAAACTTTCTCTCAAACAATAGCTAGCCCCTCAAGATCCTAGAAACCTTGCTTCCAAAATTCCTTAGAGACTTTCGCCATCCCTAACCCCCTCACAACTTACAAGAATATAATAGAACACTCCTCACATCCCTCGCATCTCTTCTCTTCCTGCCCATCGGTCCTGTCCCCTTGCTTTAATAAACCACGTTTTTTCACCAAAGATGTCTTAAAAATTCTTTCTTAGCCATGGACTACAGACCTTGCCCCTCTGAACCTCACCTAGATCCCAGAATTTCATCATTTGGCACCCGAATGTGGGGCTGTGAGTCTTTACATCTGGACTCTGAGCTTCGGCACAAAATTGGTGAGTACTTTCTCTCTTCTTCTCTTTGCTCTCATTTCAGGGCTTTTCAAGGAGTGCAGTCTTATTGGAACACTTGCATGTCAATTGCTCAGGCTGTAATCCTCGAGCCTGTGGCTACTCTATGGGAAGGAGAACATCTGCCTTTCAGCTGGAAGTTAGTACCCTGGCCGGAATGGTAACAAGACCCAGGAACTTGATTTCCTCTCTCTGTTCCTGTTCTTATACAGAGTTGTCTCTCTTGGGCAAGGGACAGCCACCTAAGTCATCAGGACAGCTGCTAATCTTAAGACTCCCATGTGAGGTTTCCTCCTGATTGATGTAATGTGATCCTTTCTGCATCCCTGGTCTAGCCACTTCTGGCCTCAGGACCTCCATTGGGAGCAGGCCAAACCAGTACCTGATTGAATTAATGCAACTGGGGACTGTTTCCCAGGGAAGTAGACTGTAAGGACCTCATGTGTTGGAATGTCGCATAGACTATGATGGATTTCAGTCTTTACTGTTTCTTGTCAGTGTCTTTTACTAACTACTTACAGGTATGAAATTGGGTAATTTCCCCTTGCCAAACTTTTCTAGTATTTCCATGGGTTAAAATGGGAAAACAGTATTCAGTCTTCAGGACACAATGGCATGACATGGCACCGTATTTTAGTCCATTTACCGGCACCCATCTGAAGCCTAGGATGTGATGGGGAAGTGGGGGACACCGGCATCACTCCAGGACTTTTATGGTGGGAATGCCTTCATGGGAAGTTAGAATGGTGATCAATAGTGATTTTTGGTTGAGGGACGCCTCTGGTCGCTTTTGACACTGGAACATCTGACATACCTTGCATGGGACACCACCCAGGAGTTGGGGGCAATTTTGGTAATGGGCCATGTTTACTTTTTTAGGAACATGGGATCCTCCTCTTCTGTGCCCAGAGACTCTCCCTTGGGATGCCTCTTAACCCACTGGAATCAATTCAAACTACAAGTTTTAAGAAAGAAAAAGTACTGGCCTCAGTGCTCCTTAGGATATGGGGAAAAATCGCCCATAAATGGGACTTTAAATTTCAGATCAATCTATTGGTTAGACCTCTTCTGCAGAGAAAAGGGCAAATGGACTGAAGTTCCGTATGTCAAAGACGTTATGGCCCTAAATCAGGATCTAGACCTATGGGCCTCTTGTAGAATGTGTCTAACCCTCGGCCAGGTTAACAGGACCCTCCCCCCTCAGGGTATATTGGATGATGACTGTCTAAACAGGCTGATTCCTTTCAATAAACCCAGAATGTTGAAGGAATTGCCAGCCAGTCCAGAAAAAAAGAGGACACTGGCTCTGTTGCTATCCCTTCTCCTTACAAACCCCAAGACCCTTCTGCCACCAGTCCTGCTGGACATACCAGGAGTGGGACTCCCTATTTACCAGGAGCTCCATCTAAGTATGGGATGCATCATCTTAGGGAAGTTGCTAATGGAGAAACAGGCACAACAAGTTCCATGTCCCATTCTCCATGGCACATCTGGCTCAGATAAAACAACAATTAGGATGATATTCTGAAAATCCCTCTCAATTTATTGATGGATTTCAAGAAGTATCTATTATGTTTGATTTGAACTGGAAGGATATATATATCATTTTAACTCGTTGTTGCACCCCTGAGGAAAAGAGACAAATCTGGGAGGGAGCATAGGAGTTTGCTGATAAGCTAGCAATGACAGATAGGGATTGTTACCCAGTTGGGGTTACTGCTGCCCCTAACACTTAGCCACACTGGAACTACCAGGAGGATAGTCCATGGAGAGAAAAACAGGATCATATGATCACTTGTTTGATAGAAGGTATGAAAAAAAGGATTTTTTAAACCTGTAAACTTTGAGAAACTTCAGGAAGTTACACAAGGAACTGACAAAAATCCAGCCCAATTTCAGGGGCGACTGGTAGAGGCCATCTGTAAATACACAAATCTGAACCTAGCCTCACCTGAGGGAGTAACCATACTAAAGGTATATTTTATAAGCCAATCAGCACCTGACATCTGCTGAAAACAAACTAAAATGACTTTAGGTCCTTAAATTTCCACCCAATGCCTATTAGAGGACTGAAGTATTTAACAATAGAGATATGGCCTTAAGGCAAAAAAGGACCCAAAGACTAAATTGCAGGGTAAGATATAGGCTCAAATAGTGGCTGCCACTATTGCAGATTCCCCACAGCACCAGACTAACCAGGGGCAAAAGAAGGGGCTGGCAGTGGACAAAAAACTAGGTAAGTCCCCATGCTATATGTGTGGCCCAATTGGACACTGGAGCAGAAAATGTCCAAACAAGCACTCTCCACCAGGACCATGCTCTGTCTGTAAAGAAACAGGACATTGGAAGAGAGACTGTCCTCATCTTCAGAGAGAGAGGAAGGCAGGAACTCACTTTGCTGCCTGAGAGTCAAAGCTGGAAGAACTGGAATGATGGGGCCCTTAAGCTCATCCAGCTCCATTTGTCATCCAAATGACTGAGCCTGGGGTTACCCTGGACATGAGAGGTAAATTTATCAATTTTCTTATTGATACTGGAGCCACTTACTCTGTCCTTATTCAGCACTCCAGTCCTACTTGTCTTTCTAACATTAAAGTTGTTGGCATAGAAGGGGAGACTAAAACATTCCATCAGACAATGTCTTTAACCTGTAAATATAAGAGTCAATTGGTAACTCATGTTTTTCTAGTCCATCCATCTTGTCCCACCCCATTACTTGGGTGAGGCTCAATGTATAAATTGGGTAGTCGATTTGCTCTTACTGTAGAGGGGGATGGCTTGTTCTCTTTAACATCTGGAGAGCTAGAACCATACCCTACTATGCCTTCCAATGTCTGGAAGGAAGTAAACCCACAGGTCTGGGATTGTGATATTCCAGGATGGGCTCTTACAGCCCAACATATCAAGATGACCTTAAAAGACCCAACTAATATACCTCATAAGAAACAATATCCTCTAAAACCTGAGGCCAAAGTTGGGTTACAACCACTTATTGATAAATTTCTAAGACATGGTATATTAAAGCCTTGTCAATCTCCTTATAACACCCCAATTTTAACAGTTAAAAAAGCCTAATGGGGAATATTGGATGGTACAATATTTTTTTTAATTAATTAATTTATTTTCAGTGTAACAGTATTCATTGTTTTAGCACCACACCCAGTGCTCCATGCAATACGTGCCCTCTCTATTACCCTCCACCTGGTTCCCCAACCTCCCACTCCTCGCCAATTCAAAACCCTCTGGTTGTTTTTCAGAGTCCATAGTCTCTCATGGTTCATCTTTCCTTGCAATTTCCAACTCCCTTATCCTTTCCATCTCCCCATGTCCTCCATGTTCTTTGTTATGCTCCACAAATAAGTAAACCTTATGATACTTGACTCTCTCTGCTTGACTTATTTTGCTCAGCATAATCTCTTCCAGTCCCGTCCATGTTGCTACAAAAGTTGGTTATCATCCTTTTTGATGGAGGCATAATACTCCATCGTGTATATGTATCACATCTTCCTTATCCATTCATCTGTTGAAGGGCATCTTGTTTCTTTCCACAGTTTGGAGACCATGGACATTGCTGCTATAAACATTGGGGTAGAGATGGCTCTTCTTTTCTATACATCTGTATCTTTGGGGTAAATACCCAGCAGTGCAATTGCAGGGTCATAGGGCAGCTCTATTCTTAATTTCTTCAGGAATCTCCACACTGTTCTCCAAAGTGGTTGCACAAACTTGCATTCCCATCAACAGTGTAAGGGGGGTCCCCTTTCTCCACAACCTCTCCAACACACATTGTTTCCTGTCTTGTTAATTTTGGCCATTCTAACTGGTGTGAGGTGGTATCTCAATGTGGTTTTAAATTGAATCTCCCTGATGGCTAGTGATGATGAACATTTTTTCATATGTCTGATAGCCATTTGTATGTCTTCAGTGGAAAAGTGTCTGTTCATATCTTCTGCCCATTTTTCGATATGATTATCTGTTTTGTGTGAGTTGAGTTTGAGGAGTTCTTTATAGATCCTTGATATCAACCTTTTGTCTGTACTGTCATTTGCAAATATCTTCTCTCATTCCGTGGGTTGCCTCTTTGTTTTGTTGAATGTTTCCTTTGCTGTGCAGAAGCTTTTGACCTTGATGAAGTCCCAAAAGTTCATTTTCGCTTTTGTTTCCTTTGCCTTTGGAGACATATCTTGAAAGAAGTTGATGTGGCTGATATCGAAGAGGTTACTGCTTGTGTTCTCCTCTAGGATTCTGATGGATTCCTGTCTCACGTTGAGGTCTTTTATCCATTTTGAGTTTATCTTTGTGTACGGTGTAAGAGAATGGTCAAATTTCATTCTTCTACATATAGAATTGGATTGGAAAGTAATACCCCAATATGAGAGTGCCCTGTGTCTGGGGACCAGCATTAGCTTGGAGTCTGGTTAAAAGCACTTAAAAAAAAAGGGCAAAGGATCACGGGGGAATATTGTGGGAATCAGGGCAGTTAGGGACAGGGACTTAAGTCCCCGAACCCAGGACATTCTCCCCTGGTGCTGAGCCAGAGAGAGTGTGGTGGTGAAAGCAGGTCATGGTCCCTGAGCCAACAGTGCACCTGAGCCCCCAGTGCGCCTGAGAACACGTGGGGTCCAGCTCCCAAGAGGGCCTGGGAGCCTGGCCAGATGGCATTCCTGAAACACGCGTGTCCCACACACTCCCCTGGGAGAGGTGCGCCCAGGTACTAGCCTGGAGCTCTGGCATCCTGAAAAACCAGGCATTCCCAGTCTGGGCCAGCGGGAAAATCTAGTGTGTGATCGCTACTTGGAAACTCTCTGGTGGTCTGGAGCTGCCCAGACAGTCGCCGCTGCTGTGGTATTGGGTAAAAAGAGGAGATCCTGCATCCCCAGGGACCATGACTCAGAACCTACTCTGCCAGCAGCTCTGCAGAGCATTCTGAGGCTTCTCTCTGAGAGGGAGGTCTGGGTGCAGTTTGCTCTCCTCTAAACCTCCAAAAACCATCAAAAGCTGTCAAGACGAGAGAGAACAGATGAAAGAACATAAAAACCTCCAGAGAACAAAAGCCTGAAAAAAATGGTTTCCTCAGAGCCCACCCCCTTGAGGGGGGAAGGAGGACCTAACTCAGGGAACATCATTGTCTGAAAACCCACGTGGCAGGCCCCGCCCCCAGAAAACCAACCAGGAAGGAAGAAAAAAAAAAAAAAGAAGACGACAAGAGAACAACCACCACTACTTCATAAATACAACTTTTATTTTTAACTCTTTACCACTATTCTGGTTCTTTTTTTATACATATAGATAAATTTTTTAACCTATTTACCATCACAGTGAGATGTCCAATACATCAAATTCCTTAATAACCTTCTAACCTGAACTTTTTGTTACATACACCCCTGTTTTTCTTTTGCTTTTCTATTTTTTTAATTTTTTTAATTTTAATTTAGTTTAGTCTAGTTTATTCTTTTTTAATTTTTATTTTCTACTATACATATAGAGTTAAACTTCAAGGTAATCCCCTTTCCCCAATCAATGCTATAGGTAAACCAATATATTTTTTTAATGATTTATTTATTTATTTGACAGAGAGAGAGATCACAAGTAGACAGAGAGGCAGGCAGAGAGAGAGGAGGAAGCAGTATCCCTGCGAAGCAGAAAGCCCAATGCGGGGCTCGATCCCAGGACCCTGAGATCATTATCTGAGCCGAAGGTAGCGGATTAATCCACTGAGCCACCCAGGTGCCCCGTACACCAATTTTTAATCCCCCTTTATCTTAGGAAAGTTGAGTCTCTTAACAAAAACATCAAGATACATCCAGGAAGAATCAAAATAACCTTCCTCGCCCACACTGAGAATTTATAACCACTCTCCCATCCTTTCCTTCCACAGTGTTTCTGTGTATTCGTGTTTGTCCTGATAGTATATAAATATTATACTTGGGGTTCTTTCTGATAAGATTTTCCTTTTTTTTTTCTTTTTTTTTTTTGCTTATATATATATATTTTTTTTTTCTCTTGTTATATACTTTTATCAGTATTTTTGTTTTCTGTTTTTGTTTGTATACTTCATAAATCTAACCTTGGGGCCCATTTGGGCTGAGCCTTCATTTTTATCTTCCCTTTTTTTCCTGTCTCTCTCTCTCTCTCTCTTTTTTCTTTTTTCTTTTCTTTTCTTTTCTTTTTTTTTTTTTGTCCCTTTCTTCTCTATTTCTTTTTCTTTTCTATTTTCTCTCATTTGGGTTGGGAATCCCGATTGCACAGAAGCGTTCCAGGGTGCACCTTGACTGCACCACAATCGATACATCCAGATGCATCTGTTCAGTCATCTCTTACCAAAATGACTAGGAGGAGGAATGCCCAACAGAAGAAAAATACACAGGATGGACCTTCTGCAATATGGCTATCGACATAGACAATATGTCGGAAAAGGAATTCAGGCTAACAATTATCCAGGCAATAGCTAGGTTGGAGAAAGCCATGGATGACCAAATGGAATTGATTAGGGCAGAACTGAAAGCCACCAGAGATGATGTTCACAATGATAGGGCAGAACTGAAAGCCACCAGGGATGATGTTCAAAATGCTCTCAGTGAGTTCCAATATAATCTAAATCCTCTAAAAGCTAGGGTAACTGAGACAGAAGATAGAATTAGTGATCTGGAGGACAAACAGATAGAGAGAAAGGATCAGGAGGAAGCCTGGAACAAACAGCTCAGAAGCCACGAAAACAGAATCAGGGAAATAAATGATGCCATGAAACGTTCCAACGTCAGAATTATTGGATTCCCTGAAGGGGAGGAGAAAGAAAGAAGTCTAGAAGATATAGTGGAACAAGTTGTCTATGAAAATTTTCCCAATCTCACGAATGGAAACAACATTCATGTACTAGAGGCAGAGCGGTTTCCCCCCAAGATTTTAAATTCTCGAAAATCCTCATGATGCCTGATAGTTAGAATGAAGAATTATGCTTCTAGACAGACCCTATTAACAGCAGCTAGAACAAAGAGGCTCCATTCATACAGAGGAAAGCCCATTAGAATAACATCAGACCTGTCCACAGAGACCTGGCAAGCCAGGAAGGGCTGGCAAAATATATTCAGAGTACTAAATGAGAAGAACATGCAGCCAAGAATACTTTATCCACCAAGACTGACATTCAAAATGGATGGAGAGATAAAGAGTTTCCAAGACCGGCAAGGCTTAAAAGACTATGCAATCACCAAGCTGACACTGCAGGAAATATTAAAGGGGGTCCTATAAATGAGAAAAAATCCTAAGAATATCATTGAACAGAAATATAGAGACATCTGCAGACAGAAAGACTTCAAAGGTAACACGATGTCAATAACATCCTATCTATCAATAATCACTCTCAATGTGAATGGCCTAAATGCGCCCATAAAATGACACAAGGTTGCAGATTGGATAAAACGACAGGACCCTTCCATATGTTCTCTACAAGAGACCCATTTCAAACCTAAGAAAACACCCAGACTGAAAGTGAAGGGATGGAGAAGCATCTTTCATGCTAATGGGCCTCAGAAGAAGGCCATGGTAGTGACTCTCATATCAGATAAATTAGATTTTAAACTAAAGACTGTAGTCAGAGATACAGAAGGACACTACATAATTCTTAAAGGGACTATCCACCAAGATGATCTAACAATTATGAATATCTATGCCCCCAATATGGGAGCACCCAATTACATAAGAAAATAATTAATCAAAAGATAAAGAGTCACATTGATATGAATACATTGATAGTAGGAGAACTTAATATGCCTCTCTCAGTAACAGACAGATCATCAAAGCAGAAAATTAATAAAGAAATAAGAGCATTGAATGAAACGTTGGCCCAGATGGACCTCATAGACATATACAGAACATTCCACCCTAAAACAACAGAATACTCATTTTTCTCAAGTACACATGGAACCTTCTCCAGAATAGATCACATACTTGGTCACAAAGCAGGACTCAACTGATACCAAAAGACTGATATTATTCCCTGCATATTCTCAGATCACAATGCTTTGAAACTGGAGTTCAATCACAAGGATAAGTTCGGAAGGAACTCAAAAAACTGGAAGCTAAAGACCACCTTGCTTAAGAGTGCTTGGATCAACCAGGAGATCAATGAAGAACTTAAACAATTCATGGAAACCAAAGAGAATGAAGACACATCGGTCCAAAACCTGTGGGATACAGCAAAGGTGGTTCTAAGGGGGAAATACATAGCCATCCAAGCCTCCCTCAAAAAATTTGAAAAATCCAGAATATACCAGCTGTCTCTACACCTTAAGGAACTGGAGAATCAACAACAAATCAAACCAACTCCACACACAAGAAGGGAAATAATCAAGAGTAGAGCAGAGATCAATGAGGTAGACACCAGAGATATAGTAGAACGTATCAATGAAACTAGAAGCTGGTTTTTTTTTTTTTTTAAACATATAATGCTGTCAAGTTTCTAAAATCTTATCTAGTCACTTGCAAACCTGAATTCCATTTATACATACACCTAAAGGAGATGTGTAGTCAATCAACTTTTTTTTTTAAAGATTTTATTTATTTATTTGACAGAGAGAGAGATGACAAGTAGGCAGAGAGGAAGGCAGAGAGAGAGGAGGAAGCAGGCTCCCCGCGGAGCAGAGAGCCTGATGCGGGGCTCGATCCCAGGACCCTGAGATCATGACCTGAGCCGAAGGCAGCGGCTTAATCCACTGAGCCACCCAGGCGCCCCTAGAAGCTGGTTTTTTGAAAGAATCAATAAGATCGATAAACCATTGGCCACACTAATCCAAAAGAAAAGAGAGAAAGCCCAAATTAATAAAATTATGAATGAAAAGGGAGAGATCACAACTAACACCAACGAAATAGAACCAACCATCAGAAATTATTACCAACAGTTATATGCCAATAAGCTAAGCAAACTAGGTGAAATGAATGCTTTCCTGGAAAACTATAAACTCCCAAAATTGAACCAGGAGGAAATTGACAACCTGAATAGACCTATATCTAGTAACAAGACTGAAGCAGTTATCAAAAACCTCTCAAAAAACAAGAGTCCAGGACCTGACGGATTCCCTGGGGAATTCTACCAAACTTTCAAAGAAGAAATAACACCAATTCTCCTGAAGCTGTTTCAAAAAATTGAAGAATGATGGTACAAGATTAAAGAGCTATAAATGAGGCATTAATGCCTATTCATCCCATAGTACCTAATCCGTACACTATTCTCACCCACGTCCCTGAAGACGCCAACTGGTTTACAGTACTTCACTTAAAAGATGCCTTTTTGTGCATCCCACTAAGTGAGCAAACACAGTTGCTATTTGCTTTCGAATGGACTCCTTCAAGCTCACAAGCTGCTCAGTTAACCTGTACAGTCTTACCGCAAGGATTTAAAAGGAGTCCTCATCTATTTGGAGCTGTACTTAGAAAAGATCTCTGTGATATATCCTTATCTAAGGGGACAATAATTCAGTATGTAGTTGACATTTTAATCTGTAGTTCCACAAAGGAGACATCTGATGAAAATTGTATAACTTTACTTATTTTTTTTTGGCAGATAGAGGGTATCATGTATCCCCTAAAAAGGCACAAATATCTCAAAAAAAAGTGCACTATTTAGGGTATGAACTAACACCCAGTCACTGTATTCTTTCTACTGATAGAAATAGAGCCATTCTAGATCTTGAGCCTCCAACTACAAAAAAACAACTTCGCACTTTTCTAGGTATGACAGGTTTTTGCTGCCTGTGGGTTCCTGGGTCTGGACTCTTAGCCAATCCATTCTATGACTCAGTTAAAGGCCCCAATGAGGAAACTTTGCTCTGGACTAAAGCTCAGCAGACAGCCTTTCAGACATTAAAAGCTAAACTTCTGTCAGCTCCAGCTTTGGTGTTGCCAAATATGGAGAAGCCTTTCACTCTATACATAGCAGAAAAGCAAAGCCAAGTCTTGGGAGTTCTCATCCAAAAATTAGGGAATGAATCAAGGTCGGTGGGCTATTTTTCAAAGTCACTTGACAATGTAGCTCAAGGGTGGCCAGCTTGCCTTTGAGTGTGGCTGCCACAGCCCTTCTGGTAGAAGAAGCCTCAAAGCTCACAATGGGACAGTCCCTGACAGTGATGACCCTGCATCAGGTCCAGAGAGTCCTAGAAACCAAGGGCCACCAATGGATGATGGGAGGCTGGCTTACTTAATGCCAGGCTATGCTTTTAGATACACCTGAAATAATACTTAAAATCTGTCAAACTTTAAACCCAGCTTCTCTGATGCCTGTACTTGACCATCATAACTCTATAGAACATAACTGATTAGAGGTTATTGATCTTGTCTACACTAGCAGGCCAGATTAAAAGGACTCTCCTATTGAAAATGCAGATGATAACTGGTTTACTGATGGCAACAGCTTCATGGACAAGGGAGAAAAAAGGGCTGGATATGCTATAGTCATTTTGATTAAAACTATTGAGGCAAAACCCCTTCCAATAAACACTTCTGCCCCAAAAGCTGAAATAATAGCACTTACTTGTGCTCTTCAATTGACAAATGTCTAAGAATTAACATTTATATTGACTCCAAATATGCCTTCCTAGTACTACATGCCCATGGAGCTATTTGGAAGCAAAGGGTATCCTTATCAAGCCATAACTCCCCAATCAAATATGGGCCTGAGATCATAACCCTTTGTGAGGCCATACACCTGCCCAAGGAGGTAATGGTAATTCACATCAAAGGACATCAAAAGGATATGTCCTTAGGATCTAAAGGAAACAATTTAGGAGACCATGCAGCCAAAGATGCAGCAAAAGGTAAACAGATATTAAGCCTTATACCAGTCTTAACTCCAATGGAGTCCATAAGTCCCATCTATTCAGACCAAGAAACTCATATTGCTCAGGAGTGAGGATATAATAAAAATACACAAGACTGGCTTATTAACAATGAGGGAAAAATTTTTATGTCTAAAAATAGTCAATGGAAGATAATATAGGGCTTGCACCAGGCTACTCATTTGGGCAAAGACACTTTAAAACATTTAATTAAAAATATATTTGATGGAGTATTTGACAGCCACAATAAAACAGGTTGGCGAATCCTGTGCTATCTGTGCCCAAGTAAACCCAGAAGGTGGGTTTTCTCTTTTGAAACCAGTCCAAAGGCATGGATCCTATCCAGGAGAGGACTGGCAACTTGATTTCACACAAATGCCACCCCGCAAAGGCTATAAGAATAAAAGAATAAATATAAGTATCTATTAGCATTCATTGATACCTTCACAGGATGAGTCAAGGCCTTTCCATGTAAAACTGAAAGAGCTGTAGAAGTAACTAAGATTTTGTTACGAGAAATTATCCCTAGATTTGGTCTTCCTTGATCTCTTCAAAGTGAAAATGGTCCTTCTTTAACTGCTCAAATAACTCAACAAATAGTCCAAGCATTAAAAATTAAATATTTCTTGCATTCAGCCTGGTACCCGCAATCCTCTGGAAAGGTAGAAAATATTAATCATGCTTTAAAATGTCATCTTACTAAGCTTAGTCAAGAAACCCAGGAAAATTGGGTTACTCTCCTACCAATAGGAATTCTCAGGATGAGAACTGCTCCAAAAAAACCTCTAGGACTCAGCCTTTTTGAGTTATCATATGGAAAACCATTTCTTTCTGTAGACCTATTATTAGATGAATATTATAATACTTTGTTAAATTATTCACTGGAAGCTGGTTTAATTCATAAGCTACTCAGTGAATATACTAATCATATACTCCCCAAACCTCATTTAACTATTGTAAAAAACCCACCCCATGTAAATACAGGAGACATGGTTTATTTAAAGAATTGGAAGTCGGATACAACAGAAAACCTACATCCAAAATGGAAAGGTCCATATTGGGTCATACTATGTACTCCCACTGCAGTAAAGTTAAAGGACACTCTTCATGGGTCCATATATCTAGAATACAACCTGTACCTCCTTCACAGGAATCTAGTGAGCAAATTAACATGGCTTCTTACTCCTGTGAGCCCATAGAAGACTCAAACTTCTCTTCAAACAAAAATGAAGGTTGTATATATTCTCTTTATCTTCCTTTCACCTATCTTAACTGACAATTCCTTCCTACAGTAGGCACAACATTATGCTGAACTACAAAATCTAACAGATTGTTGGATATGTGGATTTTTGCCTATGTCAGGTACATCCGGGTTACCCTGGTGGGTTTCCCCTTTACAGGGCATTGATTGGCATTCTCTGCAGGATTATATTTCAGATATAATAGACAGAGAAAATATGTATCAGGATAAATCTATCACTAATCAAGATGTTTCTTCCTGGCCCATGATCAATGAAACATGGAATTTACCAGGACATAACCAAACTTTTTCATACTCTCAAACTATTAAAATCCTAACTGACCTTATAAGCCCACAAATTAATAATGACCAACTAGGTCCTAAGCTACAAAACCCTACTTATCACTATACTGAGGATGGCATATATAAAATTTGTGACACATATTTGTGGCTCACTCCCCCTACTGGACAGCTCAGTCAAAAGGCAGTTTTATGCTGGGAACAAAGAAATCATACATATGATACTTGGGCAAATAACACACAACAACTAGGATGGCTATCATTAGAAATGTGTCCCCAAATAATAGTACTCCAGACTACTGATTGGTTCACTACTGATTGGGTAAGGCGACCTGGCATTAGATGGCCAGCTCCAAATGGAACCCACTGGATATGTGGAACTAACCTCTGGCCCTGGGACTAGAGGATGTCATCTGACATGTGGAAGCCCTTAATAAATATACTGCAAACGCACTCAATGATTCACTAAATAGCATCTCCTTACTTAATATTGAAGTTACACAGATGCCCAAGGCAGTCCTACAAAATAGGATGGCCTTAGATGTCCTGACAGCAGCACAGGGAGGCAGGTGTGCAATTACCAAAGCAGAATGCTGTGTGTACATCCCAGAATATCACAAAAATGTCACAGGACTAATAAAAGATATGAATACCCAGATTGAGGCTCTACAGGATCCTTCATTCTCTCTCAGTGATTGGTTAAGCTCCTGGTTTAAAGGACGATTATGGCCAAAAATTAAAAATCTCCTTTTTGGGCTTCTCATGCTTATAGTCTTATTAATCTTAATGTGTTGCCTTGTTCAGTGTTTCTCTGCTTGGTGCCAAGACTCCATTGACGCAATGACTTCATGACAACAGATGATCCTCACTACGCATAAAGACACTTCTTCACTGTCAGTGCTGGATTCAGCTGCCTCCATCTTTCATAACTCCCCCTACACACTCCTTGATGATCATGTCTACCCGAGTAGGTAGGGACAACTCTACACTCCTATACAGCAGGAAGAAATTACAGAAGATGAGACCTTCCACCCTCAACAACCTTAAATATTTAAGGGTCAAAATTGTTCATGGAGGAATGATGTGGGAAACAGAGGCAGAAGAAAATCATTAAATTTCCTTACCTACCGACAAGCCCTTGAAACAGGCAGAGTGGCTCTCCTCTAGGGACTCAACTGCCCTAACCTTGAGGTTCTGCTAAGGGCAAAGGACAATCCTAGCCTGACCAGTCCCCTACCCTCAACCAGGATCCTGTAAGTCTACTTTAACAATTCCTTTAGAAAACTTTATCTCTAAACCTCCAAGATAGTGCCGACAATCATTCCCAAGTATATGACCCACTGATATACATCTAAAGGGTCTCACGAGAAGGTTTTTATTCCTGTAATAAATAACCTTTCTCCCAAACAATAGCTAGCCCCTCAAGATCCTAGAAATCTTGCTTCCAAAATTCCTTAGAGACTTATACCATCCCTAACCCCCTCGCAACTTACAAGTATATAATAGACCACTCCTCACATCCCTCGCATCTCTTTCTGCCCATGGGTCCTATACCCGTGCTTTAATAAACCACCTTTTTGCACCAATGGCATCTTTTTTTTTCTTTTTTTTCCCATTTTATTTATTTTTTCAGCGTAACAGTATTCATTCTTTTTGCACAACACCCAGTGCTCCATGCAAAACGTGCCCTCTCCATTACCCACCACCTGTTCCCCCAACCTCCCACCCCTGACCCTTCAAAACCCTCAGGTTGTTTTTCAGAGTCCATAGTCTCTTACGGTTCGCCTCCCCTTCCAAATTTTTTTTTAATAAACATATAATGTATTTTTATCCCCAGGGGTACAGGTCTGTGAATCTCCAGGTTTACACACTTCACAGCATCATGCTTAGTGAAATAAGTCAATCGGAGAAAGGCACCAATGGCATCTTAAGAATTCTTTCTTAGCCATCGTCTCCAGACTTTGCCCCACTGAACCTCACCTAGATCCCAGAACTTCATCACTACCAACAGTTTTTGATTCAGCAAGTTTATGTTGTTTATTGGTTTAGGCCCATATTTATAGAATCCTTGCTTTGGACTAAGTCTTGAATATTCCCCGAATTCATATGTTGTAGTACTAACCCCTAATGTGCTGGTACTTGGAGTGGGGCCTTGGGAGGTATTAAGTTATGTCATCCCTCTCCCTCTACATGAATACTCACCCAGATAAAGCCATGTAAACACACTGAGAAGGCAGCCGTCTATAAGCCAAGAAGCAAGATCTCTCCATGTGACACCTTAATCTTGAATTTCCCATCCTCCAGCATTGTAAGAAGCAAACATCTGTTGTCTAAGTTACCCAGTGTGTGGTATTTTTATAGCAGCCAACCAGGCTGAGACAACCACTGTTTTTAAATAATCAGAGAAGCAAAAAAAAAATAATAATAATAATAATAAGATATTTAGGGACCAGTCAAAATGGAATGTGTACACACCTTCTATTTCCTATTTAAATAGCCCTATGCAAATATTCTAAAAGTTTCCACTCTCTATCTTCTACTTTCCTCTCTGTTTTGGGTAGGTAGATGTAGATTTCAATAGGACATCTATTACAAAGGCTGAAGATGTTTGGATCTTTTTATAACTTTTTCTTGGGAAGCATGAGAGACAGTGATAGTATCAAACATAACACAATTGCTTCATTTCAACAAGGATAATAGGAGGTAAATTTGTTTATTAGAAAAAAAATATATAAGATTGGATCCACATTTGTGCCATCCCTCCCCCAAAAATTCATAGTTAAGATTTTCCACTTGCTGCAATAATATGATTGTAAGGGCCTATTTAGCCAGAGGGATTCCATCTTGGGTTAAATAGTGATTTTGTTGTTTATTGCAATAAAACTTAAACTGACACTACCCCCCCCCCCACACACACACACCTCAGGGACTTACTTAAAAGCAAGCCTGGGAAACCAGTCCCAGGTAACAAAGCCCAAACACAAGGTGGGTCAGGCCAGGTGGAGGTATCCAATAAGTTGGGGAGCATACTGGCTCCCTAGCTAACAAGGAGTGTGGATCCTGGCTTTTGGGCACCAATTCTGACCAAGGTGATAGACTAGTTCAAATATCTACTAGGGTAAATTGTAATTCAATTGGCCACCGATGTGCTACCTAGCATGACTGTGCAGCTTTCTCTGAACAATGTTACAATTTCATTGGACACCTATGTGTGGCCAGGCCCAACCACATGGCCTTTGCCCTTAAAAGCTAGTCTGTAAAGCAAAGAGGGGTCGCCCTCTCTGTAAGTGGTGCGGCCCCAACCTGTCGGTTTGATTCTTTTTTTTTTTTTTTTTTTTTTTTGTCGGTTTGATTCTTGATCCTTGGCATGGAATAAAGCTTTGCTTGACCTATGCTTTATATCAGCCTCGCTCCTTTAATCATGGACCCATTATTGGGGGACCTTTCAATGATGTTTATCTCTTTTGAGGAGATAAACCTCTTATTTGACAGCAATAGCTGGCAACCTTATGACATTCTGTATTTTTCAAGAAAAAGAAATTCACTAAATATAGTCAGGATTAAAGAAATTTCAAAATGTCTGAGGTTATAAGATTCAAGCAAAAACTAATAACCAACTATACACTGTTAACAGGAAAATTCGTTGAAATATACACACTCAAGGAAGGTATAAAAGGATGGGAAATAAACATGCCATGCAAATATTAGGAAAAAATACCAGTATTGATCAACTTGATATTATTGACATTATTGAACACTTCTCCCAACAGCAGCAGAATGCATAGCATTTTAAAGCACACAATTAAGATCTATCAAGATATAATAAATTATTGAGTTGAATATGTTACTTACATGTGCTTTCTGTTTGTTTGAAATATTCCATTACATTCCACTCTCCTTTGAAATAAATTAAACTGGAGAGATATTTTAAACCATGGAAGGACATTTTAATTTTTAATGCCAATTCTTTATCAAGAAAGAATCTCAAACTCATTATCATCACTTAAGAAAAAGTTACTGACAAATTAAAACCAGACAAAGGCAAAATTCTTTTGCCTCCCAAAAGAATTTGCCTTTTATAGGAGATCAATGCCCCAGAACAAAGAGCAAAGTTTTTATACTGTTGGTTTCTTTCTTTCTTTTCTTGTCCTTTACCCCCCTTTCTTTCCTTCTCTTTCTTTTCTTCCTTCCCCCTTCATTTCTTTCCTCTTTTTTCTTCCCTATAGGGAGTTATTAAAAAATGTCACAATTTTCTTTGTAAATTGAAGTCTTTTATTTTTCCCCCCAAAGAAATGCAGAGAGACACATACAGTGCCTCATTTGCATGTGTCTGGAGCATTGGAATCTTGACTACCCTACAATGGACCTTAGGAGCTCCTTTGAAGGTTCTAGCAGAGAAGCACTGCTATTTCTATACTCTTGAGTGAAGAACAATCCTCCTCTAGTTGGGAAGTTCATCCTCTTTGACCCAGCATGCAGCTTCGGGAGGAATGCTCATGAAGCAGTGAGGGAGGAAGGAGACACCCAGATATCCAGCCAGATCAGCTAAATCAACCCTGAAAATCAAGGGGTGACAGATGTCACAGCCAGATCATTCTCAGCCAAGTATTTTTTTTTAATTGAGGTATAATTAACAAACGATGTCCTATTAGTTTTCAGCAACTTTATGTAGACTCATTGATAACTAGTGTTTTCTAAATGGATTAGATTCTTCCAATTTGACAAACTCATGTAACATTTGGAAAGGAAAGTAAGGTAGATGCACCCTTTTATTTATAGTGCAAGTAAGCAGGTTCCAGATGACATGAATGGGACAGAAGATATCCTCCATATTCCACTGTCTAATAATCAACTTTGTGGGAATGGGAAGGTGGGGTTGTAGTCACAGTGCTAATAGTGGTAGTAGCAGTTTCCTGAACTCTAGAGGCAGTAATACAGCTGTGACCTTGAAAATAAAGACCAATGGTCAAATTTTGGCTCTTGATCCTCCAGCCCTTCCAGTGATTGTTTTTCTTTAATATTTGACTTCTGGGCAGCACGTGGGTGGCTCAGTCATTAAGCACTTGCATTTGGCTCAGGTTATATATATATATAGAATACGTGATAATATATATATATATCATGTCTTCTTTATCTATTCATCTGTCAATGGACATCTGGGGTCTTTCCATAGTTTGGCTATTGTGGACATTGCTGCTATAAACATTGGGATGAAGGTGTTCCTTTGGATCACATTTGTATCTTTGGGGTAAATACACAGTACCTAATTTAGGACACCTAATTCCCTATTTCTCCCACCATTTGGATAATGGTTTCGGTTTCCTGAATCAAAACAACACAGAGTCTCTTAGAACATATTTCTATAACATTAAAATAACTAAATAACTATCTTGATTCAACAAAATAGAGAAATACATGAAAAAGAACAGAGTACTTCATAGTGATAAAAATTGCAGTAAAAAAACAAGCTTCCTATTATTCAAGTACAAATAAGAGCACCAGTGGACTAGGATATAATTTATACTGTTGGAAGAAGGTAGTCATCAAGTACCCCTGGTGAACTGAAGCTAACACCACCTAACTACCACAGGCACCAGAAAACCGTCAGCCATTGAACAAATTACAGATGCTTAAAATTGATTTGTATCCTATAAATTTTTAAGAAGTTTATAAAATAGTTAAAAGAGAACTAGGTTTAGAATATGAATACCTAGAAACAATTAGGTGCATGATTTAGGGGAAATTCTAAATAACCTAGCCCATCTGCTAATGGGGAAAACGGCAGTATCCTTCCAGAACTGTTGTGAGGCTTAAAGGAAATAATATATGAAAAAAGTGTGTTTTTTTAAAGATTTTATTTATTTGACAGAGAGAAAACAAGAGAGGGAATACAAGCAGGGGGAGTGGAAGAGGGAGAAGCAGTCTCTCTGCTGAAGAGATAGCCCTATGTAGGGCCCAATCCTGGACCCTGAGATCATGACCTCAGCCTAAGGGAGAGGCTTAATGACTGAGCCAACCAGGCGGCCCAAGAAAGTGCTTTTTAAACAGAAAAATACCTCACACTTTTACATTTTATCTCTAGTCATTCTTTAGCAATATTTTTTAAATCCACAATTTTACAATTTTTATGTAGTGATCTGTTCTTGTCCCTTGAGTTCATGGCTCTTCTCTGTTAATTCATTCTGAGTTTGGCATAGGTAATCGGTGGAGATGAAACTTGTTTCATGTAAGTACGACCCCTCTTGTGAGATACTGAACTTGGATAAATTCTTCCTCTTTATTTTTGCACCATATTGCATAATTTATTGCATACTACATATTTCATGACAATAAAGACAAATTTAATGGAAACTTGTTCCACTTTAATCACACACATAAAGAATATTTTATAAATAAATCTTTCTTCACCTTGACATTAATGGCTTACATTATTTTCTTCTGAGGCATTCGCTATGATTTCTATATTGTTTATAAAATAGAAATATTTAGGTAAGTTTTGTTACAATATTAGACAATGGAACCTATGAGGGAATGAAGACACAAATGGTCAGTAACAACAACAAAAAAAGATCACTGACCTCTCATCAGAAATAGAGCCACAAAGACCGTAGGAACAACATCTTTAAAGTGATGAAGGAAAATAAAATATCTCAATGAGGAATTGTATATCTGTTGTAAATATGTTTCAAGAATAAAACACAGTGAAGATATTTTTGTTAATAAAAACTAAGGAAATCTACCATGTATATCACTGTGATATAGGAATTTCTTATGAATGAATGGAAATGAGTCCATGTGGAAAGTCAGATATTTAGGAAGAAACAACTCTGAATATAATAATTCTGTAAACAAATAAATGAGTATTTTCTCTATTAATCTCTTTAAATACATATGAATGCTTAAAGCAAGAATTGTGATTTATATTGGGGCTATATATATGTAGATGTATTACACATGACAACTATACAGCTTTATACCTTATAAAAGCTGTATAAATAGATTTATATTGTTCAGTTTTGGGTGCAATGGTAAAGTATTATCTTTAAGCTAACTTTGAAAAAAGTTAACAATTATGTATTGCAATCTTGAAAGCAACCATACATGCATACAAACAAAGTGGAGAGGTATAACAAAAATGTTGGAAATATAAAACAAATACTGAAATGTTAGTCCCAAGTCCAATCACCCTATCAATATATATACAGCAGAATATTACTCAGCCATCAAAAGAATGAAATCTTGCAATTTGCAATGAAATGAAATGTATGGGGCTACAGAATATTATGTTAAACAAAATAAGTCAGGCAGAGAAAGATAAATGAAATTTGATTTCACTCATATGTAGAAGCTAAGAAACAAAATAAACAAACAATGAGGGAAAAGCTAACAAAAAACAAACAAACAAACAAAAAGAAAGAGCAAAGTAGTCAAACCAAGGAACAGACTCTTAACTATAGGGAATGAAATGATGATTACCAGAGGAGAGGTTGGTGGAGAAGAGTAAAATATGGCATGGGGATTAAGGTGCACACTTTAAAATTTTTTTTAAATTTATTTTATTTTTTTTATTAACATATAATGTATTATTAGCCCCAGGCGTACAGGTCTGTGAATCACCAGGTTTGCATACTTCATAGTACTCAGCATAGCACATACCTTCCCCAATGTCAGTAACCCAACCACCCTCTCCCTAACCCCCTCCCCCAGCAAAACTCAGTTTCTTTTGTGAGATTAAGATTCTCTTATGGTTTGTGTCCCTCCTGATCCCATCTTGTTTCACTAATTCTTTTTCTACTCCCCAAAGACCCCACATTGCCTCTCAACTACATCATATCAGGGAGATGATATGCTAATTGTCTTTCTCTGGTTGACTTATTTCGCTAAGCATACTACCCTCTAGATCCATCCACATCACCGCAAATGGCAAGATTTCATTTCTTTTGAAGGCTGCACAATATTTCATTTTATATATATACCACCTCTTCTTTATCCATTCATCTGCTGATGGGCATCTAGGTTCTTTCCATAGTTTGGCTATTGTGGACCTTGTTGCTATAAACATTTGGTGCACATGACCCTTCAATCACTACACTTGTATCTTTAGGGTAAATACCCAGTAGTGCAATTGCTGGGTCATAGGGTAGCTCTATTTTCAACTTTTGAGAAGCCTGCATACTATTTTCCAGAGTGGTTGTACCAGCTTGCATTCCCACCAACAGTGTAGGAGGGTTCCCCTTTCTCCGCATCCATGGCAGCATCTGTCATTTCCTGACCTGTTAATTTTAGCCATTCTGACTGGTGTGAGGTGATATCTCATTGTGGTTTTGATTTGTATTTCACTGATGCTGAGTGATGTTGAGCACTTTTTCATGTGTCTGTTGGCCATTTGGATGTCCTCTTTGCAGAAATGACTGTTCATGTCCTCTGCCTGTTTCTTGATTGGATTATTTGTTCTTTGAGTGTTGAGTTTGAAAAGTTCTTTATAGATTTTGCATACTAGCCCTTTATCTGATATGTCATTTGCAAATATCTTCTTCCATTCTGTTCCATTATCTTTGGTTTTGTGGACTGTTCCCTTTACTCTGCAAAAGCTTTTGGTCTTGATGAAGTCCCCATAGTTCATTTTGTCCTTGCTTCCCTTGCCTTTGGCGATGTTCATAGGAAGAAGTTGCTGCAGCTGAGGTCAAAGAGTTGCTGCCTGTGTTCTCCTCAAGGATTTTGATGGATTCCTTTCTCACATTGAGGTCCTTCATCCATTGTGAGTTTATTTTCATATGCTGTCTAAGGAATTGGTCCAATTTCATTTTTCTGCATGTGCCTGTCTGATTTCCCAACACCATTTGTTGAAAAGACTGTCTTTTTTCCATTGAACATTCTTCCTGCTTTATCTAAGATTAGTTGACCACTGAGCTGAGGGTCTATTTCTGGGTTCTCTATTCTGTTACACTGATCTATGTGTCTGATTTGTGTCAGTACCATACTCTCTTGATGATGACAGCATTGTAATAGAGCTTGAACTCTGGAATTGTGATGCCACCAACTTTGGCTTTCTTTTTCAATATTCCTTTGGCTATTCGAGGTCTTTTCTAGTTTCATATAAATTTTAGGATGATTTGTTCCATTTCTTTGAAAAAAATAATGGATGGGATTTTGATAGGGATTGCCTTAAACTTGTAGATTGCTTTAGGTAGCATGGACATTTTCACAATATTTTTTTCTTCCAAACCATGAGCATAGAACATTTTTCCATTTTGTTGTGTCTTCCTCAATTTCTATCATGAGTACTTTATAGTTTTCTGAGTATAGACTCTTAGCCTCTTTGGTTAGGTTTATTCCTAGGTATCTTATAGTTTGGGTTGCAATTGTAAATGGGATTGACTCCTTAATTTCTCTTTCTTCTGTCTTGTTGTTGGTGTAAAGAAATGCAACTGATTTCTGTGCATTGATTTTATATCCTGACACTTTACTGAATTCCTGTACAAGTTCTAGCAGATGTGGAGTGGAGACTTTTGTAAACTATATGTTTTCCACATATAGTATCATATCATCTGCAAAGAGTGATAGTTTGACTTCTTCTTCACCAATTTGGATGCCTTTAATTTCTTTGTGTTGTCTGATTGCTGAGGCTAGGACTTCTTGTCCTATGTTGAATAGCAGTGGTGATAATGGACATCCCTGCCATGTTCCTGACGTTAGCGGAAAAGCTCTCAGTTTTTCTCCATTGAGAATGATATTTGCAGAGGGTTTTCCATAGATGGCTTTGGTGATATTGAGGTATATACCCTCTATCCCTGCACTTTGAAGAGTTTTGATCAGGAAGGGATGCTGTACTTTGTCAAATCTTTTTTCAGCCTCTATAGAGAGGATCATATGTTTATTGTTCTTTCTTTTATTAATATATTGTATCTCATTGATTGATTTGCTGATGTTGAACCAATCTTTCAGCCATGGACTAAATCCCACTTGGTTCTTGTGAATAATCTTTTTAATGTACTACTGGATCCTATTGGCTAGTATTTTGGTGAGAATTTTCTCATCTGTATTCATCAAGGATATTGGTTTGTAATTATCTTTTTTGATGGGATCCTTGTTTGGTTTGGGATCAAGGTAATGCTGGGCTCATAAAATGAGTTTAGAAGTTTCCCTTCTATTTCTATATTTTGGAACAGTTTCAGGAGAATGGGAATTAATTCTTCTTTAAATGTTTGGTAGAATTCCCCTCGGAAGCCGTCTGGCCCTGGGCTCTTGTTTTTTTGGGAGATTATTGATGATTGCTTTGATCTCCTTACTGGTTATGGGTCTGTTCATATTTTCTATTTCTTTCTGGTTCAGTTGTGGTCGTTTATATGTCTCTAGGAATGCATCCATTTCTTCCAGATTGTCACATTTACTGTCATATAGTTGCTAATTGTATGTTCTTATAATTGTGTGTATCTTGTTGCTGTTGGTTGGATCTCCCCTCTTTCATTTATGATTTTATTTATTTGGGTCCTTTCTCTTTTCTTTTTGATAAGTCTGGACAGGGGTTTATCAATGTTATTAATTCTTTCAAAGAACCAGTTCCTAGTTTCATTGATTTGTTCTATTGTTTATTGGTTTCTATTTCATTGATTTCTGCTTTGATCTTTATTATTTCTTTTCTCCTGCTGGCTTTAAGCTTTCTTTGTTGTTCTTTCTCCAGATCCTTTAGTTGTATGGTTAGGCTGTGTATTTCAGACCTTTCCTGTTTCTTGAGAAAGGCTTGTATCGCTATATATTTTTCTCTCAGGACTGCCTTTCCTGTGTCCCTCAGATTTTGAACCATTCTGTTTTTATTATCATTTGTTTCCATGAATTTCTTCAATTCTTCTTTAATTTCCTGTTTGACCCATTCATTCTTCAGAAGGATGCTCTTTAGTCTCCATGTATTTAGGTTCTTTCCAAATTTCCTCTTGTGATTGAGTTCTAGCTTCAGAGCATTGTAGTCTGAAAATATGCAGGGTATGATCCCAATCTTTTGATACCATTTGAGACCTGATTTATGACCCACAATGGATCTATTCTGGAGAATATTCCATGTGTAGTAAAAAAGAATGTCTATTCTGTTGCTTTAGGATGGGATGTTCTGAATATATCTATATGTCCATCTGGTCCACTGTGTCATTTAAGGCCTTTATTTCCTTGTTGATATTTGCTTGGATTATCTGTCCATTTCAGTGAGGGGAGTGTTAAAGTCCCTACTATTATTGTATTATTGTCAATGTGTTTCTTTGATTATGCTATTCATTGGTTTATATAGTTGGCTGCTACTATGTTAGGGGCATTGATATTTAAAATTGTTAAATCTTCTTGTTCCCCAGACCCTTTGAATATGATATAATGTCCTTCCTCATCTCTTATTTGAGTCTTTGGCTTAAAATACAATTGATCTGATATATGGATTGCCACCACAGCTTTCTTTTGATGTCCACTAGCATAATAAATTGTTTTCCACCACCTCACTTTAAATCTGGATGTGTCTCTGGATCTAAAATGAGTTTCTTGTAGACAGCATATTGATGGGGTTTGTTTTTTTATCCATTCTGATACCCTTTGTCTTTGATTGGGACATTTAGCCCATTTACATTCAGGGTAACTATTGAGACATATGAATTTAGTGACATTGTATTGCCTGTATGGTGACTGTTACTGTATATTGTCTCTATTCCTTTCTGATCTACTACTTTTAGACTCGCTTTGCTTACCAGACACCTTTCAGTATTTCCTATAGAGCTGGTTTGGTGTTTACAAATTCTTTTAGTTTTTGTTTGTCCTGGAAGCTTTTAATCTATCCTTCTATTTTCAATGATAGCCTAGCTGGATATCATTTTCTTGGCTGCATATTTTTCTCATTTAGTGTTCTGAATATATCATGCCAGTTCTTCCTGGCCTGCCAGGTCTCTGTGGGTAAGTTTGCTGCCAATCTAATAATTTTACCATTGTATGTTACAGCCTTCTTGTCCCGGTCTGCTTTCAGAATTTTATCTTTGTTGCTAAGACTTGTCATTTTTACTATTAGATGATGGGGTGTGGATCCATTTTTGTTGATTTTTGAAGGGTTTCTCTACGCCTCCTGGATTTTGATGTTTGTTCCCTTTGCCATATTAGGGAAAATTCGCTATAATAATTCTCTCCAATATATCTATTGCTCCCCTCTCTCTTTCTTCTTCTTCTGGAATACCAATTATTCTAATGTTGTTTCATCTTATGGTATCAATTATCTCTTGAATTCTCGCCTCTTGGTCTAGTAGTTGTCTATCTTTTGCTCAGCTTCTTCTCTGTCATTGGCCTTCTGTTTTACCAATTCTCTCTGTTGCCTCATTTATCCTAACAGTAAGAGCCTCCATTTTTTTATTATATCTCATGAATAGCTTTTTATATTTCATCTTGGTTAGAGTTTAGTTCTTTTATTTCTCCAGAAAAGGCTTTTATTTCTCCAGACATGGTTTCTCTAATATCTTCCATGCTTTTTTTTCTTTTTTTTTTCATTTTATTTATTTCTTCAGCGTAACAGTATTCATTATTTTTGCACAACACCCAGTGCTCCATGCAAAACGTGCCCTCCCGATTACCCACCACCTGTTCCCCCAACCTCCCAGCCCTGACCCTTCAAAACCCTCAGGTTGTTTTTCAGAGTCCATAGTCTCTTATGGTTCACCTCCCCTTCCAATTTTTTTTTTAAATAAACATATAATGTATTTTTATCCCCAGGGGTACAGGTCTGTGAATCGCCAGGTTTACACACTTCACAGCACTCACAATAGCACTTATCCTCCCCAATGTCCATAGCCCCCTCCCCTGTTCCCTTCCTCCCTCACCGCTCCATGTGCATCCCTCCCGAAGCTGCGTGCTCGGTCGAAGAGGACGACCTTCCCCGATAGAGGAGAGGACCGTTCTTCAGTCAAGGGTATACGAGTAGCTGCGCTCCCCTGCTAGAACCTCCAAACAAGCTCTTCCATGTCTTTTTGAGCCCAGCTAGCACTTTGAGAGTTGTCATTCTGAACTCTAGATCAGACATATTACCAATATCCTTATTGATTAGGTCCCTAGCCTTAGGTACTGCCTCTTGTTCTTTTTTTGTGTGTGTGTGCGTGGTGAGTTTTTCTGCCTTATCATTTTATCCAGATAAGAATATATGGAGGAGAGAATAAGACACTAAATGGGTAGCAAAGACCCCAGGAAAATGTGCTTTAGCCAAATCAGAAGAGATCCCAAATTGTGGGGGGAAGAAAGGGGGTAAAATAAGTTCAGAAAAAAATAAGGAAAAAATATAAAAAAGAAAATATACATTGAGATACCACCTGACACCAGTTAGAATGGCCAAAATTAGCAAGACAGGAAACAACGTGTGTTCTAGAGGATGTGGAGAAAGGGGAACCCTCTTACACTGTTGGTGGGAATGCAAGTTAGTGCAGCCACTTTGGAGAACAGTGTGGAGATTCCTGAAGAAATTAAGAATAGAGCTTCCCTATGACCCTGCAATTGCACTGCTGGGTGGTTACCCCAAAGATACAGATGTAGTGAAAAGAAGGGCCATTTTTACCCCAGTGTTTATTGCAGCAATGGCTACGGTCGCCAAACTGTGGAAAGAACCAAGATGCCCTTCAACAGATGAATGGATAAGGAAGATGTGGTCCATATACACAATGGAGTATTATGCCTCCATCAGAAAGGATGAATACCCAACTTTTGTAGCAACATGGACAGGACTGGAAGAGATTATGCTGAGCGAAATAAGTCAAGCAGAGAGAGTCAAGTATCATATGGTCTCACTTATTTGTGGAGCATAACAAAGAACATGGTGGACATGGGGAGATGGAGAGGAGAGGGAGTTGAGGGAAACTGGAAGGGGAGACGAACCATTAGAGACTATGGACTCTGAAAACCAACCAGAGGGTTTTGAAGGGGCGGGGGGTGGGAGGTTGAGGAACCAGGTGGTGGGTAATAGGGAGGGCACGTACTGCATGGAGCACTTGGTGTGATGCCAAAACAATGAACACTGTTATGCTGTAAATAAACAAATAAAAAAATATATATATATTAAAAAAAGAAAGAAAATATATATATTAGACTGGTGAATAGAACAGACTCACTCACATAATTTTGGGAATTTTTGGTCTTTTAGAAGAAACTACCTCCCAAAATTTTAAAGAATGAAAAACATATATAAGGGTAAACATGATGAAAGGGTGGAATAGGATTATAAAGATGAAAATTAAAAAAAAAGTTCTAAAAAAGGAATTGATAAGATAAGTTGTCTGGGAGAATAAGGAGAAAGAAAGTGGAGAGAATTGTCTCAGGTTGGAGAGAAGAACAATGTCCTGTGCTAGATTTAGAGTATATTTTGATCTATTAGAAGCAGTTGTATCCCAAATTTTTTTAGAAAAAACCTGATGTGTGTACAAAAAATAAAGTTAGATACAATGAAGAATATAATATGACTATTATATTAATGACTATTAATGAATATAATATGACTATTATATTAATTAAAGAATATAATATGATTATTATATTATATTATGACTATTAATATGACTATTATATTAAATAAAAAGATTATTTTATGAAAGGTATTGTTAAGATAAACTAGTTTAAAATGTTAAAGAGGAAAGAGTATAAGTTAAAAAATTTAGCATAAGAAAATAATAAAATTAAAAATATTAATTAACTTTGCAAGGTTAAAGAATCATTGGGAGAAAGCCATGAATTCTGTGGTTTGCTTTCTCCTCCTCTGGAATTTTGCTCTTCTCTTTGGTAAGTGAACTTGGTCTTCGCTGGATGTCTTGCTGATCTTCTGGGGGAGGGGTCTGTTGTAGTGATTCTCAAGTGTATTTGTCTCAGGCGGAATTGCACCACTCTTACCAGGAGCTGGGCTAAGTAATCCGGGTTCACTTTTGGGAGCTTTTGTTCCCTGACTGTTCTTAGAGTTCTGGCGGTTGGGAACGAAAATGGTGGCCTGATAGTTTCCAGCCTGGAGGAGCCAAGAGCTCGGGGCCTCACTCCTCAGTCCATCCTCACCATGGGGGCTTCATCCCGGCTTAGCTTCTGGAGTGATGTCCCTCAGCGGAGCAGACTTTAAGAAGTTTTAAAAAAGACTTTTAAAAAAGACCCATATGTGAGATAGAAAATCATCAAAATCCTAGAGGGGAAAACGGAGAGAGCTCTTTGACCCTGACTGCAGTACCTTCTTATTAGACACATTGCCAGAGACAAAGGGAACAAAACCAAAAATGAACTATTGGGAACTCATTGAGAGAAAAACTTGTGCACAGCAAAGGAAACAATCAACAAAACTAAAAGGAGAACTATTTTCAAAAGAAAGATATTTCCAAATGATGTATCACATAAAAGGCTAGTATCCCAAACCTATAAGGAATTTCTCAAACCCAACACCCAAAAAACAAATAATCCAGTTAAGAAATGGGCAGATTTGATTTCCCCAAATGGAACCCAAGGTTTATCATTGGTTTAGCAGTACTTCATGAGTAACTTTGCATACCAAGGAAAAGCCTGAGTTAAAGAGATAATTACAATATCAAGCGATGGTCTCTCAAAACATTAAAACTTTAGGAAATGCATAGAATATCTAGAATAGTTATAGCATTTCCTCAAATGTAACCCAAGGTTTATCATTGGTTTAGCAGTACTTCATGAGTAACTTTGCATACCAAGGAAAAGCCGGAGTTAAAGAGATAATTACAATATCAAGTAATGGTCTCTCAGAACATTAAAACTTTAGGAAATGCATAGAATATCTAGAATAATGGGCAGAATATTTGAATAGACACTTTTCTGATGAAGACATCTAGATGGCTAATGGCTAACAGACATATGAATTGATGCTCAACATCACTCATCATCAGGGAAATAAAAATAAAAACCATGATAAGATACTACCTCACACCTGTCAGAATGGCTAAAATTGACAACACAAGAGATAACAGGTATTGGTGAGGATGTGTAGAAAGGGGAACACTCTTGCACTGTTGGTGGGAAAGCAAACTGGTGGAGTCACTCTGGAAAACAGTTTAAAGTTTCCTCAAAAAGTTAGAAATAAAACTATCCTACAATCCAGCCATGGCATTACTATGTACTTATCCAAAGGATATAAAAATATAGGTTCCAATGGGTATATGCACCCTGGTGTTCACAGCAGCATTATCAACAATAGCCAAACTGTGGAAAGAGCCCAAATGCCCATCAACTGATGAACAGATAAAGAAAAAATGGTGTATATATACAGTGAATGCTATTCAGCCATCAAAATGAATGAGATCTTGTCATTTGCAACAATGTGGATGAAGATAGTGTATTATGCTTAGTGAAATAAGTCAGTCAAAGAAAGACGAATACCATTTGATCACACTCATATGTGGAATTTAAGAAAGAAAACAGATGAATATATCACAAGGAGGAAAAGAAAAAAAGGAGACAGGGAAACAAACCATAAGTGACTCTTACTGGTATAGAACAAAGTGAGGGTTGATGAAGGGAGGTAGGTGGGGGATGGGCTAGATGGGTGATAGGTATTATGCCCCATGAGGGCACTTGTGATGAGCACCGGTGCTGTATATAAGTGATAAATCACTAAATTCCACTCCAGAAACCGATATTGAACTGTATGTGAATTAACAAATTTAAAAAGTAAACTATGATCCTGTATGGAAATTAACAGGCATATTCCAAAATTTAAATGAAAATGTAAGAATATCTAGAATATCTAAAGCAATTAAAAAATGATTGAAGGATTTATTGATTGATTTCAATGCTAACCATAAAGCTATCGCTGTTACAAGTGTGATATGGAAATAAGTTTCTACAAGTAGATGTGTGAAAGACAGAGCAAAGATAGGCTCACATATATGAAGAAACTTTTTAAAATCAAAGACCTGAAAGCATTCCAGTGAAGGAAGAATATCTTTTCATTCTGTTATGCTTGAAAAACTAGCTGCCAATTAGTAAAAACAAAAACAAACAAACAAAAAACTTGGTCTTTAACTCTTATCATACACAGTAACTAATTCAAGATTTATCACAGAACTAAAATTAAAGCTAAACCATGAAGCGCCTGGAAGTCAACAAAATTATCTTCAAGAATCATGGGTATGCAACAACGCTTAAACAGGACATAGAGAAAAATAACATCTTAAAAATGATAAATTAGACCATCAAAATGCAGTTTTCTCTTTATGAAAAGATACCATTAAGAAGTGAATAGGCAGGCCAAACATTGGGAGTGAATAGTTGTAAAACTATACTGGCCAACAGACAAGTAAACAGTATCAATATAAAAAGCTACTATAATACAATTAGAAAAAAAATGAGTCTTTCAGTGAAAAATGGGCAGAGTCAATTGGCCTTTACACTAACTGAAATGGAGATCCACTGAAGTGTTTTGAGCAGTGACATTACATAACTTATAACTCTTGCTGCTCTATTAGGATAAGACTGTAAGATGCCTGGGTAGAAGCTGGGAAATTCATTAGATGCCTTTTCATTAACAGGTAAGAAATGGTAGTTTGCATTAGGATAGACAGTGGTTGGATTTTGAATACATTTTGATAGTAATGCTAACATATATTTGATGACTGGATCGTATTTTTGAATGAGTAACTGAAACAATTGGGCGACCATTTTCTAAAAGAGATGACACAGGAGAAATAGAACTGGACATTGATAGTAGTAACAAAACTCAGGCTTGGCCACAATAAATTTGAAACGCTTATTAGACATTTACATAGGGATGTCAAGTAGGCAGCTGGATATAAAACATGATAAATTTGACAATTTATAACTGAAGAACTAGCTTTAGTATTCCTTGGGACAAAGCTTTGTTTTGAGAAGAAAATGAATTCTCGACTCTTCTTTCTTAAACTAGACCAACTTCCTTTTGGAGATGATCTAATTGGACCCAAGAAAATCCAAATCAGCTAGTTTTATCTTTAAAACATTTAAAACACCAGGGTGCCTCGGTGGGTCAGCAGGTTAAAGCCTCTGCCTTTGGCTCAGGTCATGATGCCAGCGTCTGGGATCCAGGCCTGCATCGGGCTCTCTGCTTGGCGGAGAGCCTGCTTCCTCCTCTCTCTCTGCCTGCCGCTCTGACTATTTGTGATCTTTGTCAAATAAATAAATAAAATCTTAAAAAAAAACCAGTTAAAACACCCAGACTAGACATCAATATATAGATTGAAAGAGTTGAAAGGATTACCGGGATTGTCAGCAGAATCTTCCTAGCTCCTCTCTCACACCTGGAGACAAGTCAGGAGAACAAAGCACAGGAAAAAGAGGTAAAAGAGAAGCAAATACAAAAAAAAAAATCATGGAGAGAGGAAAAATGGAGGACAGAATAGAAATATTTAGGCCAGTGTAAGTGATAATATTAGAGCTAGAGCTTGGAAAAGGGAAGAAGAAGGGATTTAGAAGGGAAAAAAAGATATGTGGAAGTCACTCCATGATGTCTTAGATGCTTTACCATTATCTATGCCACTGTAATGGATGAAATTACAGCTTTCCAAAAGTTTATTCCCCTTTATTCAATATCTCAAAGTTCACTACTAGACCAGTTTCCAATATTTATACTTATTTTTTGTGTATTATAAATATAAATTAATAGCTTCCACAAATCTGATACAGAATACCCAGAAATTCTTCTCTCATTTTATTATGAAACAGGCAGATGGGCTTCTTCAATTATTTCTAGAACACAAATGGTCAACATATTTCCCTTTCCGAGACTATCGTCAGTCTTCAAAAAATAATCCATCAGCGAAAATCATTAAGGACAGTACTATGCTTAATGCTCTCATTCACTTGTTACCTGGTGACATTCATAGACAATTAGCATTCTCTATTAAAGATATAGTAGTGAATCTGAGACTCTTATCTAGAGACCCTATTAAAAGTTTGATTATTAGAGACTGGGACTAGGGAAATTCATGTAATTGTAAATGTGTATATGTAATTTATCTGTAATGCTCAGAGGATATTATTAGAAAATCAATAGGGATTTCTTATGGAAGGTAATATTGCTGTCACCAAATGACAAAACATAATCCTCATTTTATCTAATATTGATACATAAAATGTGTTTATATAATATTAATAAAACCCAAAAGTCAATCTTGGCATTAAAGATAGAGATGTGTTTCCTCTGCTCTGGACTAAAGCCAAACTGTCTGCACATTCTCATCCCTCACATTCCTCACTTGTTATCAAGTTGAGGTTAGAGCAAGATGCTAATGGTAATGAATGCTCTCTGAAATTTTTTATAACCCTCTTCTCTGCATGTCAGCACTTATGCTTGTTCCCTCTAACATCTGACTCCATTCTCAATTCCATACCCTCTTGGGAATTCCTTAGATTTAGTAGTCCTGAGTTCTAAGTACCCCAAAGTAGATGTCTCTTTTTCCTTATCTGAATTAAAAGTTGACCCCAGATTACATTAATAGAAATCTGCATTGGGAATTCATTAGTACATTGGCTCTTGAAAAATGTGGAGGTTAGGGGCACTGAGCCTTCACACAGTTGGAAATCCACAATGTACTCTTGATTCCTCCAAAAATGTAACTATTAATAATCTGATGTTAATTGAAAACATAAACAGTTAACACATATTTTGTATGTTGTATATATTCTATACTGTATACTTACAATGAAGTAAATTAGAGAAGGAAAATGTTATGTAACAATGACAAGAAAGAGAAAATACATTTACAGTGCTGTACTGAGTTACAGAAAAAAAAATTTCACATATAATTGGACCCACATGATATAAAATCCATGTTGTTCGGGGATCAACTCTATTTCCAATTTCTCTAAATCTCTAAAATCTCCAGGAACTATTCAAATATAAGATTTGGATAGTGGTCTGAATTGGGTCAGCAGTATACTCAGTTATTTCTTTTTGGTCTTTATTGTTTTAAAGACAGACAGAGGACAGCAGAAGGGGAAGGGGCAGAGGGAGGGGGGAGAAGCAGGCTCCCACTGAGCAAGGAGCCTGATGTGGGGCTTGATCCCAGAACCCTGAGATAATGACTTGAGCCAAAGGCAGACATTTAACTGATTGAGACACCCAGCGAACCCTCAATAATGATAGCACAATAGAGTAATGAAGTGCATAAACTCTAAATTTAGAACCCTGGGTTTTGAAGTTTGGTTTTGCCACTTACTAGCCACAGAGCCCTAAGTCACAAACTCTCTGTGCCTGTGTTTCCTCATTTTTAAGATGGGGGTGGGTAGAATACTATCATAGACTTTAGATGTCTATTGTGAAGATTTCTAAGATTAATTATTCTATTTAATGCTAGTGATTGATGCCAGATTAGTAATTGGCTGTGGCCTAGCAATATCTGGAGGTAGAAACTGACTGCAAAGAATTATTTGAAAATTTTTAAGGTAATGAAAGTGTCCTAAATTTCGATGATGGAAGTGTCACAACTGCATACCATTTCTAAAATTTATCAAATAACACTCTTAAATAGATCTTACCACATATACGCTATACCTCAATAAGCTGTAAAAAAGTGTTTTTTAAAAAGCTGGGTTTTTTCCCTGCTTTTTCCTATTCTCTTGGCAGCCTTACTTACACTCCCTAATCTCATTAATTTCACTTTCAAAAATTTGCTATAGGACATCATCAAAATGGCTGAATAAGACATCCCTTGCTCAATGACAATTTCACATCCATTCACAGACTAGAGTGCCTTCAGATCCAGGTAAGAGACTGTGAAACCCTGGTGCAGTCTACATCCTTGGAGAACTGTTTTGAGAAAGCAGTCTTGCACCGTGGAAGTTGACTCGCTGACTCTGATTCCAGCTACAGACCCAGAAGTAGTTTCACCTCTGAGGACTTGATACAGCTTTATTTAACTTTAATTCTGTTACCAGCACCATACACCCCAAGGACCCAGGAGTTGTCACAATCACCTGTGCATCAGGATATAGGCACACAAACCACTGTCTCTGCTATGGAGACAGTTTTTGGACCTAAAGTGGTCCATGAAAAGTTTCCAGCTCCTCACAGCTGTGATCCAGAGGCTGCTAGAAATAAGCTCACCAGACTTGGTATAACTATAGATCCTGAGAGGACCCTATCACTGAGTTCCAGCTCACCCCATTGTACTCCGTGATCATTTTTATTGGCAGAGACTCCCAAAAGGAGACACTCTTGTCTACACCTCCAGAGGTTGTGAAAGAGCCCTAAACACCTCCTGCATATGTCTAGTCACAGTCTTCTAGAAGTCCTGAGAGTCCAGAGTTCCAATGGGAGAAACCCCTGTCTACACCCCTGGAGAAGCTAAAATGCCCTACACTTGGATTTGATCTCCAAGTCATAATTCATAAGCAGTTCTGTTGTCACATGGACAAGATAGGAGATGCTCACAGCTGAGCCCTCAAAGATCTTAAAGGGACCTTACTCAGTTTCAGCCCTCATAGTTCAATCTATCAGCAGAATTGCTTGCCTGGTGAAGCAGCAGGAGACAGTGTGTCTGCCCCACCCAGAAATTGCAAGAGAGCCCTTTCTAGCTATAATCTGTGAGCAGTCATAGTAGCACAGGGTCCAGCTGAAGATCTTTCCATCTGTACTTCCAGAGAAACTGTAAGGACCTATACTAAACTCTAGCCTCCTCAGCCATGTAAGAGAGTAGTCGAGTCTTCCCAGAAACTGGCAGGAGACATGCCTGTCCAGGCATCTAGAGCCACATCTACAGATCTCAATCTTGTTTGTAGAACAGATAACAAGACCTGTGATTTGGTCATTTCTAGTGCCTCTCGGCCATGGCCGAGGACCCACCCAGGAACCTATGCAGTGACCTGGCAGGAGCCCTCTTGGAGTGTATTGGGATCTACACATGTCTTCATACCTGTTAATGGGCCTAATGTCTGAGGATCCAATTGTAGACCTTGAAGCAGTTAGTTGTCCCAGTGCCACTCCTCCGAACAAGGTACAGAAGGAAGTCCCATCCACCTGGTACCAGACAAGATCCACAACTTCCTGAAAGCCTAGTAGAAAGACTGCCAATCATGGTTCCCACTGCAGGCTCAGCAACAGCTTCATAGCTGGTTACAAACCAGCACAACTACAATTCTGTGTCATCCTATTGACATGAGGAACCAATAAAGAAAAGAAATCTTTACCTGTCAACATTATCAGTGATGACTAGAAGAAGTGTTTTCTCCCTCAAATCAACAGACACTAATGGAAGGCTATATAGATCATGAAGTATCATGCAGACACAACACCAACAAAGGACTAATTAACCCAGTAATTGACTCCAAAGAAATAGAGCTCTATAGTTTGCCTGAAAGGCATTCAAAATAATTATATAAAAGAAATGCAAAGAAATGCAACAGAACAGATGTCAAAATGAAATGAGGAACAATGTACAACATCAGAAGTTTAATAGAAAAATAGAAACAACAGGGGCACCTGGGTGGCTCATTCACTGAAGTGTCTGCTTAGTCTCAGATCATGATCTCAAGGTCGTGAGTTTGAGCCCTGCATCAGGCTCCCCGCTCAGTGTGGAGTCTGCTTGTTCCCTCCCTCTGCTCCCTTCCAAACTCGTGTTCTCGCTCTCTCTCAAATGAATTAATAAAATTTTTTAAAATAATGTCCATAAAAATTAACTAATTCCAATTCTTGGAATTGAAGAATACAAAGTGAAAAATTCAATAAAGAGTTTTAACAACAGAGTTACTCATTCAGAAGAAATAATCAACAAAACTGGAGACAGATTATATGGAATAAGCCAGTTAAAGGAAGAAAAAGGGGGAAAAACAATGAAAATGAGTGAAAAGAGTCTACATTACCTATACAATATCATGAAGTAAGTGAAAACTTGCTTCATTAGAGTTCAGGAAGATGAAGAGAAAGAAAGAGCCTGAAAGCTTATTTAAAGAAATAATAGCTGAAAACTTCCTAAATCTTGGTAGATATGGATATCCAAGGACAAGAAACTCCAAGGACCCTAAGCAAGATCAACCCAAAGAAGACTAGTCTGAGACACATTATAAACACAGTGTCAAAGTAATAGACAATAAGAGAATGTTGAAAGTAGTAAGAGCAAAATGACTTGTGATCTACCAAGGAACCCCCATTGGCTATATGCAAATTTCTCTGCAGAATATTTGTACACCAGGAGGAGGTATAATAATATAGTCAAAGACTGAGAGAAAAAAATCCTGCCAACTAAGAATGTCATACCCGGTAAAATAATACTTCAGAACCGAAGGAGAAATAAAGACGTTCTCAGACAAACAAAGGCTAAGGGATTTCATCACCACTAGACTTGCCTTACAAGAAGAGCTAAAGAGAGTTGTTTAGGAGAAGATGGAAGGACACTAAGCAACAACATGCAAACATATAGAAGTATAAAACTGACCTACAAAAGTAAACATGTAGCCAAACTATGACTGTCCTAATGTTATAATGGTGATAAGTAAACCATTTTTTCTCTAGTAGAAAAGTGAGAAAATAATAATATTAAAAATATCTATAGACACAATAATTTCTTAAAGGATGCACTATAGCCAAGCAGAGAGAGTCAATTAGCATATGGTTTCACTTTCTTGTGAAGCATAAGGAATAACATGGAGGACATTAGGAGAAGGAAAGGAAAACTGAATTGGAGAAAAGCAGAGGGTGAGACGAGCCTTGAGAGACTGTGGACTCTGAGAAACAAGCTGATGGTTCTGGAAGGGAAGGGGTAGGGGAAGGGTGAGCCTGGTGGTGGGTATTAAGGAGGGCATGTATTGCATGGAGCACTGGGTGGGTGCATAAACAATAAATCTGGGAACACTGAAAAAATAAAATAAAATTTTTAAAAATGGATGCATTATAGAAAGAGATGCAACGTGTGACAAGAACATAAGATATGGGAACAGAAACCAAAGTATACTCTTATATGATTCTGAAGGGAAGTTTTATCATTCAAAATAGACTGTTAGATCTATAAAATATTTTATTTAATCTTCATGATAACAACAACAAAACACCTACAGTAGATACATAAAAGATAAAAAGGAAACAAAGCTTATGACTATAAAAAATAAATCACATAGGAAGGCAGAAAGGGAGGAAGGAAGGGTCAAAGGCACTAAAAAAATATGAACGCAATTAACAAAAGGGCAATAGTAAGTCATTGCTTATCAATAATTACTTTAAATGTAAATGGACTAAATTTTACAATTAAAAGACAGAGTGGCCAAATGAATAAAAATAGAAACAAAAAACAAGATCCAACAATATGCTACCAATAAGAAATTCATTTTTACTTTTAAAAATACACTTGGAATCATAAGAATGATAACCAAAATGGCTACAGTGATATCAGATAGAACAGAATTTCTGTCAGTATCAATAAGAGAAGGAAAAGAAGTCACTATATGATGATAAATGTTTCAATTCATCAAGAGGATACAACAGTTGTAAACGTATATCCACCCAACATTGGAGCACAAGAATATATAACACAAATATTAACAGAAATGAAGAGAGAAACAGCCATTACAAAATAGAAGGGAACTTTGATACTTCACATTCAGCACTGGATAGATCACCCGGACCAATAATCAATTAGTAAATAGCAGAACTGAATAACACGATAGAGAAAATGAATGTAAGAGCTTTATTCAGGACATTCTATTTCATAACACCATAATATACCTACATCTCAAGGCACATGGAACATTCTGTCGGATAGATCATAATTTGGGCCACAAAGTAAGCCTTAACAATTTTATGATTATTGGAATCATTAAAAAAAAAGAATAGCAGAATCATATTGAATATCTTTTCCAACCACAATGATAAGAAGCTGAAAATTAGTAACATTAATAAAGCTGGAAAATCCACAAATATGTGGAAATTAAGCAACACACTACTGAACTCAAAGCAGAAATGAAAGCAAAATCAGAAAGCTTCTTTAGACAACAAAAACACAACATGTTAAAACATACAAGATAATGCAAAAACAATTTCCAGGTGGAAGTTTAGAATGACCAATGTGTAATTAAAAAAGGAATATGAATTAAACTACCTCATATTAAATCTCAAAGAATTAGAAAAAGTAGAAAAATTAATCCCAAAGTTAGAAAAAGGAAGGAAACAATAAGGTTTAGAGAAGAAATAAATAAAAGACACCAGAAATACAATAGAAAAGACCAATAAAATAAGTTTTTTTCCCATTTTATTTATTTTTTCAGTGTAACAGTATTCATTCTTTTTGCACAACACCCAGTGCTCCATGCAAAACGTGCCTTCCCCATTACCCACCACCTGTTCCCCCAACCTCCCACCCCTGACCCTTCAAAACCCTCAGGTTGTTTTTCAGAGTCCATAGTCTCTTATGGTTCGCCTACCCTTCCAAATTTTTTTTTAATAAACATATAATGTATTTTTATCCCCAGGGGTACAGGTCTGTGAATCGCCAGGTTTACACACTTCGCAGCACTCACGATAGCACTTACCCTCCCCAATGTCCATAGCCCCCTCCCCCTCTCCCAATCCCACCTCCCCCCAGCAACCCCCAGTTTGTTTTGTGAGATTAAGAGTCATTTATGGTTTGTCTCCCTCCCAATCCCAGCATGGAGGTTCCTCAAAATGTTGAAAATAGAACTACCCTATGACCCAGCAATTGCACTACTGGGTATTTACCCTAAAGATACAAACATAGTGATCCGAAGGGGCACATGTACCCGAATGTTTATAGCAGCAATGTCTACAATAGCCAAACTATGGAAAGAACCTAGATGTCCATCAACAGATGAATGGATAAAGAAGATGTGGTATATATACACAATGGAATACAATGCAGCCATCAAAAGAAATGAAATCATGCCATTTGAGACGACGTGGATGGAACTAGAGCGTATCATGCTTAGTGAAATAAGTCAATCGGAGAAAGACAACTATCATATGATCTCCCTGATATGAGGACATGGAGAAGCAACATGGGGGGGTAGGGGGATAGGAGAAGTTTGTTTTTTGAATGGTAAGCAAACAAAAAACCTTTAGCTCTATTAACCAAGAAAAAGAAAGAGGACTTAAAGTTTTAAATGAAAAAGGATATATGGTGTGCCTGGGTGGCTCAGTGGGTTAGAGCCTCTGCCTTTGGCTCAGGTCATGATCCCAGGGTCCTGGGATCGAGCCCTGCATCAGGCTCTCTGGTCTGCAGGGAGCCTGCTTCCTTCTCTCTCTCTGCCTGCCTCACTGACTACTTGTGATCTCAGTCTGTCAAATAAATAAATAAAATCTTAAAAAAAAGAAAGAGGAGATATTATTACTGACACTACAAATATATAAAGGATTATAAGAAGGCATTAGGATCAATTATAAGGAAGCAAATTGGATAAAAGAAACCAATGGATAAATTTCTAGGAACATACCATCTGCAAAGCCTGAACCATTAAGAAACAGACCAATAACAAAGTAAGAAAATTGTGTTTGTAATCAAAAACCTCCCAATGAAGGAAAGCTCAAGAATAGGTGCTTTCCCTGGGGAAGTCTACCAAATATTTAATGAAGCGTTAATGTCAGTCCTAAAACTCTTCCAAAAAAGGGAAGAAATATGTTCAAACTCAAGTTTTTTAAAGCCCTTACCTTGATACCAAAATCAGTTAAGAACACTAGAAGAAAACAAAACTACAAGATGATATCCCTGATGAATACCTATGCAAAATATACAGCAAAATTCCAGGAAACTGAACTCAACAGAATCCATTAATAGGATCATATACACCATGATCTAGTGGGCTTGATCCCTGGATACAAGTATGGTTCAGAATCCACAAATCAATGTGTGATATACCATATTAACAGAACGAAAAATAAAGATCATATGATCATTCAATAGATGCAGAAAAAGCATTTGACAAAATTTGACATTCTTTCATGACAACAGCTCTCAACACTTTGAATTAGAAGTATTGTGTCTCAACATAATAAAGGCCATATACAACAGGCTCACAGCTAACATCCTATGCAACAGTGAAGAGCTGAAATTTACCCTCAAAATCAGGAATAACACAAAGGTGCCACCCTAATCACTTCTACTCAACACAGTACTAGGAATCCTCGCCACAATAATTAGTTTAAAAGAATACCATAAATAAAAGGGATTCAGATAGGAAAGGAGGAGATAAAATTGTCCTTATTTGCGGATAATATAATCTTATATGTAGAAAACTCTAAGAATAGCACCAAAACAGTTAGAAATAATGAACAAATTAACTAAAATTCATGATAAAAATCAACATATAAATATCAGTTGCATTTCTGTTCACTAACAACAAAATAGCTGAAAGAGAAAGAAAATTATACAATTTATCAATATCATTGAACACCAACAAAATATTTAGGAATAAATTGAACCAAGGAGGTGAAAAATTTGTACACTGAAAACTATAAGGCATTGATGAAAGAAACTGACAAATATGCAGATAAGTGGAACAATAGCTCATGTTCATGGAATGGAAGAATTAATATTGTTAATACGTCCATGCTAACCAAAGTCATATATAGATACAATGCAATTTTTATAAAAATTCCAGTTGCAATTTTCATGAAAAGAAAAAATCCTAAAATTTTCATGCAACCACAAAAGAATCCAAGAGTGAAAGTAATCTTGTGAATGAAGAAGTAAATTGGAATCATCAGACTTCTTGATTTTAAACTAAGAATCTATAGTAATCTAAACAGTATGTAACCCTGGTGTAAAAATGGTTACTTAAATCAACGAAACAGAGGTGAAAGTCTAGATATAAAACCACACACAAACAGTCAATTAATATTTGAAAAAGAGCCAAGATCTTTGCAGCAAATAATGTTAGGGAAACTGGATATTCCCATGCAAAAGACAAGAATTTGATCATTACCTTACGGAACTCACAAAAAATTAACTCCAAATGGATTTAAGACATATATATAAGACCTGAAATCATAAAACTCCTAGAAAAAACATAGGAAAATGATTCTTGGTAGTGGCCTTGGCCAATGATATTTTGGATGTATTGCCATAAAGCACAAACAATAAAAGCAGAAATAAACATTACTTCAAACAAAAAGCTCCTGCACATCAAAAGAAGTGATCAGCAAAATGAAAAGGGAAACTGTGGAACAAAAGAAAAATATTTGCAAGCCATATATCTGAAAAGGAGTTAATATCCAAAATACAAAGAACCCCTTTAACTTATTAGCAAAATAGTACTACTAATAATCTGATTGAAAAACAGCAGGGGGGGATCAAGATGGCAGGGAAGTGGGAGGAGGTGCCCTTTCAACCTGTACCCTAAAGTGAGCTGATTACCCACTAAAGAACTCCGATCATCCATGAAATCAGCCTGAGAACAGAATTGTGCATGTCTGGATCTCTACAGGAGCAGAAGACGCCAGTGGCAGGTAAAGCAGAGTGGGAACATTGGACTGATATCAGAAGATAAACAAAAGGGGAAGGGAGCCACCAGAGGCGACTGATTGGAAAGTAATACCCCAATACGAGAGGGCCCTGTGTCCGGGGACCAGCATTAGCTTGGAGTCTGGTTGAAAGCACTCAAAAAAAAAAAAAAAGAGCAAAGGATTGCGGGGGTATATTGTGGGAATTGGGGCAGTTAGGGACAGGGGCTTAAGTCCCCGGACCCAGAGCAGCTTCCCCTGGTGCTGAGCCAGAGAGAGTGCGGCGGAGAAAGCAGGTCTTGGTCCCTGAATGGCCAGCGCGCCTGTGCGGCTAGCGCACCTGAGAACGCATAGGGTCCGGCTCCCAAGAGGGGCTGGGAGCCTGGCCAGATGGCATTCCTGAAACTGCACACGTCACACACCCTCCCCTGGAAGAGGTGCGCCCAGGTACTAGCCTGGAGCTCTGGCATCCTGAAAAACCAGATATTCCCAGCCAGGGCCAGTGGGAAAATCTCAGTGTGTTATCACTGCTTGGAACCTCTCTGGCAGTCTGGAGCTGCCCAGACAGCCGCCGCTGCCATGGTATTGGGTACAAGGAGGAGATGCATCCCCAGAGACTGTGACTCAGAACCTACTCTGCCAGCAGCTCTGCAGAGCATTCTGAGGCTTCTCTCTGAGAGGGAGGTCTGGGTGCAGTTTGCTCTCCTCTAAACCTCCAAAAACCATCAAAAGCTGTCAAGACGAGAGAAAACAGATGAAAGAACATAAAAACCTCCAGAGAACAAAAACCTGAAAAAAAAAAAAAAACGGTTTCCTCAGAGCCCACCCCCTTGAGGGGGGCAGGAGGACCTAATATAGGGACCATCATTGTCTGAAAACCCACGTGGCAGGCCCCTCCCCCAGAAAACCAACCAGGAAGGAAGAAAAAAAAAAGAAGACGGCAAGAGAACAACCACCACTACTTCATAAATACAACTTTTATTTTTAACTCTTTACTAATATTCTGGTTCTCTTTTTTTTTATACATAAAGAAAATTTTTTTAACCTATTTACCATCACAGTGAGATGTCCAGTACATCAAATTCTTAATAACCTTCTAACCTGAAATTTTGTTACATACACCCGTGTTTTTCTTTTGCTTTCCTATTTTTTAATTTTTTTTAAATATTAATTTATTTTGGTCTAGTTTATTCTTTTTTAATTTTTATTTTCTACTATACATATAGAGTTAAACTTCAAGGCAATCCCCTTTCCCCAATCAATGCTACCCCTTATAGGTAAACAAATTTTTAATCCCCCTTTATCTTAGGAAAGTTGAGTCCCTCAACAAAAACTTCAAGATACATCCAGGAAGAATCAAAATAACCTTCCTCGCCCACACTGAGGTTCCTCCTTTTTTTTTGCTTTTATATATATATATATTTTTCTCATGTCATATACTTTTATCAGTCTTTTTGTTTGTCTGTTTTTATTTGTATAATTCATAAATCTTACCTTGGGGCCCATTTGGGCTGAGCCTTCTCTTTTATCTTCCCTTTTTTTCCTGTCTCTCTCTCTCTCTTCCTTCTTTTTTCTTTTCTTTTCTTTTTTTTTTTGTCTCTTTCTTCTCTATTTCTTTTTCTTTTCTTTTATGTTTCATTTGGGTGGGGAATCCCAATTGCACAGAAGCGTTCCAGGGTGCACCTTGACTGCACCACCATCAATAAATCAAGCTGCATCTGTTCAGTCATCTCTTACCAAAATGACTAGGAGGAGGAGTGCCCAACAGAAGAAAAATACACAGGATGGACCTTCTGCAACAGAGCTAATGGCTATCGACATAGACAATATGTCAGAAAAGGAATTCAGGCAAACAATTATCCAGGCAATAGCTAGGTTGGAGAAAGACATGGATGACCAAATGGAATTGATTAGGGCAGAACTGAAAGCCACCAGGATTGATGTTCAAAATGCTCTCAATGAATCCCAATCTAATCTAAATTCTCTAAAAGCTAGGGTAACTGAGACAGAAGATAGAATTAGTGATCTGGAGGACAAACAGAGAGAAAGGATCAGGAGGAAGCCTGGAACAAACAGCTCAGAAGCCACAAAAACAGAATCAGGGAAATAAATGAAGACATGAAATGTTCCAACGTCAAAATTATTGGAATCCCTGAAGGGGAGGAGAAAGAAAGAAGTCTAGAATATATAGTGGAACAAGTTGTCTGAAAATTTTCCCAATCTCACGAATGGAAACAACATTCATGTACTAGAGGCACAGGGGTTTCCCACCATGATCTTAGATTCTCGAAAGTCCTCATGATACCTCATAGTTAAAATGAAGAATTATGCTTCTAAACAGACCCCCTTAAAAGCAGCTAGGACAAAGAGGAGCCTTACATACAGAGGAAAGCCCAATAGAATAACGTCAGACCTGTCCACAGAGACCTGGCAAGCCAGGAAGGGCTGGCAAAATATATTCAGAGTACTAAATGAGAAGAACATGCAGCCAAGAATACTTTATCCACCAAGACTGACATTCAAAATCGATGGAGAGATAAAGAGTTTCCAAGACCGACAAGACTTAAAAGACTGCAACCACCAAGCTGACACTGCAGGAAATATTAAGGGGGGTCCTATAAATGAGATAAAATACTAAGAATATCATTGAACAGAAATATAGAGACAATCTACAGACAGAAAGACTTCAAAGGTAACACGATGTAAATAACATCCTATCTATCAATAATCACTCTCAATGTGAACGGCCTAAATGCGCCCATAAAATGACACAGGGTTGCAGATTGGATAAAAAGACAGGACCCATCCATATGTTCTCTACAAGAGATCCATTTTCAACCTAAGTATACACCCAGACTGAAAGTGAAGGGATGGAGAAGCATCTTTCATGCTAATGGGCCTCAGAAGAAGGCCGGTGTAGTGATTCTCATATCAGATAAATTAGACTGTAGTCAGAGATACAGAAGGACACTACATAATTCTTAAAAGGACTATCCACCAAGATGATCTAACAATTGTAAATATCTATGCCCCCAATATGGGAGCAGCCAATTATATAAGAAAAAGATGAATCAAAAGATAAAGAGTCACATTGATATGAATACATTGATAGTAGGAGAACTTAATATGCCTCTCAAGTAATAGATCATTGAAGCCAAAAATTAATAAAGAAATAAGAGCATTGAATGAAACATTGGCCAAGATGGACCTCACAGACATATACAGAACATTCCACCCTAAAACAACAGAATACTCCTTCTTCTCAAGTGCACATGGAACCTTCTCCAGAATAGACCACATACTCAGTCACAAAGCAGGACTCAACTGATACCAAAAGACTGACTTTATTCCCTACATATTCTCAGATCACAATGCTTTGTAACTGGAGCTCAATCACAAGGAAAAGTTCAGACGGAACTCAAACACCTGGAAGCTAAAGACTACCTTGCTTAAAAATGCTTGGATCAACCAGGAGATCAAAGAAGAACTTAAACAATTCATGGGAACCAATGAGTATGGAGACACTTTGGTCCAAAATCTATGGGATACAGCAAAGGTGGTCCTAAGGGGGAAATGCATAGCCACCCAAGCCTCCCTCAAAAAAATTGAAAAATCCAGAATATACCAGCTGTCTCTACACCTTAAAGAACTGGAGAATCAACAACAAATCAAACCAACTCCACACGCAAGAAGGGAAATAATCAAGAGTAGAGCAGAGATCAATGAGGTAGACACCAGAGATATAGTAGAAGGTATCAATGAAACTAGAAGCTGGTTTTTTGAAAGAATCAATAAGATCGATAAACCACTGGCCACAGTAATCCAAAGGAAATGAGAGAAAGCCCAAATTAATAAAATTATGAATGAAAGGGAGAGATCACACCAACATCAAGGAAATAGAAACAATAATTAGAAATTATTACCAACAGTTACATGCCAATAAGCTAAGCAACCTAGATGAAATCAATGCATTCCTGGAAAACTATAAACTCCCAAAATTGAACCAATAAGAAATTGACAACATGAATAGACCAATATCTAGTAATGAGATTGAAGCAGTGAACAAAAACCTGCTAATAAACAAGAGCCCAGGACCTGACGGATTCCCTGGGGAATTCTACAAAACTTTCAAAGAAGAAATAACACCAAGTCTCCTGAAGCTGTTTCAAAAAATTGAAGCAGATGTAAAACTTCCAGACTCTTTTTTGAAGCCAGCATTACCCTGATCCCCAAACCAGGCAAAGACCCTACCAAAAAGGAGAATTTCAGACCAATATCACTGATGAATATGGATGCTAAAATAAAATTCTCAACAAGATCCTAGCAAACAGGATTGAGCAGCACATTAAAAAGATTATCCACCATGACCAGGTGGGATTCATCCCTGGGTGACAAGTTTGGTTCAACATTCGCAAATCAATCAATGTGATAGAACAAATCAATAAGAGAAGAGAGAAGAACCACATGGTCCTCTCAATTGATGCAGAAAAAGCCTTTGACAAAATCCAGCATCGTTCCTGATTTAAATGCTTCAAAGTATAGGGATAGAGGGAACATTCCTGAACTTCATAAAATCTATCTATGAAAGACCCACAGCAAATATCATCCTCAATGGGAAAAAGCTTGCAGTCTTCCCGTTGAGATCAGGAACACGACAAGGATGCCCACTCTCACCATTCTTATTCAACATAGTATTAGAAGCCCTAGCAATGGCAATCAGACAACAAGGAGAAAGAAAATGTATCCAAATTGGCAATGAAGAAGTCAAACCCTCTCTCTTTGCAGATGACATGATTCTTTATATGGAAAACCCCAAAGACTCCACCCCCAAATGACTAGAACTCATACAGCAATTCAGTAACGTGGCAGGATACAAAGTCAATGTACAGAAATCAGTGGCTTTCTTATACTCTACAAATGAAAATACAGAAAGGCAAATTAGAGAATCAATTCCATTTACTATAGCACCAAGAACCATAAGATACCTGGGAATAAACCTAACCAAAGAGGTAAAGGACCTGTACTCGAGGAACTACAGAACACTTATGAAATAAATCAAAGAAGACACAAAAAGATGGAAGACTGTTCCATGCTCTTGGATCGGAAGAATAATCATTGTTAAAATGTCTATACTGCCTAGAGCAATCTATACTTTTATTGCCATTCCGATCAAAATTCCACTGGTATTTTTCAAAGAGCTGGAGCAAATAATCCTAAAATTTGTATGGAGCCAGAAGAGACCCCGAATTGCTAAGGAAATGTTGAAAAACAAAAACAAAACTGGTGGCATCACATTACCTGATTTCAAACTTTACTAAAAACTGTGATCACCAAGACAGTGTGTTACTGGCATAAAAACAGACAGATTGACCAGTGGAACAGAGTGGAGAGCCCAGATATGGACCCTCAATTGTATGGTCAAATAATCTTTGACAAAACAGGGGAAAATATACAATGGAAAAAAGACAGTCTCATCAATAAATGGTGGTGGCAAAACTAGACAGCTATATGTAGAAGAATGAAACTCGACCATTCTCTTACACCGTACACAAAGATAAACTCGAAATGGATAAAGGACCTCAATGTGAGATGGCAATCCATCAGAATCCTAGAGGAGAACATAGGCAGTAACCTCTTCAATATCAGCCACAGCAACTTCTTTCAAGATATGTCTCCAAAGGCCAAGGAAACAAAAGTGAAAATGAACTTTTGGGTCTTCATCAAGATCAAAAGTTTCTGCACAGCAAAAGAAACAGTCAACATAACAAAAAGGCAGCCCATGGAATGGGAGAAGATATTTGCAAATGACAGTACAGACAAAAGATTGATATCCAGGATCTATAAAGAACTCCTCAAACTCAACACACACAAAACAGATAATCATATCAAAAATTGGGCAGAAGATATGAACAGACAATTCTCCAATGAGGACATACAAATTGCTGTCAGACACATGAAAAAATGCTCATCATCACTAGCCATCAGGGAGATTCAAATTAAAACCTCATTGAGATATCACCTTATACCAGTTAGAATGGCCAAAATTAGCAAGACAGGAAACAACATGTGTTGGAGAGGTTGTGGAGAAAGGGGAACCCTCTTACACTGTTGGTGGGAATGCAAGTTGGTGCAGCCACTCTGGAGAACAGTGTGGAGATTCCTCAAGAAATTAAGAATAGGGGTGCCTGAGTGGCTCAGTGGGTTAAAGCCTCTGCCTTCAGCTCGGGTCATGATTCCAGGGTCCTGGGATCGAGCCCCGCATTGGGCTCTCTGCTCCACAGGGAGCCTGCTTCCTCCTCTCACTCTGCCTGCTTCTCTGCCTACTTGTGATTTCTCTCTGTCAAATAAACAAAATATAAAAAAAAAGAAATTAAGAATAGAGCTTCCCTATGTCCCTGCAATTGCACTGTTGGGTATTTACCCCAAAGATACAGATGTAGTGAAAAAAAGAGCCATCTGTACCCCAATGTTTATAGCAGCAATGGCCACTGTCGCCAAACTGTGGAAAGGACCAAGATGCCCTTCAATGGATGAATGGATAAGGAAGATGTGTTCCATATACACGATGGAGTATTATGCCTCCATCAGAAAGGATGAATACCCAACTTTTGTAGCAACATGGACGGGACTGGAAAAGATTATGCTGAGCGAAATAAGTCAAGCAGAGAGAGTCAAGTATCATATGGTTTCACTTATTTGTGGAGCATAACAAAGAACATGGAGGACATGGGGAGATGGAGAGAAGAAGGGAGTTGTGGGAAATTGGAAGGGGAGATGAACCATGAGAGTCTATGGACTCTGACAAACAACCTGAGATTTTTGAAGGGGTGGGGAGTGGGAGTTTGGGGAACCAGGTGGATGGTAATAGAGAGGGCACGTATTGCATGGAGCACTTGGTGTTTTGCAAAAACAATGAGTACCGTTATGCTGAAAATAAATTAATTTTTAAAAAAAGAAAGAAAATCAGCAGAGGCCCTGAATAGGATTCTTTTCCAAAGAAACCATACATATGGCCAACAGGCTCATGGAAAGTTGCTCACCATTATTCATTATCCGGGAAAAGCAAATGAAAACCACAATTAGATATCACCTCACACCTATTAGAATGATTATTTTCAAAGGACAAGAAAGAAGCATTGGTGAGGATGTGAAGAAAAGGAAACATGGTACACTATTTGTGAGAGTGTAAATTGGTAAACACTATGGAAAACACTATAAAAGTTTCTCAAAAAAATTAAAAAATAGAACTACCATCTGATCCAGCAATCCCTATCTGGGTATATATCCAAAGAAAATAAACTGACTATTTTGAAAATGTACCTTCATCCCTGGATTTATTGCAGCATTACTCACAATAGCCAAACATGAAAACAACCTAAGTGTTCATCAACTAAGGAAGAAAATGTGTGTGAAGGTCTGCATATATAAATATATACACATAAATATGCACAGACACATAGATATATACATACAATAAAATGTTCAGCCATAAAGAAGAAGAAAATCCTGCTATTTTTGACAACATAGATGGACCTTGAGGGCATTATGTTAAGTGAAATAAGTCAGGCAGAGAAAGACAAATCCTATTTCTCACTAAAATGTAGAATCTAAAAAATGTGCACAACAGTTCCTTCTTCTCTACATCCTCAGAAATACTTTTTATTTCTTGTCATATTGATCTTTATGTTATTACTTAAACATTTGTTAATTTTAGGAGGAGTTATATACTTTTCTTCTAATAAAAGACAAGTGTTCTAAATTTGCTGCTTAATTAATCATTGACATCTTTATTTTGTCCTTTGATATAACTGTCATATTTAAGTAGAAAGCAATTATTTTCCAAAAGGAAACCATACAATACAGATAGAATTTTGAAAACATATTTGGAATGTTCCCATATATCTCAATAGGATTTTCTAGTGAAAAATTATATGAGTAACACATAAAATTTTTTCAGGTCTGCATATTTTCTTTAATTTTTTTAAATTAACTTATAATGTATCATTAGCCCCAGGGCTACAGGTCTGTGAATCACCAGGTTTACACACTTCACAGCACTCACCATAGCACATACCTTCCCCAATGTCCATAACCCCACCACCCTCTCTCTAACCCCCTCCCCATGGCAACCCTCAGTTTGTTTTGTGAGATTAAGAGTCAATAATGGTTTGTCTCCCTCCCAATCTGATCTTGTTTCATTTATTCCTTTCCTACCCACAAAACCCCTATGTTGCCTTTCATCTTCCTCATATCAGAAAGATCATTTGATATATGTCTTTCTCCATTTGACTTATTTCATTCAGCATAATACTCTCTACTTCCATCCACATTATCACAAATGGCAAGATTTCATTTCTTTTGATGGCTGCATAGTATTCCGTTATCTCTCTCTCTCTCTCTCTCTCTCTCTATATATATATATATATATATATATGGATAAAGAGGATATCTCTGTCTCTCTCTATATATATATATGTAGATATCTATCTATCTATATATATCTACATATATAGAGATATATATCTATATCTCTCTCTATATATATATCTATATAGATAGATATCTACATATATATCTACACATACACATATATATATACATAGATATATATCTATCTATATCTATATCTATATCTCTCTCTCTATATATATATCTACATATATATATATCTATATATATATCTATATATCTATATATATATATATACATATATATATATATATATATCTACATATATATATATAGAGAGAGAGACAGAGAGATATCCTCTTTATCCATTCATCTGTTGGTGGACATCTAGGTTCTTTCCATAGTTTGGCTATTGTGGACATTGTTGCTATAAACATTTGGGTGCACATGCCCCTTTGGATCACTACCTTTGTATCTTTAGGGTAAATGCCCAGTAGTGCAATTGCTGGGTCATAAGGTAGCTCTATTTTCAACTTTTTGAGGAACCTCCATGCTGTTTTCCAGAGTGGCTGCACCAGCTTACATTCCCACTAACAGGGCAGGAGGGTTCCCCTTTCTCCACATCCTCACCAGCATCTGTCATTTCCTGACTAGTTAATTTTAGCCATTCTGACTGGTGTGAGGTGGTATCTCATTGTGGTTTTGATTTGTATTTCCCTGATGCTGAGTGGTGTTGAGCAATTTTTCATGTGTCTGTTGGCCATCTGGATGTCTTCTTTGCACAAATGTCTGTTCATGTCCTCTGCCTATTTCTTGATTGGATGTTCTTTGGGTGTTGAGTTTGATAAGTTCTTTATAGATTTTGGATACTAGCCCTTTATCTGGTATGTCATTTGCAAATATCTTCTCCCATTCTGTCAGTTGTTCTTTGGTTTTGTTGACGTTTCCTTTCCTGCGCAAAAGCTTTTGATGTTGATGAAGTCCCAAAAGTTGATTTTTGCCCTTGCTTCCTTTCCCTTGGTGATGTTGCTAGGAAGAATTTGCTGCAGCTGATGTCGAAGAGCATTCTGCCTGTGTTCTCCTCAAGGATTTTGATGGATTTCTTTCTCACACTGAGATCTTCATCCATTTTGAGTCTATTTTCATGTGTGGTGTAAGGAAATGATCCAGTTTCATTTTTATTTATGTGACTGTCCAATTTTTCCAACACCATTTATTGAAGAGACTGTCTTTTTTCGATTGGACAGTCATTAAAAAAAAAAAGCTGAGAAACAGAATTTAATGACCTACATGAAAAAATGAACTTGCAAAGAAGTTCACTGTGGTTTCCAAGATTCACTCTCTACATATAACATGCAGTGCTGTATGCAATATGTTCCTTCTGAAATACCCACCATCAGGTTCTCCCTTCCCCTCCACCCCTCCCCTCCAAAACTGTCAGTTTGTTCCTCATAGTCCACATTCTCTCCTGTTTTATCTTGTGTTTCATCTCCCCCACCGATTTACCCCACTTCACTCTTCTTTTTCTTCTCCAAATGTCCTCCATGTTATTCTTTATGCTTCACAAGTAAGTGAACCCATATGATAATTGACTTTCTCAGCTTGCCTCATTTCTTTTTACTTTTTTTTAGAGATTTTATTTATTTATTTGACAGATAGATCACAAGTAGGCAGAGAGGCAAGCAGACAGAGAGCAAGGAGGATGCAGGCTCCCTGCTGAGCAGAGAGCCCAAAGCAGGACTCGATCCCAGGATCCTGAGATCATGACTTGAACTGAAGGCAGAGGCTTAACCTACTGAGCCACACAGGCACCCTGCTTTCCTTATTTCATTCAGCATAAACCCCTCTAGTCCCATCCAAGTTGATACAAAGTTGGGTATTCATCCTTTCTGATAGTTGTGTACTATTCCATTGTGTATACGGACTCTATATTCTTTATCCATTGGTCTGTTTAAGGGCATCTTGACTCTTCCCACAGTTTGGTGATTTCAGCCATTGCTTCTATGAACATTGGGGTACATATGGCTCTTCTTTTCACTACATTTGTATCTTTGAGGTAAATACCCAGTTGCGCAATTGCAGGGTCATAGGGTAGCACTATTTTTAATTCCTTAAGGAATCTCCACATTCTTTTCCAACGTGGCTGCAACAACTTACCTTACCACCAAAAGTATAAGAGGGTTCCCCTTTCTCCTCACTCTCTCCAACACTTGTTGTTTCTTGTCCTGTTAATTTTGGCCATTCTAGCTATGGTAAGTGTTTCTCAATATAATTTTATTGTTAATCCGTGATGGCAAATGATGATGAACATTTTTTCATGTGTCTGTTAGCCATTGTATGTCTTCTTTAGAGAAATGTCTGTTCATGACTTCTGCCCATTTCGTGATATGATTATTTGCTTTATCAGTGTTGAGGCTGAGGAGTCCTTTATAGATCTTGGATAAGAGCCTTTTATCTGTGGTGTCATTTGTGAATATCTTCTGCCATTCCGTGGGATGCCTCTTTTTTTTTGTTGACTGTTTCCTTTGCTTAAAGAAGCTTTTTTTTTAAAAGATTTTATTTTGTTTATTTGACAGAGAGAGAGGTCACAAGTAGGCAGAGAGCCTGGCAGAGAGAGAAGAGGAAGCAGGCTCCCTGCGGAGCAGAGAGTCCGATGCAGGGCTCGATCCCAGGACCCTGAGATCATGACCTGAGCCGAAAGCAGTGGCTTAATCCACTGAGCCACCCAGGCACCCCTGTAAAGAAGCTTTTGATCTTAATGAAATCCCAAAAGTTCATTTTTGCTTTGGTTCCTTTGCGTTTGGAGACATGTCTTGAAAGAAGTTGCTGTGGCCAATGTCAAAGAAGTTAGTGCCTATATTCTCCTCTAGGATTTTGATAGATTCCTGCCTCATGTTGAGGTTTTTCATCCATTTCCAGTTTACTTTTGTGTATGGTGTAAGAGAATGGTCTGGTTTCATTCTTCTGTACATAGTTATCCAATTTTCCAAGAATCATTTATTGAAGAGACTTTTTTCAACTGTATACTTTTCCCTGCTTTGTTGAAGACTAGTTGACCATGAAGTTGAGGATCCATATCAGAACTCTCTATTCTGTTCCATTGATCTATGCATCTGTTTTTGTGCCAGTACTATGCTGTCTTAGTGATGACAGCTTTGTAATATAGCTTGAAATCAGGAAACATGGTGTCCCCAGCTTCGTTGTTTGTTTGTTTGTTTTTTCCCCCAACATTTCCTTGGCACCTTGGGTCATTTCTGCTTCCGTACAAATTTTAGGATTGTTTGTTTCAGCACTTTAATGATATCGGTTGAATTTTGATCCAGATGGCATTGAAAGTGTAGATTGCTCTGGGCAGAATAGACATTATAACAATGTCTATACTTCTGATCTATGAGCATAGAATTCTTTTTTTTGGGGGGGGGTCTTCAATTTCTTTCATGAGTGTTCTGTAGTTCCTTGAGTACAGATCCCTTAGATCTTTTGTTAAGATCATTCCAAGGTATCTTATGGTTCTTGGTGGTATAGTAAATGGAATCAATTCTATAATTTCCCTTTCTATGCTTTCATTGTTAGTGTATAAGAAAACAACTGATTTATTATATGTGAATGCTCCACATTCCTATTTTTAAATGCCTACTATATTTCTGGATCAGTAATGAAAGATATTCTTTTTAGCAAGAGTGAGGATGCTGCCTCCTGACAGCACATGGGAGAAGAATGAGGCACAAACCAGTCACCTGCAAGAGAAAGGGAGCAGGGGGCAACAATAGAAAAGACAGTCATCCAGAACAACTCCTCAGTCTCATATTTATTAGAAAGTCTTTAACAACCAAAGAAGATGGATTACACATTGACCATGAGTCTTGAAATACATAAAAAGAAAGGCCAAATATGTCTGGTTATGAAGTACATAACATAAGGATTATCTGACTAACTGCTGGCATTCTGTGGGAGGAGGAGATAACAGAATAAGGAAGCTGTAGGCATTCCGCCCTGTGTGGGCCAGTTGTTCTCACTGTTCATCTTCTAGGATGTATATCGTCTTCTCCCCCAGAGGATTATTGCGAGTACATATTTTTCTTAAGGCTATATCTAAGCATGCTTGGTTACTAGTATAATTTCTCCTATGTTATATTTTAAGTAGTATGTTGTTCTGAGGAAGAGTTATATGAGGGTATATTATAGTCTAAGAAGTTGCTACTTTGGGAATTGTCTCTTCTGTTGATATAATGATACACTATTTCTTTAATGGATGGTTTGTCTCTGAGAGGTAGATTTAGTTGTGTAGTCTGTCCCTGTGATTTTCTTTTGATTCTGTAAAAACTTGGTTGAGATATAGAAAAACAAAAACAAACTCTGAGATGGAGAAATGCATGTAAGAAGTTTGGTGGAGAATGCTTTGAGTGTCACTAATTATCGATGGAGTGGAAGAAGTAAGAACGATGAGTTGGCTATAGTCACAATAAAGACTTTAGCCAATCTGGTGAATAAGTAGGGATTTAGGATGTCCCTTTGATGATCCCATGACCAAGGCAGGGACCTGAAATTTATATTTTTTATGCAACAGTCATTAAATTAAATGTAGGCTGCTTCCAAGGAAGGAATATGACCCTCATAAGACAATTATCTTCAGAGAAGCATATTTCCTGATAAGGGATTCAGTTGAGAACTGTCATTTATTGGCCCTCTCACTGCTGGAGATCTTGGCTCTGAACCATAGATCCATTACTAGCCACCTTTTATACTGTACATAACTACTTATTTCTTGTTATAGCTTCTAGGGATAAGCCCACCACAATTTGGGTATTTTTCTTGACCTGGAGAATCTTACAAAATGAAGGTTAATGGGACACCTACAGTTCCCACTGTTACAGCTAATCTCGTGACTACACAAATATGCACCTTTTAACTCCTTTTGACTACCCTCAACATTTCCTAATACCTCTCTTGGTCCAGGTGACTAAAATAGTGGGCGGATCTGGAATGAGGTCCCCTGGGAATCTGAGCCTTTCATCACAATGATCTTTTCAGTCCCAGTGGTTGTATTTGTCTATTTACTGTTGAGCAAGAGAGTACCAATAGATGCTTATGGACCATCTCAATGCCAAACATACTTTTTCTAGCTCCCATTGCATAAGAGCTGCCCTATCTCTTCCTGAAAACAGTGAATTACCCCTGTAATCCTTATGGATTCCTTTCCTTGGCTACTGGTTTATTGGGAAAAAAAAATATTTCATGCAACTGGCTTCTAACTGTATCTTTCTGTATAATGGAATTCTTGTTGCATTCTCTGGTAAGAATATATTCCCTTTGAGTACCAGAACCTCCAACCCCATACAACTCATGGATGTGGGAAAAGACTGCAAATTCCCCAAACAGATCACTTGACAAGTCCTGGATTGAGCTGTTCAAACTTCCAAAGGCATGGCACCATATAATGTTCACTAATATCCGATGGAGAGTGCACTCTGGAGGGTAGAATCCTGACTTCTTAATTATATCTGTCAAAGGCCATTTTATCAACTCATTCAGCCAGCAGCTTCCAGGAGGTGTGAAACAGAATAGAATCATTGTGCCCAGGACCATACATCCTTTACTGCAACCTAGATTTCCTTCTCAAGAGCAACTTAATGCCCCATTCTACCAGTTTCAGAGAGTAATTCTTCATGAACATTGCAGATTGGAAAGATGACCCATTTTTGGATTATGTTGACTCCAACGAAGATGAATTACTGCACCTTTCAGAAAGGAGCAGGTTCAAAGTTGCAAAGTGGATGTTGTCTGATGGGGGACTCTGGAATTATCTGTTTTTGGCAGGTTAGAACCTGGCAAGAATAGTACCTGGATTAGCCTTGAAAAGTTGGAGCCTATGCTATTAGGCACATGCATGCCTCCATCTCAGCCACTATAGCACTTCATTCACGTGCCAACTGGACCAGCACTGGGGTGGCAGATGAACAATATTAGATGGTATCCACTGGCTGTCATTCAGTGTACTTGGTAGTTTAGTACATTTTGAAGATAGATGCTCTCTGGTATACCTTTACAGGTAATATAACTAAGTCCACACTTCATATCCATTCCAGTACATCCATCTGTATGACTTTTCCTCAGATTTCCTGGTCACTGGCCTTTTAATCTGTCAACCTCTAGGCTATTCACCAACATCCAAGCTGTTATCTCTACTATGCATCTATACATTCTCATCTTGGACCACTTCTTTCTGTATAATGAATATACGTAATCAGGGCCTACTTTAAGGGAAGATTTCCCCTTATTTTCGCCTTTTAAGGTCATGCTTGGTGGATCTAGACTTCAGTAGCAATACGTCTTGGCTTGCCTCAATATACCAAGATGATTAATTAAGAATCATCTTGGCTTTTTGAGTTCAGACATGTGGGAAGAAGGCAAGAAGTCAGTTCAATGGGGGAGGATTATACGGAGGTCTCAGTTACCTGCTTGTGCCGCCTGTTTTGTTCTCAGACTCTGTTCATGCCAGATCCTTGGATGTACCACTTTCATCTTCCAATGAATTACTCCCGGCCCACTCAATTTTTTAAAATTAACATATAATTTATTATTTGTTTCAGGGGTACAGTCTGTGATTCATCATTCTTACACAATTGACAGCATTCACCATAGCACATACCCTCCCCAATATCCGTCACCAGTCACCCCATCCCTCCCACGCCCCTACCCACCAACAATTCTCAGTTTATTTCTTGAGATAAAGAGTCTTGTATAGTTTGTCTCCCTCTCTGGTTTCATCTTGTTTCATTTTTCCCTACCTTCCCCTATGATTATCTGTCTTGTTTCTCAAATTCCTTATGTCACTGAGATCATATGATAATTGTCTTTCTCTGATTTATTTTACTAGCATCATAGCCTCTAGTTCTATCCACATCCTTGAAAATGGCAAGATTTGTTTTTTTTTAATGGCTGCAATATGTATATTTTTTCACATCTTTATCCATTCAACTTTTGAGGAACATCTAGGTTTTTTCCATAGTTTGGCTATTGTGGACCTTGCTGCTATAAACATTCAGGTGCACATGCCCCTTTGGACCACTATATTTTTATCTTTGGGGTAAATACCCAGTAGTGCAGTTGCTGGGTCATAGGGTAGTTCTATTTTCAACATTTTGAGGAACATCCATACTGTTTTCCAGAGGGGATATACCAGCTTGCATTCCCACTAACAGTGTAGAAGGGTTCCCCTTTCTCAACATCCTTGCCAACCCCATTCATTTCCTGATTTGCTAATTTTAGCCGTTCTGACTGGTGGGAGGTGGTAGTTCAGTGCAGTTTATTTTTTTCCACTGTAGTTTTGATTTATGTTTCCCTGATGCAGAGTGAATTTGAGCACTTTTTTCATGTGTCTGTTGGCCATTTGGATGTCTTCTATGCAGAAATGTTTGTTCACCACCACTTTGTTCCTCTCCTACTCAATCTTATACTTACTATTCAGACTAATTCCGGCTCAAGAAGTCAATTTTGGCCTTTTACTTACATATTGTCCCAAGATTAGGAGGTCTTCCTCTAGCAGAGTTCACAGCAGAGCAAGAAGATATTTTTTGAATAGTTTATACTCTGTAGAAAACAAAGTCTTGTTCCAAAACCAGAAAGGTATGTATTGTTTTTCCTATTAGAGTTCTCTATAAATTCTAATCCTGAATATTCTATATCCAATTTATTTCTGTAAACGCAAACTCAGATATTTCTTATATTATGGACCTTTTCAGTCAGTGTGAACTGGCTGAAGAGCATGTTCTTGTTGTGAGACCCTCTCAAAACTTGCATTCTTCTCCCATTGGAGAATCTATCTCTGTATAGTATCTTTTCAACTTTGTAGGACATTGAGAGACGTTTAGAAAGAGATTTAATCAAGTTCTTGAATAGCAATATTACAGTGCTAAGCTTGAATTTAAATAATAAGCCATGTATCACAATTTTTTTCTGAAAAGGATTATCATTTAATTTTATGATAGTGTTAGTGGGAAGGAAACAGTGCTTTAATATTATTAATACATAAAATTAAAATTTTTAATAACATTTCTTTATTCTAATTTTTTAAAAATTTCTCTTTTCATATCATATAATACATAATAGTTTAGTATAGTGGTACACCTACCTAATATGTAGGTAAGAATATATATATATATATATATATATATTTAGAACATACTGCAAATGATCTTATTAATATGAATGTATACGAGATTTAAAACCTTAGTGAGATCCCACCTCACACCAGTCAGAATGGCTCAAATTAGCAAGTCAGGAAATGACAGATGTTGTCGAGGATGTGGAGAAAGGGGAACCCTCCTACACTGTTGGTGGGAATGTAGACTGGTGCCACAACTCTGGAAAAGAGTATAGAGGTTTCTAAAAAGTTTGAAATAGAGCTACCCTATGATCCAGCAATTTCACTACAGGGTGTTTACCTTAAAATTAAAAATGTAGAGATCTGAAGGGGCACATGCACCCAAATGTTTATACCACTATGTCCACAATAACCAACTATGGAAAGAACCTAAAAGTCCATGAACAGAAGAATGGATAAAGATCTTACTATGCCGCATCAAAAAAAAAAAAAAAAGAAATCTTGCCTTTTGCAACGACCTGGATGGCCCTAGAGGGTATTACACTAAACAAAACAAGTCATTCAGTGAAAGACAATTTTCATATGATCTCTCTGATGGAAGGAATTTGAGAGGCAGTGCAGAGGTCCTTGGGCAGTTGGGAGCGAAAAAAATGAAACAAGATGGGATCTGGAGGGACACAAACCATAAGAGACTCTTAGTCTTACAAAACAAGCTGAGGGTTGCTGGGGGGTGAGAGGGGAGGGATAGGGTGGCTAGGTTATGGACATTGGGGAGGATATGTGCTATGGGGAGTGTTCTGAAATGTGTAAGCCTGATGATTCACAGACCTGTACCCCTGGGGCAAATAATACATTTTATGTTAATAAAAAAATACAAATATACATCAGAATAGGTTGAAATATCTATTCTAGTGAATAAAAAAATACAAATATACACCAGAATAGGTTGAAATATCTATTCTAGTGAAGCCAACCCCCATGGTCCTTATATAAAACCCAGCCCAACACAAGTATCATTAGGGTTAACATCTATAGGTTCAGGCACTCCTTGTAAGTTTTTATCTAAGCCTTTCCTAGGAATATACCCCATGTTTTTCATCATGTTTTTTACAAGTGAGGATGTAGGTATGTGAATTTCAGAGTCCCATTGTTGTAATAAATCTCATCCCCAGAGACTAATAAGTATGGGGGTAATGTAAGGTTAAATATGACCTAGTAATCCCTCTGGGCCCTTACAGGGCAGAGGTTGGCTGTTTTGCCTCAATTGCTGAGTAGTTACATAACCAAGATCCTCAAGGGCATAGTCAGCAGGCATTGTAGGCTATTGGGTGGCCAACATTTACAAGAAATGATAGAGATATCTGCTCCAGAATCTAAAAGCCCTTCAAATATTCATTCCTTAATAGAAAGTTTCATTTGGGGTTGACTTCCTTCAAACAGTTTCTTAGAAAAGGAATCTTTGTATTAGTATTGCTGAATCCTCCTTCCCTAAAATTTGAAGATTGAGTAGGCATAATATAGGGAAGTAGCAAAAGTTTGGAGGCTCATTCGCCTGCTGAAAAGGTCCAAGGAACAGTGACAGAAACCATAATTTGAATCTCACCATAATAATCAAGAGTCTATTACTCCAGTATATACTGTAACTCTTTCATAGTTAAACTACTCCATCCAAGCAGGAGACCAACCATATTTGGGGGTATAGGTCCATACAGGTTTGTTGGCAATTTATAAGGACACTAAGATGGTTGTATAAAGCAAGTCTTAGAGAGAGGGATATCAAGAGCAGCACTCCTAGTCCCTGAGTATCAGGGACTAAATCCATTACTGAGAATCGCTCTTGGGTAGAAACTGAATAGGAGAGTTCCATGACCCATTATTTATTGGGGCCTTGGGTTTGCCCCAATAAGGGTTTGCCCCTTAGGGAGTTTCCCTGATGAGGGTTCCCAAAGGATTTCCATCTTTCTCATTTTTAGACTTACATTCCTTGGCCCAGTGTTTGCCTCATCAAGAGCAGGGACAAATATTAGGGGGTTGAATCTTGGATTTATTCAGGCGATTGGTGGGAGAGGGGGCAACCACACAGGGAGGGAATTGGCATTGTTTTTTTATGTGTCCTGTTTGTCCAGGATTAAAACATCTTGCCTGCAATGTTTTTGAACAGCCATGGTTTCTTACGTTGTTACTGGGGCCTGAGGTTTAAAGGGTCCTACATTATGAGAAGCTTTTAAATAATCCATGACATCACCAGATTCTCTAAGAGGTTGAATCACGGCCTGGCAATCTTCATTAGCATTATCATATGCTAGTTGTCTTAAGAGTATTTTCTGAATTTGTTCATTTATCTGTTTTCCCAATGATTCTTTTGACCTGCAGATAAAATCAATGTACGGCTCTTTAGACCCTTGTATTTTTGTATAACTGGCAGTATAATCAGTGTCTGAATTAATTTTTTGTCAGGTTTGTCAGGCCACATCACATACGTGGGAAGGGCTGCAGGAGGGATGTTATGAGTTTGATGATTAGAAGTCGTCCAAACTCCTGTTCCCATGAGCATATCATAAGTAACAGCAGCTACATTCCCTCTCTGTCCTAACTCCTGACCTTTTCATGTGCCTCTTCAGGAAGCCATATCTTCCATTTTAGAAATTCAGAAGAGGTTAATACCATTTGAGTTATGTGTTGAAAATCATAGGGAATCCAGCAGGCATTATTGCTCCAACTGGATAAATATTCATAGTAGTAAGGAGAAGTAGGCCCATACATGGAACATACCTTTTCAAATTCTCTTACAGTCTCCATCAGCATCCTATCATAAGTGGCCCATTAGCATGCAAAGTTACAGGGAAAACTAAGGGAATCTCGTGGGGGTGAGATGATGTAGAGATAGAATTTCATTTTTTAGATTTTCTTGTCCCTAATTATAACATGCGTAAATTATCATCCAAAACTGTGTCATTTCCCTCATTCCCAAAGATGTCTGCTTCTCTTTCCTCATCCCCAACCCCAGAGGAAATCGGAGGTGCAGTGGCCAAAGGAGAAACATAACATTTGTCCTTTTTGCCGAAAAATAATTTTTTACTTTCAGCTTGAATTTTTTGGTTGGTTCATCATCTAACTCATATGTATGCAGAGAGGTGCTCTTCCAGCCTTAAGATCCTCTTCATTATGTTCCCCTCTAAGAATTAAAATAACCATTTTTACCAACATCCTTGTAACCCAAAACTCCACAGGAATTTTTGCACATTGTCTATAGACCTTTTCCACATTACCACATGCGTGCTACCAAATTGTCTCTTCCAACGTTCTTTCATTGGGAAGCTAAGGATTATATTCACTACTAATATCCAGTTCTTAATTGACATCTGGATATTCGAGCACCTCCCCGAGAAAAAAGGTGTATTAATGCTAGAAAAGGCTGGGGCAACTTTGATTCTGCCCCATCGTTCTCACTTACCTCCTTCTGTGAGGATTTCTGGATCCCTGCCTGACTCTTCCTTGATTTCAGTTCCCTGTTCAGGTGCCACTTGTCACCTTGGTGAGGTGGGGATCCTGGTGATCAGAGCCTGCGTGATGAGGGAACTACCGACTGATGATCAGTAGACGTCTTTATTTCTTACAATCACTTCTTTTATACCTTCCCTAGATCCCATTAGAAACAAGATATAGATTTCTGTGCAGGATGTGGGGTACATGTAGGATGTGATTTAGGTGCAGGCAATCAAGTGAGACAAGAGAACAACAATGATTATCTCTTAGATTTAAATGACAATATCTCTTAGCTTTAAATGACCAGACAATGTTAAGGATTCTCCACACTTATCAGATCTATCTAAAGGAGGACAAGAAAACACTCCAGGGATCCTCCCATGTTTATTCCTGGTGTGGGCTGAGGATGAAGCTTGCCTCCGTTTCCTGTAGTTTTCTCACAGGATTCGACAGGACCCCAGTCACATTGGAGAGGTTCCGGGTTGTGTTCCAACACAGGGGGGAAATAGGGTAAGAAAGGTAAATGAATTGGGGTGAACTGAAAAGAACATAGATTGACTCAGTAAATCATATGTGTGGCTAGAGGGTAACTGCAAAGTTCCCATGAAGATTTTGCAATACATGGGAGCAACTTCAGCTCAGGGTGAAGGAGTTCATGAGACTAGCTAACACTACCACAACTTTTGTTCTCCTCTCTAAATGCTAATCATCATTAATAAACCCTATTATTCTCTAAGGTAACTATCCAAACCAAACTGAGAATCCCTTCAGCTCATTTAATAATTTATGCATAGGTAAAGAACAGAATTCTAGAAATGATGTCAGTTACATAAGAATCAGCAAGATGATCATCAAATGACTTAGTGACTTTAGCAAACATCATTTACTTTAACCTCATGGTCTCACAGGTCATTTTAATTTATGTCACAGAATTAATATGTTTTGGGAACTGAATCTCCCCATAGAAATTCACTGATGTCATCATAGGCAAGTCCCATAAGCATTTGATGGAAAGTTTAATTTTGCATTGAAAGAAACATAATTATTGACACTGACTTATTAGTAGTCTTCAAGACTTTCATTCTTTTAATCCCAAAAGTTTCTGAGACAAAAACTTGATCCTGAAATTATATGAGACTTCACACCACACAGAAACACATGAATATGATGTTATAAAACTCTTCTCAGAGCATTCAGGTAAAGGAAGTATTCAGATTTATCTTTACCTTACTATATTTTACCTTACCTACTATACTTTACCTTACTATTAGTGTCCATAAGTATCGAATTATTTCAATTAGTTAGCATTTTTAAATTGTTCTCAGGTTCATCTTCTCACCTTTGTATGTCTTCCCACAGCTGAAGGCTATGGCAAATCAGTATGAGATTTGAAGTCAGTTCAAATCGACCTTTTCTGATTATAAGGTAGATCTTCAAAACATACAGGTAAGATGCAGCTTAATTCTGTTATAATTCAAGCAAGTACATTGAAAGTTATTTCTAACATAGCTGAATAATAAATGGGTTATCTTTAGTACTTTAAAACAAGAAGGTGAAACATTCAGACTGTGCTTTTATTTTGATGTTTTGAGTATGGAAAAATCATCTCATTTTGACCACAGAATTTACATAATTAGACACATTGGTCAAAATATCCTAATGGATCCCTAAGTAGTAATAGAAGATAGCCTTTGAGGTAAAACAAAATTTTTTCTCAAAATTTATATTTATTTTAAGAATTTTTAAAAATTTATTCATTTGAGAGAGAGAAACAGAGACAGAGAGAGCTCAAGCAGAGAGAGAGAAACAAGGAGAAGTCCCACTGAGCTGGGAGTCAGACATGGGGCTCAGTCCCAGGACCTGGAGAATCATGATCTGAACCAAAGGAAGATGCTTAAATATCTTAACCATCCAGGCAACCCATCTCAAAAATCATATCAAGATTTAAGATTTTTTCTCTTTCTCTAAGTGTTATAAAACTAAAATATACAGGCAAGCTTATGTTTATTAGCTTTCAAACTACTGTGATATACTTCAGAAAATATTGCATAAGTTTCTTAGGAAGCAGGAAAATAGTAGCTGGCTCACTTCCAATAAGAGAATGATGCATAAGGTTTTTTGTGATAAATTTCCAAGAATTTCCTTTGTAGCCGGTTCTTCAAAACTAGCAGTCTCAATCTGTGGAGACTAAAGAGGTCACTAAGGATCAGTGGTAGTATGCTGACAACAAGTTCACCTATCTCAGGTCTTTGAAGCTAGGACTAGAATCAATACTCTGCCCTCCTCCCATAGTATTATATAATTCCTTTTTTAAAAAAAGATTTTATTTATGTATTTGACAGAGAGAGACTACAAGTAGGCAGAGAGGCAAGCAGAGAGAGAGAGGAGAAAGCAGGCTCCCTGTGGAGCAGAGAGCCCGATGTGGGGCTCGATCCCAGGACCCTGATATCATGACCTGAGCTGAACGCAGAGGCTTAACCCATTGAGCCACCCAGGTGCCCTAGCATTAAATAACTCTTATGAGAAGTAAAAGTCATAGCTGAACTCAAATGTCTACAAGTCTAATAAAGAAACTGTACATGCATATATTTTTTAAAGTCATGTGTAGTATACATAAACAAACAACTCTAGATTGTGTTGGGTATATAGGAAATGCTTGAGAGTGCAAGGAGTGAAAATCAGTGTGGTCTAGACCATTTAGTTAAAGAACTCTTAAGAAGCATAATATGTAAACTATGCTTTACATAAAGATGGGAAGGATTTAGAAATCTGGCCAAAAATCAACAGGAATTATGTCATGGACAAAATCAGTTTTTATGGAAATGGATCTAATACCGGGAACAGGGATGAGAGAGGTGAAAAAACATAGATTTTTATTTCCTTGTATATCCCAAGGAATATTTTTTTTAGATTTTATTTATTTATTTGACAGAGAGAAACCACAAGTAGGCAAAGAGGCAGGCTGAGAGAGAGGGGGGAAGCAGACTCCCTGCTGAGCAGAGAGCCATATGGGGGGCTCAATCCCAGGACCCTGGGATCATGACCTGAGCCAAAGGCAGAGGCTTTAACACACTGAGCCACCCAGGTGCCCCTATTTTAAGGATCTTTAGTACAAATACTGACACTGATATTGTTTGTCAACATTGAACCAAATATGGGAATGTTAGATTTCTATACTATTCATACATGAATTCATAAAGACAAACCTTTTCCTCTATAAGCATTCTTCTTGGAATTACAAAAATATTGGTGGGAATTCTAATTTTCGGTGTTGAGCTTATAAAACTGACCTTTTTAGGGGAAAGATTATTCCCTAGAGGTTTTTGTGCCTATATCCAGAGATACTGAGGAGAGTTTGAAGAAGCTTCTCTCTTTGTTGTCTAAAGAAAAATATGGAAGCAAAGTTATACACACTCTAAATTAAAATCTTATATCTCCAGAATTCCTATCTCCACAGAGAAGGTGGATATGACTGAGGATAACTACTCTTTGACCACTGAATTTATCCTCATAGGATTTACAGATCACCCAGAGTTGAGGAGCCTCCTGTTTGTGGTGTTTCTCACTATCTATGTGATCACTATGGTGGGGAATCTTGGCCTGGTGGCATTGATTTTTATGGAGCATCGTCTTCAAACACCAATGTACATCTTTCTGGGCAACCTGGCTCTGATGGATTCCTGTTGCTCTTGTGCCATTACCCCCAAAATGTTAGAGAACTTCTTTTCTACGGACAAAATGATTTCCCTTTATGAATGCATGGCACAATTTTATTTTCTCTGCCTTGCTGAAACTACAGACTGCTTTCTCCTGGCAGCAATGGCCTATGATCGCTATGTGGCCATATGTAGCCCTCTGCAGTACCACAGCATGATGTCAAAGAAACTCTGCATTCAGATGACTACAGGGGCCTACATAGTTGGAAACCTGCATTCCATAATTCATGTGGGGTTTCTCTTTAGATTAACTTTCTGTGGGTCAAATCAAATTAATCACTTTTTTTGTGATGTTTTTCCATTATACAGACTTTCCTGTGTTGACCCTTATATCAATGAATTGATGATATTTATCTTTTCAGGTTCAGTTCAAGTGTTCACCATCGGTAGTGTCTTAATATCTTACTTCTACATTCTCTTTACTATTTTCAAAATGAAATCCAAAGAGGGAAGAGGAAAAGCCTTATCTACTTGTGCATCCCACTTTCTCTCTGTCGCAATATTCTATGGTTCTCTTCTCTTTGTGTACCTTCGCCCACACTCAGTTAAAGAAGAGGATGAAGATATACCTGGTGCTGTATTTTATACTCTAGTGATCCCATTACTAAACCCCTTTATTTATAGTCTAAGAAATAAGGAAGTAATAAATGCTATGAAAAAAATTATAAGAAATATTTTATAACATTCTAAAAAAATATCATCCCCTGTGGAAAATTAACTTAAATTTGATAATATGTTTTTCCAAATCATGGAATATTGAGAAAAGAGAAAAGGACCACTTTGCCCATAGAATTTTCAATCATTAAACATAATATATAGGAGTCATATAATAAGTTCAACAAAGAGAGATTCTGCTATAATGTATTGTAAAATCTAAGGTCTAGCTCCCAGCAAGAACGAAATAAATAATTCTTCTTCAGGTCACACACTGTGTCACAAAGAAATTAGTTAAATTATTAGCTAACAGTTTCAATGCGTAATGAATTACAATTTTCAACAAATACAACAAATATATGAATAAAAGTCATTTAGATAAAGATCACTTCCATTTAAATTAATTTAAAACAATGACTCTTGGAACACTGAAAAAAATTAAAAAAATAATATTGCTGACAAATTTCTAGAATTCCAAAGCATAATCTTACAATCTCTGGCACATTCCACGTTCTCAAGAATTAATCCCTTCTTAAACAACACCAACTGTCAGAAGTAAAATGTTTATCCTTGATTCTTAGTTTTCTTTGAGTTTATTCAAGAGAAAATATTTGAATATTAGTTCACACAGAATATTCTCAAATCAAGAATATGTTCACCTTTAAAAGGGGAAATTTTGTTATATATATTTTACCACAATTAAAAAAAAGCTGAAACCAAGAAAAGAATGCTAGTAAAAATGTACACTAAAAAGAGACTATTTTCATCTTTATTATTAGTCAATATTACTTTCAAGTTCTCTGAAATAGAGTATCTGTTGATGTAGCACTCTGTAGCTGCCAGAAATGGTATTTATGGATTGGATATTCACATGGATTTGGTTATTTTCCTATAATTTGATTAGGGTGCCCATCAAATATGCAGTGTATTCATGAATGCACTAAATTAAACAAAGGCATTTTTCTCTCTGATATTACTTATCTTGTTTGTTACTAGGAATTCCACCAACCTGTACTTATTCCAGTGTAAATTACTGATATATTCACAGCAATAACAAAAAGTTGGAGTTGCTAAAAAGCATAAAAGAGGCAGAAAATAGTGACAATTCTAAATTCAAAAAAAATATTTATTGATCATTTATATATGCAAATATGAAAGAAAACCATATGTTACTGAGAACATGTTATCTGCTGCCACAAAACTACAACTTTTATATATATTACCTATGAATTGGTTAGAAATGATTTTTCATGCATCTTCTCAGTAAAATCCTCATACTTTGAAACATTGAGTAGCTTGCTCAAGTTCAGCCAGGTGATTGAGATTGAGCTAGAATTTGTATCAATGATGCTTGGGAGTTCAGAAAATGGTGATGCTTGTCACCTGGGCTATTTAGACTTTAAGCAGCATCAAAAGTTAGGTATGCCTTGAAAATGATTATAAAATATGATGTTTTGAGGAAAAAACAGATGAGGATGACCATAGTTAAGGTTTATGGAAATTAGTGTGACACTGGGAACTGGGGTGAAGGAGGTGAACCATGGACAGAGTCAGAAATTTGACAAAGCTTTTGTTAGAAGCTGTTGCAGAATATGGGAAATAAGGGTGGGAGGGAATCAGGTTACTGAGAATCTTCAAAGCCAACCCTTAAGAATCTGAATTTACCTCAGAGGACTCAGACACTGAATACTTCCTAGAACCAGGTAATATGATTGTATTTTTTGAGAAAAGTAATCTGGTGATCGGAATGATGCTAGAAGAAATAAGGCTAACTTCAAGAATTCTTATACTAGGTGATGAGAGTTGAAATTGGAGGATAAAAGAAGAGGAGTTCACAGATATAAGCAACAATTTAAAGGGAAAAATTGAATTATAACTATTAGATAGTAAAATGAAAGGCTATTTTCTTCTGAGAGTACCAATCATGTTATAATTGATTTCCTTCACTAATACTTAAAAAGATACCTGACACAATTGGCCATTCACTAGCCATTTCTTTAATATACATTTAAGTTAATATATAGTGTTTGTTATTTTTATTTTTAACAAGTCCATAAATATTTTTTAAGGATTTTATTTATTTATTTGACAGATAGAGATCACAAGTAGGCAGAGAGAGAGAGAGAGAGAGGGAGAAGCAGGCTCCCTCTGAGCAGAGAGCCCGTTGTGGGGCTCAATCCCAGGACCCTGAGATCATGACCTGAGCCGAAGGCAGAGGCCTTAACCCACTGAACCACCCAGATGCCCCAATAAATATATATATTTTTAAATTTCTTGGTTTTAATTTATAATATTGCAAGTACTGTTAGATATTACCCACAGAAACAAAGATTTACAGGGTCCTAAACATTTTTTTAAGGGTGTAAAGTAATCCAGATACCTGAGTTTGATGAATCCTGTTTCTTTGTATCCACTCTCTATTGTAGAAGATATTATCAGTTGTCAGATTCACATGCATCGGTCCCTTTCACTTTTCCAGGCATACCGCAAGTTTTGTTTACATATTTCTTCACCACCCACTGCTAACACTTAGAAACATTTTTTTAAGCATGTAAAGGAATCCAGATACCTGAGTTCATGAATGCTGTTTCTTTGTATTCACTGTCTATTTTATGCAATATTTTTAGTTGTCAGATTCACAGGCATTGAACCCTTTCCCTTTTCCAGGCATACAAGTTCCGTTTACATATTTCTGCGCCACCCACTGCTAACCCTTAGTAACTCTGAAGCCTAGAGGCTAAGGGAAGACTCTGTGACTTATTTGGGGCCAAGGAGACCAAAGAGGTAATTTTGTGGAAGTTCCTGGGAAATATGTTTTCTTGGTTTTAAGAGATCCACAAAAAAGTAGTCTTCCTCTGAATGTCATGTTTTGTGGATATGAAATCTGGCATAGTCCACAATGATTTTGCCAGCAAAAGAGACACCAGCCAGGAGGTGAAGTCAATACACATGGAGGGCATAGCTGAGGGAATCACGGAGAAGCAGACCCAGGGATTCTGGAATTCATCACCCCTTCTCATTTCAAAATCCAATAGATCTCCTTACTGTTAACCTTGTTTGGAAAAAATGCTTTTAATGCCAATGAATAAATATTAAAAGGTACATCTATGTCTCTTGTCTCATCTCTCATTTTTGCTTTATTTAAATTAATTCTAAGATACCCTTTTAGCTTGTAAATTACATTTCATCACTCTCCATTTAACTACTCAGCAAATCTCTTAAATTTTTTTACTTTGACTTCTATATTTTAATTTTCTATAGCCCAACTGAAAACAGTGGGGAACAAAGAGGTTTCCTAATTTGTCTACAGATATACTAAGGTGGAGCTAAGGGATCAAATTGAGGGATCCAATCCAAAGTCCATGTTCTTAACCACTAAGTCATATTGTACACAACATAGAGAAGTGAAAGTAGCAGGAGAGGAAAACTTTCAAGAAACTAAGCTGTTAAGTGGATAGAGAAACAGGGCAGATAGTCAAGATAAATGTGAATCAATGACACTTTCCTCCAGATTTATTGTGAAAAATTTCAAACCTATAGAAAGGTTGAGAAAATGCCCATGAATTTTTAAAATAATGATTAGAAATTATTGACATTCCAACACATTTGCCTGATAATCCACCTGGAAAATGTGTATACATACATATTGAATACAGGTATGTATATATGAGTATACATATATATGAGATTATGATAGTTTACCCAAAATTCTTCTATCTATATCTCAAAAGAAGAAACACATTTCCTACACTGTTATAGAATTTTTTAAAAGATTTTATTTATTTATTTGAGAGAGAGAGAGAGAGAGAGCAAGAGAGATCAAGAGGGAGCACAAGTAGTAAGGGAGCCCTAGGTGGATGGGGCTTGATCCCAGGACCCCAGGATTATGACTGGAGCTAGGTGGATGGAGCTTGATCCCAGGACCTCAGGATCATGACTGGAGCTAAAGACAGAGACTTAACTGAATGAGCCACCCAGGCATCCCCTCATATCATTATTACCCCCAAGAAATTTAGTATCACCTAATACGATGTTCACACTAAAATTTTCCCCAAATTGTCCTTCTTAGCAACTTACTTTTTCATCAAGAATTCAATTAAATACCAGTATTTAGTGTACTATCATTTTTCAACCTCCTTCAATCTTGAACAAAACTTTCTTTTTTATCCCTTCAAGACATTTAAAAATTTTTAAATCTTTGTGTCAGACATCATGTAAAATACCCTACCATATCTACTTTTGTGATGTTTCCTCATGATTAGATTAGGTTAAATAATTCAGCCATCACAAGTGTGCTTCTTAAGGTGAGGCCTATGACATTAGCTTGCCTTGTTAACTGAAGCCATTTACTGATTACTTCATTAAGGTGGTACCATCACCATCCGCTCTATGATATAGATAGCATATTTCCTTCCTATGAAAATCTAATCAGTTAGGTGGTACCTGGCCACCATGTGAATTTCTTTTTCCCTAATAATTTTTCATCAACAGTTTTAGCATACAATGATAATAATTTTTTGAATCAATTATTATCATTGGAAGCATAAAACTGGTGATTGTTTTCCCCCAAGTGTTCTCTGACTGTATTCTGAGAAAGAGAATTAAAAAAAATTGAACAGTTTTGGATTTATAGAAAATAATATAGTATAGAGAATCCCCATATCTGACACACCCATTTTCCTATGTCATTAATATTCTACATTGGTATGGTTACTTTTATTATAATTAGTGAGCCATTACTGATACATTGTGATGAAGTGAAATTCATACTTGATTCATATTTGCATAGTTTATCTAGTGTCCTTGCATCCAGAATCCCATTCATCACATCAGTTTATATTTAGTCACCACCACGTTCCTTTAGTCGTCAGGTGTCTGCAATATCTTTTCAACATTCCTTGTTTTTTTGTTTGTTTTTTTCTTTTTTTTTCAGCGTAACAGAATTTATTGTTTTTGCACCACACCCAGTGCTCCATGCAATATATGCCCTACTTAATATCCACCAACTGGCTCCCCCAACTTCCCACCCCCTCCCCCTTCAAAACCCTCAGATTGTTTTTCAGAATCCATAGTCTCTCATGGTTCACCTCCCTTTCCAATTTCCCTCAACTCCCTTCTCCTCTCCATCTCCCCATGTCCTCCATGTTATTTGTTATGCTCCACAAATAAGTGAAACCATATGATACTTGATTCTCTCTGCTTGACTTATTTCACTCACCATAATCTCCTGTCCATGTTGCTACAAAAGTTGGGTGTTCATCCTTTCTGATGGAGGCATAATACTGCATAGTGTTTATGGACTACATCTTCCTTATCCATTCATCCATGGAAGGGCATCTTGGTTCTTTCCACAGTTTGGTGACCGTGGCCATTGCTGCTATAAACATTGGGGTACACATGGCCCTTGTTTTCACTACATCTGTATCATTGGAGTAAATACCCAGTATAGCAATTGCAGGGTAATAGGGAAGCTTGATTTTTAATTTTTTTTTAAATTTTATTTATTTATTTTACAGAGTGAGAGAGAGAAAGAGAGAGAGAGAGAGAAGAGAGAGAGAGAGAGAGAGAGAGAGAGAACCAGCAGGTAGAGGAAGAGAGAGAAACAGGCTCCCTGTGAAGCAAGGAGCCCGATGTGGGACTCGATCCCAAGGCCCTACGATCATGACCTGAACCAAAGGCAGATCCTTAACCAACTGAGCCACCTAGATGTCCCTACCACCAGCCTTTTTTGTTTTGTTTTGTTTTGTTTTTAATTTATTTTCAGCATAACAGTATTCATTGATTTTGCACCACATTATTGGTGTAATACCAATAATATAACACCAGTATTTTTGTTTTTTTAACATTTCCTTAGCAATTCAGGGTCTCTTCTTATTCCATACAAATTTTAGGATTATTTGCTCCAGCTCTTTGAAAAATACTGGTGTAATTTTGATCAGAATACTATGTTGAACAAGAGTGGTGAGAGTGGGCATCCTTGTCGTGTTCCTGATCTCAACGGGAAGGCTGCAAGCTTTTTCCCACTGAGGGTGATATTTGCTGTGGGGCTTTCATAGATAGATTTTATGAAGTTCAGGAATGTTCCCTCTATCCCTATACTTTGAAGCGTTTTAATCAGGAATGGATGCTGGATTTTGTCAAAGGCTTTTTCTGCATCAGTTGAGAGGACCATGTGGTTCTTCTCTCTTCTCTTATTGATTTGTTCTATCACATTGATTGATTTGCGAATGTTGAACCAAACTTGTCACCCAGGGATGAATCCCACCTGGTCATGGTGGATAATCTTTTTAATGTGATGCTGGATCCTGTTTGCTAGGATCTTGTTGGGAATCTTAGCATCCATATTCATCAGTGATATTGGTCTGAAATTCTCCTTTTTGGTAGGGTCTTTGCCTGGTTTGGGGATCAGGGTAATGCTGGCTCCATAAAAAGAGTATGGAAGTTTTTCTTCTGCTTCAATTTTTTGAAACAGCTTCAGGAGAATTGGTGTTATTTCTTCTTTGAAAGTTTGGTAGAATTCCCCAGGCAATCTGTCAGGTCCTGGGCTCTTGTTTTTTGGAAGGTTTTTGATCACTGCTTCAATATCATTACTAGATATCATTCTATTCAGGTTATCAATTTCTTCCTAGTTCTATTTTGGGAGATTATAGTTTTCCAGGAATGCATCCATTTCATCTGGGTTGCTTAGCTTATTGGCATATAACTGTTGGTAATAATTTCTGATGATTGTTTCTATTTCCTTGGTGTTAGTTGTGGTCTCTCCCTTTTCATTCATAATTTTATTAATTTGGGCTTTCTCTTTTTTCTTTTGGATTAGTGTGGTCAATGGTTTATCGATCTTATTAATTCTTTCAAAAAAACAGCTTCTAGTTTCATTGATACGTTCTACTGTATCTCTGGTTTCTACCTCATTGATCTCTGCTTTAATCTTGGTTACTTCCCTTCTTGCCTGTGGAGTTGGTTTGATTTGTTGTTTATTCTCCAGTTCTTTAAGGTGTAGAGACAGCTGGTGTATTCTGGATTTTTCAAATTTTTTGAGGGAGTCTTGGATGGCTATGTATTTCCCACTTAGGACCGCCTTTGCTGTATCCCATAGGTTTTGGACTGAAGTGTCTTCACTCTTGCTGGTTTCCATGAATTATTTAAGTTCTTCTTTGATCTCCTGGTTGATCCAAGCATGCTTAAGCAAGGTGGTCTTTAGCTTCGGGTGTTTGAGTTCCTTCCGAACTTTTCCTTGTGATTGAGCTCCGATTTCAAAGCATTGTGATCTGAGATTATGCATGGAATAATGTAAGTCTTTTGGTATCAGTTGAGTCCTGCTTTGTGACCTAGTATGTGGTCTATTCTGGAGAAGGTTCCATGTGAACTTGAGAGGAATGAGTATTGTGTTGTTTTAGGGTGGAATGTTCTCTATATGTCTAAGGTCCATCTGGTCCAAAGTTTCATTCAATGCTCTTATTTCTTTCTTTTTTTTTTAAGATTTTATTTATTCATTTGACAGACAGAGATCACAAGCAGGCAGAGAGAGAGGAGAAAGCAGGCTTCCCACAGAGCAGAGAGCCCGATATGGGGCTCGATCCCAGGACCCTGGGATCATGACCCAAGCTGAAGGCAGAGGCTTTAACCCACTGAGCCACCCAGGCGTCCCTCAATGCTCTTATTTCTTTATTGGTTTTCTTCTTTGATGATCTGTCTATTACTGAAAGAGGCGCATTAAGATCTACTCTCAATGTATTCATATCAGTATGACTCTTCATCTTGATTAATCTTTTTCTTATGTAATTGGCTGCTCCCATATTGGGGGCATAGATATTTACAATTATTAGATCATCTTGGTGGATAGTCCCTTTAAGAATTATGTAGTGTCCTTCTGTATCTCTGATTACAGTCTTTAGTTTAGAATATAAATTATCTGATATGAGGATTGCTACCCCGGCCTTCTTTTCAGGCCCATTGGCATGAAAGATGCTTCTCCATCCCTTCACTTTCAGTCTGGTTGTATCTTTAGGTTCAAAATGGGTCTCTTGTAGACAACATATGGATGGGTCCTGTCATTTTATCCATTCTGCAACCCTGTGTCATTTTATGGGCGCATTTAGGCAATACACATTGAGAGTGATTATTGAGAGATACGTTTTTATTGACATCATGTTACCTTTGAAGCCTTTCTTTCTGGAGATTATCCCTATAGTACTGTTCAATGATATTTTTAGGATTTTTTCTCTTTTATAGAGTCCCCCTTAAAATTTCTTGCAGTATCGGCTTGGTGATTGCATAGTCTTTTAAGCCATGCCGGTCTTGGAAACTCTTTATGTCTCCATCCATTTTGAATGTCAGTCTTGCTGGATAAAGTATTCTTGGCTGCATGTTCTTCTCATTTAGTGCCCTGAATATATCTTTCCAGCCCTTTCTGGCTTTCCAGGTCTCTGTGGACAGGTCTGACGTTATTCTAATGGGCATTCCTCTGTACATAAGGAGCTTCTTTGTCCTAGCTGCCTTCAAGAGAGCCTGTCTACAATTATAATTCCTCATTCTTACTATTAGGTGTCTTGAGGACTTTCGAGAATCTATAATCTTGGGGAAAATTTGTTCTGCTCCGGGTACATGAATTCCATTCATGTACTTCCATTCGCAAGATTGGGAAAATTTTCATGGACAACTTGTTCCACTATATCTTCTAGACTTCTTTCTTTCTCCTCCCCTTCAGGGATTCCAATAATTCTGACATTGGAATGTTTCATGGCATCATTTATTTCCCTGATTCTGTTTTCGTGGCTTCTTAGCTGTTTGTTCCAGGCTTCCTCCTGATCCTTTCTCTCTATCTGTTTGTCCTCCAGATCACTAATTCTATCTTCTGTCTCAGTTACCCTAGCTTTTAGAGAATTTAGATTAGATTGGAACTCATTGAGAGAATTTTTAACATCATTCCTGGTGGCTTTCAGTTCTTCCCTATACAATTCTGTTTTGTCATCCATGGCTTTCTCCAAGCTAGCTATTTCCTAGATAATTGTTAGCCTGAATTCCCTTTCCAACATATTGTCTATGTCGATAGCCATTGGCTCTGTTGCAGAAGGCCCATCCTCTGAATTTTTCTTCTGTTGGGCATTCCTTCTCCTAGTCATTTTGGTGAGAGATGGCTGAATGGATGTAGCTGGATGTAGCTACCGTGGTGCAGTCAAGGTGCATCCTGGAACACTTCTGAACAATAAATCAGGAGTCCCCACCCAAATGAAAGAAAAACGAAGGAGAAAAAATAAAAGAAAAAGAAAAGAGAGAGAGGGAGACAGGAGAAAAAAAGAAAGGTAAAAAGAAGGCTCAGCACAAATGGACCTCAAGGTAAGATTTATGAAATATACAAAAACAGACAAACAAAGAGACTGATCAAAGTATATGACCAGAGGAAAATAATATATATATATAAAACAAAGAAAAAAAAAGGAACCTCGTCAAAAAGAACCCCATGTATAAGATTTATATACTATCAGGACAAACACAAATACACAGAAACACTGGAGGAAGGAAAAGATGGGAGAGTGGTTATAAATTCTCAGTGTGTGCGAGGAAGGTTATTTTGATTCTTCCTGGATGTATCCTGATATCTTTGTTAAAGGACTCCACTTTCCTACGATAAAGGGGGATTAAAAATTGGTTTACCTATAGGGGTAGCATTGATTCGGATAAGTGGATTACCTTGAAGTTTAACTCTATATGAATATTTAAAAATGAAAAAAGAGAATAAACTAAATTAAACTAAACTAAAATTTCAAAAACTTAAAAAATAGAAAAGCAAAAGAAAACACGGGTATATGTATCAAAAAGTACAGGTTAAAAGGTTATTATGGAATTTGACGTACTGGACATCTCACTGTGATGATACATAGGTTAAAAAATTATGTATATAAAAAAATGAACCAGAATAGTGGGAACGAATTAGAAATAAAAGTTGTATTTTTGAAGTGGTGGTGGTTATTCTCTTGTTGTCTTTTTTTTTCTTTTTTTCCTGGTTGACTTTTCAGGGAGGGGCCTGCCACACGTGTTTTCAGGCAATGTTCCCTGAGTTAAGTCCTCCCGCCCCTGTCAAGGGGGTGGGCTCCGAGGAAACCTGTTTTCAGGCTTTTGTTCTCTGGATATTTTTATGTTTGTTCATTTTTTTTCCTCTCTCCACAACTTTTTTTTTTTTTATTTGTTTATTTACAGCGTAACAGTGTTCATTGTTTTGGCATCACACCCAGTGCTCCATGCAGTACATGCCCTCCCTATTACCCACCACCTGGTTCCTCAACCTCCCACCCCCCCCCCCCGCCCCTTCAAAACCCTCTGGTTACAACTTTTGATGGTTTTTGGAGGTTTAGAGGAAAGCAAACAGCACCCAGACCCCCCTCTCCGAGAGAAGCCTCAGCCTGTTCCCCTCTGGGTGCTGCAGGGCACATAATTTACTCCTCAGATGCTGGCAGAGCACGTTCTGAGTCACGATCCCTGGGGACACAGGAACTCCTGCTTGTACCCAAAACCACAACAGGGGTGGCTGTCTGGTCAGCTCCGGACCACCAGAGAGGTTCCAAGCAGCGATTGCACACTGAGATATACCCACTGGCTGGGGCTGGGAGTGCCTGGTCTTTCCGGGTCTAAGAGTGCCGGACTGTCACCTGTGTGCACCTTTCTCAGGGGAGGGCATGGGATGCGACCTCTGATAGCATGGCACGGCACTCATGTGGGGACTGCAAAAAGACTGTGCTTCTGTCAGCTGTCCAGGCTCCCAGGCCCTCAGGGGAGCTGGTCCCCATGAGCTCTCAGGCATGCTGGTGGCTCAGGGACCAAGACCTGGCTTCTCTGCCACACTCTCTCTGGCTCAGCGCCAGGAGTGGCTGTCCTGGGTCCAGGAACTTAAGCCCCTGTCCCTAACCGCCCCAATTCCCACAATTTCCCCATGCAATCCTTTGCTCTTTTTGAATGTTTTCAATGAGACTTTAACTTAATGCTGGTCCCCAGATGCAGGGGACTCTCGTATTGAGGTATTACTTTCCAATCGGTTACCTCTGGTGGCTCCCTCCCCCTTTTGTTTATCTTCCGATATCAGTCCAACATTCCCACTCTGCTTTTCCTCCCCATTGGCATCTTCTGCCCCCATAGAGATCGAGACATGTATAATTCTGATCTCAGGCTGATTTCATGGGTGATCAAAGTTCTTTGGTAGGTAATCAGCTCACTTTAGGGTACAGATTGAAATGGCGCCTCCTCCTACTTCCCCGCCATCTTGTCTATTCCAATATTCCTTGTTTTTGAAGTCCTTGGTATGTTTTGTGAAGTACTAATCAGACATTTTGTAGAATGTCCCTCAACTGGGATCCTTCTGATGTTTTTCTCACGATTAGACTGAGGGAATAGCTTTTGAGGAGAAAGGCCTCCGAGATAAATCGCCATTTTCATGACATCCTGTCGGTGGAAACTACTGTCCTCTTCGCTTGTAACTCTTATTGTTGACCTTGACCACCTGGTTGATGCAGTGTTGGTAGGTTCCTCTGCAGTGAAGCTGCTTTGTCTCCACCCTCTCTTACTGTGTTCTGTGAAAGGAAGTAACTATCCACAGTCCACATTTACGGAGAGGAAAGAAATGGACAACCTCCCTGGGGCAATGTATCTATACAAACTGGAATTCTTCTGCATGCAAGATTTATCTAGTCACCTCACTTATTTACATATTCAATTCTCTATTTACATAAATATAGAATCATGGATATTTATTTTATACTTTGATAAAATTGCACAGTACTTATTAATTTTGCTGCTCAAATCATAGGAGCTTTTGTCACAGGGAGCTGTTTCCATTGGCTCCTTTGTCCTTTTGGCATACACGCATCATTTTGTATGCAGGGTGGGTTTGTGTTTCTTTGTTGTTTAGCTTTTGATTTTGTTGTTGTTGTTGTTCTTGTATTTTTCTGGCATTCCAGGATGTTCCAGCATCATCCTGCATATTTACTTCCTACCCTAGTCACTGTTTTAGCTATTTCTCCAATTGATCTAATTCCTTTCCCTGGAAAGTGATATTAAGAACCAAAATCGTGGCATGAGGAGTCAAGATGGCAGAGGAGTAGCAGCCTGAGATGACATCAGGTAGCAGGACATCAGCTAGATAGTTCATCAAAACCTTCCAAACACCTACAAATCCAAGGGGAGATCTAAGAGAAGAAGAGCAGCAATTTTAGAAACAGGAAATTAACCATTTTCTGAAAGGTAGGACCTGTGGAGAAGTGAAACCAAAGCAACAGGAAGATAGACTTCAGTGGGAGGAGTTAGCTCCTGGCAAGTGGTGGAGCAACCGAGCACAAAATCAGAACGTTTTAAAGTTTGCTCCACTGAGGGACATCACTCCAGAAGCTAAGCCAGGGTGAAGCCCATGTTTGCACAGCAATGGTCTCAGGTCCTGCAGGGCCACAGAAGGATCAAGGGTGTCTGAGTGTCTCAGAGCTCATAGGTATTAGAGTGGGGAAGCTGGCTACAGAGGTGGAGTCGAGGAGTGAACTCTCAACTCAGGGGTACTTTAACCTGTCATCTGTGGCACAGTCAGACCACTGTTCCTTGAGAAGGGACCCCACAAGATCCTGGGAGTCCTCCTGGAAGAGTGCAGGAATCTGCTGGGTTGGAGACTCCAGGCAGGGCTATGTGACAGAGAAAAAGATGCTTGGTCATAGGCTGGGTGAGCTTGTAGCATGGCTGGAGGCCAGGGAAACAGGAGTGATTGAGGGCTTTTCTTGAGGGAACACAGAGAAGTGGGGCCCGATCTCTCAGCTCCTCCAGGTCAGGATTGGGAGGCTGCCATTTCCATTCACCATCCTCCAGAAATCTAAGGAAAGTGTTCAGGGGACAAAAGCTTCCCAAAGTGAGCCCAAGCAGATTACTTAACCCAGTCCCCTGTAATGGCAGTGCAATTCTGCATCGGGCAAAGGCACTTGAGAATCACTACAACAGGCCCCTCCCCTAGAAGATCACCAAGAAATCCAGCCAAGACAAAGTTCACTTAGCAAAAAAAGTGGAATTCCAGAGGAGGAGAAAACAAAGCATAGAATTCATGGATCTCTCCCCATGATTCCTTAGTCTTTCAAAGTTAATTAATGTTTTAAATTTTATTTTTCTTTCTTAAGCTAAATTTTTTTTAACTTTTACTGTTTCTCTTTTAAAGTTTTTTCACTAGTTCATCTTAACAATACCTTTCATAAAAAAAACATTTTTGAACCTTCATTTTTATAATCATATTTTATCCTTAATTTTATCTAACTTCATGTATTGTATACACAAGGGTTTTTTCTTCTAAAAATTTGAGATACAACTTCTTCTAATAGATCAATATATACCCTAAACAAAGAAACAAACAAACAAGAAAGGGCTTTTTTTTCTAGTCTCCAACCTGAGCAAATTCTCTCCACTTACTTTTTCTTTATTCTCCCAACTAACTTATCAACTCCTTTTTTGGAAATATTTTTTGAAAATTTTCATCTTTATAGTCATATTTCATCCCTTCATCATGCTTACCATATATATACATATATTTTCATTCTTTAAAATTTTGGGAGGTTGTTTCTTTTATGAGACCAAAATGCTAGCAAAATTACTTGGGTGACTCTGTTCTATTCACCAGTTTAATAGAGATATTATCTTCTTTATACTTCTTCTTTCTATTTTCTTTTTTTTCTGAACTTCTTTTTACCCTCTTTATTTCCCCCATGATTTGGGGTCTCTTCTGATTTGCTTAAAGTATATTTTCCTGGAGTCCTTGGCACCCTCTTAGTATTTTATTTGCTTATTTCCATATTCTTATCTGCATAAAATGACAAGGCAGACAAACTCACCACACACACACACACACACACACACACACACACACACACACACAGTAAAAGAGGCAGTACCAAGGGCTAGGAATGTGATCAATATGGACATTGTTAATATGTCAGGTCTAGAGTTCAGAAAGACAATTCTCAAGGTGCTAGCTGCACTTGAAAAAGGCATGGAAGATATTAGAGAAATCCTGTCTGATAAATAAAAGCCATTCTGAAGAAAAAAAAGAAATAAACTCTAACCAAGATGAAATAAAAAAAATCTATTACTGAGGTACAATCTTAAAGCTAGGATAAATGAGGCAACAGAGAGAATTACTGATATAGAAGACCAAATGACAGAGAATAAAGAAGCTGTGCAATGGAGAGACAAACAATTACTGGACCATGAGGGGAGAATTCGAGATAAGTGATACCATAAGATGAAACAACATTAGAATGATTGGGATTCCAGAAAAAGAAGAAAGAGAGAGGGGAGCAGAAGGTATATTGGAGAGAATTATTGTAGAGAATTTACCTAATATGGCAAATGAAACAAGCATCAAAATCAAGAGGGCACAAAGAACCCCCCTCAAAATCAATAAGAATAGGTCCACACACCCTCATCTCATAGTAAAATTTCCAAGTCTTAGCAACAAAGAGGAAATCCTGAAAGCAGCCCGGAAAAAGAAGTCTGCAATATACAGCGGTAAAAATAGTAGATTGGCAGTGGACTTATCCACAGAGACCTGGCAGACCAGAAAGAACTGGCATGATATATTCAGGCACTAAATGAGAAAAACATGCAGCCAAGAATACAATATCCAGCTAGGCTCTCATTGAAAATAGAAGGAGAGATTAAAAGCTTCCAGGACAAACAAAAACTGAAAGAATTTGTAAACACCAAACCAGCTCTACAGGAAATATTGAAAGGGGTCCTCTAAGCAAAGAGAGAGGCCAAAAGTAGTAGATCAGAAAGGAACAGAGACAGTATACAGTAATAGTCAACTTACAAGCAATATAATGGTACTAAATTCATATGTCTCAATAGTTACCCTGAATGTAAATGGGCTAAATGCCCCAATCTAAACACACAGGGTATCAGAATGCATAAAAAACAACAACAACAACAACAATATGTTGTCTACAAGAAAATAATTTTAGACCCAAAGACACATCCAGATTTAAAGTGAGGTGGTAGAAAACAATTTACCATGCTAATGGACATCAAAAGAAAACTGTGGTGTCAATCCTTATATGAGATCAATTATATTTTAAGCCAAAGACTCTAATAAGAGATGACGAAGGACATTATATCATACTCAAAGAGTCTGGCCAACAAGAAGATCTAATAATTTTAAATATCTATGCCCCTAACGTGGGAGCAGCCAACTATATAAACCAATGAATAACATAATCAAAGAAACATATTGACAAAACCAATGAATAACATAATCAAAGAAACACATTGACAATAATACAATAATAGTAGGGATATTATCACTCCCCTCACTGAAATGGGCAGATAATCCAAGCAAAAGTTCAACAAGGAAATAAAGGCCTTAAATGACACACTGGACCAGATAGACATACAGATATATTCAGAACATTCCATCCCAAAGAAACAGAATACACATTCTTCTCTAGTGCACATGGAATATTCTCCTGGATAGATCACATACTTATCATAAATCAAGTCTTAACCAGTATCAAAAGATTGGGATGATTCCCTGCGTATTTTCAGAACACAATGCTCTGAAGCTAGAACTCAGTCACAAGAAGAAATTTGGAAAGGACCCAAATATATGGAGATTAAACAGCAACATGCTAAAGAATGAATGGGTCAAACAGAAAGTTAAAGAATTGAAAAAATTCATGGAAACAAATGATAATGGAAAAAGAATCCTTCAAAATCTGTGGGACACAGCAAAGGCAGTCCTGAGAGGAAAATAGATAGTGACACAAGCCTTTCTCAAGAAACAAGAAAGGTCTCAAATACACAGCCTAACCCTACACCTAAAGGAACTGGAGAAAGAACAACAAAGAAAGCGTAAATCCAGCAGAAGAAGAGAAATAATAAAGATCAGAGCAGAAATCAATGAAATAGAAGCCAAAAAAACACACACACACACAAAAAAAACAAAAACAATAGAACAAATCAACGAAACTAGGAGCTGGTTCTTTGAGAGTATTAATAAGACGGATAAACCCCTGGCCAGACATATCAAGAAGAAAAGAGAAAGGACCCAAATAAATAAAATCATAAATGAAAGAGGAGAGATCACAACCAACAACAAATACAAACAAGTATAAGAACATACTATGAAGAGAGTCAAGATGGCGGGGAAGTAGGAGGAGGCACCATTTCAACCTGTACCCTAAAGTGAACTGATTACATACCAAAGAACTCCGACCACCCATGAAATCAGCCTGAGATCAGAATTATACACGTCTGGATCTCTACAGGAGCAGAAGACGTCAGTGGCAGGTAAAGCAGACTGGGAACGTCTGACTGATATCGGAAGATAAACAAAAGGGGGAGGGAGCCACCAGAGGTGACCGATCGGAAAGTAACACCCCAACACGAGAATGCTCTGCGTCTGGGGACCAGCATTAACTTGGAGTCTGGTTGAAAGCACTCAAAAAACAAACAGCAAAGGATCGCGGGGGGTAATAGTGGGAACCTGGGCAGTTAGGGTCAGGGACCTAAGTCCCCGGACCCAGGACAGCCTCCCCTGGCACGGAGCCAGAGAGAGTGCAGCGGAGAAATCAGGTCTCCGTCCCTGAGCGGCCAGTGCACCTGAATGCCAGCGCGCCCGAGAACGAGTGGGGTCTGGCTCCCGTGAGGGACTGGGAGCCTGGCCAGACGGCAATCCTGAAACGCCCACGTCCCACACCCTCCCTTGGGATAGGTGCTCATAGGCGCTAGCCTGGAGCTCTGGCAGCCAGAAAAACCAGACATTCCCAGCCCGGGACAGCGGGAAAATCTCAGTGTGCGATCTCTGTTCTGAACCTCTCTGGCCGTCTGGAGCTGCCTAGAGAGCCACCGCTGCCCTGGTTTTGGGTACAACAAGGAGCTCCTGCATCCCCAGGGACAGTGACTCAGAACCGACTCTGCCAGCAGCTTTTGCAAAACAGTCTGAGGCTTCTCTCTGAGAGGGAGGTCGGGGTGCTGTTTGCTCTCCTCTAAACCTCCAAAAACCATCAAAAGCTGTCAAGGCGAGAAAAAGCAGATGAAAGAACATAAAAACCCCCAGAGAACAAAAGGCTGAAAAAAACAGTTTCCTGAAAAAAAAAAAAAAGAGCTCACCCCCTTGAGGGGAGTGGGAGGACCTAACTCAGAGAACATCATTGTCTGAAAACCCACGTGGCAGGCCCCTCCCCCAGAAAACCAACCAGGAAGGAAGAAAAAAAAAAAGACTAAAAGAGAACAATCACCACTACTTCATAAATACAACTTTTATTTTTAAGTCTTTACCAATATTCTGGTTCTTTTTTTTTTTATACATACAGATAAATTTTTAACCTATTTACCATCACACTGAGATGTCCAGTACATCAAATTCTTTAATAACATTCTAACCTGAACTTTTTGATACATACACCCGTGTTTTTCTTTTGTTTTTCTATTTTTTTAATTCTTTTTAAATTTTAACTTAGTTTAGTCTAGTTTATTCTTTTTTAATTTTTATTTTCTACTATACATATAGAGTTAAACTTCAAGGTAATCCCCTTTCCCCAATCAATGCTACCCCTATAGGCAAACCAGTTTCTAATCCCCCTGTAACTTAGGAAAGTTGAGTCCCTTAACAAAAACATCAAGATACCTTCAGGAAGAATCAAAATAACCTTCCTCACCCACACTGAGAATCTATAACCATTCTCCCAATTTTTCCTTCTGTCAGTGTTTCTGTGAATTTGTGTTTGTCCTGATAATATATAAACCTTACACTTGGGGTTCTTTCTGATGAGGTTCTTCCCTTTTTTTTTTTGCTTATATATACATATTTTTTTCTCTTGTCATATACTTTTATCACTCTTTTGGTCTGTCTGTTTTTGTTTGTATACTCCACAAATCTTACCTTGTGGCCCATTTGGGCTGAGCCTTCTCTTTTATCTTCCCTTTTTTTCCTATCTCTCTCTCTCTTTTTTTTTTCCTTTTTTCTCCCCCCCCTTTTTTTTCTTTCTTCTTCTCTATTTCTTTTTCTTCTCGTTTTTCTCTCATTTGGGTGGGGAATCCTGATTGCACAGAAGTGTTCCAAGGTGCACATTGACTGCACCACAATAGATAAGTCCAGCTGCATCTGTTTAGTCATCTCTTACCAAAATGACTAGGAGGAGGAATACCCAACAGCAGAAAAATACAGAGGATGGGCCTTCTGCAACAGAGCTAATGGCTATCGACATAGACAATATGTCAGAAAAGGAATTCAGACTAACAATTATCCAGGCAATAGCTAGGTTGGAGAAAGCCATGGATGACCAAACAGAATTGATTAGGGCAGAACTGAAAGCCACCAGGGATGATGTTCACAATGTTAGGGCAGAACTGAAAGCCACCAGGGATGATGTTCAAAATGCTCTCAATGAGTTCCAATCCAATCTAAATTCTCTAAAAGCTAGGGTAACTGAGACAGAAGATAGAATTAGTGATCTGGAGGACAAACAGATAGAGAGAAAGGATCAGGAGGAAGCCTGGAACAAACAGCTCAGAAGCCACGAAAACAGAATCAGGGAAATAAACGATGCCATGAAAGGTTCCAACATCAGAATTATTGGAATCCCTGAAGGGGAAGAAAAAGAAAGAAGTCTAGAAGATATAGTGGAAGAAGTTGTCTATGAAAATTTTCCCAATCTCACGAATGGAAACAACGTTCATGTACTAGAGGCAGAAAGATCTCCTCCCAAGATTTTAGATTCTCGAAAGTCCTCACGGCACCTTATCATTAGAATGGGGAATTTTGTTTCAAGAGAGACCCTCTTAAAAGCAGCTAGGACAAAGAAGCTTCTTACATACAGAGGAAAACCCATTAGAATAACGTCAGACCTTTCCACAGAGACCTGGAAAGCCAAGAAGGGCTGGCAAAATATATTCAGAGTACTAAATGAGAAGAACATGCAACCAAGAATACTCTATCCAGCAAGACTGACATTTAAAATGGATGGAGAGATAAAGAGTTTCCAAGACCGTCAAGGCTTAAAAGACTATGCAACCACCAAGCCGACACTGCAGGAAATATTAAGGGGGGTCCTATAAGAGAGGAAAAATCCTAAGAATATCATTGAACAGAAATACAGAAACAATCTATAGACAGAAAGACTTCAAAGGCAACACGATGTCAATAAAAACGTATCTCTCAATAATCACTCTCAATGTGAATGGCCTAAATGCGCCCATAAAATGACACAGGGTTGCAGATTGGATAAAACGACAGGACCCATCCATATGTTGTCTACAAGAGACCAATTTTGAACCTAAGGATACACCCAGACTGAAAGTGAAGGGATGGAGAAGCATCTTTCATGCCAATGGGCCTCAAAAGAAGGCCGGAGTAGCGATTCTCATATCAGATAAATTAGATTTTAAACTAAAGACTGTAGTCAGAGATACAGAAGGACACTACATAATTCTTAAAGGGACTATCCGCCAAGACGATCTAACAATTGTGAATATCTATGCCCCCAATATGGGAGCACCCAATTACATAAGAAAACTATTAATCAAGATAAAGAATCATATTGATATGAATACAATAATAGTAGGAGATCTTAATACGCCTCTCTCAGAAATAGACAGATCATCGAAGCAGAAAATTAATAAAGAAATAAGAGCATTGAATGAAACATTGGACCAGATGGACCTCATCGACGTATACAGAACATTCCACCCTAAAACAACAGAATACTCATTCTTCTCAAGTGCACATGGAACCTTCTCCAGAATAGACCACATACTGAGTCACAAAGCAGGACTCAACTGATACCAAAAGACTGGTATTATTCCCTGCATATTCTCTGATCACAGTGCTTTGAAACTGGAGCTCAATCACAAGGAAAAGTTCAGAAGGAACTCAAACACCTGGAAGCTAAAGACCACCTTGCTTAAGAATGCTTGGATCAACCAGGAGATCAAAGATGAACTTAAACAATTCATGGAAACCAATGAGAATGAAGACACCTCGGTCCAAAACCTATGGGAGACAGCAAAGGCGGTTCTAAGGTGGAAATACATAGCCATCCAAGCCTCCCTCAAAAAAATTGAAAAATCCAGAATACACCAGCTGTCTCTACACCTTAAAGAACTGGAGAATCAACAACAAATCAAACCAACTCCACATGCAAGAAGGGAAATAATCAAGATTAGAGCAGAGATCAATGAGCTAGAAACCAGAGATACAATAGAACGTATCAATGAAACTAGAAGCTGGTTTTTTGAAAGAATCAATAAGATCGATAAACCATTGGCCACACTAATCCAAAAGAAAAGAGAGAAAGCCCAAATTAATAAAATTATGAATGAAAAGGGAGAGATCACAACTAACACCAAGGAAATAGAAACAATCATCAGAAATTATTACCAACAGTTATATGCCAATAAGCTAAGCAACCTAGATGAAATGGATGCATTCCTGGAAAGCTACAAACTCCCAAAATTGAACCAGGAAGAAATTGACAACCTGCATAGACCGATATCTAGTGATGAGATTGAAGCAGTGATCAAAAACCTCCCAAAATACAAGAGCCCAGGACCTGACGGATTCCCTGGGAATTCTACCAAACTTTCAAAGAAGAAATAACACCAATTCTCCTGAAGCTGTTCCAAAAAATTGAAGCAGAAGGAAAACTTCCAGACTCTTTTTATGAAGCCAGCATTACCCTGATCCCCAAACCAGGCAAAGACCCTACCAAAAAGGAGAATTTCAGACCAATATCACTGATGAATATGGATGCAAAGATTCTCAACAAGATCCTAGCAAACAGGATCCAGCAGCACATTAAAAAGATTATCCACCATGACCAGGTGGGATTCATCCCTGGGTTGCAAGGTTGGTTCAAAATTCGCAAATCAATCAGTGTGATAGAACACATCAATAAGAGAAGAGAGAAGAACCACAGGGTCCTCTCAATTGATGCAGAAAAAGCATTTGACAAAATCCAGCATCCGTTCCTGATGAAAACGCTTCAAAGTATAGGGATAGAGGGAACATTCCTGAACTTCATAAAATCTATGTATGAAAGACCCACAGCAAATATCATCTTCAATGGGAAAAAGCTTGCAGCCTTCCTGTTGAGATCAGGAACACGACAAGGATGCCCACTCTCACCACTCTTGTTCAACATAGTATTAGAAGTTCTAGCAACAGCAATCTGACAACAAAGAGAAATAAAAGGTATCCAAATTGGCAAGGAAGAAGTCAAACTCTCTCTCTTCGCAGATGACTTGATTCTTTATATGGAAAACCCCAAAGACTCCACCCCCAAACTACTAGAACTCATACAGCAATTCAGTAACGTGGCAGGATACAAAGTCAATGTACAAAAATCAGTGGCTTTCTTATACACCAACAATGAAAATACAGAAAGGGAAATTAGAGAATCAATTTCATTTACTATAGCACCAAGAACCATAAGATACCTGGGCATAAACCTAACCAAAGTAGTAACGGACCTGTACTCGAGGAACTACAGAACACTCATGAAAGAAATTGAAGAAGACACAAAAAGATGGAAGACTCTTCCATGCTCTTGGATTGGAAGAATAAACTTTGTTAAAATGTCTATACTGCCTAGAGCAATCTATACTTTTAATGCCATTCCGATCAAAATTCCACCGATATTTTTCAAAGAGCTGGAGCAAATAATCCTAAAATTTGTATGGAGCCAGAAGAGACCCCGAATTGCTAAGGAAATGTTGAAAAACAAAAGCAAAACTGGCGGCATCACATTACCCGATTTCAAGCTTTACTACAAAGCTGTGATCACCAAGACAGTGTGTTACTGGCATAAAAACAGACAGATTGACCAGTGGAACAGAGTGGAGAGCCCAGATATGGACCCTCAACTCTATGGTCAAATAATCTTTGACAAAACAGGAAAAAATATTCAATGGAAAAAAGACAGTCTCTTCAATAAATGGTGCTGGGAAAACTGGACAGCGATATGTAGAAGAATGAAACTCGACCATTCTCTTACACCGTACACAAAGATAAAGTCGAAATGGATAAAAGACCTCAACGTGAGACAGGAATCTATCAGAATCCTAGAGGAGAACATAGGCAGTAACCTCTTCGATATCAGCCACAGCAACTTCTTTCAAGATATGTCTCCAAAGGCCAAGGAAACAAAAGTGAAAATGAACTTTTGGGACTTCATCAAGATCAAAAGCTTCTGCACAGCAAAGGAAACAGTCAACAAAACAAAGAGGCAACCCACGAAATGGGAGAAGATATTTGCAAATGACAGTACAGACAAAAGGTTGATATCCAGGATCTATAAAGAACTTCTCAAACTCAACACACACAAAACAGATAATCATATCAAAAAATGGGCAGAAGATATGAACAGACACTTCTCCAATGAAGACATACAAATGGCTATCAGACACATGAAAAAATGTTCATAATCACTAGCCATCAGGGAGATTCAAATTAAAACAACATTGAGATACCACCTGACACCAGTTAGACTGGCCAAAATTAGCAAGACAGGAAACAACGTGTGTTCTAGAGGATGTGGAGAAAGGGGAACCCTCTTACACAGTTGGTGGGAATGCAAGTTAGTGCAGCCACTTTGGAGAACAGTGTGGAGATTCCTGAAGAAATTAAAAATAGAGCTTCCCTATGACCCTGCAATTGCACTGCTGGGTGGTTACCCCAGAGATACAGATGTAGTGAAAAGAAGGGCCATTTTTACCCCAGTGTTTATTGCAGCAATGGCTACGGTCGCCAAACTGTGGAAAGAACCAAGATGCCCTTCAACGGATGAATGGATAAGGAAGATGTGGTCCATATACACAATGGAGTATTATGCCTCCATCAGAAAGGACGAATACCCAACTTTTGTAGCAACATGGATGGGACTGGAAGAAATTATGCTGAGCGAAATAAGTCAAGCAGAGAGAGTCAAGTATCATATGGTCTCACTTATTTGTGGAGCATAACAAATAACACGGAGGACATGGGGAGATGGAGAGGAGAGGGAGTTGAGGGAAACTGGAAGGGGAGATGAACCATGAGAGACTATGGACTCTGAAAAACAACCAGAGGGTTATGAAGGGGCGGCAGGGGGGTGGGGGGGGTGGGAGGTTGAGGAACCAGGTGGTGGGTAATAGGGAGGGCACGTACTGCATGGAGCACTGGGTGTGATGCCAAAACAATGAACACTGTTATGCTCTAAATAAACAAATAAAAATAAAAAAAAAATAAAAAAAAAGAACATACTATGAGCAACTCTACACCAACAAATTTGACAATCTGGAAGAAATGGATGCATTCCTAGAGATATATAAACTACCACAACTGAACCAGGAAGAAATAGAAAACCTGAACAGACCCATAACCAGTAATGAGATTGAGCAGTCATCAATAATCTTCCAAAAAACAAGGACCCAGGGCCAGACGGCTTCCCAGGGGAATTCTACCAAACATCTGAAGAAGAATTAATTCCTCCTCTCCTGATAATGTTCCAAAAAATAGAAAAGGGAGGAAAACTTCCAAACTCATTTTATGAAGCTGGCATTACCTCGATCCCAAAACCAGACAAAGTTCCCATCAAAAAAGAGAATTACAGACCAATATCCTTGATGAACAAGATGGGAAAATTCTCACCAAAATAGTAGCCAATGGGCTCTAACAGTACATTAAAGGATTATTCACCACAACACAGTGAGATTTATTCCAGGGCTACAAGATGCTTCAACATCCACAAATCAATCAATATGATACACCACATTAATAAAAGAAATAATTAATAAAAGAAGAATAAGAACCATATGATCCTCTCAATAGATGCTGAAAAAAAGATTTGACAAAGTACTGCATTCTTTCCTGATCAAAACTCTTCAAAGTGTAGGGATAGAGGGTACATACATCAATATCATCAAAGCCATCTATGGAAAACCCACCGCGAATATCATTCTCAATGGAGAAAAACTGAGAGCTTTACTGCTAAGGTCAGGAACATGGCAGGGATGTCCATTATCACCACTGCTATTCAACATAGGATTAGAAGTCCTAGCCTCAGCAATCAGACAACAAAAAAGAAATTAAAGGTAACCAAATTGGCAAAGAAGAAGTAAAACTTTCATTCTTTGCAGATGATATGCAAATGATTCCTCCTACATCAGGGCACTTGGCCATGTGCATTCCTTCACACCCCTATTGGCAGTCGCTTCAACTAATTTACTTTCACTGTTTCCCTCAACTAAAACTCCTCTCTTTCCTTCCATCTCAGTACTACTCATCCTTGAACTCAAGTCAGCTTTCAATGGGGACTTTTCTAGGTCCTTCAAATAGATTCTTTCTTTTCATGATTTACATGACACTTCACTGCTTTTATAATGATTTCACCACCATATCACGTGTGACTCATATGTGTCTTGATTGTAAAAATCTTAACTGCATATTGTCACCAATCATATCGTGCATCTTTCTGAGAAACTGACTACAAACTGAGCTAGATCCTGCTGCATTAACTGCTAACATTACCATTCTGTTTAACTTTTATCTAGTACTTTCTTTATGCAGGGTATTGGAAAAGACAATGGAGAGTGTGTGCACAGGATGTGAGACTGATGGGGATAATTTCCTAGTTTTTATATATGGCTGCTGACAAGAAGTTCATGGGGAGAAAGAAAGGCACTTACATTGCTAACCAGTGTGCGATTTAGCCTATAATATATAAGAAGTGTAAAAACAAGTTGTGTAAAAATATAGTGAGGGAAGTGAATAGTGACCTGGATGAAGAAAGTAATGTTCCCTAGTGTAAGTATAATTTCAGATAACTTCATAGGATATGTAGCATGAGAATTGGGGAAGAACATGAGGAAAAGCAATAGACTGAGTGAACCATGTATAAAAGCCAGGAGTCTTAAAAGAGATAGACCAAATAAAAAAAAATGTATAGTAAGCTAAAAAGGCTCAAGTTTATTCATACATGATACAAGGAGACCCAACAGGTAATATAAAAGGAATAGGAAAAGAGATTGGAAAATGTCCTGTTTGATTCCTTCTCATATTTTCTCTGCTCTACCAATTCATTAAAACCTCTCTCCAAGGACACAACTAAATTTTAATGCCAAAAGTAAGGAATATTTCATCATTTTCCTAACCAAGTGTAGTGATTAGTACTATTAAAGTCCTCCCCAGCTTCTTATGATAACCCTCTCTGTTTCTATCTTCTTGATAGCTGCATCTCAGTATTTCACACTAGTTCATGTTTCCCTCTTTGCCCCTAATGAGGCTTCCTTCTGATTGTTCCTTGACCTCCCTCTATTTATATTCTAGAGTTTTCCCCATATCATTTTGTCTACTCTTATTTTTTCAACTATCTTTCATCTACTGATGGCTTCACTAGAGAAGATATTTCAAACGATTTTGGTGTACATTTATGTTTTTTTCATTAACATGTAATGTATTATTTGCCCCAGGGGTACAGGTCTGTGAATCATCAGGCTTACACATTTTAGAAAACTCACCACAGCACATACCCTCCCCAATGTCCATAACCCACTCACCCTATTCCTCATCTTCCACCCCTTAGCAACCTTCCATTTGTTTTGAGAGATTAGGAATCTCTTATAATTTGTCTCCCTCCTGATCCCATCTCGTTTCATTTTTTTCCCTCCTTACCCCCATGACATGTGCCTTGCCTCTCAAATTCCTCATGTCAGAGAGATCATATGATAATTGCCTTTCTCTGATTGACTTGTTTCACTAAGAATAATACCCTCTAGTTCCATCCAGGTTATTTCAAATGGCAAGATTTCAATTTTTGATATTGTGTAGTATTCTATTGTCTATAGATCTTCATTATCCATTTATCTGTTCATGAACATATAGGTTCTTTCCATAGTTTGACTATTGACAACATAGCTGCTGTAAACATTTGGGTGCATTTGCCTCTTTGGATCCCTACATTTGTATCAAAAGGTACAAACAAAGGGCCCTTGGTTATCTCAGTTGGTTACCCCTGGTTTGGGCTCCAGTCATGAACCAAAGGTCCTGGGATCTAGTCCTTTGTCAGGCTCCCTGCTCAGGGGGGGATCTGCTTCACCCTCTCCTTCTGCCCCTCACCCTTACTCATGCTGTCTTTCTGTCAAAAAAAAAAAAAAAAAAAAAACCTTAAAAAAGTCATTTAAAAACACCAACAAATAGCAACCTAAGCATATTTAAAAGTTCAGACATGTCTAACCAAAGGAAAGATAAAGGACATGAAAGTGGTGTGAGTATTGATATTTTTTCATTAAAAACTGTGAAGTTTTATGGGGATAAAGAGATCTTGAATAAGCAGATGAAATAATTAATGAATACTTGTAATTAAGAGCAAGGATGAGCTGGCCCAATATGCCACAGTTCGTAAGTGACAGAACATTGGTTGAGATGCAGGGAAAGGTTTGGAGAACCAGACCAGAATTAAAAAACAGTCAGTAACCTAGGGCTAGAAGGGGAATTTTTCAACTTGATGAGAACATTTCTGAAAAAGCCATAGTGTAGGTCTACTTCTGAATGGCAGTATGAGAAGTTCCATGGCTCAGTTCCCAACAGAACGATGTAAATGGTGACAATTTTACGTTAAAAAGCACGATTTAAATCTTTGGGAAGTGAAGGCGACTGTGCTAGTGCTCTGACTGGTTCCATCCCGAAGGTGGTGCTACCACAGGACCATGTCACAGGGCCCAGGGCGCCACAGGGTGGTGAGGAGGACTGGGTCTCCCATGGGCCTGGGGCTCCTAGGATGAGCTGGTGGTCGCATATACCCATGTATGAGGAGGAGGAGGAAGACAGCAGCTTCTACAGCAGCAAGCACTCTGCGTGCTCAGTAACGTGCTTGCATCCAGTGCAGGGCAATGTGCTGAACTCTGGTTTTCCCCCTGGGACCCCTAGAAATGCAGCTGAGCCTACACTATGATGTGAACTACCACCAGGTGAAGTATGGCAACATCAACAGCAAGGTAAAGATGGAGGTCAACATGGCTCCTACCACTGCTTTGCTCTACACACCTGTGCACATCAGAGGCCATGAAAGGCTTGTGCTTTGGTCTCTGTGCCCACATTAAGCTGTGCAAGCTGAAGTGTTGTGAACACAGGACTCACCTGAGAGCACTAGCAAGTCAATATCCATGCTATTCCATCTTAGGGACCCTGACTCCCAGATCAGGGATTGCTGCAAACCTCACATTTCCTCATGAGCTGGGACCTGGATCTTGCCAGACCACAGTCTGAGAAAGCTCATGCTGTCTGCATTGCTCCCACAGCCCACAGGGTTTTTTTTTTTTTTTTTTTTTTTTTTTTGGCACCAAGTGAATGATGTTCTGGGCTGTGGACATTGATGTCCTTTAAAAAAGGAAAAAAAAAAAAAGGAAGGAAGAAAATACAGGAGTCTCTGACTGGAAATTGTACTAGGGTATGCAACAAATGAAACATTCATTCAAGAAAATGTATTACAATTTGGTAAGAACAGTGAGAATCTACAGCATTCGAATCATAACCTTTGCCTTCCCAGCTCAGTGTGAGGAATGGTCCACTTTATTCAGGTGCAGAAAAGAACACAAAACTCCCTCCCCACATCCCCTCTACCTCGTAGTAGTTGACTGTATTACCTCCCAGGAGGGCCACACCCAACAGCTTTTCTCACCTCTTTGCTGCTATGCATTGTAGAAGTTAAATTCTAGGCAATTGTGATCAAGAGTTTGGGGATCCCTTCTACACAGTCCACACTCTTAAGATAGAAACTCTATCTTAGATATGACTTCGACAGTAGGGTTATCACATGGAGGGAAGTGGGTCACTATCACTACTCCCATGTCTAAAAGCTGAGTCTCAGAGATTTTACCCCAAAGGAAATAAAGGTGTTAAGAACAGGGACCTACAAAGGATCCCTCAAAGAATGTGATTCTATTGGCAAAAGATGATTAGTGGTAGAATGGTGGAACTATTGGTGTAACATCCAGTTGGTTTACCTAGAAAAATGCAGGATGGGAGAAAATAAGGAAGAGCTTGCCTTGAGTCAGAAAGACCCTCAAGCATTAGCCTCAAAATCCGTACCTCAAAGGGGCCCAAATTCAATTGCTTATGAATGTGGAACAACTTATTCCCCAAGGCATTAAAAAGAGAGGGAGAGAGAGAGAGAGAGAGAAAGCATGCTAATGCTATTACGGGGAGTTCATGGGCCTAAGAGCTGGATGATCAAAGAAGGAGATAAGAGGACTTCTGATAAAGCCATGGTCATCCGAAGGGACTGTGTGCATGCTGCATCCTCGGAAGTGCAGCACAAGAGACTACACTGCAGAGAAAGTGGACTTCACACACACACACACACACACACACACACACACACACACACACACATACACACAGAGTCCAAGTCACTGAACAAACAAAAATATTACTAAACCAAGGATGAATGAGTACCCAGAGTTTTACCATATATTAGCATAAATGCCCAATTCTCAACAATAAAAAGTCATGATGTAAGCAAAAAATGTCACACATCCATCAGAAAATTAACAGAAAACATAAACTTCCTTTGAGAGCAATCATATACAGGACTTAACAGAAAGAAACTTAAAAATAATCATAATAAAAAAGGTCACAGACTAAAGGAAACCAGGATTAAATAAATAAAGGAAGTATGAATGCAGTGTTATATGAAGCAGAGACTATCAATAAAGAGAAATTTTAAAGAAAAAATGAAGTGGACATTCTGTAGTTGATAAGTACAATTGAAATTAAAAAAATTACTGAAGAAATTCAACTGTAGATTTAAACTGAGGTAAGAAATATCTGTGAAATTGAAGTTTTATCTTCAATTGGAGTATGCAATCCAAAGGAGGAAGGAAAAAAAGAATGGGGAGATATGCAAATACCCTCAGAGAAACAAAGCCAGCATTAAGTGCCTCAGTATGTGCTTTTGGGAATACCCAGAAAACATGTTTCTGATAAAAGACTTGTACGAAAAGATCCAAGCTATTTGTGGATAAACAATGATAAATAATGAACAGAAAGTCTGCAAACAATCCAATAATAATTGGGCAGAAGGTCTGAACAAGCATTTTATCAAAGAAGAAATATAAATGATAAATAAGAATATGAAAATCTCTCCACAGTGTTTGCCATAGAAAATTGCAAATTAATACAATAATGGCATATGTAAAACATTGGATAAAAGTTAAAAAATAAATAAATACCAGTTGCTGGCAAGAATATGGATGATAGGAACATACATACCCTTACTCTGTCAGCTGTCAGAGCACAGAAGCAATGACTTTGCAGAAGCAATTAGCATACCTATGGCCCAGATTTTGGTTCTTTTTTTATTTTTAATTTTTTAAAATTAACATATAATGTATTATTAGCCCCAGGGATACAGGTCTGTGAACCGCTAGGTTTACACACTTCAGAGCACTCACCATAGTACATACTTTCCCCAATGTCCATAACGCCACCACACTCACCATACCCCCCTCCCCCCAGCAACACTTCATTTGTTTTGTGAGATTAAGAGTCTCTTATGGGGGTATGTGGGTGGCTCAGTGGGTTAAAGCCTCTGCCTTTGGCTTGGATCATGGTCTCAGAGGTCCTGTGATTGAGTCTGGCATCAGGTTCTCTGGACAGTGGGGAGCCTCCTTTCTTTGCCTGATTCTCTGCCTGCTTTGATATCTGTCAAATAAATAAATAAAATCTAAAAAAAAAAAAAAGAGTCTCTTATGGTTTGTCTCCATCCCGATCCCATCTTGTTTCACTTAGTCTTTTCCTATCCCTAAACCCCCCATGCTGCCTCACAAGTTCGACATTTCAGGGAGATCATATGATAATAGTCTTTATCTGATTGACTTATTTCCCTAAGCATAATACCCTCTAGTTCTATCCATGTCGTTGCAAATGACAAGATTTCCTTTCTTTTGATGGCTGGATAGTATTCTGTTGTGTATATATACGACCTCTTCTTTACCCAATCATCTGTTGCTGGACATCTAGGTTCTTTCCATAGTTTGGCTCTTGTGACATTGCTGCTATAAACATTTGGGTGCACGTGCCACTTTGGATCACTACATTTGTATCTTTAGGGTAAATATCCAGGAGTGCAATTCATGGGTCTTAGGGTAGCTCTATTTTCAACTTGAGGAAACTTGCTCCATACTATTTTTCAGAGTGGTTGCACCAGCTTGCATTCCCACCAACAGTGTAGGAGGGTTCCCCTTTCTCTGCATTCTCACCAGCATCTGTCATTTCTTGACTTGTTAATTTTAGCCATTCTGACTAGTATGAGGTGGTATCTCATTGAGGTTTTGATCTGTGTTTCCCTGATGCCAAGTGATGTGGAGCACTTTTTCATGTGTCTGTTGGCCATCTGGATGTCTTCTTTGCATAAATGTCTGTTCATGTCCTCTGCCCATTTCTTGATTGGATTATTTGTTCTTTGGCTGTTGAGTTTGATAAGATTTTTATAGATTTTGCATACTAGCCCTTTATCTGATATGTTATTTGCAAATATCTTCTCCTATTTTGGTCAGTTGTCTTTTGGTTTTGTTAACTGTTTCCTTTGCTGTGCAAAAGCTTTTAATCTTGGTGAAGTCCCCATCGTTCATTTTGCCCTTACTTCCCTTGCCTTTGGCGATGTTCCTTGGATGAAGTTGCTGTGGCTGAGGTCAAAGAGGTTGATGCCTGTGCTCTTCTCAATGATTTTGATGGATTTCTTTCTCACATTGAGGTACTTCATCCATTTTGAGTCTATTTTTTTGTGTGGTATAAGGAAATGGTCCAGTTTAATTTTTATTCATGTGCCTGTCCAATTTTCCCAACACCATTTATTGAAAAGGCTGTCTTTTTTCCATTGGATATTCTTTCCTGCTTTGTCAAAGATTAGTTGACCATAACGTTGAGGGTCTGTTTCTGGGTTCTCTATTCTGTTCCACTGATCTATGTGTCTGTTTTTGTGCCAGTACCATACTGTTTTGATGATGATAACTTTGTAATATGGCTTGAAATCTGTAATTTTGATGCCACCAGCTTTGGCTTTCTTTTTCAGTATTCCTTGGGCTATTTGAGGTCTTTTCTGATTCCAGATAAATTTTTGTATGATTTGTTCCATTTCTTTGAAAAAATGGATTGGATTTTGATAGGGATTGCATTAAACGTGTAGATTGCTTTAGGTGGCTTAGGCACTTTCACAATATTCATTCCTCCAATCCAGGAGCATGAACATTTTTCCATTTCTTTGTGTCTTCCTGAATTAATTTCATGAGTACTTTATAGTTTTCTGAGTATAGATACGTTGCCTCTTTAGTTAGGTTTATTCATTGTATTCCTTGGTATCTTATGGTTTTGGGTGCAATTGTAAATGGGATTGAGTCCTTAATTTCTCTTTCTTCAGTCCTATTGTTGGTGTAAAGAAATACAACTGATTTCTGTGCATTGATTTTATATTATCTGATTTATATATATATATAATATGATAATGTATATAATATGATACTATATATACTATCATATATATATGATAATGTATATAATATGTATATATAATATGTATATAATATGATACTATATATACTATCATATATATACATATATATATGATTTATTGATTTTATATCAATGACACTTTACTGAATTCCTGTGCAAGTTCTAGCACATTTGGAGTAGAGTATTTCAGGTTTTCCACATATAGTATCATATCATCTGCAAAGAGTGATAGTTGACTTCCACTTTGCTGATTTGGATGCCTTTAATTTCTTTTTGTTGTCTGATTGCTGAGGCTAGGACTTCTAGTCCTATGTTGAATAACAGTGGTGATAATGGACATCCCTGCCATGTTCCTGACCTTAGCAGAAAAGCTCTCAGTTTTTATCCATTGAGAATATTTGTGGTGGGTTTTCAATAGATGATTTTCATGATATTGAGGTATGTGCCCTCTATCCCTATACTTTGAAGAGTTTTGTTCGGGAAAGGATTCTGTATTACGTCAAATCCTTTTTCAGCATCTAATAAGAGGATCCTATGGTTCTTCTTCTTTCTTTTATTAATGTAGTGTATCACATTGATTGATTTGCAAATGTTGAGCCAACCTTGCATTCCTGGACTAAATCCCACTTGGTAATGTGAGTAATACTTTTAATGTACTGTTGGATCCTATTGGCTAGTATTTTGGTGAAAATTTTTGCATCTGTGTCCATCAAGGATATTGGTCTGTAATTTTTTTTAATTTATTTATTTTTTCAGCGTAACAGTATTCATTGTTTTTGCACAACACCCAGTGTTCCATGCAAAAGGTGCCCTCCCTATTACCCACCACCTGTTCCCCCAACTTCCCACCCCTGACCCTTCAAAACCCTCAGGTTGTTTTTCAGAGTCCATAGTCTCTTATGGTTCGCATCCCCTCCAAATTTTTTTTTTTTATAAACATATAATGTATTTTTATCCCCAGGGGTACAGGTCTATGAATCGCCAGGTTTACACACTTCACAGCACTCACGATAGCACATAACCTACCCAATGTCCATAACCCCCTGACCTTCTCCCAACCCCACCTCCCCCCAGCAACCCCCAGTTTGTTTTGTGAGATTAAGAGTCATTTATGGTTTGTCTCCCTCCAAATCCCATCTTGTTTCATTTATTCTTCTCAAAGGCAAGGGAAGCAAGGGCAAAAGTGAACTATTGAGATTTCATCAAGATCAAAAGCTTCTGCACAGCAAAGGAAACAGTTAACAAAACCAAAAGACAACTGACAGAATGGGAGAAGATATTTGCAAACGACATATCAGATAAAGGGCTAGTATCCAAAATCTATAAGGAACTTAGCAAACTCAACACCCAAAGAACAAACAATCCAATCAAGAAATGGGCAGAGGACATGAACAGACATTTCTGCAAAGAAGACATCCAGATGGCCAACAGACACATGAAAAAGTGCTCCACATCACTCGGCGTCAGGGAAATACAAATCAAAACCACAATGAGATATCACCTCACACCAGTCAGAATGGCTAAAATTAACAAGTCAGGAAATGACAGATGCTGGCGAGGATGCGGAGAAAGGGGAACCCTCCTACACTGTTGGTGGGAATGCAATCTGGTGCAACCACTCTGGAAAACAGCATGGAGGTTCCTCAAAATGTTGAAAATAGAACTACCCTATGACCCAGCAATTGCACTACTGGGTATTTACCCTAAAGATACAGACGTAGTGATCCCAAGGGGCATGTGTACCCTAATGTTTATAGCAGCAATGTCTACAATAGCCAAACTATGGAAAGAACCTAGATGTCCATCAACAGATGAATGGATAAAGAAGATGTGGTATATATTCACAATGGAATACTATGCAGGCATCAAAAGAAATGAAATCTTGCCATTTGCGACAACGTGGATGGAACTAGAGGGTATCATGCTTAGTGAAATAAGTCAATCGGAGAAAGACAACTATCATATGATCTCCCTGATATGAGGACGTGGAGATGCAACATTGGTCTGTAATTTGATGGGATCTTAATCTGGTTTGGTGATCAATGTAATGCTGGCCTCATGAAATGAGTTTGGAGATTTTCCTTCCCTTTCTGTGTTTGGAACTGTTTCAGGAGAATAGGAATTAATTTTTCTTAAAATGTTTGGTAGAATTCCCCTGGAAGCCATCTGGCCCTGAGTTCTAGTTTTTTAGGAGTTTTTTTAGGAGTTGTTTTTTTTTTTTTAAGATTTTATTTATTTATTTGACAGACAGAGATCACAAGTAGGCAGAGAGGCAGGCAGAGAGAGAGAGAGGTAAGCAGGTTCTCCGCTGAACCAAGAGCCAGATGTGAGGCTTGATCCCAGGAACCTGGGATCATCACCTGAGCTGAAGGCAGAGACTTAACCCACTGAGCCACCCAGGTGCCCCTATTAGGAGATTTTTGATGACTGCTTCAATCTCCTTACTGGTTATGGGTCTGTTCAGGTTTTCTATTTCTTCCTGGTTCAGTTGTAGTAGTTTATATGTCTCTAGGAATGCATCCATTTCCAGCTGACTTTCAAATTGCTGGTGTATAGTTGTTCATAATATGTTCTTATAATTGTGTGTATTTTATAGGTGTTGGTCGTGATCTCTCCTCCTTCATTCCTGATTTTATTTATTTGGGTCCTTTCTCTTCTTTTTGATAAGTGGCCAGGGTTTTATCAATCTTATTAATACTTTCTAAGAATCAGCTCCTAGTTTTGTTGATTTGTTCTATTATTTTTTGAGTTTCTATTTCATTGATTTCTGCTCTACTATTTATTATTTCTCTTTTCCTGCTGGGTTTAGGCTTTCTTTGTTGTACTTTGTCCAACTCCATTAGGTGTAGGATTAGGGTGTATATTTGAGACCTTTCTTGTTTCTTGAGAAAGGCTTGTATCAGTATAAATTTCCTCTCAGGACTGCCTTTGCTGTGTTCCACAGTTTTTGAACCATTGTGTTTTCATTATCATTCATTTCCTGGAATTTTTTCAATTCTTCTTTCATTTCCTGGTTGACCCATTCATTTTTTTTTCTTATTTGTTTATTTATTTCAGCATAACAGTATTTATTATTTTTGCACAACACCCAGTGCTCCATGCAATTCGTGCCCTCCCTATTACCCACCACCTGGTTCCCCCAACCTCCCACCCCCTGCCGCTTCAAAACCCTCAGGTTCTTTTTCAGAGTCCATAGTCTCTCATGGTTCACCTCCCCTTCCAACGTCCCTCAACTTCCTTCTCCTCTCCATCTCCCAATGTCCTCCATGTCATTTGTTATGCTCCACAAAGAAGGATGCTCTTTAGTCTCCATGTATTTGGGTTCTTTCCATATTTCCTCTTGTGAATGAATTTTAGCTTCAGAGCATTGTGGTCTGAAAATATGCAGGGAATGATCCCAATCTTTTGATACTGTTTGAGACCTGATTTTTGACCCATGATGTGATCTATTCTGGAGAATGTTTCCCTAGAGAAGAATGTGTATGCTGTTGCTTTGGGATGGAATGTTCTGAATATATCTATTATGTCTGTCTGGTCCAGTGTTTCATTTAGGGTCTTTATTTCTTTGCTGATCTTTTCCTTAGATGATCTGTCCATTTCAGAGAGGTGAGTGTTAAAGTCCCCCACTATTATTGTTTTATTGTTGATGTGTTTCTTTGATTATGTTATTCATTGGTTTATATAGTTGGCTGCTCCCGTGTTAGGGGCATAGATATTTAAAATTACTAGATCTTCTTGTTCGACAGACCCTTTGAGTATGATATAATGACCTTACTCATCTCTTATTAGAGTCATTGGCTTAAAATCTTATTGATCGGATATTAGGATTGCCACCCGAGCTTTCTTTTGATGTCCATTAACATGGTAAATTGTTTTCCACCTCCTCACTTTAAATCTGGATGTGTCTGGTTCCAAAATGCGTTTCTTGTAGATAGCATATTGATGGGTTTTGTTTTTTTATCCATTCTGCTACCCTGTGTCTTTTGATTGGGGCGTTTAGCCCATTTACATTCAGGGTAATCATTGAGAGATATTAATTTAGTGCCATTGTATTGTCTGTAAGGTTATGATTACTGTATATTGCCTCTGTTCCTTTCTGATCTACTACTTTTAGGCTCTCTCTTTGCTTAGATGACCCCTTTTAATGTTTCCTGTAGAGCTGGTTTGGTATTTACAAATTCTTTCAGTTTTTGTTTGTCCTGGAAGCTTTTAATCTCTCCTTCTATTTTCAGTGATAGCCTAGCTGGATATCATATTCCTGGCGGCATCCTTTTCTTATTTCTCCTTTCTCATTTCTGAATATATTATGCCAGTTCTTTCTGGCCTGCCGTGTCTCTGTGGTAAGTCTGATGCCAATGTAATAATTTAACCATGGTATGTTACAGACTTCTTGTCCCAGGCTGCTTTCAGGATTTTCTCTTTGTTACTAAGACTTGTAAATTTTACTATTAGATGACAAGGTGTGGGCCTATTCTTATTGATTTTGGGGGGGGTTCTGTGACTCCTGGATTTTGATGCTTGTTCCCTTTGCCATGTTAGAGAAACTGTCTCCAATAATTCTCTCCATATACCTTCTGCTCCACTCTCTCTTTCTTCTTCTTCCGGAATCCCTATCATTCTAATGTTGTTTCATCTTACGGTATCACTTATCTCTCGAATTCTCCCTTGTGGTCCAGTAGTTGTTTTTCTCTCCTTTGCTCAGCTTCTTTATTCTCTGTCATTTGGTCTTCAATATCAGTAATTCTCTTGTTGCCTCATTTATCCTAGCAGTAAGAGTCTCCATTTTTTATTGTACCTCATTGATATCTTTTTTGATTTCATGTTGGTTAGAGTTCAGTTATTTTATTTCTCCAGAAAGGGCTTTTATTTCTCCAGATACTGTTTCTCTTATATCTCCCATGCCTTTTTCAAGCACAGCTAGCACCTCGAGAATTGCCATTCTGAACTCTAGATATGACATATTACCAATGTCCATATTGATTAGTTTCTTAGCCTTTGGTACTGCCTCTTGTTCTTTGTTTTGTGGTGACTTTTTCTGCCTTATCATTTTATCCAGATAAGAACATATGAAGGAGCAGCAGGAGTCAAGATGGCAGAGAAGTAGCAGGCTGAGACTACATCTGGTAGCAGGAGATCAGCTCGATGGCTTATCTAAACATTGCAAACACCTACAAATCCAATGGGAGATCGAAGAGAAGAAGAACAGCAATTCTAGAAACAGAAAATCAACCACTTTCAGAAAGGAAGGACTGGCAGAGAAGTGAATCCAAAGCGATGGGAAGATAGACTGCGGGGGGGGAGGGGCCGGCTCCCAGAAAGCAGCAGAGCAATGGAGCACAAAATCAGGACTTTTAAAAGTCTGTTCCACTGAGGGACATTGCTCCAGAGGCTAAACCAGAGTGAAGCCCACACGGGGTCAGCGTGGCCCCAGGTCCCGCAGGGTCACAGAAGGATCGGGGTGTCTGAGTGTTGCAGAACTCGCAGGTATTAGAACGGAGAAGCCAGCTAGAGACAGAGCTATGGACTGAACTCTCAGCTCGGGGCTACCTTGAACTGGTCACAGGCTTGGTGAGATCGGAGTGCAGCTGGAGGCTGGGGATACGGGAGTGATTGAGTGCTGTCCTCTGGGGGCACACTGAGGAGTGGGGCCCCAGGCTCTCGGCTCCTCTGGGCCAGAGACTGGGAGGCTACCATTTCCATTCCTGTCCTCCAGAAATCTATGTAAAGCATTCAGGGAACAAAAGCTCCCAAAAGCGAACCCAAGCAGATTACTTAGTCTGGCACCGGTAAGGACGGTGGAATTCCACCTCGGGCAAAGACACTTGAGAGTCACTACAACAGGCCCCTCCCCCAGAAGATTAACAAAATATCCAGCCAGGATGAAGTTCATCTATCAAGGAAAGCAGGTTCAATACCTAGGAGAGCAGCGGAATTCCAGAGGAGGAGAAAGCAAAGCACGGAACTCATGGCTTTCTCCCCATGATTCTTTAGTCTTGTGGTTAATTCATTTTTTTTTTAATTTTTTTTTTAATTTTTTTTTCCCTTTTTATTAATTTTTTCAGCGTAACAGTATTCATTCTTTTTGCACAACACCCAGTGCTCCATGCAAAACGTGCCCCCCCATCACCCACCACCTGTTCCCCCAACCTCCCACCCCTGACCCTTCAAAACCCTCAGGTTGTTTTTCAGAGTCCATAGTCTCTTATGGTTCGCCTCCCCTCCCCAATGTCCATAGCCCGCTCCCCCTCTCCCAATCCCACCTCCCCCCAGCAACCCCCAGTTTGTTTTGTGAGATTAAGAGTCATTTATGGTTTGTCTCCCTCCCAATCCCATCTTGTTTCATTTATTCTTTCAAATTTTTTTCTTTCTTTTTTTTTCCTTCTACTAATTTTTTTAAAACTTTTACCTTTTTCTTTTTTAACATTTTTTGAGTAGTTTATCTAAAATATATTTTTTCTTTCATTTTTATATTTTTTCTTTATTTGTTTTCTATTTTAAATTTTGTTCTTTTTTTTTCTGAACCTCTTTTTACCCCCTTTCTCCCCCCGACAATTTAGGATCTCTTCTAATTTGGTTACAGCTCATTTTTCTAGGGTCTTTGCCACCCTTTTAGTATTTTATTGGATCCATCATATCCTCTTATCTGGACGAAATGACAAGGCAGGAAAAATCCCAACAAACAAAAGAACAGGAAGCAGTAATGAAGGCTGGGGACCTAATCAACACGGACATTGGTAATATGTCAGATCTAGAGTTCAGAATGACGATTCTGAAGGTTCTAGCGGGGCTCGAAAAAGGCATGGAAGATGTTAGAGAAACCCTCTCTGGAGATATAAAAGCCTTTCTGGAGAAATTAAAGAACTAAAATCTAACCAAGTAGAAATAAAAAAAGCTATTAATGAGGTGCAATCAAAAATGGAGGCTCTCACTGCTAGGATCAATGAGGCAGAAGAAAGAATTAGTGATATAGAAGACCAAATGACAGAGAATAAAGAAGCTGAGCAAAAGAGGGACAAACAGCTACTGGACCACAAGGGGAGAATTAGAGAGATAACTGACAATATAAGACAAAACAACATTAGAATAATTGGGATTCCAGAAAAAGAAGAAAGAGAGAGGGGAACAGGTCTATTGGAAAGAATTATTGGAGAGAATTTCCCTAATATGGAAAAGGGAACAAGCATTAAAATCCAGGAGGTGCAGAGAACCCCCTCAAAATCAACAAGAATAGGTCCACACCCCGTCACCTAATAGTAAAATTTACAAGTCTTAGTGACAAAGAGAAAATCCTGAAAGCAGCCCGGGAAAAGACGTCTGTAACAAACAATGGTAAAAATATTAGAATGGCAGCAGACTTATCCACAGAGACCTGGCAGGCCAGAAAGAGCAGGCATGATATATTCAGAGCACTAAACGAGAAAAACATGCAGCCAAGAATACTCTATCCAGCTAGGCTATCATTGAAAATAGAAGGAGAGATCAAAAGCTTCCAGGACAAACAAAAACTGAAAGAATTTGCAAACACCAAACTAGCTCTACAGGAAATATTGAAAGGGGTCCTCTAAGCAAAGAGAGAGCCTAAAAGTAGTAGATTAGAAAGGTACAGAGACAATATACAGTAACATATACCTTATAAGCGATAGAATGGCACTAAATTCATATCTCTCAATAGTTACCCTGAATGTTAATGGGCTAAATGCCCCAATCAAAAGACACAGGGTATCAGAATGGATAAAAAAACAAAACCGATCTATATGTTGCCTACAAGAAACTCATTTTAGATGCGAAGACACCTCTAGATTTAAAGTGAGGGGGTGGAAAACAATTTACCATGCTAATGGGCATCAGAAGAAAGCTGAGGTGGCAATCCTTATATCAGATCCATTAGATTTTAAGCCAAAGACTACAATAAGAGATGAGAAAGGACCCTATATCATACTCAAAGTGTCTCTCCAACAAGAAGATCTTACAATTTTAAATATCTATGCCCCTAACGTGGGAGCACCAACTATATAAACCAATTAATAACAAAATCAAAGAAACACATCAACAATAATACAATAATAGTAGCGGACTTGAACAGCCCCCTCACTGAAATTGACAGATCACCCAAGCAAAAGATCAACAAGGAAATAAAGGCCTTCAATGACACACTGGACCTGATGGACTTCACAGATATATTCAGAACATTTCATCCCAAAGCAACAGAATACACATTCTTCTCTAGTGCCCATGGAACCTTCTCCAGAATAGATCACATCCTGGGTCACAATTTAGGTCTCAACTGGTATCAAAAGATTAGGATCATTTGACAAAGTACAGCATCCCTTCCTGATCAAAACTCTTCAAAGGGTAGGGATAGAGGGCACATACCTCAATATTATCAAAGCCATCACTGGAAAAGCTACCGTAAATATCATTCTCAATGAAGAAAAATGGAAAGCTTTTCTGCTAAGGTCAGGAACACAGCAGGGATGTCCATTATCACCACTGCTATTCAACATAGTACTAGAAGTCCTAGCCTCAGCAATCAGACAACAAAAGGAAATTAAAGGCATCCAAATCGGCAAAGAAGAAGTCAAACTATCACTCTTCGCAGATGATATGATACTATATGTGGAAAACCCAAAAGACTCCACTCCAAAACTGCTAGAACTTGTACAGGAATTCAGTAAAGTGTCAGGATATAAAATCAATGCACAGAAATCAGTTGTATATCTGTACACCAACAACAAGACAGAAGAAAGAGAAATTAAGGAGTCAACCCCATTTACAATTGCACCCAAAACTATAAGATACCTAGGAATAAACCTAACCAAAGAGGCAAAGAATCTATATGCAGAAAACTATAAAGTACTCATGAAAGAAATTGAGGAAGACACAAAGAAATAGAAAAATGTTCCATGCTCCTGGATTGGAAAATAAATATTGTGAAAATGTCCATGTTACCTAAAGCAATCTACACATTCAATGCAATCTCTATCAAAATACCATGAATTTTTTTCAAAGAAATGGAACAAATAAGAAAAGACCTCAAATAGCCAAAGGAATATTGAAAAAGAAAGCCAAAATTGGTGGCATCACAATTCCGTACTTCAAGCTCTATTACAAAGCTGTCATCATCAAGACAGCATGGTACTGGCACAAAAGCAGACACATAGATCAATGGAACAGAATAGAGAGCCCAGAAATAGACCCTCAACTCTATGGTCAACTAATCTTGGACAAAGCAGGAAAGAATGTCCAATGGAAAAAAAGACAGCCTCTTCAATAAATGGTGCTGGGAAAATTGGACAGCCACATGCAGAAAAATGAAATTGGACCACTTCCTTACACCACACATGAAAATAGACTCAAAATGGATGAAGGACCTCAATGTGAGAAATGAATCCATCCAAAACCTTTAGAAGAACGCAGGCAGCAACCTCTTCGACCTCAGCCACAACAACATCTTCCTAGGAACATCGGCAAAGGCAAGGGAAGCAAGGGCAAAAATGAATTATTGGGATTTCATCAAGATCAAAAGCTTTTGCACAGCAAAGGAAACAGTTAACAAAACCAAAAGACAACCGACAGAATGGGAGAAGATATTGGCAAATGACTTTTCCGATAAAGGGGTAGTATCCAAAATCTATAAGGAACTTAGCAAACTCAACACCCAAAGAACAAACAATCCAATCAAGAAATGGGCAGAGGACATGAACAGACATTTATGCAAAGAAGACATCCAGATGGCCAACAGACACATGAAAAAGTCCTCCACATCACTCTGCATCAGGGAAATACAAATCTAAACCACAATGAGATATCACCTCACACCAGTCAGAATGGCTAAAATTAACAAGTCAGGAAATGACAGATGCTGGCAAGGATGCGGAGAAAGGTGAACCCTCCTTCACTGTTGGTTGGAATGCAAGCTGGTGCAACCACTCTGGAAAACAGCATGGAGGTTCCTGAAAATGTTGAAAATAGAACTACCCTATGACCCAGCAATTGCACTACTGGGTATTTACCCTAAAGATACAAACGTAGTTGTCCGAAGGGGCATGTGCACCTGAATGTTTATAGCAGCAATGTCTACAATAGCCAAACTATGGAAAGAACGTAGATGTCCATCAACAGATGAATGGATAAAGAAGAGGTGGTATATATAAACAATGGAATACTATGTAGCCATTAAAAAATGAAATCTTGCCATTTGCGACAACATGGATGGAACTAGAGGGTATCATGCTTAGTGAAATATGTCAATTGGAGAAAGACAACTATCATATGATCTCCCTGATATGAGGATGTGGAGATGCAACATGGGGGGGTTAGAGGGATAGGAGAAGAATAAATGAAACAAGATGGGATTGGGAGGGACACAAACCATAAGTGACTCTTAATCGCACAAAACAAAATGGGGGTTGCTGGGGGGAGGTGGGGTTGGGAGAGGGGGAGGGGGATTATGGACATTGGGTGGGTATGTGCTATGGTGATTGCCGTGAAGTGTGTAAACCTGGCGATTCACAGACCTGTACCCCTGGGGATAAAAATATATTATATGTTTATAAAAAATAAGAAATAAAAAAATCAAGAAGAATACATGTAGGAGCAAATAAAATACTAAAAGCTGGCAAAGTTCCCCAAAAAATGTACTTTAACCAAATCAGAAGAGACTCCAAATCATGGGAAGTAGAAAGGGGGTAAAAAAAGTTCAGAAAAAAAAATTGAAAAAGAAAAAAATAAAGAAGAAATGTAAAAAGGAAAATATATATATTAGACTGGTGAATAGAACAGAGTCACCCACTTTATTTTGGGAGTATTTTGGTCTCTAAGGAGAAACTAACTTCCAATATTTTAAGGAATGAGAACCTTCTATATTTCTCTCTCTCTCTCTCTCTACGTACACACACACACACACACACACACACACACACACACACACAATTAAGTTAAATACAATGTAGGGTGGAATATGACTATAAAGTTGCAAATTTTTAAAAATATATCTCTAAAAAGGAGTTGATTAGTTAGTTGGGAGAATAGAGAAAAACAAAGTGGAGAGAATTTACTCATGCAGGAGACTAGAAAAAAGCCTTGTGCCAGATTTAGGGTATATTTTGATCTGTTAGAAGAAGTTGTATCCCAAATTTTTTTAGAAGAAAAAACCCTATATGTATGCAAAACCAAACCAAAAACCAACAAAACAAAACAAAACAAAAAAACAAACATTAGACACAATGAAGGATAATATATGACTACATAAATGAATGTTCTTAAAAGATTTTTTGAAAGGTATTGTTAAGATAAACTAGTGAAAAATTTTAAAAGAGGAAAGAATAAAAGTTAAAACAAGGTAGCATAATAAAAAAATTAGGTGAAAAAGTAGGTAAACCATGGAAAGAGTCAGAAATTTGACAAAGCTTTTGTTAAAGCTGTTGTGGAATATGGGAAATAAGGGTGGGATGGAATCAGGTTAGTGAGAATCTTCAAAGCCAACCCCTAAGAATCTGAATTTATCTCAGAGGCCTCAGACACTGAATATTTCTTAGAACCAGGTAATATGATTGTATTTTTCAGAAAAGTAATCTGATGATCAGAATGATGCTAGAATCAATGAGGCTAACTTCAAGAATTCTTATAGCAGATGAAAAGAGTTGAAATTGGAGGGTAAAAGAAGAGGAGTGCAGAGATATAGGCAGCATTTTAAAGGGAAAATAACGAATTATAACTACTGGATAATAAAATGAAGGCCTATCTTCTTCCTGAGAGTACCAACCATGTTGTAACTGATTTCCTTCACTAATATTTAAAAAGATACCTGACACATTTGGCCATTCACTAGCCATTTTTTTAATATGTTTTAAGATAATCATTTAAGTTAATATGCAATGGGTTTGTTATTTTTATTTTTAACAAGTCAATAAACACTTTTTTTAATTTCTTGGTTTTAGTTTATAATATTACAAGTACTGTTAGATATTACCCACAGACACAAACTCTACATGGTCCTAAACACTTTTTTAAGGGGGTAAGATAATCCAGATACTCGAGTTTCATGAGTGCTGTTTCCTTGTATCTACTCTCTATTTTAGGGGGTATTTTCAGTTGTCAGCTTCACATGCATTGATCCTTTTTCCTTTTCCAGGCATACAACACGTTCCATTCACATATTTCTGCACCACCCAGTGCTCACACTTGGTAACACTGAAGCCTAGAGGTTTGCTAAGGGAAGAGTCTGTGACTTATTTGAGGCCAGTGAGGCCAAAGAGGGAATTTTGTGGAAGTTCCTGGGAAATATGTTTTCTTGGTTTTAAGAGATCCACAAAAAAGTAGTCTTCCTCTGAATGTCATGTTTCGTGGCTATGAAATCTGGCACAGTCTACAACCATTTTGCCATCAAAAGAGACACCAGCCAGGAGGTGAAGTCAATACACATGGAGGGCATAGCTGAGGGAATCACAGAGAAACAGACCCAGGGTTTCTGGAATTATTGAACCCCTCTCATTTAAAAATTCAATAGTTCTCCTTACTGTTAACCTTGTTTGGAAAAAATGATTTTAATGCCAATGAATAAATATTAACAGATACATTTATGTCTCTTGTCTCATCTATCATTTTTGCTTTATTTATCTTAATTCTAAGATACACGTTTAGCTTATAAATAACATTTCATCACTCTCCATTTAACTACTCAGCAAATCTCTTAAATCTTTTATTTTGACTTCTATATTTTAATTTCCTATAGTGCCACTGAAAAAAAAAATGTGGAACAAAGAGGTTTCCTAATTTGTGTACAGAAATCTTAAGGTGGAACACAGGGATCAAATTGAGGGATCCAATCCAAAGTCCATGTTTTTAACCACTACATCATATTGTACACAACATAGAGAAGTGAAAGTAGCAGGAGAGGAAAACTTTCAAGAAACTAAGCTGTTGGGGCACCTGGGTGGCTCAGTGGGTTAAAGCCTCTGCCTTCGGCTCAGGTCATGATCTCAGGGTCCTGGGATCGAGCCCCACATCGGGCTCTCTGCTCAGCAGGGAGTCTGCTTCCTCCTCTCTCTCTCTGCCTGCCTCTCTGCCTAGTTGTGATTTCTCTCTGTCAAATAAATAAAATATTAAAAAAAAAGAAACTAAGCTGTTAAGTGGATAGAGAAACAGGGCAGAGAGTGATGAAAAAGGTGAATCAATGACATTTTCCTCCAGATTTGCTTTGAAAAATTTCAAACCTACAGAAAGGTTGAGAAAATGCCCATGAATTTTGAAAATCATGATTAGTAATTACTGACATTTCATTGCATTTGCCTAACTATCCACCTGGAAAATGTGTATATATACATATTGAATACACATATGTATATGTGACTGTACATATATATGAGATTATGATAGTTTATCCAAAATTCTTCTATATATATCTCCAAAGAATAAAGCATTTCCTACACTGCCATACCATTTTTTAAATACTTTATTTATTTAATTGAGAGAGAGAGCGAGCAAGAGAGAGCAAGCGGGACCGCAAGTGGGAAGGGGAGAAACAGGAGCCCTTGGTGCATGGGATTTGATCCCAGGACCCCAGGATCATGACTGGAGCTAATGGCAGAGAATTAACTGAATGAGCCCCCTAGGTATCCCATTATATCATTATTACCCCCAAGAAATTTAACATCCCCTAATATGTCCACACTAAAATTTTCCCCAAATTGTCTTTCTGATCAATTTATTTTTTCATCAAGAATTCAATTAAATGCCACTACTTGGTGTATTATCATTTTTCAATCTCCTGTAATCTGGAACCAACCTCTTGCTTCTTTCTCCTTTCATGACATTTCAAATTTTTTAAAGATTTTATTTATTTATTTGACAGAGAGATGACAAGTAGGCAGAGAGGCAGGCAGAAAGAGAGGAGGAAGCAGGCTCCCTGCTGAGCAGAGAGCCTGATGTGGGGCTCAATCCCGGAACTCTGGGATCATGACCTGAGCCGAAGGCAGAGGCTTTAACCCACTGAGCCACCCAGGCGCTCCAGACATTTAAAATTTTTTAGACCTTTGTTTCAGAAATCATATTTATTTTTGTGATGTTTCCTCATGATAGATTAGGTTAAATAATTCAGCCATCACAAGTGTGCTGTTTTAAGGTGAGGCCTATGACATTAGCTTGCCTTGTTAACTGAAGCTATTTACTGATTACTTCATTAAGGTGGTACTATCGCCATCTGCTCTACAATAAAGATAACATATTTCCTTCCTATGAAAATCTAATCTGTAGGGTGGTAACTGGACAACATGTAAATTTCTTGTTCCCTAATAATTTTTCATCAATAGTTTTAGCATCCAATGACAATAATTTTTTTAATCAATTATTATCATTGGTGATTGTTTTCCCCAAGTGTTCTCTGGCCGTATTCTGAAAAAAGAGAACTTTAGAAAAAAATTTTGAACAGTTTTGGATTTATAGAAAATAATAAAGATAGCATAGACAATTCTCATATCTAACACACCCATTTTCTATGTCATTAATATTCTACATTGGTATGGAACTTTTGTTATTTTTAGTGAGTCAATACTGATACATGATGATGAAGTGAAATTCATACTTGATTCAGATTTCCATAGTTTAATCTACAGTCCTTGCATTCAGAATAGCATTCAGTGTATCACTTTATATTTAGTCATCACGTCCCTTTAGTCATCAGGTGTCTGTGACAGCTTTTCAACATTCCTTGTTTTTGAAGTCCTTGTTAAGTTTTGAGATGTACTAATCAGGCATTTTGTCTCTCAATGTCTCTCAATGGGATTCTTCGGATGTTTTTCTCGTGATTAGACTGGGGGGACAGCTTTTGAGGAGAAAGACCCAGAGGCAAATCACCATTTTCATTACATCCTGTCAGTGGCAACTATTATCCTCATCTCTTGTAAAACTTGATGTTGACCTTGACCACCTGGTTGAGACAGTGTTGTTTGGTTCCTCTGCAGTGATGCTGCCTGTCTCTACTCTCTCTTACTATATTCTGCATAAGGAAGTTAACTATCCACCATCCACACTTACAGAGAGGTAAGAAATGAACCACCTCCCTGGGGCAAAGTATGTATATAAACTGGAATTCTTCTGCATTTAAGATTTATCTAGTCACCTCACTTATTTATATAGTCAACCTTCCATTTACATAAGTATGGAATCATGGATATTTATTTTATACTATGAAAAATTACACAGTATTTTATTAATTCTGCTGCTCAAATCATAGGAGCTTTGGCCACAGGGAGCTGTTTCCATGGGCTCCTTTGTCCCTTTGACATATACGCATCATTGTGTATGCAGGGTGGGTTTGTGTTTCTTTGTTGTTTAGCTTTTGGGTTTTTGTTGTTGTTGTTGTTGTTGTTTTCTGGCTTTCCAAGATATTTCAGGCTCATCCTGCATATTTACTTCCTGCCCTAGTCACTGAATCAGCTATTTCTCCAAGTAGATCTAATTCCTTTGACTGGAAAATGATATTAAGAACCAAAATCTGGGGAGATTGAGCCAAAATGGCAGAGGAGTAGCAGGTTGAGATGACATCAGGTAGCAGGAGATCAGGTAGATAGTTTATCAAACCATTCCAAACACCTGCAAATCCAAGAGAAGATTGAAGAGAAGAGCAACAATTCTAGAAACAGATAATCAACCACATTCTGAATGGTGGGACCAGAGGAAAAGTGAATCCAATGGGACAGGAAGAGAGACCATGGGGAGAGGGGCCATCTCCCAGTAAGTGGCAGAGCAATGGAGCACAAAATCAGAACTTTTAATTAAAAGTCTGTTCCAGTGAGGGGGATCGCACAGGAGGCTAGGCCAGAGTGAAACTGACATGGGGACAGTGTGGTCTCAGGTCCTGCGGGATCATGGAAGGATCGGGGGTGTCTCAGTTTCACAGAGCTCACAGGTATTAGAGTGGGGAAACTGGCTACAGAGGTGGAGCTGAGGAGTGAGCTCTCAACTCAGGGGTGCCTTAAAATGTGATCTGGGGCACAGTCAAGGCCATTGCTCTGTGAACAGGGACTTCAGAAGATCCAGGGAGATTCCACTGGAAGAGCAAAGGGATCTGGAGTTTGGAGACTCCAGGCACATACTGTGCCAGAGACAGAGATGCTTGGTCACAGGCTGGGTGGGCTTCTTGAGTGGTTGGAGGCCAGGGAGACTGGAGTGATTGAGCGCTTTTCTCAGAGGGTGCCCTGAGAGGTGGGTCCCTGAGCTCTCAGCTCCTCCAGGCCAAAGTTTAGGAGGTTTCCATTTTCATTCCTGTGCTCCAGAACTCTACAAAAAGCATTCAGGGAACAAAACCTCCCAAAAGAAAGCCCGAGCAGATTACTTAGCTGGCCCCTGGTAAGGGCGGTACAATTCTACCTAAGGCAAAGACACTTCAGAATCACTACAACAGGCCCCTCCCCGAGAAATTCAGCTAGAAATCCAACCAAGACCAAGTTCACTTACAAAGGAGAACATGGGAATTCCAGAGGAGGAGAAAGCAAAGCATGGAATTCACAGCTTTCTCCAGATGATTCCTTAGTCTTTCAAGGTTAATTAATTTTTTTAATTTTATTTTTTTTTCTTATGCTACATTTTTTTAACTTTTACTCTTTCATCTTTTAATGTTTTTTAACTAGTTTATCTTAACAATACCTTTCATTAAAAAAAACTTTTTTGAACCTTCATATTATAGTCATATTTTATCTTTCATTGTATGTAACATTTTTTTATATACAGAAAATTTTTTCTTCTAAAAAAATTTGGGATGCAACTTCTTCTGATAGATCAAAATATACCTTAAATCTGGCATAGGGGTTTGTTCTACTCTCCAGCTTGAGCAAATTTTCTCCACGTTCTTTTTCTTTATTTTCCCAACTAACTCATCTTATCAACTACTTTTTAAGAAATACTTTTAAACATTTTTCATCTTTATAGTCATATTCCATCTCTTCATCGTTTTTAATTTTGGAAGGTAGTTTCTTCTAAGAGACCAAAATATTCCCCAAATTAAGTGGGTGACTCTGTTCTATTCACCAGTCCAATATATATATTTTCTTTTTATATTTCTTCTTAATTTTTTTCTTTTTTTAATGCGTTTTTTTTTTCTGAACCTCTTTTTATCCCCTTTCTTCCCCCCAAGATTTGGGGTCTCTTCTGATTTGGTTAAAGCACATTTTCCTGGGGTCATTTCCACCTTTTTTGTATTTTATTTGCTCCTTTTTATATTCTCATATGGATAAAATGACAAGGCAGAAAAACTCACCACAAAAAAAAAAAAAAAAAAAGAACAAGAGGCAGTACAAAAGGTTAGGGACCTACTAAATATGGAAATTAGTAATATGTCAGATCTAGAGTTCAGAATGACAATATTCAAGGTGCTAGCTGGCTCCAACAAGGCATGGAAGATATTAGAAAAACACTGTCTGGAGAAATAAAGCTCTTTCAGGAGAAATAAAAGAACTGAACTTGAACTAAGTTGAAATTAAAAAAAAAAAGCTGTAATGAGGTGCAATAAAAAATGGAGGTTCTAAAAAAAATAGAGGTTCTTACTGCTAGGATAAATGAGGCAACGGACAGAATTAGTGATATAGAAGACCAAATGACAGAGAATAAAGAAACTGAGCAAAAGAGAGAAAAAGAGACACAAACAACTAATGGGCCACAAGGGAAGAATTCAAGATATAAGTGATACCATAACATGAAACAACATTAGAATAATTGGGATTCCAGAAGAAGAAGAAAGAGAGAGGGAGCAGAAGGTCTATTGGAGAGAATTATTGGAGAGAATTTCCCTAATACGGCAAATGAAACAAGCATCAAAATCAAGGAGGCACAAAGAACCCCCCTCAAAATCAATAAGAATACATCCACACTCCATCATCTCATAGTAAAATTTACAAGTCTTAGTGACAAAGAGAAAATAGTGAAAGCAGCCTGGGACAGGAAGTCTGTAACATACAATGGTAACATTATTAGATTGGCAGCAGACTTATTCACAGAGACCTGGCAGGCCAGAAAATACTGGCATGATATATTCAGAGCACTAAATGAGAAAAACTTGCAGCCAAGAATACTCTATCCAGCTAGGCTATCATTGAAAATAGAAGGAGAGATAAAAAGCTTCCAGGACAAACAAAAACTAAAAGAATTTGTAAACAGCAAACTAGCACTACAGGAATTATTGAAAGGGGTCCTCTAAGCAAAGAGAGCCTAAAAGTAGTAGACCAGAAAGGAACAGAGGTAATATACAGTAACAGTCACCATATAGACAATACAAGGGTATTAAATTTATATGTCTCAATACTAACACTGAATGTGAATGGGATAAATGCCCCAATCAAAAGACAGGGTAGAAGAATCGATAAAAAAAAACAAAACCCATCAATATGCTGTCTATAAGAAATTCATTTTAGACCCAAAGACACCTCCAGATTTAAAGTGAAGGGGTGGAAAAAAATTTACCATTCTTTTTTTGTTTGCTTGTTTGTTTTTTTAAATTAATTAATTTATTTTTTTCAGTGTAACAGTATTCATTGTTTTTGTACAACACCAGGTGCTTCATGCAATATGTGCCCTCCATATTACCCAACACCTGGTTCCCCCAAACTCCCACTCCCACCCCTTCAAAACCCTCGGGTTGTTTTTCAGAGTCCATAGTCTCTTATGGTTCGCCTCCCCTTCCAATGTTTTTATTTTTATAAACATATAATGTATTTTTATCCTCAGGGGTACAGGTCTGTGAATCACCAGGTTTACACACTTCACAGCACTCACAATAGCACATATGCTCCCCAATGTCCATATCCCTCTCCCCCTCTCCCAACCCCACCTCCCCCCAGCAACCTCCAGTTTGTTTTGTGAGATTAAGAGTCATTTATGGTTTGTCTCCCTCCAAATCCCATCTTGTTTCATTTATTAATTTTTCTATCCCCCTAACTCCCCATGTTACATCACCATGTCCTCATATCAGGGAGATCATATGATAGTTGTCTTTCTCTGATTGACTTATTTCACTAAGCATGATACCCTTTAGTTCCATCCACATCGTCGCAAACAGCAAGATTTCATTTCTGTTGATGGCTGTATAGTATTCCATTCTGTATATATACCACCTCTTCTTTATCCATTTATCTGTTGATGGACATCTAGGTTCTTTCCATAGTTTGGCTATTGTAGACATTGCTGCTATAAACATTTGGGTACATGTGCCCCTTCGGATCACTACGTTTGTATCTTTAGGGTAAATACCCAGTAGTGCAATTGCTGGGTCATAAGGTAGTTCTATTTTCAACATTTTGAGGAACCTCCATGCTGTTTTCCAGAGTGGTTGCACCAGATTGCATTCCCACCAACAGTGTAGGATGGTTCCCCTTTCTCTGCATCCTTGCCAGCATCTGTCATTTCCTGACTTGTTAATTTTAGCCATTCTGACTGGTGTGAGGTGATATCTCATTGTGGTTTAGATTTGTATTTCCCTGATGCTGAATGATTTGGAGCACTTTTTCATGTGTCTGTTGGCCATCTGGATGTCTTCTTTGCAGAAATGTCTGTTCATGTCCTCTGCACATTTCTTGTTTGGATTGTTTGTTCTTTGGGTGTTGAGTTTACTAAGTTCCTTATAAAATTTGGATACTAGCCCTTTATCTGATATGTCGTTTGCAAATATCTTCTCCCGTTCTGTCATTGTCTTTTGGTTTTGTTAACTGTTTTCTTTGCTGTGCAAAAGCTTTTGATCTTGATGAAATCCCAATAGTTCATTTTTGCCTTTACTTCCCTTGCTTTGCCGATGTTCCTAGGAAGATGTTGCTGTGGCTGAGGTCGAAGAGGTTGTTGCCTGTGTTCTCCTCAAGGTTTTGGATGGATTCCTTTCTCACATTGCAGTCCTTCATTCATTTTGAGTCTATTTTCGTGTGTTGTGTAAGGAAGTGGTCCAATTTCATTTTTCTGCATGTGGCTGTCCAATTTTCCCAGCACCATTTATTGAAGAGGCTGTCTTTTTTCCATTGGACATTCTTTCCTGCTTTGTCCAAGATTAGTTGACCATAGAGTTGAGGGTCTATTTCTGGGCTCTCTATTCTGTTCCATTGATCTATGTGTCTGTTTTTGTGCCAGTACCATGCTGTCTTGATGATGACAGCTTTGTAATAGAGCTTGAGTCCGGAATTGTGATGCCACCCACTTTGGCTTTCTTTTTTAATATTCCTTTGGCTATTCGAGGTCTTTTCTGCTTCCATATAAATTTTAGGATTATTTGTTCCACTTCTTTGAAAAAAATTGATGGTATTTTGATAGGGATTGCATTAAATGTGTAGATTGCTTTAGGTAGCATAGATATTTTCACAATATTTATTCTTCCAACCCAGGAGCATGGAACATTTTTCCATTTCTTTGTGTCTTCCTCAATTTCTTTCATGAGTACTTTATAGTTTTCTGCGTATAGATTCTTAGCCTCTTTCGTTAGGTTTATTCCTAATTATCTTATAGTTCTGGGAGCAATTGTAAATGGGATTGACTCCTTAATTTCTCTTTCTTCTGATTTGTTGTTCGTGTACAGAAATGCAACTGATTTCTGTGCATTGATTTTATATCCTGACACTTTACTGAATTCCTGTACAAGTTCTAGAGGTTTTGGAGTGGAGTCTTTTGGTTTTTCCACATATAGTATCATATCATCTGCAAAGAGTGATAGTTTGACTTCTTTTTTGCCGATTTGGATGCCTTTAATTTCTTTGTGTTGTCTGATTGCTGAGGCTAGGACTTCTAGTACTATGTTGAATAGCAGTGGTGATAATGGACATCCCTGCCGTGTTCCTGACCTTAACGGAAAAGCTTTCAGTTTTTCCCCATGGAGAATGATATCTGCGGTGGCTTTTCCATAGATGGCTTTGATAATATTGAGGTATGTGCCCTCTATCCCTACCCTTTGAAGAGTTTTGATCAGGAAGGGATGCTGTACTTTGTCAAATGCTTTTTCAGCATCTATTGAGAGTATCATATGGTTCTTGTTCTTTCTTTTATTAATGTGTTCTATCACATTGATTGATTTCTGGATATTGAACCACCCTGCAGCCCTGGAATAAATCCCACTTGATCGTGGTGAATAATCCTTTTAATGTACTGTTGAATCCTATTGGCTAGTATTTTGGTGAGAATTTTTTCATCTATGCTCATCAAGGATATTGGTCTGTAGTTCTCTTTTTTGGTGGGATCCTTGTCTGGTTTTGGGATCAAGGTGATGCTGGCCTCATAAAATGAGTTTGGAAGTTTTCCTTCCATTTCTATTTTTTGGAACAGTTTCAGGAGAATAGGAATTAGTTCTTCTTTAAATGTTTGGTAGAATTCCCCTGGGAAGCCGTCTGGCCCTGGGCTTTTGTTTGTTTGGAGATTTTTGATGACTGTTTCAATCTCCTTACTGGTTATGGGCCTGTTCAGGTTTTCTATTTCTTCCTGGTTCCGTTGTGGTAGTTAATATGTCTCTAGGAATGCATCCATTTCTTCCAGATTGTCAGATTTGTTGGTGTAGAGTTGCTCATAGTATGTTCTTATATTTGTCTGTATTTCTTTGGTGTTAGTTGTGATCTCTCCTCTTTCATTCATGATTTTATTTATTTGGGTCCTTTCTCTTTTATTTTTGATAAGTCTGGCCAGGGGTTTATCAATCTTATTGATTCTTTCAAAGAACCAGCTCCTAGTTTCATTGAGTTTTTCTATTGTATTTTTTGTTTGTTTGTTTCTATTTCATTGATTTCTGCTCTGATCTTTATGATTTGTCTTCTCCTGCTGGGTTTATGGCTTCTTTCTTGTTCTTTCTTGAGCTCCTTTACGTGTAGGGTTAGTTTGTGTCCTTGAGACCTTTCTTGTTCCTTGAGAAAGGCTTGTACCGCTATATATTTTCCTCTCAGGACTGCCTTTGTGGTGTACCAAAGATTTTGAACCGTTGTGTTTTCATTATCATTTGTTTCCAAGAATTTTTTTTATTTTGAATTTTTACTGTCATTTTCTTTATTGATGAAGAATTTACAACTGTGTATTCTCTTTTTGTTTCTATTTCAAGATCAGCTAGCATTACTAACCTGTCACTGGATCGATCTGGTTCTCCTATGGTATCTTCATATGAGACATCTGTCCATGAATATTTTCAATTCTTCTTTAATTTCCTGGTTGACCCATTCATTCTTTAGAAGGATGCTGTTTAGTCTCCATGTATTTGGGTTCTTTCCAGCTTTCCTCCTGTGATTGAGTTCTAGCTTCAGAGCGTTGTGGTCTGAAAATATGTAGGGAATGATCCTAATCATTTGATACCAGTTGAGACCTGATTTGTTACCCAGGATGTGATCTATTCTGGAGAATGTTCCATGTGCACTAGAGAAGAATGTGTATTCTGTTGCTTTGGGATGAAATGTTCTGAATATATCTGTGATGTCCATCTGGTCCAGTGTGTCATTTAAGGCCTTTATTTCCTTGTTGATCTTTTGCTTGGATGATCTGTCCATTTCAGTGAGGGGAGTGTTCAAGTCCCCTACTATTATTGTATTATTATTGGTGTGTTTCTTTGATTTTGTTATTAATTGGTTGATATATTTGGCTGCTCCCACATTAGGGGCATAGATATTTAAAATTGTTAGATCTTCTTGTTGGACAGACTCTTTGAGTATGATATAGTGTCCTTCCTCATCTCTTATTATAGTCTTTGGCTTAAAATCTAATTGATCTGATATAAGGATTGCCACCCCAGCTTTTTTCTGATGCCCATTAGCATGGTAAATTGGTTTCCACCCCCCACTTTAAATCTGGAGTTGTCTTTGCGTCTAAAATGAGTTTCTTGTAGGCAACATATTGATGGGTTTTGTTTTTTTATCCATTCTGATACCCTGTGCCTTTTGATTGGGGCATTTAGCCCATTAACATTCAGGGTAACTATTGAGAGATAGGAATTTAGTGTCATTATTAGCCTGTAAGGTGACTCTTACTGTATATTGTCTCTGTACCTTTCTGATCTACTACTTTTAGGCTCTCTCTTTGCTTAGAGGACCCCTTTCAATATTTCCTGTAGAGCTGGTTTGGTGTTTGCAAATTCTTTCAATTTTTGTTTGTCCTGGAAGCTTTTTATCTCTCTTTCTATTTTCAATGATAGCCTAGCTGGATAGAGTATTCTTGGCTGCATGTTTTTCTCCTTTAGTGCTCTGAATATATCATGCCAGCTCTTTCTGGCCTGCCAGGTCTCTGTGGATAAGTCTGCCGCCCATCTAATATTTTTACCATTGTATGTTACAGACTTCTTTTCCCGGGCTGCTTTCAGGATTTTCTCTTTGTCACTAAGACTTGTAAATTTTACTATGAGGTGATGGGGTGTGGACCTATTCTTGTTGACGTTGAGGGGGGTTCTTTGCACCTCCTCGATTTTTATGCTTTTTCCCTTTGCCACATTAGGAAAGTTCTCTCCAATAATTCTCTCCAATAGACCTTCTGCTCCCCTCTCTGTTTCTTCTTCTTCTGGAATCCCAATTATTCTAATGTTGTTTCGTCTTATGGTGTCACTTATCTCTCGAATTCTCCCCTCATGGTCCAGTAGCTGTTTGTCCCTCTTTTGCTCGGCTTCTTTATTCTCTGTCATCTGGTCTTCTATATCACTAATTCTTTCTTCTGTCTCATTTATCCTAGCAGTGACAGCCTCCATTTTTGATTGCACCTCATTAGTGACTTTTTTAATTACAACTTGGTTAGATTTTATTTCTTTAATTTCTCCAGAAAGGGCTTTTATATCTCCAGAGAGGGTTTCTCTAATATCTGCCAAGCCTTTTTCGAGCCCGGCTAGAACATTCAGAATCGTCATTCTGAACTCTTGATCTGACATATTACCAATGTCTGTGTTGATTAGGTCCCTAGCCTTCGGTACTGCCTCTTGTTCTTTTGTTTGTGGTGATTTTTTCCACCTTGTCATTTTGTTCAGATAAGAGGATATGAAGGATCAGGGCGCCTGGGTGACTCAGTGGGTTAAAGCCTCTGCCTTCGGCTCAGGTCACGATCTCAGCGTCCTGGGATCGAGCTCCGCATCTGGCTCTCTTCTCAGCAGGGAGCCTGCTTCCTCTTCTCTCTCTGCCTGCTTTACTGCCTACTTGCGATCTCTGTCTGTCAAATAAATAAATAAAATCTTTAAAAAAAAAGAGGATATGAATGATCAAATATAATACTAAAAGAGTGGCAAAGACCCCAGAAAAATGCACTGTAACCAAATCAGAAGAGACCCCAAATTGTGGGGGGAGAAAGGGGATAAAAAGAGGTTCAGAAAAAAAAAGAAAAAAATTTAAAAAATCGAACAAATAAAGAAAAAATATAAAAAAGAAAGAAAAAATATATATTTTTGATAAACTAGTCAAAAAACATTAAAAAAGAAAAGGGTAAATGTTTTAAAAAATTTAACAGAAGAAGAAAAAAGAAAGAAAAAAATTGAAAAAAAAATTGAATTAACCGCAAGACTAAAGAATCATGGGGAGAAAGCCTTGAGTTCCGTGCTTTGCTTTCTCCTCCTCTGGAATTCCGCTGCTGTCTTAGGTATTGAACCTGCTTTCCTTGATAGAGGAACTTCATCCTGGCTGGATATTTTGTTGATCTTCTGGGGGAGGGGCCTGTTGTAGTGACTCTCAAGTGTCTTTGCCCGAGGCAGAATTGCACCACCCTTACCAGGGCCAGACTACGTAATCCGCTCAGGTTCGCTTTTGGGAGCTTCTGTTCCCTGAATGCTTTCTGTAGAGTTCTGCAGGTTGGGAATGAAAATGGAAGCCTACCAGTCTCCGGCCCAGAGGAGCCAAGATCCTGGGGTCTCTCTTCTCAGTGCGCCCCAGAGGACAGCACCCAATCACTCCAGTATCCCCAGCCTCTAGCCACACTCCGAGCTCACCCAGCCCGCGACCAGTTCAAGGTAACCCCGAGCTGAGAGTTCAGTCCTCGGCTCTGTCTCTGTAGCCAGCTTCTCTGTTCTAACACCTGCGAGCCCTGCGACACTCCGACACCCCCGATCCTTCTGTGACCCTGCAGAACCTGGGGCCACGCTGACCCTGCGTGGGCTTCACTCTGGTTTAGCCTCTGGAGCAATGTCCCTCAGTGGAACAGAGTTCTAAAACTCCTGATTTTGTGCTCTGTTGCTCCGCTGCTTTCCGGGAGCAGGCCCCTTCCCCGAGATCTATCTTCCATTGCTTTAGATTCACTTCTTCGCCAGTCCTACCTTTCAGAAAGTGGTTGATTTTCTGTTTCTAGAATTGCTGTTCTTATTCTCTTCAATCTCCCATTGGATTTGTAGGTGTTTGCAATGTTTAGGTAAGCTATCAAGCTGATCTCCTGCTCCCTGATGTAGTCTCAGCCTGCTACTTCTCTGCCATCTTCTGGAAGCTCCATCAACAATTTACCATTCTAATGGACATCAGAAAAAAGCTCGGGTGGAAATCCCTATATCAGATCAATTAGATTTTAAGCCAAAGACTATAATAATAGATGAGGTAGGACACCAAATCATACTCAAAGGGTCTGTCCAACAAGAAGATCTAACAATTTTAAATATCTATGCCCCTAACGTGGGAGCAACCAACTATATAAACCAATGAATAACAAAATCAAAGAAACACATTGACAATAACACAATAATAGTAGGAGAGTTTAACACTAACATTCAAGGAAATGATCTACAAGGAAATGAAGGCCTTAAATGACACACTTGACCAGGTGGATATCACAGATATATTCAGAACATTCCATCCCAAAGCAACAGAACACACATTCTTCTCTAGAGCACATAGAACATTCTCCATAATAGATCACATCCTGGTTCATAAATCAGGTCTCAACCGGTATCAAAAGACTGGGAGGATTCCCTGCATATTTTCAGACCACAATGCTCTGAAGCTAGAACTCAATCAAAAGAGGACATTTTGAAAGAACCCAAATACATGGAAACTAAACAGCATCCTTGTGAAGAATGAATGGGTCAGCCAGGAAATTAAAGAGGAATTGAAAAGAATTTATGGCAACAAACAATAATGAAAACACAACAGTTCAGGGGCACCTGGGTGGCTCAGCGGGTTAAGCCTCTGCCTTCGGCTCAGGTTAATATCTCAGGTTCCTGGGATTGAGCCCCACATCGGGCTTTCTGCTCAGCAGGGAGCCTGCTTCCCCCTCTTTCTCTGCCTGACTCTCTGCCTACTTGTGATCTCTGTCTGTCAAATAAATAAAATCTTTAAAAAAAAAAAAGTTCAATATCTGTGGGACACAGCAAAGGCTGTCCTGAAAGGAAAATGTAAAGTGATACAATCCTTTCTCAAGAAACAATAAAGGTCTCAAATACAACACCTAACCCTACACTTAAAGGAGCTGGACAAAGAGGAACAATGAAAGCCTATACCCAGCAGGAGAAGAGAAATCATAAAGATCAGAGCAGAAATCAATGAAATGGAAACCAAAAAAAAAAAAAAAAATAGAACAAATCAACAAAACTAGGAGGTGGTTCATTGAGAGTATTAATAAGACTTTTTAACCCTGGCCAGGCTTATCAAAAAGAAAAGAGAAAGGACCCAAATAAATAAAATCATGAATGAAAGAGGAGAGATCACAACCAACACCAAAGAAGTACACACAATTGTAAGAACATATTATGAACATCTATACACCAGCCAATTTGACAATCTGGAAGAAATGGATGCATTCCTAGAGACGTATAAACTACCACAACTCAAAATGTGAAAATGTCTAAGCTACCTAAAGCAATCTACACGTTTAATGCAATCTCTATCAAAATCCCACCCATTTTTTTCAAAGAAATGGAAATATCATCCTAAAATTTATATGGAACCAGAAAAGACTTCAAATAGCCAGAGGGATACTGAAAAAGAAAGCCAAAGTTGATGGTATCACAATTCCAGATTTCAAGTTATATTAGAAATCTGTCATCATCAAGACAGTATGGTACTGGCACAAAAACAGACACATAGAGCAATGGAATAGAATAGAGCACCCAGAAATAGACCCTCAACTCTATGGTCAACTAATCTTTGACAAAGAAGGAAAGAATGTCCAATGGAAAAAAGACAGCCTCTTCAATAAATGGTGCTGGGAAAATTGGACAGCAACATGCAGAAAAATGAAAATGGACCATTTCCTTACACCACACATGAAAATAGACTCAAATGGATGAAGGAACTCAACGTGAGAAAGGATTCCATCAAAATCCTTGAGAAGAACACAGGCAGCAACCTCTTCGACCTCTGCCACAGCAAATTCTTCCTAGGAACATCCCTAAACTCAGGGGAAGCAAGGGCAAAATTGAACTACTGGGATTTCATCAAGATCAAAAACTGTTGCACAGCAAAGGAAACAGTTAACAAAACCAAAAGACAACTGACAGAATGGGAAAAGATATTTGCAAATGACATAACAGATAAAGGGCTAGTATCCAAAATCTATAAAGAGCTTAGCAAACTCAATGCCCAAAGAACAAATAATCCAATCAAGAAATGGGCAGAGGATATGAACAGACATTTCTGCAAAGAAGACATCCAAATGGCCAACAGACACATGAAAAAGTACTCCACATCACTCGGCATCAGGGAAATACAAATCAAAACCACAATGAGATACCACCTCATACCATAGAGAAAGGTTAAAATTAACAAGTCAAGAAATTACAGATGCTGGTGAGAATGCAGAGAAAGGGGAACCCTCCTACACTGTTGGTGGGAATGCAAGCTGGTGCAACCACTCTCGAAAACAGCCTGGAGGTTCCTCAAAAAGTTGAAAATAGAGCTACCCTATGACCCAGCAATTGCACTACTGGGTATTTACCCTAAAGATACAAACGTAGTGACCCAAAGAGGCACGTGCACCTGAATGCTTATAGCAGCAATGCCCACAATAGCCAAACTAAGGAAAGAACCTAGATGTCTATAAAAAGATTATTATGATTTTTTATGAAAGGCATTGTTATGATAAACCAGTTAAAAACATTAAAAGAGGAAATGTTAAAAGCTAAAAAAAATAGTAGAAGAAAAAAATAAAATTAAAAAAATTAATTAACTGCAAGTCTGAAGAATCATGGGGAGAAAGCCATGAATTCCATGCTTTGCTTTCTCCTCCTCTGGAATTCTGCTGTTATCCTTGGTAAATGAACTTGGTCTTCGCTGGATTTGTTGTTGATCTTCTGGGGAAGGGGTCTGTTGTAGTGATTCTCAAGTGTCCTTGCCCCAGACGGAATTGAACTGCCCTTACCAGGGGCCAGACTAATTAATCCGCTCAGGTTCACTATCGGGAGCATTTGTTGCCTGAATGCTTTCCACAGAGTTCCGGAGGACGGGAATGAAATTGGCGACCTCCCAATCTCCTGCCCAGAGGAGCCAAGAGCTCGGGGTCCCATTCCTCAGTGCTCCCTCAGAGAAAAGCGTTCAATCACTCCTGTCTCCCTGGCCTCTGGCCACACTCTGAGCTCACCCAGCCTGTGACCAAGCATCTCTGTCTCTTGCACACAGCTCCGCCTGGAGTCTCCAAACCCCACAGATCCCTGAGCTCCCCTGGAGTTGTCTCCCTGGATCTTGTGGGGACCCCAATCACAGAGCAGTGACCTGTGCCATGGATTATGATTCAAGGTAACCCCAAGTTGAGCGCTCACTCCTCATCTCTGTCTCTGTAGCTGGCTTCCCCACTCTAATACCTGCAAACTCTGCAACATTCAGACACTCCGAACACTTCTGTGACTCCACAGGACCTGGGGCCACGCTGAACCTGCATGGGCTTCACCCCGGTTTAGCCTCTGGAGCCATATCCCTCAGTGGAGCAGACTTAAAGTCCTGATCATGTGCTCCATTGTTCCATCACTTGCTGGGTGCTGGCCCATCCCCACGAGGTCTATCTTCCTGTCACTTTGGATTCACTTCTACGCAGGTCCTACCCTTCAGAATGTGGTTGATTTTCTGTTTGTGGAATTGTTGCTCTTCTTCTCTTTGGACTCCTGTTGGATTTGTAGTTGTTCACAATGGTTTTATAAGCTGTCTAGCTGAACTCCTGCTACCTGATGTTGTCTCAGCCTGCTACTTCTCAGCCAACTTGACTTTGCCCCCTATCATGATAATTTTTAAGTTTTTTTTTTCCTGTTAAATCTAGTATATGATTGCTCTCATGGGCAGTTTATGTTCTCTATTAATTTTCTGATGGATGGGTGACACTTTTTGCCTAATCATGACTTTCTGTTGTTGAGAACAGGGCATTTAAGATAATATATTATAGAACACTGGATACTCATTCATCCTTGTGTCTTGTTATATTTTTGTTTGTTCAGTGACTTGATGGAGTGTGTGTGTGTGTGTGTGTGTGTGTGTGTGTGATTTCATTTCCTCTGCAGTGTAAAGCCTCTTATGCTGCCCTTCAGAAGATGCAGCATGCACACAGTCCCTTGGGATGACCATGGCTTTATCAGAAGTCTTCTTATCTCATTTTTTATCACATCCAGCTCTTAGGCCCCATGAACTCCCAGCAATACCATAAGCATCCTCTCTCTCTTGGGGATGCCTTGGGGAATAAGTTGTTCCATACTCATATGCAATTGAATTTGGGCCCCTTTGAAGCATGGTTTTTGAGGTTAATGCTTGAACGTCTTTCTGACTCAGGCAAGCTCTTCCTTATTTTCTCCCATCCTGCATTTTTCTAGGTAAACCAGCTGGATGTTACACCAATAGTTCCACCATTCTACAACTAATCATCTTTTGCCAACAGAATCACTTCTTTGAGGGATCCTTTGTAGGTCCCAGTTCTTTAAACCTTTCTTCCTTTTGGGGTAAAATGTCTAGGACTCAACTTTTAGACATGGGAGTAGTGATAGTGACCCACGTCCCTCAACGTGATACTCCTGCTATTGAAGCCATACCTAAGATAGAGTCTCTATCTTAAGAGTGTGGACTGGGTAGAAAGGATCCCCAAACTCTTGATCACAATTGCCTAGAATTTAACTTCCACAATACATAGCAGCAAAGAGGTGAGAAAAGCTGTTGGGTGTGGCCCTCCTGGGAGGTAACACAGTCTACTACTAAGAGGTAGAGGGGATGTAGGGAGGGAGTATTGTGTTCTGGTCTGCACCTGAATAAAGTGGGCCTTTCCTCACTCTGAGCTGGTAAGGCACAGGTTGGGATTCGAATGCTGTAGATTCTCATTGTTCTTACCAAATTTTAATACATTTTCTTTTTTTTAATATTTTATTTATTCGACAGAGAGAAATCACAAATAGGCAGAGAGGCAGGCAGAGAGAGAGGAAAAGCTGTTGTGTGTGGCCCTCCTGGGAGGTAATACAGTCAACTACTAGGAGATAGAGGGGATGTGGGGAGGGAGGATTGTGTTCTGGTCTGCACCTGAATAAAGTGGACCTTTCCTCACACTACGCTGGGAAGGCACAGGTAGTGATTTGAATGCTTTAGATTCTCACTCTTCTTACCAATTAATACATTTTATATTGTACATTATACATTATATACATTACACATTATACATTATATAATGTATATTATACAATAATGAATATTAATACATTTTCATGAATGAATGTTTCATTTGCTGCATATCCTAGCACAATTTCCTGCCAGAGAGTTTTTTCTTTTCTTTCTTTCTTTCATTATTATTATTTTTTTAAGAGGACATAAATACCCACAGCGAGGAACCTCATCCACTTGGTGCCAGAGAAACTTGTGGGCATTGGGAGGGATGCAGACACCATGAGTTTTCCCAGACTGCTATGTCCTGAAAGCAGAGTGGCCACAGCTCCAGTTCCCAGCTCAGGAGAAAGTGTGAGGTTTGCAGCAATCCCTGATCTGGGAGTCAGGGTCCCTAAGATGGAATAGCATAGATATGGACTCACTGGTGCTCTCAGGTAAGTCCTGTGTTCACAACACTACATCTTTCACAGATTAATGTGGCACAGAGCCCAAAGCACAAGCCTTTCATGGCCTCTGATGAACACAGGTGTAGAGCAAAGCAGAGGTAGGTACCATGTTGATCTCTCTCCTCACCTTGCTGCCGATGTCAGGCAGTCCCATGTTGCCATACTTCACCTGGTGGTAGTTCTATTCATAGTGCAGACTCAGCTGCATCTGCAGGGGGCCCAGGGGGAAAGCCAGAGTGGTCAGCACGTTCCCCCGCACTGATGCAGGTACGTTCTTGAGAAGGCAGATGCGCTTGCAGGTAGTAGCTGTCTCTTCCTCCTCCTCCTTGTACCTGGCTGTATGCATCCACCAGCTCATCCAGAGGAGACCCAGCCCCATGGGGGACGCCGAGCCAGTACTCCTCACCACCATGTGTTGCCCTGGCACCTGTTGCGCGGTCCAGTGGCAGCACCGCCTCCTTAGCCAGAACCCGCCAGAACACTAGCACAGCAGCCCTCACTTCCCAAAGATTTTTAGATCATGTTTTTTAACATAAAATTGTCACGATTTTTACTGTTCTGTTGGGAACTGAGCCATGGAACTTCTCATGCTGCCATTCAGAAGTGGACCTAAGCTATGGCTTTTTCATTAATGTTCTCATCAAGTTGTAAAAGTTCCCCTTCTAGCCCTAGGTTACTGACTGGTTTTTATGCTGCTTTAGTTCTACCAACCTTTCCCTGCGTCTCAATCCAGGTTCTATTACTTACGAACTATAGCATATTGGGCCAGCTCATCCTTGCCCTTAATTATAAGTATTCATTAAATATTTCAACTACTTATTGAAGATCACTTTATCCCCACAAAACTTCAGAGTTTTTAATGAAGAAATATCAATTTTCTCACACCACTTTCATGTCCTTTATCTGTCCTTTTGTTAGACATGTCTGAACTTTTAACTTTTAAATATGCTTAGGTTGCTAATTGTTGATGTTTTAAAATGACTTTTTAAAGTTTTTTCTTTTTTTACAGAATGACAGCATGAGTAGGGGTGAGGTGCAGAAGGAGAGGGTGAAGCACACTCCACCCTGAGCAGGGATCCTGACAAAGGACTAGATTCCAGGACCTTGGGTTCATGACTGGAGCACAAAGCAGATGGTTAACCATCTGAGCCAACCAACGGCCATTTATTTGTAACTTTTGATACAAATTTCAGGATCCAAAGGGGCACCTGCACCCAAATGTTTATAGCAGCAATGTATGGAAAGAACCTAGAAGTCCATGAACAGATGAATGGATAAAGAAGATGTCGTATATGTGTACAAGAGAATATGATGCAACATCAAAAATTTCAATCTTGCCATTTGCAATGACCTGGATTGACTAGAGGGTATTATGCAAAGCAAAAAAGTCAATCAGAGAAAGACAATTATCATATGATCTCTCTGAAATGAGGAATTTGAGAGACAGGGCACAGGTCATGGGGGATAGGGAGGGAAAAATGAAACAAGATGAGATTAGGAGGGAGATAACCTATAAGAGTCTCTTAATCTCATGAAACAAATGGAGGTTTGCTGGGGTGTGGGAGGTGAGGAATAGGGTGAGTGGATTATGGACATTGGGGAGGGTAAGTGCTGTGGTGAGTTTTCTAAAAAGTGTAAGCCTGATGATTCACAGACCTGGGGCAAATAATACATCATATGTTAATGAAAAAACATAAATGTACACCAAAATAGTTTGAAATCTTCTCTAGTGAAGCCATCAGTAGAAGAAAGATAGTTGAAAAAATAAGAGTAGACAAAATAATTTGGGGAAAACTCTAGAATATAAATAGAGGGAGGTGAAGGAACAATCAGAAAGAAGCATCATTAGGGGCAAAAAGGGAAACATGACTTAGTGTGAAATATCGAGATGCAGCTATGAAGAAGTTAGAAGCAGAGAGGGTTATCATAAGAAGCCAGAGAGGGCTTTAATAGTACCAATCACTACACTTGGTTAGGAAAATGACTAAATATTCTTTACTTTTGGCATTTAAAGTTAGTTGTGTCCTTGGAGAGAGGTTTTAATGAATTGGTAGAGCAGAGAAAAAATGCATGCAAACAACTGCAGATCAGAGTGAAGGAGTTGATGAGACTAGCTAACACTACCATAACTTTTGTTTTTCACTCTAAATGCTAGTCATCTTTCACAAACCCTATTATTCTCTCCAGTAACTGTCCAAACCAACCTGAGAGTCCCTTCAGCTCAGTTACATATTAGGCACAGAATAAGGAACAGAATTCTAAAAATGATGTCAGTTACATAAGAATCACCAAGATGATCATCAAATGACTTAGTGATGTTAGCATAGGTCATTTACTTTAACATCATTTCTCACAGGTCATCTTTAATTTATGTCACAGAGTTAATATGTTTTGGGAACTGAATCTCCCCATAGAAATACACTGATGTCATTGTAGGGAAGTCCCATAAGCATTTGATGAAAAGCTTAATTTTGCGCTGAAAGAAACATAACAATTGACACTGACTTATTAGTCATCTCCTAGATTTTCATTCTTTTAATCTCAAATGTTTCTGAGACAAAAACTTATATCCTGAAATTTTATGAGACTTAAAATCACACACACACACACAAAAGCAATGTGATGTTATAAAACTCTTCTCAGAGCATTCAGGTAAGGAGGTATTCAGATTTATCTTTACCTTTACAGTTAGCATCCATAAATACTGATTTATCTGAAATATTTAGCATTTTTTAAATTGTTCTCAGGTTTCAGTTCTCACCATCACAACTGAAAGCTATGGCAAATTAGCATGATATTTGAACTTAGTTCATGCCACCCTTTTCTGATTATGAGGTAGATCTGCAAAACATACAGCTAAGAATGCAGCTTAATTCTTTGACATAATTCAGGCAAGCACATTGAAAGTTATTTCTAACATAGCTAAATAATTAAATGGCTTATCTTTAGTACTTTAAAACAAGAAAGTGAAACGTTCAGGCTGTGCTTTTATTTTGATGTTTTGAGTATGGAAAAATAAACCCATTTTGACCATAGAATTCACATAATTAGACACATCGGTCAAAATATCCTAACGGATCCCTAAGTAGTAATAGAAGATAGCCTTTGAGGTAAAACACAATTTGTTCTCAAAAATCATATTTATTTTAAGATTTTTAAAAAATTTATTCATTTGAGAGAGAGAGAAACAGGGACAGAGAGAGCTCAAGCAGAGGGAGAGGCAGAGGGAGAGGAACAAGGAGAATTCCCACTGAGCTGGGAGCCAGATATGGGCCTCAATCCAGGACATGGAGAATCATGACCTGAACCAAAGGAAGATACTTAAATATCTTACCATCCAGGCAACCCATCTCAAAAATTGTATTAAGATTAAGATTTTTCTCTTTCTCTAAGTGTTATAAGCTAAAATATACAGGCAAGCTTATTTTTATTAGCTTTCAAACTACTCTGATATACTTCAGAAAATATTACGTAAGTTTCTTAGGAAGCAGGGAAATAGTAGCTGGGTCACTTTCACTAAGAGAATGATGCATAATGTTTTTCATGATAAAAGTCCAAGAATTTCTTTTGTAGTGTGTTCTTCAAAACAAGCAGTCTCAATTTGTTGAGACCAAAGTGGTCACTAAAGATCAGTGATAGTATATTGACAAGTTCACCTATCTCAGGTCTTTGAAGCTAGGACTGGAATCAATACATTTTTCCCCCTCTATAGAATTAAATAACTCTTATGAGAAGTAAATGTCATAGCTGAACTCAAATGTCTACAATTCTAATAAAGAAACTGTACATGCATATTTTTAAAAAAGCCATATGTATTATTCATAAACAACTCTATATTGTGTTGGGTATATAGGATATGTTTGAGAATGCAAGAAGTGAAAATCAGTGTGGCCTGGGGCATTTAGTTAAAGCTTTCTTAAGTAGCATAATATGTAAGATATGCTTTACATAAGATGGAAAGGATTTAGAGATCTGGGCAAAAATTATCAGGAATAATGGCATGGACAAAATCAGTTTTTATGGAAATGGATCTAATACTGGGAACAGGGATGAGAGAGGTGAAAATACATAGATATTTATTTCCTTGGATATCCGAAGTAATTTCCTCTGAAGGTGAAAGTCCTATTCTTAAACCTTTGTGATCTTCATACATTTCCCAAGGTATAAATTTAATAACATATCTGTTGTATGCCCTCTTCAAGGATTAAGTCGACTGGGAGAGTAGAGGAAAACTTTTTGCTTTGTTCAAAAAAATGTGTATACATGAAAATTGATAGTAAATATATTTTAAGAATCTTTAATATCAAAACTGACACTGAAATTTTTTGTCAACCATGAACTGAATATGAGAATGCTAGATTCCTATACTATTCATACGTGAATTCATAAAGACAAATCTTTCCCACTGTAAGCATTCTTCTTTGAATTACAAAAATATTCATGGGAATGCTGATTTTCAGAGTTCAGTTATCAAACTGACATTTTAGGGGAATGGCTATTCCCTAGAGGATTTTGTGCCTGTATCCAGAGATACTAAGAAGAGTTTGAAGAAGCTTCTCTCTTTGTTGTAAAAAGAAACATTTGGAAGGGAAATTTTACACACTAAATTACAATCTTATGATGTTTATTCAGCTGACCCATGAGCATGGAATGCTCTTCCATCTTTTTGTTTCTTCTTCAATTTCATTCATGAGCATTCTCTAGTTCCTCAAGTACAGATCCTTTACCTCTTTTGTTAGGTTTATTCCCAGGTTTCTTATGGTTCTTGGTGCTATAGTAAATGGAATTGATTCTCCCATTTCCTTTAATCTTATGTCTCCAGAATTCCTATCTCAACAGAGAAGGCAAATATGATTGGAGATAACTACTCCTTGACCAGTGAATTTATCCTCATTGGATTTACAGATCAACGAGAGTTGAAGAGCCTCCTGTTTGTGGTGTTTCTCACTATCTAGGTGATCAGTATGGTGGGGAATCTTGGCCTGGTGGCATTGATTTTTATGGAGCATTGACTTCATACACCAATGTACATCTTCCTGGGCAACCTGGCTTTGATTGATCCCTGTTGTTCCTGTGCCATTACCCCCAAAATGATAGAGAACTCCTTTTCTAAAGACAAAATGATTTCCCTTTCTGAATGCATGACACAATTTTATTTTCTCTGCCTTGCTGAAACTGCAGATTGCTTTCTCCTGGCAGCAATGGCCTATGATCGCTATGTGGCCATATGTAGCCCTCTTCAGTACCACACCATGATGTCAAAGAAAGTATGCATTCAGATGACCAGAGGGGCCTATATAGCTGGAAATCTGCATTTCATTATTCATATAGGGTTTCTCTTTAGGTTAACTTTCTGTGGGTCGAATCAAATTAATCACTTTTTTTGTGATGATTTACCATTATATAGACTCTCATGTGTTGACTCATATCAATGAACTGATTATATTTATCTTTGCAGGTCCATTTAAACTCTTCATCATCGGTAGTGTCTTAATATCTTACTTCTACATTCTCCTTACTATTTTCAAAATGAAATCCAAAAAGGGTAAAAGAAAAGCCTTATCTACATGTGCATCCCACGTTCTCTCTGTCTCAATTTTCTATGGTTCTCTTATCTTTGTGTACATTTGACCACATTCAGTTAAAGAAGAGGATGAAGATATACCTGGTGCTGTTTTTTATACCATAGTGATCCCTTTATTAAACCCTTTTATTTATAGGCTAAGAAATAAAGAAGTAAAAAATTCTATGAAAAAAATTACAAAGAAAATTTTATAACATTTTAAAAGAAATATCATTGCCTGTGGAAAATTAAATTTGATAAAATGTTTTTCAAAATCATGGAATATTGAGAAAGTAGAAAAGGACCAGTTCATCCATAAAATCTTCAATTACTAAACATGATAGTATAGGAATGAAATAAATAAGTTCTGCAAGGAGAGATTCTGTTAATATGTATTCCAAAATTATAACTATTAGTTCCCTTATAGAATTAATTAAATAATTATTATTGAGGTCACATAGTGTGCCACAGAAAAATTAGCTAAATTATTAACTAATTGTTTCAAAGAGTAATGAGTTATAATTTTCGACAAACACTAGGAATAAAAGTCAGTATATGTAAAGACCACCTCCATTAATATTGTTGACAAGTTTCTAGAATTCCAAAGCATATTTTTACAAAGCTTGTCCCATTCCAGTTTCTCTAGAATTAATCCCTTCTTAAACAACACCATCCGTCGGAAGTACACTGTACATATTTGATTCTTAATTTTCTTTGAGTTTGTTCAGGGGACTGTATTTGAGTATCAATTCATATGAAGTATCTATTCTTAATTCAAGAATATTTCCATCATTAAAAGGGGAAATTTTTCTTCTCTTGAAAAAGGGGAAATTTTTTTATATATCTTTTACCACAATTAAAAAATATTAAAAACAAGAAAAGAATGCTAGTCAAAATGTATAATTAAGAAAAACTACATTCATCTTTATTGTTAGTCAACTTTATTCTCAGATTCTCTAAAATAGAGTATCTGTATACTCATGATTTATCAAAATGTAATTGAAATAGATGGAATTTATACAGATATCCCTATTTCTTTCTCTCTGATACTACTTATTATGTGTGTTACTGAGAATTCCACCAACTCGTACTGATTCCAATGTAAATTACTGATACATTCACAGCATTAAGAAAAAGTTGGAGATGCTGTAAGCATAAATGAGGCACAAAATTGGGAACATTCTAAATACCAAAATATAAATACTTATTTATCAGTCACATACAGAAATATGAAGGAGTCTCTCATGGTTCATCACCCAAATGGCAAGATTTTATTCTTTCTGATGGCTAATATTGCCCTTTATATATATACCATTTGTTCTTTATTCATTCATCAGCTCATCGTGCCATTTGCAACATCAAAGACTGAACTAGCATGTATTAGGCTAAGCAAAATTAGTCATTCAGAGAAAGATAAATATCATATGACTTCATACGTATGTGGAATTTAAGAAACAAAACAGATGAACACCAGGGAAGGGAAGGAAAAATAAGATAAAAGCAGAAAGGAAGGCAAACCATAAGGTGCTTTTATAGAGAGAGGATTAACAGGCTTCCTAGAAGGGAGATGGGTGATGGGATGGGCTAAATGGGTGATGGGCATTAAGGAGGGCACTTGGGATGAGCACTGGTTATTATATGTTAAGTGATGAATCACTAAATTCTATTCCTGTCTCCTAAACATTAGGAGAAGGGAAAAATGAAAGGGGAGAAATCAGAGTGGGAGAGGACCGTGAGAGGTTACATCAAAGAGAGACTAGTCTACTAGTCTGTAACCTAGTACTAGTCTACATGAGAGACTATATCAAAACTAATGATGCAGGAGGATAGGCAGACTCCCTGCTAAGCATGGAGCCCACCCTGAGGCTCGATCTCAGGATCCTGAGATCATGATGTGAGCCAAAGTCAGATATTTAACCTACGAAGACACCCAGACACACCCCATGTTCCATCCTTAATTCACTTTTGGGCATAAGGAACCAAAATGAAATCTATTTTTCAATTTAGTCTGGAGCAAAAACATGCTCTGAGAGCTGTGGAGCAGGCTATATCCAAAACATTGTTTTAATGGTCATATGACCTAAATGACTTTTAAGCAAATATCCCTATGTCTGCAAACTAGAATTTTTGGCGAAAGTTTTCCACTGAACCATCAGCCTCTAGCAATGAATAATGTGATTTCGGAGTCATCAGAAAATATATTCATCAGAAACTAACAACTACAGTTATTTCAAGAGAAAATGGTTGGTCCATTAGAGTATTTTTGGAGAGCCATCTCTCATCACTAAAGGAAACCAAATATTTTAATACCTTAAATGCCTGTCATATAATTGGCAACGTCAAAGATACATTCTAGTAAGAATGGATCAGATTGGGAAAGATCAGTCACAGGTCCTTGGGATTATCAATAGAACCTCTCAAACAACTGCCAGCACTAATTTCTAAATAGTAAACTCTCTGTTAATGCAAAGCAGGCTGCCTCAATTACTAATGAATGTTACTAAATTAAGGAACATGATGTCATTTGGGAGCTTACATTCTTTCTCAAGAATACTGCCCTGATTCCTTTGCTGTGCAAAAGCTTTTGATCTTGATGAAATCCCAATAGTTCATTTTTGCCCTTGCTTCCCTTGCCTTTGCCGTTGTTCCTAGGAACATGTTGCTGTGGCTGAGGTCGAAGAGGTTGCTGCCTGCATTCTCCTCAAGGATTTTGATGGATTCCTTTCTCACATTGAGGTCCTTCATCCATTTTGAGTCTATTTTCGTGTGTGGTGTAAGAAAGTGGTCCAATTTCATTTTTCTGCATGTGGCTGTCCAATTTTCCCAGCACCATTTATTGAAGAGGCTGTTTTTTTCCACTGGACATTCTTTCCTGCTTTGTCGAAGATTAGTTGACCATAGAGTTGAGGTCTATTTCTGGGCTCTCTATTCTGTTCCACTGATCTATGTGTCTGTTTTTGTGCCAGTACCATGTTGTCTTGGTACTGGCACAAAAGTGAAGCACAAAGGAAACAGTTAACAAAACCAAAAGACAACTGACAGAATGGGAGAAGATATTTGCTAATGACATATCAGATAAAGGGCTAGTATCCAAAATCTATAAGGAACTTAGCAAACTCAACACCCAAAGAACAAAAAATCCAATCAAGAAATGGGCAGAGGACATGAACAGACATTTCTGCAAAGAAGACATCCAGATGGCCAACAGACACATGAAAAAGTGCTCCACATCACTCGGCATCAGGGAAATACAAATCAAAACCACAATGAGATATCACCTCACACCAGTCAGAATGGCTAAAATTAACAAGTCAGGAAATGACAGATGCTGGCGAGGATGTGGAGAAAGGGGAACCCTCCTACACTGTTGGTGGGAATGCAATCTGGTGCAACCACTCTGGAAAACAGCATGGAGTTTCCTCAAAATGTTGAAAATAAAACTATCCTATGACCCAGCAATTGCACTACTGGGTATTTACCCTAAAGATACAAACATAGTGATCCAGAGGGGCACGTGTACCCGAATGTTTATAGCAGCAATGTCTACAATTTCCAAACTATGGAAAGAACCTAGATGTCCATCAACAGATGAATGGATAAAGAAGATGTGGTATATATACACAATGGAATACTATGCAGCCATCAAAAGAAATGAAATCTTGCCATTTGCGACGACATGGATGGAACTAGAGGGTATCATGCTTAGTGAAATAAGTCAATCGGAAAAAGACAACTATCATATGATCTCCCTGATATGAGGACATGGAGAAGCAACATGGGGGGTTAGGGGGATAGGAGAAGAATAAATGAAACAAGATGGGATTGGGAGGGAGACAAACCATAAATGACTCTTAATCTCACAAAACAAACTGGGGGTTGCTGGGGGGAGGTGGGGTTGGGAGAGGGGGAGGGAGTTATGGACATTGGGGAGGGTATGTGCTATTGTGAGTGCTGTGAAGTGTGTAAACCTGGCGATTCACAGACCTGTACCCCTGGGGATAAAAATACATTACATGTTTATAAAAAAAAAATTGGAAGGGGAGGCTAACCATAAGAGACTATGGACTCTGAAAAACAACCTGAGGGTTTTAAAGGGTCAGGGGTGGGAGGTTGGGGGAACAGGTGGTGGGTAATAGGGAGGGCACGTTTTGCATGGAGCACTGGGTGTTGTGCAAAAACAATGAATAGTGTTATTTTGAAAAAAAAAAAAAAAAAAAAGAGTCACCCACAGAGGACATTGGGAGATGGAGAGGAGAAGTGAGTTGGGAGAAATTGGAGGGGGAGAAAAACCATGAGAGACTGTGGACTCTGAGAAATAAACTGAGGGTTTTGGAGGGGAGGAGGGTGGGGGTTTGGGTGAGCCTGGTGGTGGGTATTAAGGATATTAAGGATATTATTAAGGATGTCTTGCATGGAGCACTGGGTGTAGTGCATAAACAATAAATTCTGGAACACTGAAAAAAAAAAAAAGAATACTGCCCTGATTAAAAACAGAAAATCCAAAGCGAGTGTAGACTCCAAAATACATCTATGAGTTTACCACAACCTGGACATGAGAAAGGAAAATTGTAGGACAGTCTGACTCATAAACCTATGCCTCCTCCGATTCTTCAAATTGGCAAACTGAATCTTGCATTCTATGAAAACTATAATATGACCAAAGTGGTGTCTTCCAGGGATTTAAGGATGCTTTAGTGCTTGAAAATTGAACAGTGTAATTTGTCTCATTAGTAGATTAAAAGAAAATAATATGGCAGTTTAAACAGATGAAAAAAAAGAGTTTGGTCAGATTTAATCATCCTTTCAAAATTTTTTATTTATTTATTTTAAATTTCTTTTCAGGGTTTCAGAATTCAGAATTCAGTGCCCTATGCTATACGTGCCCTCCATAATACCCACCACCAGGCTCACCCAACCTCCCACCATGCTTCCTTCCAACACCCTTAGTTTGTTTCTCAGAGTCCACAGTCTCTCATGGTTTCTATCCCCCTCCAATTTCCCCCAACTCACTTCTCCTCTCCATCTCCCTATGCCCTTCATGTTATTTCTTATGCTTCACAAATAAGCAAATCCAAATGACAATTGACTCTTTCTGCATGACTTATTTCTCTCAGCATAATCTCTTCCAGTCCCATCCATCTTGACAGAAAAGTTGGGTATTCATACTTTCTGATGGAGGCATAATAATTGTAGTCATCTTCGGTGAAAAAAAAAAACTTAAAAAATTTGGAATTAAAAAGTTGTTCTTTCATAAAAAATTTGAGTGCCAATAACTTAAATAAATATGGCCTTAATAATAAACAGTGTATGGTTCCTTTTGAGTTCAGGAGTGACACTAGGATGTCTCTTGTCATCACTTGTATTCAGTTTCATAATGAATGTTATAGCCACCGAAATAGGAGCAAATAAAAAAAAAAAGAAAAGAAAATGAAGAGAAAGTAAAGAATTAGGAATGAGGAAAGAAGAATGCCATTTTTTGGAGACGAGAGGTAAAGGAAGGAGGTTGGGATTGAAAAATATACAAAAGAAACCTCTTATGTGAATCTAATATTCCATGTCTTGATCTTTATGATTATTTCATGGGAGTTCACAACTCAAATTTTAAAAAATCACGGAAGAAGCTCAACTGTAGATTTAAACTGACAGAAGAAAGTTCTGTGAAATTGAAGTTTTATCAACAGAGAGTATGCATTCCAAAGGACCAGGGAAAGAAAGAATGAGGAGACATGCACATACACTCAGAGAAATAAAGCCAGCACTAAGTGCATCAGCATGTGCTTTTGAGAACACCAGGAAAATATGTTTCTGATAAAAGACTTGTATAAAAAAAAAAAGCAAGTCGTCTATTGATAAACAATGAACAGAAAGTACACAAGCAATCCAATAAAAATTGTGCAAAAGCTCTGAACCACTTTTTTTTTAAAGATTTTATTTATTAATTTGACAGCCAGAGATCACAAGTAGGCAGAGAGGCAGGCAGAGAGAGAGAGAGAGAGAGAGAGAGAGAGAGAGAGAGAGGACGAAGCAGGCTCCCCACTGAGAAGAGATCCAGATGTGGGGCTCGATCCCAGGACCCAGGGATCATGACCTGAGCCGAAGGCAGAGGCTTTAACCCACTGAGCCAACCAGGCACCCCCTGAACAAGCATTTTATCAAAGAAGAACTATAGATGGTAGATAAGCATATGAAAATCTCCTCCACATTATTTGCCATAGAAAATTGCAAACTAAAACAATAATGGCATATGTAAAAGATTGGCTAAAATTTAAAAAAAAATACCAGTTACTGTCAAGATAATGAATGACAGGAACACACATACATACCCTCACTCTGCCAGCTGTCAAATCCCAGAAGCAATGACATTGCAGGAACATTTAGCATACCTATGGCCTATATTTGTTCTTAATATCATTTTCCAGTCAAAGGAATTAGATCTACTTGGAGAAACAGTCGATTCAGTGACTAGGTCAGGAAGTAAATATGCAAGATGAGCCTGGAACATCTTGTTATGCCAGAAAAAACCACCACCACCAACAGCAAAACACAAAAGCTAAACAACAAAGAAACACAAACCCACTCTGTATACACAATGATGCATATATGTCAAAGGGACAAAGGAGCCCATGGAAACAGTTCCCTGTGGCCAAAGCTCCTATGATTTGAGCAGCAAAATTAATAAGGTACTGTGTAATTTTATCAAAGTATAAAATAAATATCCATGATTCCATACTTATGTAAATAGAGATTGAATATACAAATAAGTGAGGTGACTAGATAAATCTTCCATGCAGAAGAATTCCAGTTTATATAGATACTTTGCCCCCGGAGGTGGTCCATTTCTTTCCTCTCTGTAAGTGTGGACTGTGGATAGTTACTTCCTTACACAGAACACAGTAAGAGAGGGTGGAGACAAAGCAGCTTCACCACGGAGGAACCTAACAACACTACCTCACCCAGGTGGTCAAGATCAACACCAAGAGTTACAAGTGATGAGGACAGTAATTGCCACTGACAGGATGTAATGAAAATGGTTATTTACCTCTAGGGACTTTCTCCTCAAAAACTATCCCCCCAGTCTAATCATGAGAAAAACATCAAAAGAATCCCATTTGAGAGACATTCTACAAAATGCCTGATTAGTACATCTCAAAACTTACCAAGGACTTCAAAAACAAGGAATGTAGAAAAGCTGTCACAGACACCTGATGACTAAAGGGACGTGATGACTAAATATAAAGTGATAACGCTAGACATTTTGGTAGGAATTTTGGAGAGTTATCATCTGATGACATCTGTTTTTTTTTAATATTTAATTTATTTATTTGACAGAGACAGAGATCACATGTAGGCAGAGAGGCAGGCAGAGAGAGAAGGAGAAACAGGCTCCCCACTGAGCAGAGAGCCTGATGCGGGGCTTGATCCCAGGACCCTGAGATCATGACCTGAGCCAAACGCAGAGGCTTAAACCACTGAGCCACCTAGGTGCCCCTTAAAGTGATATACTGAATGGTATTCTGGATGCAAGGACAGTAGATTAAACTATGGAAATCTGCATCAAGTATGAATTTCACTTCATCACAATGTATCAATAGTGGCTCACTAATTATAACAAAAGTACCGTACCAATGTAGGATATTAATGATATAGGAAGATGGGTATGTCAGAATTGGGAATTCCCTATACTATCTTTCTTATTTTCTATAAATCCATAACTGTTCAAATTAAAAAAAAAATCTCTTTGGCCATTCTAACTGGTGTAAGGTGATATCTCAATGAGGTTTTAATTTGAATCTCCCTGATGGCTAGTGATGATGAACATTTTTTGATGTGTCTGATAGCCATTTGTATGTCTTCATTGGAGAAGTGTCTGTTCATATCTTCTGCCCATTTTTTGATATGATTATCTGTTTTGTGTGTGTTGAGTTTCAGGAGTTCTTTATAGATCCTGAATATCAACCTTTTGTCTGTACTGTCATTTGCAATTATCTTCTCCCATTCCGTGGGTTGCCTTTTTGTTTTGTTGACTGTTTCCTTTGCTGTGCAGAAGCTTTTGAACTTGATGAAGTCCTGAAAGATCATTTTTGCTTTTGTTTCCTTTGCCTTTGGAGACATATCTTGAAAGAAGTTGCTGTGGCTGATATCAAAGAGGATACTGCCTATGTTCTTCTCTAGGATTCTGATGGATTCCTGTCTCATGTTGAGGTCTTTTATCCATTTCGAGTTAACTTTGTGTTTGGTGTAAGAGAATGGTCGACTTTCATTCTTCTACATATAGATGTCCAGTTTTTCCAGAACCATTTATTGAAGAGACTGTCTTTTTTCCATTTTATATTTTTTTCCTGTTTTGTCGAAGATTATTTGACCATACGTGTGTTGGAGAAGTTGTGGAGAAAGGGGAACCCTCTTACACTGTTGGTGGGAATGCAAGTTGGTGCAGCCAGTTTGGAGAACAGTGTGGAGATTCTCAAGAAATTAAAAATAGAGCTTCCCTATGACCCTGCAATTGCACTACTGGGTATTTACGCCAAAGATATAGATGTGAAAAAAAGAGCCATCTGTACCCCAGTGTTTATAGCAGCAATGGCCATGGTCGCCAAAATCTGGAAAGAACTAAGATGCCCTTCAATGGACGAATGGATAAGGAAGATGTGGTCCATATAAACGATGGAGTATTATGCCTCCATCAGAAAGGATGAATACCCAACTTTTGTAGCAAATGGATGGGAATTGAAGAGATTATTCTGAGCGAAATAAGTCAAGCAGAGAGAGTCAAGTATCATATGGTCTCACTTATTTGTGGAGCATAACAAAGAACATGGAGGACATGGGGAGATGGAGAGGAGAAGGGAGTTGAGGGAAATTGGAAGGGGAGATGAACCATGAGAGACTATGGACTCTGAAGAACAACCTGAGTGTTTTGAAGGGGTGGGGGGTGGGAGGTTGGGGAACCAGGTGGAGGGTAATAGAGAGGGCACGTATTGCATGGAGCACAGGGTGTGGTGCAAAAACAATGAGTACTGTTACACTGAAAATAAATAAATAAATTTTTAAAAAAATTATCTTTTCTCAGAATGGAGCCAGAGAACACATGGGGAAAAACAATCACCAGATTTCTCTTCCAATGATAATAATTGATTCAAAAAGTTATTGTCATTGGATCCTAAAACTGTTGATGAAAAATTATTAGGGAACAAGAAATTCACATGGTATCCAGGTACCACCCTACAGATTAGATTTTCATAGGAAGGAAATAGGTTATCTTTATTGTAGAGCAGATGGTGATGGTACCACCATAATGAAGTAATCAGTAAATGGCTTCAGTTAACAAGGCAAGCTAATGTCATAGGACTCACCTTAAATCAGCACCCTTGTGATGGCTGAATTATTTAACCTAATCTAATCATGAGGTAACATCACAAAGATAGATATGGTGGGATATTTTACATGATGTCTGACACAAAGAATTAAAAATTTTTAAATGTCATTAAAGGAGGAAAAAGCAAGGGGTTTGTTCTAGATTACAGGAGATTGAAAAATGATAATACATCAAATAGTGGCATTTAATTGAATTCTTGATGAAAAAATAAATTGCTAGGAAGGAAAATTTGGGTAAAATTTTAGTGTGAACATCATGTTAGGTGATGTTAAATTTCTTGGGGGTGGTAATGATATGATGGGATGCCTGGGTGGCTCAATCAGTTAAGTTTCTGCCTTTAGCTCCAGTCATGATCCTGGAGTCCTGGGATCAAGCCACATGCACCAAGGGCTCCTACTTCTCCCTTTCCTACTTGTGCTCCCTCTTGCTCTCTCTCTCTCAAGTAATTAAGTAAAATCGTTAAAAATGATATGACAGTGGAGGAAATGTCTTTGTTCTTTTGAGATATATATTGAAGAATTTTGGGTAAACTATCATAATCTCATATATATGTATAGTCACATATATATACCTGTATACAATATGTATGTATACACGTTTTCCAGGTGGCTAGTTAGGCAAATGTGGTGAAATGTCAATAATTACTAATTATGATTTTCAAAATTCAAGGGCATTTTCTCAACTTTTCTGTAGGTTTGAAATTTTTTCAAAACAAATCTGGAGGAAAATGTCATTGACTCACATTTTTCTTGACGCTCTGCCCTGTTTCTCTATCCACTTAACAGGTTAGTTTCTCGAAACTTTTCCTCTCCTGCTACTTTCACTTCTCTATGTTGTGTACAATATGACTTAGTGGTTAAGAACATGGGCTTTGGGGACGCCTGGGTGGCTCAGTTGGTTAAGCAGCTGCCTTCGGCTCAGAGCATGATCCCAGCGTCCTGGGATCGAGTCCCACATTGGGCTCCTTGCTAGCGGGGAGCCTGCTTCTCCCTCTGACTCTGTCTGCCACTCTGTATGCCTGTGATCCCTCTCTCTCCCTCTCTCTCTCTCTGACAAAAAAAAAAAAAAAAAAAAAAAAAAAAAAAAGAACATGGACTTTGGATTGGATCCCTCAATTTGATCCCTGAGCTCCACCTTAGTATTTCTATAGACAAATTAGGAAACCTCTTTATTCCCCATATTTTCAGTGGGGCTATAGGAAATTAATTATAGAAGTCAAAGTAAAAAAATTAAGAGATTTGCCGAGTAGTTAAATGGATACTAATGAAATGTTATTTACAAGCTAAAAGGTTGTATTGAATTAATATAAAATAAAGCAAAAATGAGGGGGCACCTGGGTGGCTCAGTGGATTAAAGCCCCTGCCTTTGGTTCAGGTCATGATCCCAGGGTCCTGGGATCAAGCCCCGCATCAGGCTCCTCTGCTTCATGGTTAGCCTGCTTCTTCCTCTCTCTCTGTCTGCCTCTCTGCCTACTTGTGATGTCTCTCTCTGCCAAACAAATAAATAAAATAAAAAAAGATTAAAAAATAAATAAATAAAGGAAAAATGAGAGATAGACAAGAGACATAAGTGTATCTGTTAATATTTATTCCCTTGCATTAAAAGCATTTTTTCCAAACAAGGTTAACAGGAAGGAGATCTATTGGATTTTGAAATGAGAGGGGTGGTTAATTCCAGAAACCCTGGGTTTGCTTCTCTGTGAGTCCCTCAGCTATGCCCTCCTTTGTGTATTGAGTTCACCTCCAGGTTGGTGTCTCTTTTGATGGCAAAATGGTTGTAGACTACCCACCTTCCATATCCACAAAACATGACATTCAGAGGAAGACTACATTTTTGTGGATCTCTTTTAAAATAAAGTAAACATATTTCCCAGAAACTTCCACAAAATTCCCTCTTTGGTCTCACTGGCCCAAATAATTCACAGACTCTTCCCTTAGCATACCTCTAGGCTTCAGTGTTACTGTGGGTTAGCAGTGGGTGGTGCAGAAATATGTATACAGATCTTGTGGTATCTGTTTATCCCTGGAATTGTGTATCCCTGGAAAAGGGAAAGGGATCAATTCATGTGAATCTGACAACTGAAAATATCCCCTAAAACAGAGAGTGGATATAAAGAAACAGCATGCATGAAACTCGAGTATCTGGATTCATTTACACCCTTAAAAAAGTAATTAGGACCTTGTAGAGCTTTGTGTCTATGGGTAATATCTAACAGTACTTGCAGTATTATAAATTAGAACCAAGAAAATAAAAATATTTATTGACTTGTTAAAAATAAAAATAAACTTATTACATATTAACTTAAATGATTATCTTAAAATGTATTAAAGAAATGGCTAATGAATGTCCAAATGTATTAGGTATCTTTTTAATTATTAGTGAAGTAAATCAGTTATAACATGGTTGGTACTCTCAGGAAGAAGATAAGCCTTCATTTTATTATCCAGTAGTTATAATTCATTATTTTCCCTTTAAAATGTTGCCTATAACTGTGCACTCCTCTTCTTTTATCCTCCAATTTCAACTCTCATTGTCTAGTATAAGAATTCTTGAAGTTAACCTCATTGGTTCTAGCATTATTCTGATCACCAGATTATTTTTCTGAAAAATACAATCATATTAACTGGTTCTAGGAAGCATTTAGTGTCTGAGGCCTCCGAGATAAATTCAGATTCTTAAGGGTTGGCTTTGGATATTCTCAGTTCTGATTCCCTCCCAGCCTTATTTCCCATATTCTGCAACAGCTTTTTTTTTTACTTTATTTTTTTAATTTGTTTATTTACAGCATAACAGTGTTCATTGTTTTGGCATCACACCCAGTGCTCCATGCAGTACATGCCCTCCCTATTACCCACCACCTGCAACAGCTTTTAACAAAAGTTTTGTCAAATTTCTCACTCTGTCCATGGTTCACCTACTTCACCTCAGTTCCCAGTGTCACACTAACTTCCATAAACCTTAACTGTGGTCATCCTCATTCGTTTTCTCCTCAAAATATGGTGGGTACCATAGTGATCACATAGATAGCAAGAAACACCACAAACTCTGAACTCTGGGCGATCTGTAAATCCTATGAGTATAAATTCAGTAGTCAAGGAGTAGTTATCCTCAGTCATATTCACCTTCTCTGTTAGATAAGAATTCTGGAGATATAATATTCTAATTTAGAGTGTTTATAACTTTCCTTACAAATTTTTCTTTTTCTAAAAAGAGAGGAACTTTTCCAAACACTCCTCAGTATCTCTGGATTCAAGCACCCAAACCTCTAGGGAATAGTCATTCCCCTCAAAATGTCAGTTTTATAAGCTCAACTCTGAAAATCACTATTCCCATTAATATTTTTGTAATTCCAAGAAGGATGCTTACAGAGGAAAAGGTTTGTCTTGATGAATTCCTACAAGAATCGTGTACAAATCTAGCACTCCCATATTTGGTTCAATGTTGACTAACAATATCATGTCAATTTTTGTTTAATTAGCCTCAAAATAAATTTACTATCAATCTTCATGTATACACATTTTTTTAACCGAGCAAAAAGTTTTCATATACCCTCCCAGTGGAATGAATGCTTGAAAAGAGCATACAACAGATATGTTAAATTTATATCTTAGGAATTCTATGAAGATCACAAAGAATTATGATATGACTTTCATATTTAGAGAAAATTCCTTGGGATATCCAAGGAAATAAATATCTATGTATTTTTACCTTTCTCATCCATGTTCCCGGTATTAGATCCATTTCCATAAAAACTGATTTTGTCCATGCCATCATTCCTGTTGATTTTTCCCCAATATCTAAACCCTTTGCATCTTTATGTAAAGCATAGTTTACATATTATGCTCCTTAAGAAAGCTTTAACTAAATGCCCCAGACGACACTGATTTTCACTTCTTGCATCCTTAAACATATCCTATATACCCAACATGATCTAGAGTTGTTTATGTATAATACACATGACTTTTTTAAAAAATATGCATGTACAATTTCCTTATTAGAATTGTAAACATCTGAGTTTAGCTATGACTTTTACTTCGTGTTAGAGGTATTTAATGCTATTGAGGGAAAAAAAATTGATTCCAGTCCTAGCTTCAAAGACCTGAGCTAGGTGAACTTGTTGTCAGTATACTATCACTGATCCTTAGTGACCTCTTTGCTCTCCACAAATTGAGATTGCTAGTTTTGAAGAGAAGGCTACAAAGGAAATTTTTGGAAATTTATCATGAAAAATCTTATGCATCATTCTCTTAGTGAAAGTGACCCAGCTACTATTTTCCTGCTTCCTAAGAAATTCATGTAATATTTTCTGAAGTATATCACAGTAGTTTGAAAGCTAATAAAAATAAGGCTGCCTGAATATTTTAGTTTTATAACACTTAGAGAAAGAGAAAATCTTAAATCTTGATATGATTTTTGAGATGGGTTGCCTGGAAAGCTAAGATATTTAAGCATCTTCCTTTGGTTCAGGTCATGATTCTCCAGGTCCTGGGATTGAGCCCCATGTCTGGCTCTCAGCTCATGCGAATTCCTCTTTTTCCTCTCCTTCTGCTTCAGCTCTGTCTCTCTGTTTCTCTCTCTTCAATGAATAATTTTTAAAAAAATCTTAAAATAAATATGATTTTTGAGAACAAATTGTGTTTTACCTCAAAAGGCTATCTTCTATTACTACTTAGGGATCCATTAGAATATTGTGATCAATGTGTCAAATTATGTAAATTTCATGGTAAAAATGGGTTTATTTTTCCATACTCAAAACATCCACATAAAAGCACAGGCTAAATGTTTTATTTTCTTGTTTTAAATTACTAAAGATAAGCCATTTAATTATTCAGCTATGTTGGAAATAACTTTCAATGTACTTGCCTGAATTATATAACAGAATTAAGCTATATTCTTACCAGGATGTTTTGAAGATCTACCTCATAATCAGAAGGTTGGCATGAACTGAATTTAAATATGTTAATTTGCCAGAGCCTTCAGCAGTGGACTGACCCAGAAATGTGAGAAAGTACAATCTGAGAACAATTAAAAAATGCTAACTAATCAGATAAATCAATACTTCTGGACACTAATAGTAAGGTAAATATAAATCTGAATACTTCCTTTACCTGAATGTTCAAAGAAGAGTTTTATAACATCATATTGGTTTTGTGTGTGTCTGTGTGGTGTTAACTCTCATATAATTTCAGGATATAAGTTGTTTCTCAGAAACCTTTGGGATTAAAGGAATGAAAATCTTGGAGACTACCAATAAGTCAGTGTCAAGAATTATGTTCCACACAATGTTCATCAGTGATATTGGTCTGAAATTCTCCTTTTTGGTAGGGTCTTGGCCTGGTTTGGGAATCAGGGTAATGCTGGCTTCATAAAAAGAGTCTGGAAGTTTTGGTTCTGCTTCAATTTTTTGAAACAGCTTCAGGAGAATTGGTGTTATTTCTTCTTTGAACGTTTGGTAGAATTCCCCAGGGTGTCCCATCAGGTCCTCGGCTCTTGTTTTTTGGGATTTTTTGATCACTGCTTCAGTCTCATACTAGATATCGGTCTATTCAGGTTGTCAATTTTCTCCTGGTTCAATTTTGGGAGTTTATAGTTTTCCAGGAATGCATCGATTTCATCTGGGTTGCTTAGCTTATCGGCATATAACTGTTGGTAATAATTTCTGATGATTGTTTCTATTTCCTTGGTGTTAGTTGTGATCTCTCTCTTTTCATTCATAATTTTATTAAATTGGGCTTTTCTCTTTTCATTTCTTTTGGATTAGTGTGGCCAATGGTTTATTGATCTTATTGATTCTTTCAAAAAACCAGCTTCTAGTTTCATTGATACGTTCTACTGTATCTCTTGTGTCTACATCATTGATCTCTGCTCTAATCTTGATTATTTCCCTTCTTGTGTGTGGAGTTGGTTTGATTTGTTGTTGATTCTCCAGGTTTAAGGTATAGAGACAGCTGGTATATTCTGTATTTTTCATTTTTTTTGAGGGAGGCTTGGATGGCTATGTATTTCCCCCTTAGGACAGCCTTTGCTGTATCCTATAGGTTTTGGACCGAGTGTCTTCATTCTCGTTGGTTTCCATGAATTGTTTAAGTTCTTCTTTGATCTCCTGGTTGATCTAAGCATTCTTAAGCTAGGTGGTCTTTAGTTTCCAGGTGTTTGAGTTCCTTCCGAACTTTTCCTTGTGATTGAGCTCCAGTTTCAAAGCATTGTGATCTGAGAATATGCAGGGAATAATGTCAGTCTTTTGGTATCAGTTGAGTCCTGCTTTGTGACTGAGTATGTGGTCTATTCTGGAGAAGGTTCCATGTGCACTTGAGAAGAAGGAGTATTCTGTTGTTTTAGGGTGGAATGTTCTGTATATGTCTATGAGGTCCATCTGGTCCAATATTTCATTCAATGCTCTTATTTCTTTATTGATTTTTTGCTTCAATGATCTGTTACTGAGAGAGGCGTATTAAGATCTCCTACTATTATTGTATTCGTATCAATATGATTCTTTATCTTGATTAATAGTTTTCTTATGTAATTGGGTGTTTCCATATTGGGGGCATAGATATTTACAATTGTTAGATCATCTTGGTGGATAGTCCCTTTAAGAATGATGTAGTGTCCTTCTGTATCTCTGACTACAGTCTTTAGTTTAAAATCTAATTTATCTGATATGAGAATCACTACACCAGCCTTCTTTTCAGGCCCATTGCCATGAAAGATGCTTCTCCATCCCTTCACTTTCAGTCTGGGTGTATCCTTAGGTTCAAAATGGATCTCTTGTAGACAACATAAGGGTCCTGTTGTTTTATCCAATCTGCAACCCTGTGTCTTTTTATGGCCACAGTTAGGCATTCACATTGAGAGTGATTATTGATAGATGCATTTTTATTGACATCATGTTACCTTTGAAGTCTTTCTGTGTAGATTGTCTCTATATTTCCATTCAATGATAGTCTTAGGATTTTTTCTCTTTTATAGGACTCCCCTTAATATTTCCTGCAGTGTTGGCTTGATGGTTGCATAGTCTTTTAAGCCTTGCCGGTCTTGGAAACTCTTTATCTCTCCATCCATTTTGAATGTCAGTCTTGCCAGATAAAGTATTCTTGGCTGCATGTTCTTCTCATTTAGTACTCTGAGTATATTTTGCCAGCCCTTCCTGGCTTGCCAGGTCTCTGTGGGCAGGTCTGATGTTATTCTAATGGGCTTTCCTTTGTATGTAAGGAGCTTCTTTGTCCTAGCTGTTTTTTTTTTTTTAAGATTTTATTTATTTATTTGACAGTGAGAAGATCACAAGTAGGCAGAGAGGCAGGCAGAGAGAGAGGAGGAAGCAGGCTCCCTGCAGAGCAGAGAGCCCAATGTGGGGCTCGATCCCAGGATCCCGAGATCATGACCTGAGCTGAAGGCAGTGGCTTAACCCACTGAGCCACCCAGGCGCCCCTGTCCTAGCTGTTTTTAAGAGGGTCTCTATAGAATTGTAATTCTTTATTTTAACTATCAGGTGTCAGGAGGATTTTCGAGAATCTAAAATCTCGGGAGGAACCCATTCTGCCTCTAGTACATGAACCTTGTTTCCATTCAGAAGATTGGGAAAATTTTCATAGACAACTTCTTCCACTATATCGTCTGGACTTTCTTTCTCCTCCCCTTCAGGGATTCCAATAATTCTGACGTTGGAATATTTCATGGCATCGTTTATTTCCCTGATTCTATTTTTGTGGCTTCTTAGCTGTTTGTTCCAGGCTTCCTCCTGATCCTTTCTCTCTATCTGTTTGTCCTCCAGATCACTAATTCTATCTTCTGTCTCAGTTACCCTAGCTTTTAAAGAATTTAGATTAGCTTGGAACTCATTGAGAGCATTTTGAACATCATCCGTGGTGGCTTTCAGTTCTTCCCTAATCAATTCCATTTGGTCATCCATGGCTTTCTCCAACCTAGCTATTGCCTGGATAATTGTTAGTCTGAATTCCTTTTCTGACATATTGTCTATGTCAATAGCCATTAGCTCTGTTGCAGAAGGTCCATCCTCTGTATTTTCCTTCTATTGGGCATTCCTCCTCCTAGTCTCTTTGGTGAGAGATGACTGAACGGATGTAGCTGCATGTATCGACTGTGGTGCAGTTAAGGTGCACCCTGGAACACTTCTGTGCAACCAGCATTCTGCACCCAAATGAGAGAAAAAAGAAAAGAAAAAGAAAAAGAAATAGAGAAAAATAAAAAGAAAAAAATAAAGAGAGAGAGAGAGAGAGAGAGAGAGAGACAGGAACAAAAGGGCAGATAAAAGAGAAGTCTCAGCCCAAATGGGCCCCAAGGTAAGATTTATGAAGTATACAAACAAAAACAGACAAACAAAAAGACTTATAAAAGTATATGACAAGAGAAAATAAAAACTATATATAAAAGCAAAAAAAGGAAGAACTTTGTCAAAAAGAAACCCAAGTATAAGATTTATATACTATCAGGACAAACACAAATACACAGAAACACTGGCAAAGGAAAAGATGGGAGAGTGGTTATAAATTCTCAGTGTCGGTGAGGTAGGTTATTTTGATTCTTCCTGGATATATCTTGATGTCTTTGTTAAGCGACTCAACTTTCCTAAGATAAAGGGGGATTAAAAATTGGTTTGCCTATAGTGGTAGCATTGATTGGGGAAAGGGGATTACCTTGAAGTTTAACTCTTTTTGTATATTAGAAAATAAAAATTAAAAGAGAATAAATTAGATTAAACCAAATTAAAATTAAAAAAAAAATTAAAAAAATAGAAAAGCAAAAGAAAAACACGGGTGTATGTATCAAAAAGTTCAGGTTAGAATTTTATTAAGGAATTTGATGTACTGGACATTTCATTGTGATCATAAATAGGGTGAAAAATTATCTATGTGTATAAAAAAATGAACCAGAATAGTGGTAAATTGTTAAAAATAAAAGTTGTATTTATGAATTAGTGGTGGTTGTTCTCTTGTTGTCTTCTTTTTTTTTTTTTTTTTCTTCCTTCCTGGTTGATTTTCTGGGGGAGAGGCTTGCCACATGGGTTTTCATTCAATGATGTTCCCTGAGTTAGGTCCTCTAGCCCCCATCAAGGGGGTGGGCTCTGAGGAAACCGTTTTTTTAGGCTTTTGTCCTCTGGAGGTTTTTATGTTTGAGGAGTATAATGTCTCTCCTTGACAGCCTTTGATGGTTTTTGGAGGTTTAGAGGAGAGCAAACTGCACCCAGAAGTCCCTCTCAGAGAGAAACCTCAGAATGCTCTGCAGAGCTGCTGGCAGAGTAGGTTCTGAGTTGCGGTTCCTGGGGATGCAGGATCTCCTCCTTGTACTCAAAACCACGGCAGCAGTGGCTGTCCGTGCAGCTCCAGACGGCCAGAGAGGTTCCAAGCAATGATCGCACACTGAGATTTTCCCGCTGGCCTGGGCTGGAAATGCCTGGTTTTCCGGGTACCAGAGTTCCAGGCTAGCACCTGTGAGTACCTCTCCCTGGGTAGGATTGGGATGCACGTGTTTCAGGAATGCCACCTGGTCAGGCTCTCAGCCCCTCACGGGAGCTGGACCCCACACATTCTCGGGTGCCTGTAGGTTCAGGTGCGCTGGCAACTCAGGGACCAAGACCTGGTTTCTCCACTGCACTCTCTCTGGCTCAGCGCCAGGGGAGGCTGTCCTGGGTCCAGGGACTTAAGCCCCTGTCCCTAACTGCCCCAGTTTCCACAATTACCCCTGCGATCCTTTGCTCTTTTTTTTTTTTTTTTTTTTTGAGTGCTTTCAACCACACATCAAGCTAATGCTGGTCCCCAGATGCCGGGCACTCTCATTTTGGGGTATTACTTTCCAATTGGTCGCCTCTGGTGGCTCCCTCCCCCATTTGTTTATCTTCCAATATCAGTCCGATGTTCCCACTCCACTTTACCTGCCTATTGGTGTCTTCTGCTCCTATAGAGATCCAGACATGTATAATTCTGATCTCAGGCAGATTTAATGGGTGATCAGAGTTCTTTGGTAGGTAATCAGCTCACTTTAGGGTACAGGTTGAAAAGGTGCCTCCTCCTAATTCCCTGCCATCTTGAGTCCAAAGATTTCATTTTTTTAAAAAATTTATTTTCAGCATAACAGTATTCATTGTTTTTGCACCACACCCAGTGCTCCATGCAAAATGTGCTCTCCCTATTACCCTCCACCTGGTTCCTCAACCTCCCACCCCCCGCCATTTCAAAACCCTCAGGTTGTTTTTCAGAGTCCATAGTCTCTCATGGTTCATCTCCCCTTCCAGTTTCCCTCAACTACGTTCTCCTCTCCATCTCCCGATGTCCTCCCTGTTCTTCGTTATGCTCCACAAATGAGTGAGACCATATGATACTTGACCCTCTCTGCTTGACTTATTTCGCTCAGCATAATCTCTTCCAGTCCCGTCCATGTTGCTACAAAAGTTGGGTATTCGTCCTTTCTGATGGAGGTATAATACTTCGTTGTGTATATGGACCACATCTTCCTTATCCATTCGTCCATTGAAGGGCATCATCATTCCTTCCACAATTTGGCAACTGTGGCCATTGCTGCTATAAACATGGGGGTACAGATCGCTCTTCTTTTCACTACATTTGTATCCTTGGGGTAGATACAACAGTGCAAATGCAGGGTCATAGGGAAGCTCTATTTTTAATTTCTTCAGGAATCTCCACATTGTTCTCCAAAGTGGCTGACTAACTTGCATTCCCACCAACAGTGTAAGAGGGTTCCCCTTTCTCCACCTCCTTTCCAACACATGTTGTTTCCTGTCTTGCTAATTTTGGCCATTCTAACTGGTGTCAGGTGGTATCTCAATGTGGTTTTAATTTGAACCTCCCTGATGGCTAGTGATGATGAACATTTTTTCATGTGTCTGATAGCCATTTGTATGCCTTCATTGGTGAAGTGTCTGTTCATATCTTCTGCCCAATTTTTGATATGATTATCTGTTTTTTGTGTGTTGAGTTTGAGGAGTTTTTTATAGATCCTGGATATCAACCTTTTGTCTGTACTGTCATTTGCAAATATCTTCTCCCATTCCGTGGGTTGTCTTTTTGTTTTGTTGACTGCTTCCTTTGCTGTGCAGAGCTTTTGATCTTTATATGGAAAAACCCAAAGACTTCACTCTCAAACTACTAGAACTCATACAGCAATTCAATAACGTGGCAGGATACAAAGTCAATGTACAGAAATCAGTGGCTTTCTTATACACTAACAATGAAAATACAGAAAGGGAAATTAGAGAATCGATTCCATTTACTATAGCACCAAGAACCTTAAGATACCTTGGAATAAACCTAACCAAAGAGGTAAAGGACCTGTACTCGAGGAACTACAGAACACTCATGAAAGAAATTGAAGAAGACACAAATGATTGAAGACCATTCCTTGCTCTTGGATCTGAAGAATAAACATTGTTAAAATGTCTATACTGCCTAGAGCAATCTATACTTTTATTGCCATTCCGATCAAAATTCCACTGGTATTTTTCAAAGAGCTGGAGCAAATCATCCTAAAATTTGTATGGAATCAGAAGAGACCCGGAATTGCTAAGGAAATGTTGAAAAACAAAAACAAAACTGGCGGCATCACGTTACCCGATTTCAAGCTTTACTACAAAGCTGTGATCACCGAGACAGCGTGGTACTGGCATAAAAACAGACACATAGACCAGTGGAACAGAGTAGAGAGCCCAGATATGGACCCTCAACTCTATGGTCAAATAATCTTCGACAAAGCAGGAAAAAATATACAGTGGAAAAAAGACAGTCTCTTCAATAAATGGTGCTGGGAAAACTGGACAGCTATATGTAGAAGAATTAAACTCGACCATCCTCTTACACCGTACACAAAGATAAACTCGAAATGGATAAAAGACCTCAACTAAGATTCATCAGAATCCTAGAGGAGAACATAGGCAGTAACCTCTTCTATATCAGCCACAGCAACTTCTTTCAAGATATGCCTCCAAAGGCATACTATGCAACAACAAAAAATGAAATCTTTGAAGCTTTTGATCTTGCTGAAGTCCCAAAAACTCATTTTCGCTTTTGTTTCCTTGGCCTTTGGAGACATGTCTTGAAAGAAGTTGCTGAAGAGACTGTCTTTTTTCAATTGGACATGCACTTTTAAAAAAAAAAAAAAAAAGCTTAGATACAGAATTTTATGACCTACATGAAAAAATGAACTTCCAAAGAAGTTCATTGAGTTTTGATATTATTTATTTATTTATTTATTTATTTATTTATTCTTTTTTTATTTTTATGTTGATCATAACAATGTCCTTAATTCTTGTTGAAGTGTTCCAAGATTCACTCTCTACATATAACACACAGTGCTGTATGCAATACATGCCTTCCTAAATATGCACTACCATGTTCACCCTTCCCCCTTAACCCCTCCCATCCAAAACCATCAGTTTGTCTAATAGTCCACATTCTCTCCTGTTTTATCTCGTGTTTCATCTTACCAACTGATTTAACCCACTTCCCTCTTCCTTTCCTTCTCCAAATGTCCTCCATGTTATTCCTTATTCTTCACAAATAAGTGAACCCATATAATAATTGACATTCTCTGCTAGCCTTATTTCTTTTTGTTTTTTTTTTAGAGATTTTATTTATTTATTTGACAGACAGAAAGATCACAAGAAGGCAGAGGGGCAAGCAGACAGAGAGCGAGGAGGAAGCAGTCTCCCTGCTGAGCAGAGAGCCCAATGCAGGACTCAATCCCAGGACCCTGAGATCCTGACTTGAACTGAAGGCAGAGGCTTAACCTACTAAGCCACACAGGCACCCTGCTTGCCTTATTTCATTCAGCATAATCTCCTCTAGTCCCATCAAAGTTGGTACAAAAGTTGAGTATTCATCCTTTCTGATGATTGTGTACTATTCCATTGCATATATGGACTCCATCTTCTTTATCCATTGGTCTGTTGAAGGGCATCCTGACAGTTTGGTGATTTCAGCCATTGTTGCTATGAACATTGGGGTACATATGACTCTTCTTTTCACTACATCTGTATATTTGAGGTAAATACTCAGTTGTACAATTGCAGGGTCATTGGGTAGCACTATTTTTAATTTCTTAAGGAATCTCCACACTCTTTTCCAAAGTGGCTACAACAACTTGCCTTACCACCAAAAGTATAAGAGGGTTCCCCTTTCTCCACATTCTCTCCAACACTTGTTGTTTCTTGTCCTGTTAATTTTGGCCTTTCTAACTGCAGTAAGTGTTTCTCAATATAGTTTTATTGTGAATTTCCCTGATGGCAAATGATGATGAACATTTTTTCATGTGTCTGTTAGCCATTTGTGTGTCTTCTTTGGAGAAGTTCTGTTCATGACTTCTGCCCATTTTTTGACATGATTATCTGTTTTATGGGTGTTGAGGTTGAGGAGTTCTTTATAGATCTTGGATAAGAGCCCTTTATCTGTGGTATCATTTGTGAATATCTTCTGCCATTCTGTGGGCTACCTCATTGTTTTGTTGGCTGTTCCCTTTGCTTTAAAGAAGATTTTAATCTTTTTTTTTTTTTTTTTTTTTTTTTTTTTTTTTTTTTGAAATGTCTAATGGAGATTTTTTTTATTTATTTATTTATTTTTTCAGCGTAACAGTATTCATTCTTTTTGCACGACACCCAGTGCTCCATGCAAAACGTGCCCTCCCCATCACCCACCACCTGTTCCCCCAACCTCCCACCCCTGACCCTTCAAAACCCTCAGGTTGTTTTTCAGAGTCCATAGTCTCTTATGGTTCGCCTCCCCTCCCCAATGTCCATAGCCCGCTCCCCCTCTCCCAATCCCACCTCCCCCCAGCAACCCCAGTTTGTTTTGTGAGATTAAGAGTCATTTATGGTTTGTCTCCCTCCCAATCCCATCTTGTTTCATTTATTCTTCTCCTATCCCCCTACCCCCCCATGTTGCTTCTCCATGTCCTCATATCAGGGAGATCATATGATAGTTGTCTTTCTCCGATTGACTTATTTCACTAAGCATGATACGCTCTAGTTCCATCCACGTCGTCGCAAATGGCAAGATTTCATTTCTTTTGATGGCTGCATAGTATTCCATTGTGTATATATACCACATCTTCTTGATCCATTCATCTGTTGATGGACATCTAGGTTCTTTCCATAGTCTGGCTATTGTAGACATTGCTGCTATAAACATTCGGGTACACGTGCCCCTTCGGATCACTATGTTTGTATCTTTAGGGTAAATACCCAGTAGTGCAATTGCTGGGTCATAGGGTAGTTCTATTTTCAACATTTTGAGGAACCTCCATGCTGTTTTCCAGAGTGGTTGCACCAGCTTGCATTCCCACCAACAGTGGAGGAGGGTTCCCCTTTCTCCACATCCTCTCCAGCATCTGTCATTTCCTGACTTGTTAATTTTAGCCATTCTGACTGGTGTGAGGTGATATCTCATTGTGGTTTTGATTTGTATTTCCCTGATGCCGAGTGACGTGGAGCACTTTTTCATGTGTCTGTTGGCCATCTGGATGTCTTCTTTGCAGAAATGTCTGTTCATGTCCTCTGCCCATTTCTTGATTGGATTGTTTGTTCTTTGGGTGTTGAGTTTGCTAAGTTCCTTATAGATTTTGGATACTAGCCCTTTATCTGATATGTCGTTTGCAAATATCTTCTCCCATTCTGTCAGCTGTCTTTTGGTTTTGTTAACTGTTTCCTTTGCTGTGCAAAAGCTTTTGATCTTGATGAAATCCCAATAGTTCATTTTCGCCCTTGCTTCCCTTGCCTTTGCCGTTGTTCCTAGGAAGATGTTGCTGCAGCTGAGGTCGAAGAGGTTGCTGCCTGCGTTCTCCTCAAGGATTTTGATGGATTCCTTTCTCACATTGAGGTCCTTCATCCATTTGGAGTCTATTTTCGTGTGTGGTGTAAGGAAGTGGTCCAATTTCATTTTTCTGCATGTGGCTGTCCAATTTTCCCAGCACCATTTATTGAAGAGGCTGTCTTTTTTCCATTGGACATTCTTTCCTGCTTTGTCGAAGATTAGTTGACCATAGAGTTGAGGGTCGATTTCTGAAGAAGATTTTAATCTTGATAAAGCCCCCAAAGTTCATTTTTGCTTTGGTTCCTTTGCCTTTGGAGACATGTCTTGAGAGAAGTTGCTGTAGCCAATGTCAAAGAAGTTAGTGCCTATATTCTCCTCCAGGATTTTGATAGATTCCTGCCTCATGTTGAGGTCTTTCATCCATTTCCAGTTTACCTTTGTGTATGGTGTAAGAGAATGGTCCAGTTTCATTCTTCTATACATAGCTGTCCGATTTTCCCAGCACCATTTATTGAAGAGACTGTCCTTTTTCAACTGCATATATTTTCTTGCTTTGTTGAAGACTAGTTGACCATAGAGTTGAGGATCCATATCTGGGCTCTCTATTCTCTATTCACATTGATCTATGTGTCTGTTTTTGTGTCAATACCATGCTGTCTTAGTGATCACAGCTTTGTAATATAGCTTGAAATCGGGAAACATGATGTCCCCAGCTTCGTTTTTTTTTTTTTTTTGTTTGTTTGTTTGTTTTTTTCAACATTTCCTTGGCATCTTGGGTCTTTTCTGGTTCCATACAGATTTTAGGATTGTTTGTTCCGGCACTTTGAATGATGTTGGTGGAATTTTGATCCAGAAGGCATTGAAAGTGTAGATTGCTCTGGACAGAATAAACATTATAACAATATCTATGCTTCTTATCTATGAGCATAGAATGCTTTTCCATCTTTTTTGGGTTTTCTTCAATGTCTTTCATGAGTGTTTTGTAGTTCCTTGAGTACAGAACCTTTACATCTTTTGTTAGGATTATTCCAAGGTATCTTATGTGTCTTGGTGGTAGAGTAAATGGAATCAATTCTATAATTTCTCTTTCTATGCTTTCATTGTTGGTGTATAAAAAGGCAACTGATTTCTAATATGTGAATGCTCCACATTCCTATTTTTAAATGCTTACTATATTTCTGGATCAGTAATGAAAGATTTTTTTATTAAAGTTTTTAGTTATTTAATTGACAGACAGAGATCACAAGCAGGCAGAGAGGCAGGCTTTAGGCAGGGGGAGGGGGGGAAGCAAGCTCCCTGCTGAGCAGAGAGACCGATGTAGGGCTCGATCCTCAGGACCTGAGCTGAAGCCAGAGGCCTAACCCACTGAGCCACCCAGGCGCCCCTGAAAGATATTCTTTTTAGCAAGAGTGAGGGTGCTGCCTAATGACAGCACATGGGAGAAGAATGTGGCACAAACAAGTCAGCTGCAAGGGAAAGTGAGCAGGGGGCAACAGTAGAAAAGACAGTCATCCAGAACAACTCCTCAGTCTCATATTTATTAGAAAGTCTTTAGCAACCAAAGAAGATGGATTACACATTGACCGTGAGTCTTGTAAATACATAAGAAGAAAGGCCAAATATGTCTGGTTACGAAGTACATTCCCTATAGTGAGCAAGCCCGAACAAAAGGATTATGTGACTAACTGCTGGCATTCTCTGTGGAGGGGGAGATAACGGAAAAATGAAGCAGTAGGCATTCCGCCCTGAGTGGACTGGGTGTTCCCAGCTGTTCAGCTTCAAGGATGTATATCGTCTTCTCCACCAGAGGACTATTGCCAGTATATATTTTCCTTAAGGCTATATCTAATCATGCTTGATTACTAGTATAATTTCTCCTAGGTTATATTTTAAGTAGTCCATTGTTCTGAGAGACAGTTACATGAGGGTATACTATAGCTTAAGAAGTTGCTACTTTGGGAATTGTCTCTTCTGTTGATATAGTGATACACTTTTTCTTTAATAGATGGTTTATCTTTGAGAGGTAGGTTTAGTTGTGTAGTGTGTCCCCGTGATTTTCTTTTGATTCTGTAAAAACTTGGTTGAGATATAGAAAAACAAAAACAAACTCTGAGATGGAGAAGTGCATGTAAGAAGTTTTGTGGAGAATGCTCTGAGTCTCACTAATTATTGATGGAGTGGAAGAAGTAAGAACGATGAGTTGACTATGGTCACATTAAAGACTTTAGCCAATCTGGTGAAGAAGTAGGGATTTAGGATGTCTCTTTGATGTTCCCATGCCCAAGGCAGGGTCCTGAAATTTATATTTTTCATGCAACAGTCATTAAATATAGGCTGCTTCCAAGGAAGGAATATGACCTTCATAAGACAATTATCTTCAGATAATCATATTTCCTGATAAGGGATTCAGTTGAGAAATATCATCTATTGGCCCTCTCACTGCTGGAGATCTTGGCTCTGAACTGTAGATCCATTACTAGCCACCTTTTATACTGCCCATAGCTACTTATTTCTTGTAATAATTTATAGGGATAAGCCCACCACAATTTGAGTCTTTTTCTTGACCTGGAGAATCTTACAAAATGAAGGTTAATGGCACACCTGCAGTTCCCACTGTTACAGCTAATCTCGTGACTACACAAATATCCACCTTCTCCCTCCTTTTGACTACCTTCACCATTTCCTAATACCTCTCTTGGTCCAGGCAACTAAAATAGTGGGCGGATCTGGAATGAGGTCCTCAGGGAATCTGAATCTTTCATCAAAATGACCTTTTCAGTACCAGTGGTTGTATTTGTCTATTTTCTGTTGAGCAAGAGAGTACCAACAGATGCCTATGGACCACCTCAATGCCAAACATACTTTTTCCAGCTCCCATTGCATAAGAGCTGCCCTATCTTTTCCTGAAAACAGTGAATTACCCCTGTAATCCTTATGGATTCCTTTCCTTGGCTGCTGGTTTATTGGGAAAAAAATATCTCATGTGACTGGCTGCTAGCTGTATCTTTCTGTATAATGGAATTCTTGTTGCATTCTCTGGCAAGAACATATCCACTTCGAGTACCAGAACCTCTAACCCCATACAGCTCAAGGATTTGGGAACAAGACTGAAAATTCCCCAAGCAGATCACCTGACAAGTCCTGGATTGAGCTGTTCCAACTTCTGAAGGCTTGGCACCATATAATTTTCACCAACTTCTGATGGATCGTGCACCCTGGAGGGTAGAGTCCTGACATGTTAATTATATCTGTCAAAGGCCATTTTTTTTTTTTTTTTTTTTTTTTTTTTTTTTTACAAACCCTTGTGTCGAGGGCTGACTTTCAATAGATCGCAGCGAGGGAGCTGCTCTGCTATGTACGAAACCCGACCCAGAAGCAGGTCGTCTACGAATGGTTTAGCACCAGCTTCCCCACGAACGTGCGTTGCGTGACGGGCGAGGGGGCGGCCCCCTTTCCGGCCGCGCCCCGTTTCCCGGGACGAGGGGCTCTCCGCACCGGACCCCGGTCCCGGCGCGCGGCGGGGCGTGCCGTGCCACGCGGGGCGCGCGCGGCGGCCCGCCCGCGGGGACGGCGGGGGACCGGCTATCCGAGGCCAACCGAGGCCCCGCGGTGCTGCCGTATCGTTCCGCCTGGGCGGGATTCTGACTTAGAGGCGTTCAGTCATGTCAAAGGCCATTTTATCAACTCATTCAGCCAGCAGCTTCCAGGAGGTGTGAAATAGAAGAGAATCATTGTGCCACTCACTGCCAAGGACGATACCTCATTAGTGCAACCAAGATTTCCTGCTCAAGAGCAACATAATGCCCCATTCTACCAGCTTCATAGAGTAATTCTTCATGAGCCCTTGTAGATTGGAAACATGACCCATATTTGGATTATGTTGAATCCAATGAAGATGAATTATTGCACCTTTCAGAAAGGAACAGGTTCAAAGCTGAAAAGTGGATGTTGTCTGATGGACTCTGGAATGGTCTGTTTTTGGCAAGTTAGAAACTAGCAGAAACAGCAGCTGGATTAGCCTTGAAAAGTTGGAGCCTATGCTATTAGGCACATGCATGCCTCCATCTCAGCCACTATAGCACTTCAGTCATGTGCCCATTAATCCAGTACTAGGGTGGCAGACGAACAATATTAGATGGCCTCCACTGGCTGTCATTCAGTGTACTTGGAAGTTTAGTTATTATTATTATTATTATTTTTTGATGATAGATAATCCCTGGTATACCTTTACATGTAATATAAAGAATTCCATACTTCAAATCCATTCCAGTCCCTCCATCTGTATGCCCTTTCCTCAGATTTTCTGGTCACTGGCCTTTTAATCTGTCAGTCTCTAGACTATTCACCAACATCCAAGCTGTTATCTCTACTTTACATTCTCACCTTGGACTAGTTCTTTCTGTACAATGAATATAGGTAATCAGGACACTACTTTAAGGGAAGATTTCTGCTTATTTTCAACTTTTAAAGTCATGCTGGGTGGATCTAGACTTCAGCAGGAATACATCTTGCCTTGCCTCAACATACCAAGCTGATTAATTAAGAAACAACTCGGGCTTTTTGAGGTGAGACATGTAGAAAAAAGGCAAGAAGTTCGTTCAATGGGGGAGAATTACACAGAGATCTCAGTTATCTGCTTGTGCAGCCTATTTTGTTCTCAGACTCTCTTCATGCCAGACCCTTGGATGTACCGCTTTCATCTTCCAATGAATTACTCCTGGCCCACTCAATTTTTTTAAATTAACATATAATTTATTATTTGTTTAAGGGATATGATATGTGATTCATCAGTCTTACACAATTGACAGCACTCACCATAGCAAGCACATACTCTCCACAATATCCATCACCAGTCACCCCATCCCTTCTACCCCGTTATCCTCCAACAACTCTCAGTTTGTTTCCTGAGATAAAGAGTCTTGTATGGTTTGTCTCCCTATCTGGTTTCATCTTGTTTCATTTTTCCCTACCTTGCCCTATGATCCTCAATTTTGTTTCTCAAATTCCTCATGTCAGTGAGATCATATGATCATTGTCTTTCTCTGATTGACTTATTTTGCTAGCATAATAGTCTCTAGTTCCTTCCACTTCCTTGAAAATGGCAAGATTTTGTTTGTTTGTTTGCTTTGATGGCTGCACTATATATGTTTTTTCACATCTTCTTTATCCCTTCATCGGTTGATGGACATCTAGGTTCTTTCCATCGTTTGGCTATTGTGGACCATGCTGCTATAAACATTCAGGTGCACATGCTCCTTTGGATCATTATATTTGTAACTTTGGGGTAAATACCCAGTAGTGCAGTTGCTGGGTCATAGGGTAATACTATATTCAACTTTTTGAGGAACATCCATACTGTTTTCCAGAGGGGCCACACCATCTTGCATTCCCACTAACAGTGTAGAAAGGTTCCCCTTTCTCAACATCCTTCCCAACACCTGTCCTTTCCTGACTTGCTAATTTTAGCCTGACTGGTGAGAGGTGGTATCTCAGTGCAAGTTTTTTTTTTGTTGTTGTTGGTTTTTTTCCACTGTAGTTTTGATTTGTGTTTCCCTGATGTGGAGTGAAGTTGAGCACTTTTTTTTCATGTGTCTGTTGGCCATTTGGATGTCTTTTACGCAGAAATATCTGTTCATCACCAATTTGTTCCCTCCCTACTCAATCTTATACTCACTAGTCTGACTAATTCTTGCTCATGAAGTCAATTTTGGCCTTTTGCTCACATATTGTCCCAAGATTAGGAGGTCTTCCTCTAGCAGAGTTCATAGCAGAGCAAGAAGATATTTTTTGAATAGTTTATTCTCCATAGAAAAAAAATTCTTGTTCTAAAACCAGAAGGGTATGTATTATGTTTTTCCTCTTAGAGTTTTCCATAAATTCTAATCCTGGATATTTTATATCCAATTTATTTCCATAAATTCAAACTCAAATATTTCTTATATTATGGGCCTTCTCAGTCAGTGTGTACTGGCTGAAGAGCACGTTCTTGTTGTGAGACCTACTCAAAACTTGCATTCTTCTCCCATTAGAGAATCTATCTCTGTATAGTATCTTTTCAATTTTGTAGGACATTGAGAGATGTTTGGAAAGAGATTTAACCAAGTTCCTGAATTGCAATATTATAGTGCTAAGCTATGTTTTAAATAATAAGCAATATATCACATTTTTTTTCTGAAAAGAATTATTATTTAATCATAATAGTGTTAGTGGGAAGGAAACAGTGTTTTCATATTATTTATACATAAAATTAAAAATTTTCATACCATTTCTTTAGTCTAATTCTTTTTAAATTTCTCTTTTCATATTTTATAATACACAATAGTTTAGTATAGTGGTACACCTACCTAATTTATAGGTAATTATATATATATATATATATATATATATGTATTTAGAACATACTGCAAATGATCTTATTAATATGAATGTATATGAGAATCAAAACCATAGTGATACCACCTCACACCAGTCAGAATGGCTCAAATTAACAAGTCAGGAAATGACAAATGTTGTTTAGGATGTGGAGAATGGAGTACCCTCCTATACTGTTGGTGGGAATGTAAGCTGATGCAGTCACTCTGGAAAAGAGTATGGAGGTTTCTAAAAAGTTTGAAATAGAGCAATGCGACAATCCAGCAACTGCACTACTGGATATTTAACCTAAAGGTACAAATGCAGGGATCTGAAGGGGCACATGCACCCAAATGTTTATACCACTATGTCCACAATAGCCAAACTATGGAAAGAACCTAAAAGTCCATGAACACATGAATGGATAAAGATCATACTATGCAGCATCAAAAAATGAAATCTTGCCATTTACAATGACCTGGATGGACCTAGAGGATATTATGCTAAGTGAAACAAGTTCATTTTCTCCCCTTTAATTTAAAGTGTAAATTATTCAGCTGAAATAAAAATCAATTTTATTCTATCTCTCAGGATTATATTACAAAATCATTTATACCCTTACTTGTATATTTATTGATAACACAATGGTACATTTGAACTCAGAATAGGTCAGAATGATCCACTGTACTGTCTCATTATGGCTTTCCATAGGATCTTCAATTTAAAGACAAACCAAAAATCTAGTTATTAAATAGATAAACTGTATTACCAATTAAAATGCTGATTTTTTTAGTGAAATGTGTATTTCTGCATTTTAATATTCTAAATAAATTAGAAATCAATTCTCACATTTTTTAGTTCACTGACAAACATTTTATAGTAGGTGACTGGCCATGTGATACTTGTTATTAGAGAAATTAAGAATAAATATCTTGGTCTTTAAAACATTTGGGAATAAAGTATGATCTAGCACACTCTACCAGTAGGTCAGTGACATTAATTATGTTAGCCTTAGGGTAAAGTTAAAGTTTTCCATTGATTCTAGAGGGATTCCTTGGCACTAGCATCTGGGTATTTCTGTAAAGACTCTTAGCGTGAGAGATACAGTTCCCAAAACAGAAGTAAACCAAAAGGTGTCAATTAAAGATGGATATCCTTTGGCATTCTGAAGTTAGATCAAATGGCTTTTATTAAAGTCAGCCTAAGTATATTTTAGATTTTTTTGCACAATCTCTTCCTCTGTCTCTCTCTCAAGTGTTCTTTATTTGAAAACAATAGTGAAGAGAAAAAAATCATGTTGATTAATAATGGAAGAAGTGGGAGTTAAACCAAGATTAGGAGAGAGATTAGGATTTATGGAAAAGAGGCAAAAATGTGATTTCTATGAAAGTTGCAGTCTTCTTCATTCCCTTTGATTAATCTGACTGACTCCTATAGATTCAATCTTCTGAAACAACTCTGAAATTGTATTGTTTCATTTCCCTCTTACAGCATAAGAGAACTTTTTAATTGGTTTTCTAGAAACATATTTTTCTATTGTACATATGCTCTTATGGACTGGAAATGTCTTTAGCTCTTCATTACTCTCAAACCAAATTTCTGTCCCTTATCTCAGTATTGCAAGGACTTTATACACTGGGTTTGTAATACCCATGACTTTATTTTCTACCATCTACCTTTAAGAATCTATCTACAGAAACAAACCAATCACTTTTCAATTCATTGATGCACTAGAGCTACATCTTAACTTAGAATATTTACTCAGAATCTACTTCTTATCTAAAATTCCCTCTTTGACTTACTCCTTTACCCAAATCTTATTTTGTCTTTCTAGGAGGTCTGATTCCCTCCATGAAGACTTCTCAACTTCCTGATATGCAAATTGCTGACTGTCTTTGTAACACAAGAGTTCTTACCTGTGCTTCCCTTGTATGTTTGGCCAGCTCTTCTCCATATGAAAATCTTGTTTATTCTTAGGTGGATTAATTTTCTTTCTGACTTTTCACACTACACATATCTTAGTATATATAACAGATAACAGCAGCCTTCAAAGAGTGTTTATTAAAATGTTTACAGAATTTCAATTAAATTCAACACTTATCAAGTGATAATTACAATAAACAAGTCACTGAGTCAGCATTGATTAGAGAGAAACCCACAGTAGGGGTAGGATTGGGAAGGAACCATCATAGATAAGTAAGAAATAATCCTGCCCTCGTGGAGCTGCTAATTCAGAGAGTAAAATCACTTACACAAATGTATATAGAGCAGCTGAGGCTGAGTTAAATATTATAAAAACACAAAGAACTATAAGTAAGGTATATGGGAATACAAAAGAGGAAGTGACTTAGAGGACTAAGAGAAAACATTACAAAGAGATGACATTTCCTATGTTTCTTGTGAGATAAATTAGATTCAATAAGCAGAAAATGTGTGTTAAGGATTTATAGGCTGAAAGGAGAGCATAATTAAAGGTAAAATCATGGGAGTTTCAATGTATAGGCATATTTAAGGAATGAATAATGAGACAAGGCAAGTAACCAGAGTCTAGGTGCATGCTAGGATAAGAAGAGGAGTTGGGAGGTTCAGGTGGTAACTGGTTTTACATCTTCCCCCTCTATTTTGATGACACTGCTCTCTCATCAAGATCAAAGTCATTTCCTAGTCATCCAATCCAAAACACATTTGTCAATTATTATTATCTTAATTAACTGACTATATTATATGGAACTGTTGACCACACACAAACTCTCTCATCAGGCTTCTGTGATAACATTTTCTATTTCTACATTACTGTCTCTCCCACCCCCCTGTGTTTTATATTAGATCCTCATTTCCTCACAAATACACATTTGCTGTAAAGAGTGCATCCTTGAATATATTTACAAAATGATGGATTTCTGTTTTGAAAACTAACTGCTAATTTTTAAAAGGATTTTCCCAATATTTACCTAGTAAGTTACCATATTCCCTTGTAATCATCTGCGCTTGCACACTAATGAGAATATGCTCAATTTTTCTTTATGTTTAAGATAAATCAAACCTCACTGAGCTTCTTTGGAATATTTTCATGTAGGTGATAAAATTCTGTTTCTAAGATTTTAAAATAATACATGCAGACATGAAAAAAATTAAAATGCTTCTCATATAATTTTTACCTAGAAAATCATATCAAGGTATGTGGACACATTCCAAATATGTCTTCAAAATTCTATCTGTAGTGCTGATTTCCTTTTGAAAAACAATTGCTTTCTACTTAAATATCACATTTATATCAAAGGACAAAATAAAGATGTTAATGACTTCTAAAATATTTGTTGAATAGGGTCTAATCATCAGAGAATGGAGCAGCAAATTTAGAACACTTGTCCTTTATTAGCAGAAAAATATATGACTCCTAAAATCAGCAACTTTTTAAAGTATTAACATGATGCTAATGGAACATCTGTACTGTATGTGTTCACTCTTCATTTCATTCTTTTTTTTTAATTTGTTTATTTTCAGTGTAAAAGTGTTCATTGTTTTTGCAACACACCCGGTGCTCCATGCACTATGTGCCCTCCCTATTACACAACACCTGGTTCCTCAACCTCCCAACCTCCAACACTTCAAAACACTTTGGATGTTTTTCAAAGTCCATTGTCTCTCATGGTTCATATCCCCTTCCAGTTTCCCTCACTCCCTCTCCTCTCCATCTCCCCATGTCCTCCATATTCTTTGTTATGTTCCACAAATAAGTGAGACTATATGATACATGACTCTTTCGGCTTGACTTATTTCACACAGCATAATCTCTTCCAGTCCCATCCATGTTGCTACACAAGTTGGGTATTCATCCTTTCTGATGGAGGCATAATACTCCATTGTGTATATGTACCACATCTTCCATATCCATTCATCCGTTGAAGGGCATCTTCGTTCTTTCCACAGTTTGGCGAACATGGCCATTGCTGCAATAAACATTGGGGTACAGATGACTCTACTTTTCACTACATCTGTATCTTTGGGGTAAATACCAAGCAGTACAATTGCAGGGTCATAGGGAAGCTCTATTTTTAATTTCTTGAGGAATCTCCACACTGTTCTCCAAAGTGGCTGCACCAACTTGCATTCCCACCAACAGTGTAAGAGGGTTCCCCTTTCTCCACATCCTCTCCAACACACATTGTTTCCTGTCTTGCGAATTTTGGCCATTGTAACTGGTGTCAGGTAGTATCTCAATGTAGTTTTAATTTGAATCTCCCTGATGGCTAGTGATGATGAACATTTTTTCGTGTGTCTGATAGCCACTTGTATGTCTTCATTGCAGAAGTGTCTGTTCATATCTTCTGCCCATTTTTCAATATGATTATCTGTTTTGTATGAGGTGAGTTTGAGGAGTTCTTTATAGATCCTGGATATCAACCTTTTGTCTCTACTGTCATTTGCAAATATCTTCTCCCATTCCTTGGGTTGCCTCTTTGTTTTGTTGAATGTTTCCTTTGCTGTGCAGAAGCTTTTGATCTTGATGAAGTCCCAAAAGTTCATTTTCACTTTTGTTTCCTTGGCCTTTGGAGACATATCTTGAAAGAAGTTGCTGTGGCTGATATCGGAGAGGTTAGTGCCTATGTTCTCCTCTAGGATTCTGATGGATTCCTGTCTCACACTGAGGTCTTTTATCCATTTTGAGTTTATCTTTGTGTACGGTGTAAGAGTATGGTCGAGTTTAATTCTTCTACATATAGCTGTCCAGTTTTCCCAGCACCATTTATTGAAGAGACTGTCTTTTTTCCATTGTATATTGTTTCCTGTTTTGTCAAAGATTATTGGACCATAGAGTGGTCTCTACTGGGCTCTCTACTCTGTTCCAATGGTCAATTTGTCTGTTTTTATGCCAGTACCACGCTGTCTTGTTGATCACAGCTTTGTACTAAAACTTGAAATCGGGTAACGTGATGCCGCCAGTTTTGTTTTTGTTTTTCAACATTTCCTTAGCAATTCGGGGTCTCTTCTGATTCCATACAAACTTTAAGATTATTTGTTCCAGCTCTTTGAAAAATACCAGTGGAATTTTGAACGGAATGGCATTAAAAGTATAGATTGCTCTAGGCCGTATAGACACTTTAACAATGTTTATTCTTCTGATCCAAGAGCATGGAACAGTCTTCCATCTTTTTGTGTCTTCTTCAATTTCTTTCATGAGTGTTCTGTAGTTCCTCAAGTAGAGGTCCTTTACCTCTTTGGTTAGGTTTATTCCCAGGTATCTTATGGTTCTTGGTGCTATAGTAAATGGAAGCGATTCTCTAATTTCCCTTTCTGTCTTTTCATTGTTAATGTATAAGAAAGCCACTGATTTCTGTACATTGACTTTGTATCCTGCCACATTACTGAATTGCTGTATGAGTTCTAGTAGTTTGGGGGTGGAGGCTTTGGGGTTTTCCATATAAAGAATCATGTCATCTGCAGAGAGAGAGAGTTTGACTTCTTCCTTGCCAATTTGGATACCTTTTATTTCTCTTTGTTGTCTGATTGCCATGGCTAGGACTTCTAATACTATGTTGAACAAGAGTTGTGAGAGTGGGCATCCTTGTCGTGTTCCTGATCTCAACGGGAAGGCTGCAAGCTTTTTCCCATTGAGGATGATATTTTCTGTGGGTCTTTCATAGATAGATTTTATGAAGTTCAGGAATGTTCCCTCTATCCTTATACTTTGAAGCGTTTTAATCAGGAACGGATGCTGAATTTTGTCAAATGCTTTTTCTGCATCAATTGAGAGGACCATGTGGTTCTTCTCCCTTCTTTTATTGATTTGTTCTATCACACTGATTAATTTGCAAATGTTGAACCAACCTTGTCACCCAGGGATGAACCCCACCTGGTCATGGTGGATAATCTTTTTAATGTGCTTCTGGATCCTGTTTGCTAGGATCTTGTTGAGAATCTTAGCATCCATATTCATCAGTGATATTGGTCTGAAATTCACCTTTTTGGTAGGGTCTTTGCCTGGTTTGGGGATCAGGGTGATGCTGGCTTCATAAAATGAGTCTGGAAGTTTTCCTTCTCCTTCAATTTTTTGAAACATCTTCAGGAGAATTGGTGTTATTTCTTCTTTGAACGTTTGGTAGAATTCCCCAGGGTATCCATCAGGTCCTGGGTTCTTGTTTTTTGGGATTTTTTGATCACTGCTTCAGTCTCATTACTAGATATCGGTCTATTCAGGTTGTCAATTTCCTCCTGGTTCAATTTTGGGAGTTTATAGTTTTCCAGGAATGCATCCATTTCATCTGGGTTGCTTAGCTTATTGGCATATAACTGTTGGTAATAATTTCTGATGATTGTTTCTATTTCCTTGGTGTTAGTTGTGATCTCTCCCTTTTCTTTCATAATTTTATTAAATTGGGCTTTTCTCTTTTCATTTCTTTTGGATTAGTGTGGCCAATGGTTTATTGATCTTATGATTCTTTCAAAAAACCATTTTCTAGTTTCATTGATATGTTCTACTGTATCTCTTGTGTCTACCTCATTAATCTCTGCTCTAATCTTGATTATTTCCCTTCTTGCATGTGGAGTTGGTTTGATTTGTTGTTGATTCTCCAGTTCTTTAAGGTATAGAGACAGCTGGTATATTCTGAATTTTTCAATTTTTTTGAGGGAGGCTTGGATGGCTATGTATTTCCCCCTTAGAACTGCCTTTGCTGTATCCTATAGGTTTTGGACCAAGTGTCTTCATTCTTGTTCGTTTCCATGAATTGTTTAAGTTCTTCTTTAATCTCCTGGTTGAACCAAGCATTCTTTTCTTTTTTTTTATAAATTGATTTATTTTTTTTTTCAGCGTAACAGTATTCATTGTTTTTGCACAACACCCAGTGCTCCATGCAATACGTGCCCTCCCTATTACCCACCACCTTGTTCCCCCAACCTCCCACCCCCACCCCTTCAAAATCCTTAGGTTGTTTTTCAGAGTCATAGTCTCTTATGGTTCACCTCCCCTTCCAATTTTTTTTTTTATAAACATATAATGTATTTTTATCCCCAGGGGTACAGGTCTGTGAATCGCCAGGTTTACATACTTCACAGCACTCACGATAGCAACTACACTCCCCAATGTCCATAAACCCCTCCCCCTCTCCAACCCCACCTCCCCCCAGCAACCCCAGTTAGTTTTGTGAGATTGAGAGTCATTTATGGTTTGTCTCCCTCCCAATCCCATCTTGTTTCATTTATTCTTCTCCTATCCCCCTAACCCCCATGTTGCATCTCCATGTCCTCATATCAGGGAGATCATATGATAGGTTCCTCAAAATGTTGAAAATAGAACTACCCTATGACCCAGCAATTTCACTACTGGGTATTTACCCTAAAGATACAAACGCAGTGATCTGAAGGGGCACGTGTACCTGAATGTTTATAGCAGCAATGTCTACAATAGCAAACTATGGAAAGAACCTAGATGTCCATCAACAGATGAATGGATAAAGAAGAGGTGGTATATATGCACAATGGAATACTATGCAGCCATCAAAATAAATGAAATCTTGCCATTTGTGACGAGGTGGATGGAACTAGAGGGTATCATGCTTAGTGAAATAAGTCAATCGGTGATCCAAGCATTCTTAAGCAAGGTGGTCTTTCGTTTCCAGGTTTTGAGTTCCTTCTGAACTTTTCCTTGTGATTCAACTCTGGTTTCAAAGCATTGTGATCTGAGAATATGCAGGGAATAATGTCAGTCTTTTGGTATCAGTTGATTCCTGCTTTGTGACCGAGTATGTGGTCTATTCTGGAGAAGGTTCCACGTGCACTTAAGAAGATTGAGTATTCTGTTGTTTTAGGGTGGAATGTTCTGTATATGTCTATGAGGTCCATTGGGTCCAATGTTTCATTCAATGCTCTTATTTCTTTATTAATTTTCTGCTCCGATGATCTATTTCAGAGAGAAGCGTATTAAGATCTCCTACTATTATTGTATTCATATCAATATGACTCTTTATTTTGATTAATAGTTTTCTTATGTAATTTGCTGCTCCCATATTGGGGGCATAGATATTTACAATTGTTAGATCGTCTTGTCGGATAGTCCCTTTAAGAATTATGTAGTGTCCTTCTGTATCTCTGACTACAGTCTTTAGTTTAAAATCTAATTTATCTGATATGAGAATCACTACCCTGGCCTTCTTTTGAGGCCCATTGGCATTAAAGATGCTTCTCCATCCCTTCACTTTCAGTCTAAGTGTATACTTGGGTTCAAAATGAGTCTCTTGTAGACAACATATGGATGGGTCCTGTCGTTTTATCCAATCTGCAACCCTGTGTCATGTTATGGGCACTTTTAGGCCATTCACATTGGGAGTGATTATTGAGAGATAGGTTTTTATTGACATCGTGTTACCTTTGAAGTGTTTCTGTCTGTAGATTGTTTCTATATTTCTGTTCAATGATATTCTTAGGATTTTTTTCTCTTTTATAGGACCCCCCCTTAATATTTCCTGCAGTGTCGGCTTGGTGGTTGCATAGTCTTTTAAGCCTTGCCAGTCATGGAAACTCTTTATCTCTCCATTCATTTTGAATATCAGTCTTGCTGGATAGAGTATTCCTGGCTGCATATTCTTCTCATTTAGTACTCTGAATATATTTTGCCAGCCCTTCCTGGCTTGCCAGGTCTCTGTGGACAGGTCTGATGTTATTCTAATGGGCTTTCCTTTGTATATAAGGAGTTCCTTTGTCCTAACTGTTTTTAAGAGGGTCTGTTTAGAAGTATAATTCTTCATTTTAACTACAAGGTGTCACGAGAACTTTTGAGAATCTAAAATCTTGGGGGGAAGTCTCTCTGCCTCTAGTACATGAACGTTGTTTCCATTCATGAGATTGGGAAAACTTTCATAGACAACTTGTTCCACTGTATATTCTAGACTTCTTTCTTTCTCCTCCCCTTCAGGGATTCCAATAATTCTGACATTGGAACGTTTCATGGCATCGTTTATTTCCCTGATTCTGTTTTCGTGGCTTCTGAGCTGTTTGTTCCAGGCTTCCTCCTGATCCTTTCTCTGTATCTGATTGTCCTCCAGATCACTAATTCTATCTTCTGTCTCAGTTACCCTAGCTTTTAGAGAATTTAGATTGGATTGGAACTCATTGAGAGCATTTTGAACATCATCCCTGGTGGCTTTCAGTTCTGCCCTAACATTGTGAACATCATCCCTGGTGGCTTTCAGTTCTGCCCTAATCAATTCTGTTTGGTCCTCCATGGCTTTCTTCAACCTAGCTATTGCCTGGATAATTGTTAGTCTGAATTCCTTTTCTGACATATTGTCTATGTCGATAGCCATTAGCTCTGTTGCAGAAGGCCCATCCTCTGTATTTTTCTTCTGTTGGGTATTCCTCCTCCTAGTCATTTTGGTAAGAGATGACTGAACAGAAGCAGCTGGACTTATCGACTGTGGTGCAGTCAATGTGTACCCTGGAATGCTTCTGTGTAATCAGGATTCCCCACCCAAATGAGAGAAAAAAAGAAAAGAAAAAGAAATAGAGAAGAAGAAAAAAAAAGGGAAAAGAAAAAAGGAAAAAAAAAAAGAAGAGAGAGAGAGAGAGATAGGAAAAAAAGGGAAGATAAAAGAGAAGGCTCAGCCTAAATGGGCCACAGGGTAAGATTTGTGAAGTATACAAACAAAAACAGACAAACAAAAAGACCGATAAAGGTATATGACAAGAGAAAAAAATATATATATAAGCAAAAAAAAAAAAAAGGGAAGAACCTCATCAGAAAGAACCCCAAGTATAAGATTTATATATTATCAAGACAAACACAAATTCACAGAAACACTGATAGAAGGAAAAATTGGGAGAGTGGTTATAAATTCTCAGTGTGGGTGAGGAAGGTTATTTTGATTCTTCCTGAATGTATCTTGATGTTTTTGTTAAGAGACTCAACTTTCCTAAGTTACAGGGGGATTAGAAACTGGTTTGCCTATAGGGGTAGCATTGATTGGGGAAAGGGGATTACCTTGAAGTTTAACTCTATATGTATAGTAGAAAATAAAAATTAAAAAAGAATAAACTAGACTAAACTAAGTTAAAATTTAAAAAGAATTAAAAAAATAGAAAAGCAAAAGAAAAACACGGGTGTATGTATCAAAAAGTTCAGGTTAGAAGGTTATTAAAGAATTTGATATACTGGACATCTCAGTGTGGTGGTAAATAGGTTAAAAATTATCTCTATGTATAAAAAAAAAGAACCAGAATATTGGTAAAGAGTTAAAAATAAAAGTTGTATTTATGAAGTAGTGGTGGTTGTTCTCTTATAGCCTTTTCTTTTTTTTCTTCCTTCCTGGTTGGTTTTCTTGGGGAGGGGCCTTCCACGTGGGTTTTCAGACAATGATGTTCCCTGAGTTAGGTCCTCCTACTCCCCTCAAGGGGTTGGGCTCTGAGGAAACTGTTTTTTTTTCAGGCTTTTGTTCTCTGGGGGTTTTTATGTTCTTTCATCTGTTTTCTCTTGCCTTGACAGCTTTTGATTGTTTTTGGAGGTTTAGAAGAGAGCAAACTGCACCCCGACCTCCCTCTCAGAGAGAAGCCTCAGAATGTTTTGCAAGAGCTGCTGGCAGAGTCGGTTCTGAGTCACTGTCCCTGGGGATGCAAGAGCTCCTCGTACCCAAAACCAGGGCAGCGGTGGCTGTCTAGGCAGCTCCAGACGGCCAGTGAGGTTCTGAGCAGAGATCGCACACTGAGACTTTCCCGCTGTCCCGGGCTGGGAATGTCTGGTTTTTCCGGATGCCAGAGCTCCAGGCTAGTGCCTATGAGCACCTATCCCAAGGGAGGGTGTGGGACGTGCGCATTTCAGGGTTGCCTTCTGGCCAGTCTCCCAGCCCCTCAGGGGAGCCAGACCCCACTCGTTCTCAGGCTTGCTGGCATTCAGACGCACCGGCGGCTCATGGACGGAGACCTGATTTCTCTGCTGCACTCTCTCTGGCTAAGCGCCAGGGGAGGCTGTCCTGGGTCTGGAGACTTAGGTCCCTGACCCTAACCGCCCAGGTTCCTACTATTACCCCCCGCAATCCTTTGCTGTTTGTTTTTTGAGTGCTTTCAACCAGACTCCAAGTTAATGCTGGTCCCCAGACGCAAGGCACTCTCATATTGGGGTATTACTTTCCAATTGGTCACCTCTGGTGGCTCCCTCCCCCTTTTGTTTATCTTCCGATATCAGTCCGAAGCTCCCAGTCTGCTTTACCTGCCACTGGCATCTTCTGCTCCTGTAGAGATCTAGACGTGTATAATTCTGATCTCAGGCTGATTTCATGGGTGGTCGGAATTCTTTGGTAGGTAATCAGCTCACTTTAGGGTACAGGTTGAAACAGTGCCTCCTCCTACTTCCCCGCCATCTTGACTCCCCCCCTTATATCCCGGTTTCAGTATTTTTTAATTGTGACAAAATATATATAAAATATATATAACAAAATTTCCCCTTTTAAAGGTGAACATATACTTGATTTGAGAATATTCTGTGTGAATTAATATTTAAATATATTCTCATGAATAAACTCAAAGAAAATTAATAATCAAAGATCTATAGTTTACTTCTGACACTTGGTGTTGTTAAGAAAGGATTAATTCTTGAGAACCTGGAATGTGCCAGAGATTGTACAATCATGCTTTGGAATTCCAGAATTTTGTCAACAATAAATTTTTTTTAATATTTTCAGTGTTCCAAGAGTCATTGTTTTAAATTAATTTAAATGGAGGTGATCTTTATCTAACTGGCTTCTATTCATCGTATTTGCTGAAAACTGTAATTTTTTACCCATTGAAACAATTAGCTAATAGTTTAGCTAATATTTTTTTGACACAGTGTGTGACCTGAAGAAGAATTATATAGTTCAATCTTGCTGAGAGATAGGGCTTAGATTTTGCAATACATTATACCAGAATCTCTCCTTTTTGAACTTGACTCCTATAATATCATGTTTTAGTAATTGAATATTCTAAGGACAAAGTGGTCCTTTTCTACTTTCTCAATATTCCATGAATTTGAAAAACATATTACCAAATTTAAGTTAATTTTCCACAGGGTATTATATTTCTTTTAAAGTGTTATAAAATTTTCTTTATAATTTTTTTTCACAGCATGTATTACTTCCTTATTTCTTAGACTATAAATAAAAGGGTTTAATAAAGGGATCACTAGAGTATAAAAAACAGCACCAGGTATATCTTCATCATCTTCTTTAACTGAATGTGGTCGAACGTACACAAAGAGAAGAGAACCATAGAATATTGAGACAGAGAGAAAGTGGGATGCACAAGTAGAGAGAGCTTTGCCCCTTCCCTCTTTTGATTTCATTTTGAAAATAGTAAAAAGAATGTAGTAATAAGATATTAAGACACTACCAATGGTGGAGACTTGAATTGAACCTGAAAAGATAAATATCATCAATTCATTGATATAAGGGTCAACACAGGAAAGTCTGTATAATGAAAAAACTTCACAAAAAAAGTGATTAATTTTATTTGACTCACAGAAAGTTAATCTAAAGAAAAAACCCACATGAATTATGGAATGCAGGTTTCCAGCTATGTTGGCCACTGTGGTCATCTGAATGCATACTTTCTTTGTCATCATGGTGTGGTACTGCGGTGGGCTGCATATGGCCACATAGCGATCATAGGCCATTGCTGCCAGGACAAAGCATTCTGTAGTTCCAGCAAGGCAGAGAAAATAAAATTGTGCTATGCATTTATAAAGGGAAATCATTCTGTCATTAGAAAAGAAGTTCTCTAACGTTTTGGGGATAATTGTACAGGAGAAACAGGAATCCATCAGAGCCAGGTTGCCCAGAAAGATGTACATTGGTGTGTGAAGACGATGCTCCATACAAATCAATGTCACCAGGCCAAGATTCCCCCACCATAGTGATCACATCGATAGTGAGAAACACCACAAACAGGAGGCTCTTCAACTCTGGTTGATCTGTAAATCCTATGAGGATAAATTCAGTGTTCAAGGAGTAGTTATTCCAAGTCATATCCACCTTCTCTGTTGAGATAGGAATTCTGGAGATATAAGGTTCTAATTTAGAGTGTGTATAATGTTCCTTCCAAATTTTTCTTTTTACAGCAAAGAGAGGAGGTTTTTCAAACTCCCCTTAGAATCTCTGGATACAGGAACCCAAACATCTCGGGGATAGTCATTCCCCTAAAAATGTCAGTTTTATAAGCTCAACTGTGAAAATCAGCATTCCAATGAATATTTTTGTAATTCCAAGAAGAATGCTTACAGAGGAAAAGGTTTGTCTTGATAACTTCATGCATGAATAGTGTAGAAATCTATCATTCCCATATTTGGTTCAATGTTGACAAATTATATCAGGGTCAGTTTTTGTATTAAAGATCCTTAAAATAAATTTACTATCAATTTTCATGTATACATATTTTTTTTAACTGAGCAAAATTTATCATGTACTCTCCCAGTGGAATGAATGCTTGAAAAGAGCATACAACAGATATCTTAAATTTATACCTTAGAAATTGTATGAAGATCACAAAGGTTTAAGAATAGGATTTTCACCTTTAGATGAAATCCTTGGGATATCCAAGGAAATAAATATCTATTTATTTTTAACTCTCTCATCCCTGTTCCTGGTATTAGATCCATTTCCATAAAAACTGGTTTTGTCCATGCCATCATTCCCGTTGATTTTTGCCCAGATCTCTAAATCCTTTCCATCTTTATGTAAAGCATAGATTACATATTATGCTCCTTAAAAAGCTTTAACTAAATGCCCCAGACTACATTGATTGTCACTTCTTGCATCCACAAGAGTATCCTATATACCCAACACAATCTAGCGTTGTTTATGTATAATACACATGTTTTTTTAAAAAAATATGCATGTACAGTTTCTTTATGAGAATTATAGACATTTGAGTTCAGCTATGACTTCTCCTTCTCATAAGAGTTATTTCATGCTATGGGGGGGGGTAGAATTGATTCCAGTCCTAGCTTCAAAGACCTGAGTTAGGTGAACTTGTTGTCAGTATACTATCATTGATCCTTAGTGACCTCTTTATTCTCCACAAATTGAGCGTGCTAGTTTTGAAGAACAGGCTACAAAGGAAATTCTTGGAAATTTCTCATTAAAAATAATATGCATCATTCTCTTATTGGAAGTGACCCAGCTAGTATTTTCCTGTTTCCTAAGAAACTTATGTAATATTTTCTGAAGTATATCACAGTAGTTTGTAAGCTAATAAACATAAGCTTGCCTGTATATTTTAGTCTTATAACACTTAGAGAAAGAGAAAAATCTTAAATCTTATTATGATTTTGAGATGGGTTGCCTGGATGGCTAAGATATTTAAGCATCATCTTTTGGTTCAGGTCATGATTCTCCAGGTCCTGTGACCGAGCCCCGTGTCTGACTCCCAGCTCAGTTCAGTGGAAAATCTCCTTGTTCCTCTCCCTCTACTTGAGTTCTCTCTGTCTCTCTGTTTCTCTCTATCAAATGAATACATTTTTAAAAAATCTTAAAATAAATATGATTTTTGAGAACAAATTTAGTCTTATCTCAAAGGCTATCTTCTACTACTACTTAGGGATCCGTTAGGATATTTTGACCAATGCGTCTAATTATGTAAATTCTGTGGTCAAAATGGGTTTAATTTTCCATACTTAAAACATCAAAATAAAATCACAGGCTGAACGTTTCACTTTCTTTTTCTAAAGTACTGAAGGTAAGCCATTTAATTATTCAGCTATGTTAGAATTAACTTTCCATGTGCTAGCCTGAATTATGTAACAGAATTAAGCTGCATCCTTACCTGTATGTTTTGAAGATCTACCTAGTAATCAGAAAAGATCAATATGAACTGAATTCAAATCTCATGCTGATTTACCATAGCCTTCAGCTGTAGAAAGACCCAGAAAGGTGAGAAGTTGAAACCTGAGAACAATTAAAAATGCTAATTCAGATAAATCAATTATTTATAAATACACTAATAGTAAGGTAATGATAAATCTGAATACTTCTGTCACCTGAATGCTCCAAGAAGAGTTTTATAACATCATATTGGTTTTGTGTGTGTCTGTGTGGTGTGAAGTCTCATATGATTTCAGGATATAGTTTTTTTTTTTTTCTCAGAAACACTTGGGATTAAAAGAGTTAAAGTCTGGGAGATGACTAATAAGTCAGTGTCAATAATTATGTTTCTTTCAATGCAAAATTAAACTTTCCATTAAATGCTTATGGGACTTGCCTATGATGATATCAGTGTATTTCTATGGGGAGATTCAGTTCCCAAAACATATTAACTCTGTGACATAAATTAAAGATGACCTGTGAGACCATGAGGTTAAAGTAAATGACCTTTGATAAAGTCACTAAGTCATTTGATGATCATCTTGCTGATTCTTATGTAACTGACATTATTTTTAGAATTCTGTTCTTTATCCTGTGCACAAAATATAAAATGAGCCAAGGAGAGTCTCGGGTCAGTTTGGACTTTACCTGAGAGAATAATAGGGTTTATGAAAGATGATTAGCATTTCGAGGGGAGAACAAAAATTGTGGTAGTGTTAGCTGTATCATCAACTCCTTCACTCTGAGTTGCAGTTGTTCCCATGTATTGCAAAATCCTCATGGGAACTTTGCTGTTACCCTTCAGCCACATATATGATTTTCTGAGTTAATCTCTGTCCTTTTCAGTTCACCTGAATTGCTTTACCTTTCTCTCCCTTTTTCCCCATTTGTTGGAATACCACCTGGATCCTCTGCAATGTGACTGGGGTCCTGTCGAATCCTTTGAGAAAACTCCAAGAAATGGAGGGCAAGCGTTTTCCTGGAACAACACCAGGGACAAACATGGGAGGATCCCTGGAGTGTTTCCTTGTCCTCCTTTAGATATATCTGATAAGTGTGGAGAAAACTTAACTTTCTCTAGTCATTTATAGCTAAGAGATATTGTCATTTATAGCTAAGAGCTATTGTCATTTATAGCTAAGAGATAGTAATTGTTGTTCACTTGTCTCACTTGATTGCCTGCACCTAAATCACATCCCACAAGTAGCCCATGCCCTGCACATAAATCTATATCCTGTTTCTAATGGGATCTTAGGGAATGTATAAAAGAAGTGATTGTAAGAAATAAAGATGTCTACTGATCATCAGTCCGTAGTTCCCCCAGCATCATTTATTGAAGAGACTGTCCTTTTTCCACTGTATATTTTTCCTGCTTTTTTGAAGATTATTTGACCATAGAGTTGAGGGTCCATATCTGGGCTCTCCACTCTGTTCCACTGGTCTATGTGTCGGTTTTTATGCCACTACCATGCTGTCTTGGTGATCACAGCGTTGTAGTTAAGCTTGAAATCAGGTAACGTGGTGCCCCTAGTTTTATTTTTGTTTTTCAACATTTCCTTAGGAATTCACGGACTCTTCTGATACCATACAAATTTTAGGATGATTTGCTCCAGCTCTTTGAAAAATGCCGGTGGAATTTTGATCGGAATGGCATTAAAAGTATAGATTGCTCTAGGCAGTATAGACATTTTAACAATGTTTATTCTTCTGATCCAAGATCATGGAATGGTCTTCCAACTTTTTGTGTCTTCTTCAATTTCTTTCATGAGTGTTCTGTAGTTCCTCGATTACAGATCCTTTACCACTTTGGTTAGGTTTATTCCCAGGTATCTTATGGTTTTTGGTGCTATAGTAAATGGAAGCGATTCTCTAATTTCCCTTTCTGTATTTTCATTGTTAGTGTAGAAGAAAGCCACTGATTCTATACATTGGCTTTGATCCTGCCATGTTACTGAATTGCTGTATGAATTCTAGTAGTTTGGGGGTGGAGTCTTTGGGGTTTTCCATATAAAGAATCATGTCATCTGCAGAGAGAGAGAGTTTGACTTCTTCCTTGCCAATTTGGATACCTTTTATTTCTCTTTGTTGTCTGATTGCCATGGCTAGGACTTCTAATACTATGTTGAACAAGAGTGGTGAAAGTGGGCATCCTTGTCGTGTTCCTGATCTCAACGGGAAGACTGCGAGCTTTTTCTCATTGAGGATGATATTTGCTGTGGGTCTTTCATAGATAGATTTTATGAAGTTCAGGAATGTTCCCTCTATCCTTATACTTTGAAGCGTTTTCATCAGGAATGGATGATGGATTTTGTCAAATGCTTTTTCTGCATCAAATGAGAGGACCATGTGGTTCTTCTGTCTTCTCTTATTGATTTGTTCTATCACATTGATTGATTTGCGAATGTTGAACCAAACTTGTCACCCAGGGATGAAGCCCACCTGGTCATGGTGGATAATCTTTTTAATGTGCTGCTGGATCCTGTTTGCTAGGATCTTGTTGAGAATCTTAGCATCCATATTCATCAGTGATATTGGTCTGAAATTCACCTTTTTGGTAGGGTCTTTGCCTGGTTTGGGGATCAGGGTAATGCTGGCTTCATAAAAAGATTCTGGAAGTTTTCCTTCTGCTTCAATTTTTGAAACAGCTTCAGGCGAATTGGTGTTATTACTTCTTTGAACGTTTGGTGGAATTCCCCAGGGAATCCGTCAGGTCCTGGGCTCTTGTTTTTTGGAGGTTTTTGATCATGTCTCAATCTCATTACTACATATCAGCCTATTCAGGTTGTCAATTTCTTCCTGGTTCAATTTTGGGAGTTTATAGTTTTCTAGGAATGCATCCATTTCATCTAGGTTGATTAGCTTATTGGCATTTAACTGTTGTTAATAATTTCTGATGATTATTTCTGCTTCCTTGGTGTTAGTGGTGATCTCCCTCTTTTCCTTCATAATTTTATTAATTTGAGCTTTCTCTTTTTCCCTTTGTATTAGTGTGGCCAATGGTTTATCAATGTGATTGATTCTTTCAAAAAACCAGCTTCTAGTTTCATTGATACGGTCTACTGTATCTCTTGTTTCTACCTCATTGATCTCTGCTCTAATCTTGATTATTTCCCTTCTTATGTGTGGAGTTGGTTTGATTTGTTGTTGATTCTCCAGTTCTTTAAGGTGTAGAGACGGCTGGTTTATTCTGGATTTTTCTTTTCTTTCTTTCTTTCTTTCTTTTTTTTTTTTTGAGGGAGTCTTGGATGGCTATGTACTTCCCCTTAGACCCGCCTTTGCTGTATCCCATAGGTTTTGGACCTAAGGAAAAAAAAAAGTTCCTGTTTGATCTCCTTGTTGATCCAAGCGTTCTTAAGCAAGGCGGTCTTTAGCTTCCAGGTGTTTGTGTTCCTTCCAAACTTTTCCTTGTGATTGAGCTCCAGTTGCAAAGCATTGTGATCTGAGAATATGCAGGGAATAATGTCAGTCTTTTGGTATCGGTTGGGTCCTGCTTTGTGACCCAGTTGTGATCTATTTTGGAGAAGGTTCCATGTGCACTTGAGAATAATGAGTATTCTGTTGTTTTAGAGTGGAATGTTCTCTATATATCTATGAGTCCCATCTTGTCCAATGTCTCATTCAATGCTCTCATTTCTTTATTGATTTTCTGCTTTGAATATCTGTCTATTACTGAGCGATGTGTGTTAAGATCTCCTACTATTAATGTATTCATATCAATATGACTCTTTATCTTGATTAATAGTTTTCTTTTTTTTTTAAGATTTTTATTTATTTATTTAATTGACAGAGAGAGATCACAAGTAGGCAGAGAGGCAGGCAGAGAGAGAGGAGGAAGCAGGCTCCCTGCGGAGCAGAGAGCCCGATGCGGGGCTCGATCCCAGGACCCTGAGATCATGACCTGAGCCGAAGGCAGTGGCTTAATCCACTGAGCCACCCAGGCGCCCCTGATTAATAGTTTTCTTATGTAATTGGCTGGTCCCATTTTGGGAGTGTAGATATTTATAATTGTTAGTTCATCATGGTGGATAGTCCCTTTAAGAATTATATAGTGTGGGGTGCCTGGGTGGCTCAGTGGGTTAAAGCCTCTGCCTTCGGCTCAGGTCATGATCCCAGGGTCCTGGGATCGAGCCCCATATTGGGCTCTTTGCTCAGCAGGGAGCCTGCTTCCTCCCCCCCCCCGCCTACTTGTGATCTCTCTCTGTCAAATAAATAAATAAAATCTTTAAAAAATAAAAATAATTTAAAAAATTTAAAAAAAAGAATTATATAGTGTCCTTCTGTATCTATGACTACAGTCTTTAGTTTAAAATCTAATTTATCTGATATGAGAATCGCCACCCCGGCTTTCTTTTGAGGCCCATTGGCTTGAAAGATGCTTCTCCATCCCTTCACTTTCAGTCTGGGTGTATCTTTAGTTTCAAAATGGGTCTCTTTTAAACAACATATGGATGGGTCCTGTCATTTTATCCAATCTGCAACCCTGTGTCTTTTTATGGGCGCATTTAGTCCATTCACATTGAGAGTGATTATTGATAGATACGTTTTTATTGACATCATGTTAACCCTTGAAGTCTTTCTTTCTTTAGATTGTCTCTATATTTCTGTTCAATGATATCCTTAGGATATTCCCTCTTTCATACAACCCCCCTTAATATTTTCTGCAGTGTCGGCTTAGTGGTCATATACTCTTTTAAGCCTTGCCAGTCTTGGAAACACTTTATCTCTCCAACCCTTTTGAATGTCAGTCTTCCTGGATAAAGTATTCTTGGCTGCATGTTCTTCTCATTTAGTGCCCTGAATATATCTTGCCAACCCTTCCTGGCTTGCCAGGTCTCTGTGGACAGGTCTGACATTATTCTGAGGGGCTTTCCTCTGTATGTAGGAAGCTTCTTTGTCCTAGCTGCTTTCAAGAGGGTCTGCCTACAATTATAACAATTCATTCTTACCATTAGGTGTCTCGAGGACTTTTGGGAATCTATAATCTTGGGGGGAAAATGTTCTGCCTCTAATACATGAATGTTGGTTTCATTCGTGAAATTGGGAAAATTTTTACAGAGAACTTGTTCCACTATATCTTCTAGACTTCTTTCTTTCTCCTCCCCTTCAGGGATTCCAATAATTCTGACGTTGGAATGTTTCATGGCATTATTTATTTCCCTGATTCTGTTTTCGTGGCTTCTAAACTGTTTGTTCCAGGCTTCCTCCTGATCCTTTCTCTCTCTGTTTGTCCTCCAGATCACTAATTCTATCTTTTGTCTCAGTTACCCTAGCTTTTAGAGAATTTAGATTAGATTGGAACTCATTGAGAGCATTGTGAACATCATCCATGGTGGCTTTCAGTTCTGCCGTAATATTGTGAACATTATCCCTGGTGGCTTTCAGTTCTGCCCTAATCAATTCCGTTTGGTCATCCATGGCTTTCTCCAACCTAACTATTGCCTGGATAATTGTTAGCCTGAATTCCCTTTCCAACATATTGTCTATGTTGATAGCCATTAGCTCTGTTGCAGAAGGCCCATCCTCTGTATTTTTCTTCTGTTGGGCATTCTTCCTCCTAGTCATTTGGTGAGAGATGACTGATTGTATGTAGCTGGATATATATATCTGTCATGCAGTCAAGGTCCACACTGGAACACTTCTGAGCAATCAGGATTCCCCAACCAAACGAGAGAAAAAACAAAAGAAAGAGAAAAAGAGAGAGAGAGAGACAGGAAAAAAAAGGAAGATAAAGTGAAGGCTCAGCTCAAATGGGCCCCAAGGTAAGATTTATGAAGTATACCAACAAAAACAGACAAACAAAAACACTGATAAAAATACATGACAAGAGAAAAAAATATATATATAAAAGCAAAAAAAAAAAAAAAAAAAGGAAGAACCTCGTCAAAAAGAACCCCAAGTATAAGATTTATATACTCTCAGGACAAACACAAATACACAGAAATACTGGCAGAAGAAAAAGTCGGAAGATTGGCTATAAATTCTCATTGTGGGCGAGGAAGCTTATTTTGAATCTTCATGGATGTATCTTGATATCTTTGTTAAAGGACTCAACTTTCCTAAGATAAAGGGGGATTAAAAATTGGTTTACCTAGAGGGGTAGCATTAACTGGGGAAAGGGGATTACCTTGAAGTTTAACTCTATATGAATATTAGAAAATAAAAATTAAAAAAGAATAAACTAGACTAAACCTAACTAAAATAAAAAAAATTAAAAAAAATAAAAAACAAAAGAAAAACTCGGGTGTAGTATCAAAAAATTCAGGTTAGATGGTTATTATGGAATTTGATTTACTGGACATCTCACTGTGATGGTAAATAGGTTAAAATTTATCTATATAAAAAAATGACCCAGAATAGTGGGAACGAGTTAATAATAAAAGTTGTATCTATGAAATAATGGTTGTTGTTCTCTTGTTGTCTTTTTTTTTTTTTCTTTCCTGGTTGGTTTTCTGGGGGAAGGGCCTGCCACGTGGGTTTTCAGTCAATGACGTTCCTTGAGTTAAGTCCTCCCGCCCCCCTCAAAGGGGTGGGCTCTGAGGAAACCGGTTTTTTCAGGCTTTTGTATTCTGGAGGTTTTTATGTTTGTTCCTCTGTTTTCTCTCAACTTGGCAGCATTTGATGGTTCTTGGAGGTTTAGAGGAAAGCAAACTGCACCCTGACCACCCTCAGTCTGATCCCCTGTGGGTGCTGGAGAGCACATAAATTCCCCCTTGGCCGCTGGCAGAGCAGTTTCTGAGTCGCGGTCCCTGGGGATGCAGGATCTCCCGCTTGTATCCAAAATCAAGGCAGAGGCAGTAGTCTGGACAGCTCCAGACCACCAGAGAGGTTCCAAGGAGCGATCGCACACTGAGATTTTCCCGTTGGCCCAGGCTGGGAGTGCCTAGTCTTTCGAGGTCCAAGAGCTCCTGGCTGGCACCTGCACACACCTCTCCCAGGGGAGGGTGTGGGGCACATGGGTCTTGGGCGCTGATAGTATGGCACGGGTCTAAGAGCGCCAGACTGGCACCTGCCCGCAACTCTCTCAAGGGAGGGTGTGGGGCGTGCTCATCTCAGGCTCTGATAGCACAGCGTGGCCTTATGCCATCTGGTGAGGCGCCCAGCCCCTCACAGGAGCCAGACCGCAAGCATTCTCGGGCGCGCTGTCAGCTCAGGGACAAAGACCTGGTTTCTTCGCTGCACTCTCTCCGGCTCACCACCAGGGGAGGCTGTCCTGGATCTGGGGACTTAAGCTCCTGTCCCTAACTGCCCTGATTCCCACAATTTCCTCCCACAATCCTTTGCTCTTTTTGAGTGCTTTCAACCAGCTTCCAAGTTAATGCTGGTCCCCAGATGCAGGGTACTCTCATATTGGGGTATTACTTTCCAATTGGTCACCTCTGGTAGCTCCCTCTCCCTTTGGTTTATCTTCTGATATCAGTCCAACATTCCCACTCCACTTCACCTGCCCAGTGGCATCTTCTGCCCCTGTAGAGATCCAGACGTGTATAATTCTAATCTCAGGCTGATTTCATGGGTGATTGGAGATCTTTGGTAGGTAATCAGCTCACGTTGGGGTACAGGTTGAAACGGCACCTCCTCCTCCTTCCCCGCCATCTTGTCTCCGATTTTCTCCCTCCTAAGATTTTACCTGCATATGTTGACCTTCTTGCAGATCTCATTATCCTTGGCAGAACCAGATGTCTTCACATATTGATATACTCATGATATCATTCTTCCTATTTCTATAAAACATTTTACTTCCCTATTTCCCTTGAATGATCATCTCCTTAAAGCTTTAGCAGGATATTCTGGAACCATTGGAAAATGGTTCTGTGGGTAAATTATGGGTTTACCTGCCCTGTGGGTAAATTATGGGTTTTCCTAAAAAGGTCATCATTTGTAATTTCTACTATCTGTGAAACTAGTCCAGTTGTAGGTGCTCCCATGTATTATATTGACGGCTCCTTGACTGGAAAACAAAGTATACATGGACCTGGCTTAAACCTCTCAATTCAAAGTGAGTACGCATCAGTGCAACAAACAGAAATATTCGTTCTAACTATTCTGTTTATTTGTATATCTTCTGCACTTACATCATTTCTGATTCTGCTTATGTAGCTGGTCTCTTTCCCGCCATTGAAACAGCTCAGATATCTACAACACAAAAATCCATATTACACCTTCTCACAAAACTACAGTCCCTTGTACAATCCTGTTCCATCCTCTCTATGTCACCCATATTAGGGCCCATTCTTCTCTCCCAGGACCAATTGGTAGAAGGTATCCATCAAGTAGATATCCTGACATGTCCTATTTTCAAATCACCAGCAGAACAACACTCGGTTTTATATACTAATGCTAATCGACTGCACAACTCTTATCACATTCCACTTGAAAAGACGCATAACATTGTTCAATCTTGTCCTATTTGTGTGCCTTTGCACTGTTGCCCACACTTTTCTGGAGCCAAGACTCATGGCTCAAAAGCCAATGAACTGTGACAAATGGATGTAACTCATTTCATCTCTTTCCTCATCAACCTTATTTACATGTTACTGATACATTTTCTAAATTTCTTTGGGCAATTCCTGAATCCTCCAAGTCCTTACTGCCATTCACTCTACTCTATTGCAATGTTTTAGTGTTATGGGGGTCCCTACTACCATAACAATTGATAACGCACCAGCTTACACTAGACACAAATTTACTGCCTTTTGTTCTGATTGTCAGATTCATCATATTACAGGCATACCTTATAACCCACAAGGACAGTATATAGTTGAATGCGTTCATCATACACTAAAACTTCAATTATTAAAAAAAAAATGGGATTGCGACTCCCAAGGAGGTTTCAGCACTCTATTTACTCTTAATTTTTGGAATTTATCCCAAGGCGACATTCAGACAGCAGCAGAAAAACAATTCTCACAATCACAGTAATCTCTTGAAGGATCTATTCCTATTTTGTTCATATCTTTTAATGAATGGATCCCTGGCCTCCTATTAAGGAAAGGCAGAGGGTCTGCTCTTATTTCCTCCCATTCTTGTGATAGACCCTTCAGAAACACTATGGCTTCCTCTTTGGCTCATCAGGCCCGGAAAATCCAATGACCCAGCTGATAACCACTGCATCCGTGATCTACAAGAAAGATGCAGAAATACAAGAGACACAGGAGGTCACTCACAAGATACATGTGCTGTCCCTTCATAAGAGGAGACCCTGACCATATCAGCGTAGGGCCGATCCACCCACATGCGGTCAGATTAAGGCCCTGTCAGCTAAAGGAGAGGCAGTTTTATTATCTACCTGAAGCCCACAGACCCCTGAGAACTTGTTTTTGGCTATCGTTGCTCTTCTGACCTGTACATCAGTGGGTGCTGTCTCCTCAAATGACGAGTGAACAAACAACAGGCGTCAAGCTTGGAATTGGCCCTTAAGATGTTACAGTTAAAAAACAAAAAAAAAAAGGGGAATTGTTGAAACACAACCTGGATCCTCGCCAATGTGACTGGGGTCCTGTCGAATCCTGTGAGAAATCTCCAGGAAATGGAGGGCAAGAGTTTCCTGGGCCCATGCCCCAAATAAACATGGGAGAATCCCTGGAGTCTTTTCTTGTCCTCTGTTGGGATGCTCTAGTATATGTAGAGAATCCTTAACTTGCTCTTGTCATTAAAAGCTAAGAGATATTGTCATTTAAAGCTACGTGATAATCATTGTTGTTTACTTGTCTCACTTGACTGCCTGCATGTAAATCACATCCCACATGTAGCCCACACCCTGCGTATAAATCTATATCCTGTTTCTAATCAAATCTCAAGGAAGTTATAAAATAAGTGATTGTGAGAAATAAAGATATCTATGTATCATCAGTCGGTAGGTTCCCTATCACATTGGCTCTGATCACCAGGATCCCCACCTCGTGAAGGTGACACCTCTTCACTCCACTAATTGTATAAATATACTGTATATTTAATAAAATTTAATTTAATAAAAATACTATACATAAAGAAAGTCTATATCCATCACTTGTTGCCTGTTGCTACCATTAGTTATAGACATAAGAGGGAAGGGATTTCTCTGTTATGTTCATTCCTTCATTTCATTCCTTCATTTCTAAGAACTTGAACAGTGTTAGAAATGAAGGAGTGTTACAAAAGCACTACTTTGTAGTGCTTAACAAATATTTGTTGAATGATTAAAAAAAATGATAGTCTACCTCTCAGGAATTTGCAGTAGTCTTTGTTTATATTTCAAACCAAATCTATTTTTCTGTTTTTTAGAGTTTTTTTAAAATATTTTGTTTTAGTTTTTTTAAAAGATTTTACTTATTTACTTGAAAAAGAGTAAATGAGAGAGAGAGAAGGAGCGGAGGGATAGGTAGGAGGAGAGAAAGAAGCCAACTCTCTGCTCATCAGAAAGCTGGACATGTGGCACTGGTGCTTGATCTCAGGACTGCAGGATCATGACCCAAGCTGAAGGCATATGCTTAACTGAATGAGCCACTCAGGCATCCCCAAATTCATTTTTCTTATTTTGATATTCCAGATTCTCCACAGACAGACTTTGTCTTATCTATCAGTTTCCTTTCTTCCTCTTACACCAGGAGACTTGGCCATGTGCATCCCTTCATGGCCCTTCTGGGCAGTTGCTTCAACTAATTCATTTAGCAATGTTTCACTCATCTCAAACTCCTCTCTTTCCTTCCATCTCAGTACCACTCATCCTTGAACTCAAGTCAGATCTCCTCCATGAGGACATTCCTAG